>NC_141696.1:761654572-762342072 GCF_964263255.1 Lissotriton vulgaris | reverse complement strand
CAAAAAAGAAAAGACAGAACTGAAGGATATGTGGGAGGACATATCCCATGAAAAGAGCCTCAGCAAGAAGTTGTACAGTTTCAGTCTGAAGATGTTGTCGCATCGAGAAATCGGAGCTTACGAATGTTCAGATCGATTGTCTTCAGCAAGTCTCTATGCCAAATCTAGGAGTATCGTTTGGGCGAGTCTTGGTCTTGCTGCAACGCGAAATCGAGTTCTAAAACCTGTCCGGGAAATTGAGTATTTGGCGGAAAAGGAGCCAAACAGTACCGACATTTTGAAGACCAACATGTTGGATACATATTATCCAAATCGAAGCAGTCACCTTGAGAATGTTTGTCTATATGAGGTTCTCCAAAATTACATATTCAAGAGGAACATCAAAGAAGATATTGAGAAAGGAGTGTATGCTGTAATTGGAAGTGAGGGATGCCTGGTCAAGCAAAGAAAATGCCAATTAGTAAACCATCGAAAATTGAGTGGTGAATCTCCAGAAAAAAAGGAGTTTTTCTATTTAGCACTTTTGCAACTTTTCAAGCCTTGGCGTGCAGAAGAGGAACTGCTTGGAGATTTCCTCTGTTACGAAGACTATTTTAATGCAGCCAAGGAGTCCATAGAATGTCCTGCTTTTCCTAAATATCAAGAAATGCTAACTTTGGAAATTGAGCAGGAAGCAACGATTGCTGCCGAGATTGCCAGAGACAGTTCTCAGGACAGTCAGAGTTCTGTTTCATTGAGTCAAGATCCACTTGGAGGACCTATTATCGAAAATGAAGCTGCCACTGCTATGAATGAAGTGGAAAGAGCCATGGCACATGCTCAGGAGCATTCAGTTAACTTAGAAGACTTGGAAAAACAACTCAACGTTGAGCAGAGGAAAATATATGATGAAGTTACCAAGGAAATTGAGCACGGATTAAGTCATGAGAAGAAAGAGTGCTCATGTACGTCGTTGAAGCCTGTCCGACTGTACGTGAGTGGAGAAGCGGGAACTGGAAAGAGTTTCCTCATTAAAGCAATTTCTTGTTATTTGCAGGAAAGGACTGAGTCATCGCTGTCTTGTGTTGTCACCGCTCCTACTGGACTGGCAGCACATAACATTAAAGGTATTACTTTGCATCGTCTACTGATGCTGCCGGTGGAGCATGACAACAAATTACAATACAACAAGTTATCTGGAGATGCTTGCTGTGAAGTTTCAAGAGTCTTGAGGAAAATGAAACTACTTATCATTGACGAAGTAAGCATGGTTTCCAATGTCATGCTTGCCTTTGTGCATTTGAGAATGCAAGAAGTACTTAAAACTGAATATGATGTGTTATTTGGTGGCAAACACATCATTGTTTTCGGAGATCTTCTGCAGCTGACACCAGTAAAAGGTCAACCTGTGTTCAAAATACTCACACATGAAGATACCAGGAAGTGCCTAGGGAGCATTGGCAACGTCAATATATGGTTAAACTTCAATCATGCAGAACTGCATGAAAATATGCGTCAGGCAAAGGATGAAGATTACAAGAAGATTCTACAAGATATTAGAATTGGAAAAGTGACCGAGCATGGGAGAGAAGCTTTAAATGCACGATTACTGTCAAATTTATATCCCAAACAAGAGATTGTGCCTGAGAATATTTTTCAGAAAATTACTGAAAAGAAATCCGGGATATGTCTCATGCCAACTCTTGCAGAATGTGCCATCTTCAACAACAAAATGTTGAATTTAGAAAAGCAAGAGATTGTGAAACTTGAAGCTATCGACAAATTAGAGCACATGGGATCAACAATTATTTTGTCAGACAATTTGAAATCAAAATTGGATTCATTAGAGAAGACTATATCTAAAACAGCGGGTTTTGAAAAGACTTTGAATGTGTGTTTAAATTGCCGAATCATTTTGAGAAGGAATTTACATGTAGAAAGAGGTCTAGTAAATGGATCAATGGGTAATGTTGTTGATTTTGAGAAATACAAAAATAGAGATGGAATAGAATTTTGAAGAATTAAATTTGATGGCATTGAGGAAGTACAGCAAATTGGTTGTTGTTCTGCTAGGTTTTTGCTTGTTAAAGACTTATATGTTCGCCGTAAACAGTTTCCTGTTTGCTTGGCATATGCGGTGACAATCCATAAATCGCAAGGTTTAAGTGTAGACTGTGCATTGGTGAATATTGGCAGTTCTGTGTTCAAGGAGGGTATGGCATATGTGGCATTGTCACGAGTTAGAACTTTATCGGGATTGTACTTGATTGACTGTGATGTCACAAACATTTGTGCGGATCTAGATTGTGTTAAGGAATACAATAGGTTAAGAAGAGAGTATGCGCCACATTTGCCTCAATATCCTTTGTTTGAGAAACGTGTGGTAGGCCAGAAACGTAGAAATATCAGTAATAGTAGGGAGGTTGTTGCAAAAAGACTAAAAGTCAATGAACCAAAAGTTGTTAGCAGAAAGAAAGTGGATTCTGTTGAAGATGTTGTCGGTTTTCAATTTGAAAACAGTTCTGGTGTCAACTGCTATGCAAATGTAGTGGTTAATGTTCTCTTTTCACTAGAGAGTTTAAAAGAACAGATTGTGTTCAATTCGGAACAAAGTTTATGCTGCTTGTTGAATTCTGTGTTAGAGAAATGTAGCACTGATCGAACAAAAGTAGAAAGTGTGTCTGAAGTTCGTTATCTGTTAGATGAATGTTCAGGTCAAACAGACTTCTCTGAAAATAATCAGCAAGATTGTCAGGAGTTTTTAATGTATATGCTTGATGTATTGGAAGATGAGGGTGTAGATGTAGATCACCTGTTTGGGCTTTCTTATCAATGGCAGCATGACTTCGAGAACTGTATGGTATCAAGTACTACTAGTGTAGACTCAGAAAGATTTATATATTTAACTTTGCCAGACAGTAAATCAGTGTCCTTTAATAAGCTAGTAAATGCAGCGGATCACAACATGGAGTGTAGCCAATGTAAATGTGATATGATGTCAACATTATTTATACGTAGATATAGCCAGTATGTCATTTTAATGATCCAACGATGTAGGCCTGATGGATCAAAATTGTCAACTTTAATAAAAAATGTTGTGGCTTCTCAGCTGTCAATATCAGGGAGGACTTTTGTAACTGTAGCAATTATCTATCACGATGGTCCATCAACAACATCAGGACATTATACAGCTTACTTAAAGTCTGGAAACGGCTGGTCATTCTGTAATGATTCCGTTGTAACTTTCAAAAAAAAATTGCCGTTTGACCTTAAAAATTCTTACCTGGTGTTTTTAAAACCAAAATTTTAAGTAGAGGGAATGTAAGTCTGCAATGCTGTCTAGATTAAAAATCCAACTATATAAACCTGATGCAAGTAAGTCTGCTTCATAGTAAGCAGTATCAGTGTCATAGGAAAAGGAGAACATGAGTGACAAAGAAGAGTAAGATATTAGTATTTCAGGATTGTGAAAATAATCTCAAATGTTTTCTTTTTGAAAGTTGCGAAAATAGAAAATGTCGGGATTTGATTGGAAGAATTACAAGACTTGCGAATCGCGGCAACATGATTTGGCCTAGTGGAAACATGTGATAAAATGAGAGAAGTTTTTTTTTCTATGTAACATATTTTACGTATCGATGGAGGTTTTCTTTCAGAAAGTGGCGGGCTGAAAATATTTATAGCACAACAGAGTGGATGCTGTTTATAGGAGATCCTTCGACGTCATTGAAAGTAAGTTAATTTTAAGGAGTTTTGAAATCAGATTTCTTAGGTTGTATGGGTTTTTTAAACACAGTCATTTTGATTGTGTTTTTTTTTCCCCGCTGTTACATGATGAATACCTTCAAGTCACTGATTTAAGTGAAATTTGATACATTCTGAGAACAGCAAAAATAAACCATTTAACATGTATAATTAATGTTATGCTTTTTGTACTTATGATATACATTTAGAAATGTGAGGTACATATGGGTAAGCTGAGTCTTCTGTAAGTATCAATTTTAATGCTTACAGTGCTGTACTTCTGGGTACTGTTTTTTTTAAAAAAAAGAAAAGAGGCCTCACCTCAAAGAAAGCTCTTGAAAGCACACATCTTATTTGCATCCTAAAACAATCATTTTAAATGTTAGACACAATTTTATGATGGTTTTACATCTCTTTTGCGCTGTTATGGCATCACTATTGTGAGACATAAGCAATGCAAAAGAAGCATCATATTTCAAAATAGGCCTCATTTCATCAGCATGAAGATACTGTTTGTTGAAAATAAATATATTTAGGATTGTGTAGGGGTCGTAGAGAAGTAGAGGTTTCTATAAGTGTCAAAGTTGTTTAAAAAGTGTTTCTTCTTGAACCTTTTCCCTTCTTTTTTCTAATTTTTAAATACATGTTTTAATATTTTTAGAAATGTTTGTTCTCTCTTTTACAGATTGAATGTATGAAAAATTTTCTTCAAAAGTTAACAAGAATTATAAGGTAAATGTTTTCTACTTTTTTAACCTGCATTCCACTACTGATGATGTCACTGACTATGTTATGAATGATGTAATAAGTGGGTATATCTGTTATCTCGTTAAAAAAAGGAACAGTAAGTTTAAGGATAGGAAACAGACACTTATGTTACAAAAAAGACAGCTATAGGACGTAAACAAAAAAAACTGTTACTCGCAATCCACTGCTGATGATGTCACTGACCATGTCAAAAATAATGTAATATATGACATGATCAGAAGTGAATTGCGGGTCACAGTATCTTTTCTTTACTCCCTATAGCTGTCTTTTTTGTAACATAGCTGTCTGTTTTCTTTCCTTATACTTACTGTTCCTTTTTTAAAAAAAAAAATTTTTGGTGCGCTCAAAGTTCGCGTACCGGATAGCGAACTGGGAGCGAACTAATAGAAATAGAGCTTGGCAGAGTTCAAAGAATTCTACCAATTTTTTTTAATAATGGGGAGGTAGTTCTGAAAAGAACTTTTTTTTTCTTTTTGTTGTTTTAAATTTTTTTTATTAGTTTTCTGAACATTTTTTATATTTTTTTGTTTTTTTCTGAACATTTTGTATTTTTTTTTATTTTTTGGGGGGTGAGGGGGGAAACAAAAATGATTCATCGAAGAGGGCTCAACAGGAGCAACAAAAAAAAGAAGAATTTATTTTTGGGGGTGTTTTGGACATACACGATTTTGGATGGCTCTAATTATAAGAGTTATGCTACTTTCGCGGTAGCATAATATTTGATTGCACCTCATACAAACTTGTTTAACTTCCCCCATGTCCATTTGAATATTTGGGATCAGCTCCCTTGCTTCAGGTCCCGTAACTTCTGGCACAATCGATCTTCTGGCTATTGCTGGTGAATTCTGTTGTTCGTCTCGAAGCTGAGCTGCACTATAGTTATTTGGGTGCCACCTGCTCATGTGTCTGTGCATAGTGAAATTCCCATAACTATATTTTTTGTCCGTGCCTCTAGAAAGACGATCATCACAGATTCGGCAAAAGACATACCGGGCGTTCACTTTCTTTTGCCCTGGTGGAAATTAAAAAAATTGCCAAATGAAATTTTCCTTCCTGTTGTACCTCCTGGGCTCCTCAGGCAAATATTCAGGGTCTTCCTCCTCTTCCTGCTCTTCCTCATCTTGAAAGATTGGTTGAGTTGGTGGTCCTTTCTTTCCATGAGGAGGTGGAGGTGGTGGTGGGGCAACACTACCAGAAGCAACAACAGAAGCCATTTCTTTGGATTGTACAAAGGTCTTTCTCTCACCAAGATGAAAGTCAGAGTGAGGAAAGAAGGAGGGGTTTTCATCATTTGGGAAAAGCCAAAGTTCTAAACCAATGAAAAGTGTTAATTTTAGATCACATGACCTAGTATTACATCATTAGGAAACCAAAAGTGAAATGAACTAATGAAAAGTGTTATTATCGAGTCACATGACCTGCTGTCTTTACGTTTCGCGCTTTGCGCCGCTATCCAATCCGCTTCCGAGTCCGCTAACTTGGCGCGTCGGATAACGTATTACGTGACAACGCAAAACGTCATGATAACGTAACAGTTACGCTTAAGGAACGATTACCGGCTCGCGCACCAAGTCGCGGCTTTGAATTAGGCTAACGGGAAGCTGACCAGTTCGCGGACTAGGAGCGGAACAATTTTTTTTTTTTAAAAAATGTATAAAAAACATGTACAATATATTTTATGATTTAAAGAAGAATACATTTTACAGATAGAAATATTAGCTTTCAAAAAACCATTGAAATTCAATGAAAAAACCATAGGTTATAGTCCATATGTAGTTAGGAATTAGCATTTACAAAACCTTATTTTACTCGCATAAAACCATTGAAATTCCATATATAGTTAGATGCGCTAACTATATATCGCGCACCCGCAATCCACTGCTGATGATGTCACATATTACATCATTCATGACATGGTCAGTGACATCACTGATGACATCACTGATGACAACATCCAGTGACTGTATGTTTCTGTAAAGTTAAAACATGTCTTACATATTGAAGAATGAGTGGATGTATAAGTGTCTGGATGAAGGATTTAGTAGGTGCATGACTGACTGTATGAGTGAGTGATTAAATGTGTCTCACTGAGTGCACGGGTTAGTGACTAAACTGTCTTAATTAGTGCATCATTATGTCTGTTGTTCTGTAAACTGCTGCATGTGTTGATCAGTAGCTATATGAGTAACTATATGGATTATTGATTGGTTGCCCAAGTATTTGTATGGGAGACTGAGTGTGTGTGTGGGTGGCTGGGAGGTGTATGACTCTGTGCATAGATGTGTGAGCAGTTGATACACTAGATGTATGGGTTCAAAAGTGCATGTGGAAACAGCTGTATGGGCGGTTGACTGTGTGCATGAGTGTATTGGTGAGTGAATGGATATCTCAGTGCTACATGTCAAAGTAAGTACATATTTAAAACACAGTACATGTGAGAGTTGACATATATAAATAACTGTGCATAAGAGCCAGTGAATGTGTGAGTGGCTGTATTGATCATTGTGAACTTGTATCAGGGATTGTATAAGAGAGTAAATATGTGTTAGTATATGTTGAATAAGTAAGGTGTGTATAACTGTATAGTTGAGGAAATGGAGGTGTGATTGATTCTTTGCAAGACTGACTAGGTGTGTGAGTAACTCCATGGATGAGTGACAGTCTGTGAGTGTCTGTTTACACTGATTGTATCTAAGGTTATATTAGAGTCTGAAGAGGTTCATTGTATTATCACATAAATGATATCATCAGTGATGTGATCACTTATCTCAAATGAGATGTCATCAGTGATGTCATCAGTGATGTCATTTGAGATGTCATCAGTGATGTCATTTGAGTTGTCATCAGTGATGTCATCAGTGATGTCACTGACCATGTCATGAATGATGTAATATGTGACATCATCAGCAGTGGATTGCGGGTGCGCGATATATAGTTAGCGCATCTAACTATATATGGAATTTCAATGGTTTTATGCGAGTAAAATAAGGTTTTGTAAATGCTAATTCCTAACTATATATGGACTATAACCTATGGTTTTTTCATTGAATATATATATATATATATATATATATATATATATATATATATATATATATATATTACCTACTGGCGGTCGCCAGTAGGTAGTTATAGTTAGGATTTTTTTCAATGTTAAATCTCAAAATTCTATTTGGAATAACTTTGGCACCGGTTGACGAATCTGCCTGAAAATTTCCTGAAAATGGCCTCGTCGAGCTCCGGTCCTTCCCTGAAAGTTTGGGGGGGATACGTCAAGCGGGGGCCGAGATAAAAGGGGGGTCCCAAAACGCATTTTCCCCATGTTAATTTCCATAGGGCGGTCAATTTCACTTTTAGCCCGAACGGCTGAATGGATTTACACCAAACTTGGCAAAATTGTAGGGACTGGTAGCCCGATGTGCCTTTGCTATGTCTCAAGATATGTGCTGCAGTGGATTTTGAGTAATTTAGGTTCAAAAAAATATATATATCTATAGGCGCTCTCCGGTGCGCGCACCGGAGTGCGCTCCAGGCGCGACACGCGACTTGCGCGCAGAAAGCTGATTGGCTCTTGGGTGTCTGTAAACATTCTAAACAGTCTGGAGCGGCCGCCATCTTGTGTCTCGGTAAAATCGAGACACAAGGGGTTTGAAAAAAAAAGGGGCAAATGACCATAAGGGGGAAGAGTAGACCCCCTCTGACCCCCTAGGTTTGATGTAGGGACTAAAATAGGGTCCTGCAGGGCATTAAAAAAATTTTTTCGTTTTGCGCGGGGGAAGCGCATGGTACGCGCACCGGCGAAGCACGGGGAAAATCCAGGACCATATTTATGAAGGCCTTGCGCTGTTAGTTTTGCGCCTCCTGTGCGTCAATTTTTGTGACGCACCAGCGGTGTAAAAAAATGCGCATTGTATGCAATATTTAAAAAGTGACGCATCTATCTAGATGCGTCACTTTTTAAATATAGTGCAACGAGGCACATTTTATTACACTGCTGGTGTTATGCGTCACTTTTCTGTGCGCACTCCTTATGACATTCCAGATGTGTCATATTTAATGTATGACGAATCATGTTGCAAGGAGTTACAGATACGTCAGTATTTCTGACATATCTGTAAACATGAAAGTGACGCGAGGCAGGCGCAAGATTTTGACGCAACAGCATCCTAAAAGTGACGCAGAGAAAACTTATAGATTTCAGTACGTCGTTATTACCAAGCTTTTTGCGGGGGAATGCACCCTTTGCATACATTATACCTGACGCAGATATAATGTGGCGCAGAGTTTTAAAAAGTGACCCATGTACCTAGATGCGTCACTTTTTAAAAATAGCGTCAGGTATAATGCATGCAGAGGGGGTGTTCTCCCGCAAAAAGCTTTGTAATAGCGACGCAGTGAAATCTTTGAGATTTCACTGCGTCAGTTTTAGGATGCTGTTGCGTCAAAATCTTGTGCCTGCTTTACAGCAGGTGTTAGACTGAGGCAAGACCTTTCACATGCTGCTTTCCCCATTTGAAAGGACACATTACTGGAGTTGCGTCACTTTTGTGACGCACTCCAGCAATGCGTTACTTGGAATGTCATAAGGAGTGTGCATAGAAAAGTGACGCATCGCACCAGTGGTGTAAAAAAATGTGACTCGTTGCGTTATATTTAAAAAGTGACGTATCTAGGTAGATGGGTCACTTTTTAAAATCAAGCGCCACATTATATCTGCTTGAGGTATAATGCATGCAGAGGGGGTGTTCCCCCACAAAAAGCTTTGTAATAGCGACGCAGTGAAATGTTTGAGATTTCACTGCGTCACTTTTAGGATGCTGTTGCATCCTTTAAATATAGTGCAACGAGGCACATTTTATTACACTGCTGGTGTGATGCGTCACTTTTCTGTCCACAGTCCTTATGACATTCCAGATGTGTCATATTTAATGTATGACGAATCATGTTGCAAGGAGTTACAGATACGTCAGTATTTCTCACATATCTGTAAACATGAAAGTGACACGAGGCAGGCGCAAGATTTTGACGCAACAGCATCCTAAAAGTGACGCAGAGAAATCTCATAGATTTCAGTACGTCGTTATTACCAAGCTTTTTGCGAGGGATTGCCCCCTCTGCATACATTATACCTGATGCAGATACAATGTGGCGCAGAGTTTTAAAAAGTGACCCATGTACCTAGATGCGTCACTTTTTAAAAAATAGTGTCAGGTATAATGCATGCAGAGGGGGTGTTCCTTGCAAAAAGCTTGGTAATAATGACGCAGTGCGTCACTTTTAGGATGCTGTTGCGCCAAAATCTTGCGCCTGCTTCACAGCAAACCTTTCACATGGTGCTTTTTCCATGTGAAAGGACACATTACTGGAGTTGCGTCACTTTTGTGACGCACTCCTGCAATGCGTTACTTTTGTGTTTACAGATATGTCAGAAATACTGACATATCTGTAACTCCTTGCGAATTGATTAGTCATATATTAAATATGACATATCTGGAATGTCATAAGGAGTGCGTCCAGAAAAGTGACGCATCGCTGTTTTCACGTAGCGATGCGTCACTTTTCAGAAATGAGGCCTCCAGTTTATTCACTGTGTCATAACTTTCTTTTCTAACACTCACCTTCTTTCATTCCTCCTACTTCACTTCCTTTCACCTCTCATACCTTTCTGTTCTTTCTTACTCATTCTCCTTTCAATTATCAATGCACTATATTTCACTTACTCTTCATTTTTTAAGAATATAGCTCTTTGATGAGAATTGGAGGTAGTTCTGAAAAGAACTTTTGGTTTTCTTCTTTTAACTGAACAGGAACAAAAACAGGGAATGGAAACTGCTCAACAGGTGCAAAAAAGAAAAGAAAAAAATTAGGGGTGGGAAGGGCAGCGATGGTTCTCCAATGCTCGAACCATGAGCTGGACACTTTGCTCCCCATAGGTGAGGAGTTGATTGCAGTATCTGCATCTGAGGACACCATGGTTAAAAGCAGGTTGTATGTTTGCTACCTGCTCCTGTGATTGTTCTCTTCCAGAAGAAGTTGCTCCTCCTGTTGATGTAGAGGCCCCATCTCTGGGAACCTCTTGTGCCAGAGCCCTGACACTTTCCCGGGCAAAATTCTGGGGGTGCCTCCTCTCCACATGGCGAATCATGGTGAAGTTGCCAAAAGAGTATTTTTTTGGGGGGTTACCCCGTGACAGGACCTGTTTGCAGATCCTGCACTCTACTTTTGGTGCATTCACCTTCTTCTGGTCTGCTGGAAACTTAAAAAATTTCCAGATGAAATGTTCTTTGACCTTCGGCTGAGGAGGCTCTTCATCAATGAAATCATTGGAGTCATCTTCACTGCTGGATGGTCTGGCAGCCATGATGAATCAAGGAATATGGAACAGCAAAAAAGGCAGGTCTTTCAGTCACAAAAGTGAAAGAAGAAGTGAAGGAAATGGGTGGGGATTTCATTCATTGTAAAAAAAAACTGTTAGCAACCAATGAAAAGTGTTATTTTAGGGTCACATGACCCGACGCGTTTACGCTGCGCGCTCCGGAGCACTTCCGGTGCGTTTACGCAGCGCGATCGTAGGCGCTTCCGGGGCGCAAACGTGGCGCGATCGTAGGCGCTTTTGCGTGCGTTTACGCGCCGCGAACGTAGGCGCTTCCGAGGGCACTTACGTTGCGCGCCGAAGTGACGTCATCAATCTTTTAAAGAAATGCATAATCATTTTCCTTATTAAAAAAACCTAATTTTATTTGTATGGTACGAAATGTTTTGCATTATTATTAACTTTTCATTCATATTTTTTTTCACGAACGACAGTTGCGCTCTGGGTGCGCTTTCAGATGAGCTCTCGGAAAAGCTTACCGGAGAGCTTAGCTGAAAGCTTCCCGGAGCGCGCACCCAGAGCGCAAAATAAAAAAATTATATAAAAAAAATGAATACCTAAAAAAAACAGCAAATTGTAAAAAAAAAAAAAGGTTAGAAACTCGATATACAAAGGAATTAGCATTTAAAAAACTTATGAAATTCACTGAAAAAACCATAGGTTTCACACCAGTTATAGTTAGGAATTAGCATTTAAAAAACCTATTAAATTCACTGAAAAAACCATAGGTTTCACACCAGTTATAGTTAGGAATTAGCATTTAAAAAACCTATTAAATTCACTGAAAAAACCATAGGTTTCACACCAGTTATAGTTAGCTGGAAATTTTACTGATATAAAACCATTGAAATTCCCACGTTATAGTTAGATGGACTCACTATAACTTGCGCGTGCAATGCACTGCTGATGACATCACATATTACATCACTCATGACATGGTCAGTGACATCACTCATGACATCACTGATGACACCATCCAGTGAATGTGTGTCTTTCTGAAAAATAAATATATTTTATATATGTATATGTAAAAGTTGATGGAAGAATAAATGTTTAAATAAGTGTCTAAATGGATGGTTTTTAAAAATTGATTGGTTAACTGGCTTAATAAGACATCATCAGCAGTGCATTGCACGCGCAAGTTATAGTGAGTCCATCTAACTATAACGTGGGAATTTCAATGGTTTTATATCAGTAAAATTTCCAGTTAACTATAACTGGTGTGAAACCTATGGTTTTTTCAGTGAATTTAATAGGTTTTTTAAATGCTAATTCCTAACTATAACTGGTGTGAAACCTATGGTTTTTTCAGTGAATTTAATAGGTTTTTTAAATGCTAATTCCTAACTATAACTGGTGTGAAACCTATGGTTTTTTCAGTGAATATATATATATATATATATATATATATATATATATATATATATTACCTACTGGCTGTCGCCAGTAGGTATATATAGTTAGGATTTTTTCCCTATGGGATTTTTGAAAATTCTATGTCTAATAACTTTGGCGTTTGTGGACGGAATCGGCTGAAATTTTCAGGAAAATGGCACATATTGTTTCTGAGCAGCCCTTGAAAATTTTGGGGGGGTTTCGTCAAGGGGGGGCCGAGAAAAAAGGGGGGTCCCAAAACGCGTTTTTCCCATGTTAATTTCCATAGGGCGGTTGGCCTCACTTTTAGCTCGAACGGCTGAATGGATTTGCACGAAACTTGGCAAAATTGTAGGGACTGTTAGCCCGATGTGCCTTTGCTAGGTCTCAATATATGTGCTCCAGTGGATTTTGAGTAATTTAGGTTCAAAAAAAGATATATTTCTGTAACAGCGCTCCGGGCTGCGCTCCGGTTCGCGTACTTTTCGCGAAACGGAACTTTGCGATGCGAAGCTGATTGGCTTTCCGGTGTCTGTCAACATTCTAAACAGTCCGGAGCGGCCGCCATCTTATCTCTCGGTAGGATCGAGAGAGAAGAAGAGGTGAAAAACGAAGGGGGAATTTAATGAAAGGGGGCAAGGTAGACCCCTCTTGACCCCCTAGGAATGATGTTGGGGTTATTAAAGGGTCCCGTGGGGAAAATAAAAAAAATTGATTTTTCACGGTAGAAGCGCTTCCCGGGCCGCGAACTGGGCCGCAAACTGGTAGCGAAATGGGAATTCGCCATTTTGTGTTTCGTTTTAATTAAATTACTAGGTATAAGGGGGTGCGGGAGACGTATCCTGATCCCTTATGTTTTCTGAGGGTGGCTGAGGAGGCTCATATATGTTGATACATGTCTTCCAGTGGCTGTGCGTGAGAGTTTTTTTTTTTTTGCTGCGTGACGTCTGTTAACGTTCGATTCGATGGAAATCAGGAAGTGTTGACCGCCAATTTGTCACTGCGATAAAATATTTTGTTATAAATGAATCCTTATTGATAAACATTGTCTGCGCCATCTTGCCTTTTTTCCAATGCCACAATTTTGTCGTGCACGGCAGCCATTTTAGATGCCTTGACCAGACCCACTCTCTGCACGCCGTCGATTCTCAGCACGGCTCCCCACCCTCGCAAGCATCTCCCCCACGCACTGGTCACCCCCGCTCTCTCTCTCATGCATGGGCCATAAACTTCCCCCCATCTGCGCTGCTCTTCCCTGAGAATCACACCCTGTGCCCGCCCGACACCTCCCTTTCACCCTATTCACTACCGCACCCTCTGACACTCCTCTTCCTCTGTGTCCAATTGTCCAGGCCGGTCCCAGGCTATCACCTAGCCCTGCGGATGTAGTTTATGGCCCCAGCTGTAGAGAATCCAGACATGCCAACCCTCCCGATTCAGGCGTGAGACTACCGATTTCAGTGCTAGTCTCCCGCCTCCCGATTCCTGCAAGCAAAAACCCGATTCCTCAGGGGTTTCAGCTGACAGGGCTTGGTATTGTGTTACGTGCTAATTCTTCCAGGAAACGTCAGAGGGCCGATGCAGGGGCTCTAGAAGGGGTGATAAACCATTTAAGCCTCATTAACAAGCGCATGGTCTTTTAAAGATCTGTGAAGTACTCGGGGCGGCGGTGTTTGTGTGCCCTCTTTCAGGAGCGGGCAGGGGGGGGCACTGCCAGCAACTTGCCAGGCCAGGCAATGTTCAACACTTGCATCACCCTTTCTCTGCCTGCTATTGCGCTCCATGCTTCGGAAAGGTAAGAAAAAGAACGTGCATTTGAGTTTGAAATGTCCGATCCTGTAGCAGCACACTTCCAAAGCCCACACATGACAATAACCCGATTCAATAACCTGCTCACGTATTCAAACACTGGGGCTCTCCCGCCTTCCCCTGCTGGCTGATGATACTCAGTCTACTCCACCATTGCCGAATGAACCTCGATCGGCTCCTTTATCAATACATAACATGAGATGCTACTACCTCAACACTAGGTCCCTAATAAAGAACCAGGTCAACATCTTTCTTTTCCTGACGGAAGAAAAACCAGATCTTCTGTTGTTGACCGAAACGTGGACCAATCCTCATTCCTTGCCGGACATTCTGGCATCACTTCCCTCAGACTACTATATTCTGACTGCCAACCGTGCACAAGGGAAGGCTGGAGGTGGGGTAGCAGCAATCATTTTGAAATCTTTTCATTTCCGGGAATTACCTTCTCTCACTCTCCCCAACACCGAAAACTTGGTAATCACACTAGACTCAGAGAGTGGGGCTCTTACTTTAATTCTGTTATACCGCCTTCCCCAATACATGGCCAATTATCCAGTACTTTTGGCAGAACAACTGGCCTCCCATGTAATAAAGTACTCTAAAACTGTCCTAGTGGGGGATTTAAATTATTGGTTCGATAGAACAGACACAGACACCCAAGCTGGAGAACTGAGGGATCTGCTTACAGATCTAAACCTGGTCCAACACATTCACTTTCCCACTCACCAGAAGGGTCACAGCCTGGACCAAATCTGGACATATAACTTACCACCATTCTCTCCTAATATAAGCCCTTGTATTTGGTCAGACCATTATCTCATCCAGTTCCCGCTAGAAATTCAAGGGCAGCACAAGGCCAAACCTCCTATGGGAAAAGAGTTCCGTAAATGGAAATCCATGGACCGCTCTGGGTTCATGGACACGTTGAACAACACCCTTCCCCCATTAGGCGAAGACCTGGAGGTTGACGAGAGGGCACTGTCCTCCTGGCTCCTCCACGCAGCAGATCTGTTCGCCCCCTCTGTATACTTATCTAACATTAGAGGCAATGATGCCCACAAATGGTTCACCCAGGAACTTAGAGCACTTAAATTAGGGGTACGACAGAAAGAAAGACAGTGGAGAGCCACCTACTCCTCACAGGACAGGGAAACTTTCTGCGTCACCAGGAAAAAATATCAAAAAATTTTAAGTCAACACAAACTCAACTACTTTTCCACAAAAATTCTATCTTCATCTAACAAGTCCAAAGATATTTTTAATATAGTCAATGAACTCTGTGACAACGACAGGACAGCTCCTTCAATAGCTCCTACGCAGAAGCTATGCGATTCCCTGAATAACTTTTTCAGAGAAAAAATTGTCACTATTAAATCGAGCATTGCCAGTTCCCCAACGTCACTTCCTTTGGATGACGTCTTTTATAATCCCTCTGTACTAGATGCCTTCCCGGCCATTGATGGTAAAACTTTTTCTTCACTTTTGACGAGGGTAAAGTCCGGATCCCCTAATGACATCTGCCCCCCCCACATCTTCTCGGAAATTGGTCAGACTATCCCTTAGGGTATCCTACCCCTACTAAACAAATCACTGACCCAGGGCAGGGTACCTACTGGCTTTAAACACGCCCTGCTTATCCCTCTAATAAAAAAACCAGGTCTGGACCCCCGGGACTCAGCAAACTATCGTTCATATCCCTGTTGCCGTTCTTATCCAAGATATTGGAGGCTCACGTCTCCAATTGCCTTTCCAACTTTGTGGAAACCACTGGGTTTCTGGAGCCAAATCAAGCTGGGTTCCGTCCAGGCCATTCGACCGAGACGGTAACCCTGGCAGTCCAGAATACACTTCGGTGTAACGCAGACAGGGACGTCCACCAGGCACTGGTGCTTCTTGACCTGTCTGCTGCATTCGACACGGTCGA
This sequence comes from Lissotriton vulgaris, assembly GCF_964263255.1. NCBI lineage: Eukaryota > Metazoa > Chordata > Amphibia > Caudata > Salamandridae > Lissotriton > Lissotriton vulgaris. The sequence goes on along the minus strand of NC_141696.1, from coordinate 762,326,101 downwards.
CCACACTATTTTGGTAGGCCGTGTCGGGCAGGCAGGCCTCAGAGGTACTGCCCTGAGCTGGGTGGAATCATTTTTGTCTGACCGAACTCAAGCAGTGAGACTGGGCACCTTCACAGCCCCTAGAATTAGGAACGACTGTGGTGTCCCTCAGGGCTCTTCCCTGTCTCCCCTTTTATTTAATTTATACTTGCGTCCCCTTTTGTACTCCTTGAGGAAATTCAAAGTGTGGATCTTTAACTACGCAGATGATCTGCAATTGATTTTCCCCCTAGGGTCGCCGGATGCTGTCACTGAGTTTAGGGAGGCCATGGCTCATATCCAGAGATGGATGGGCCTTAACCACCTAAAACTTAACCCAGGCAAGACTGAACTGATCTTGCCTGGGAAAAGCGAACTCAGCTGGGGACCTCAATTTTGGCCTCCGGAGATGGGAAATCCCCCCTCCAAATCCCGCACGGTCAAGAGCCTTGGAGTCACCTTTAGTGAAGACCTCTCCTTGAAAAGTCAGGTAGGGTCAGTTGTTTCCGCATGCTTCTTTCAGCTGCGCAAGATTAGAAAGATTGCCCATTTCCTAACCCATTCTGCCCTGATACAGATGACCATCGCCCTTGTGCTGTCTAGGCTGGACTACTCAAATAGTTTATATTTGGGCCTTCCAGCCGGGCAGCTCAAGAGGCTGCAGCTGGTTCAAAATCAGGCGGCCAGGCTGATCTGTGGGCTTCCTAAATGGCAGTCCATCAGGCCAGGCCTGGCAGATCTGCATTGGCTGCCGGTAGCCCAGAGGGCGGCTTTTAAAACCGGCTGCATTATCTTTAGGGCATTACAAGGCAAGGGCCCCAAATTTATCATCAACTTGCTTGCCAGATATGTCCCCTCTCGCAACCTCCGTTCTGGTCATAAAAGCTTGCTCACGGTGCCGGTTGTTAGGAAACAACGTCAGGGCGGCAGCTCCTTTCATTTTCTTGCTGCCTCCCTCTGGAACTCCTTGCCAGCTTCTTTAAGGTCACACGAGGATATTCTAACCTTTAGACTAGCCTTTAAGACCTGGCTTTTTAGGGAAGCCTATCCTTAGTTGTTCTAAGTTGTCCTCCTGTTGTTGTGTTGTGCTTCTGAAAACTTCCTACAGCGCCATGAAGCCTACGGGCGTACGTGCGCTTTATAAGCTAAATTTAACATAACAAGGCCCCATTCACCCGATTTTTTAAAAATATATAGCACTCCAACAAAGTAGTAGGATTATAAAACTTTATTAACCAATAAATATATAGAACGCAACAAAAACTGTATACATTTAAACATTTTTTGGAAAAAAGAAGCAACAATGGTCAGTAGCTGTCTTTTGTGCGAATAGTCCCAAGGCAGCACAACGTGCTGAGTTCTGGACGGCACCCAGGTGATGTTACCTGGGTGCCGCACTGGTTTTTGGTATCCTACAATGCAGCTCAGAAAAACAGCGTGGGGCGCCACGGGGGGTGCGCGGGGAGGCCTCCTCAGTAGCGGTCTGTTGTGCGAATAGTCCCAAGGCAGCAGAACGCGTTGAGATGTGGATGGCACCCAGGTGATGTCCAGTAAGTTGCCGCACTGGTTTTGGTATCCTACAATGCTGCTCCGAAAAACGGCGTGGAGCGCCCCGGGGGGGCGTGGGGGAGGCGGCGTGAACGGGCCTCCCCAGGTGGAGGCTCGTCTGCTGTACTGGGGCGCCCCTTTACCGTTTCAGTTGCCATTCCGCCCGCTTTTGCTACACTGTGCCTCATCCTCCATTCAGCTGTTTATCGCCCGCTCTTGCGGCTACAGCGTCTCGCTCACCATGTAGTTGAGTTGCGCCCACTCTTGCGGTGCAGCGATAGGCGGCTGCCATAGGACTCTTAAAATGGTGGACGGCTCTTCGGATTTGGGCCTGGTCCACTAAAATGGCCCTGGGACACCTTGGAACTCGGACGCTTGCCTGCTAGGGCTTGGGCTCCATTCTCGAAAGCGTCCCCTCAGGCGTGAAGATTCTACAAAAGTCTTGGGGGCCCTCGACTCCTGCAGGCTTCCGGTGGGGAGCGGCTGCCATGATTGCTCGCGGAATGACCACGACGGAGCCACGAGATGGTGGTGCTTTCATGCTGATGCCAGCTTCAGTCTGAAACATCCAGAAACAAGGTGGGGCTTTCATCGTTTGGGAAAAAAAAATGTTCTAAACCAATGAAAAGTGTTATTTTTAGGTCATATGACCAAGCCTTCCATCATTAGGAAACCAAAAGTAAAATGAACCAATGAAAAGTTTTATAAACAAGTCACATGACCTGTTATGCGGCATAGGGCTACAAAAAGCATAGAAAATCCGTTGGCACGTGAGGCGGCGTCAGTAGCGGACCGATGTGCGAATAGGCCGAAGGCAGCACAACGTGCCGAGATACGGATGGCACCGAGTTGGTGTCCAGCAAGTTGCTGCACTGGTGTGGCTATCCTACAATGCTGCGCCGAAAGTCGGCGTGGGGCGCCCCGTTGGCCTGTGAGGTCGCGTCAGTCAGTGGGGGCTGTGCGTCTCCCCCAAGATGGAGGCTCCTCGGCTGCAGTGGGGCGCCCCTTAGCGTTTCACTCGCCGTCCAACTGAGTTGCGTCCGCACTTGCGGCTACAGTAGGCCGAAGGCAGCACAGCGCGCCGAGATCTGGATGGCACCAAGGTGGTGTCCAGCAAGTTGCCGCACTGGTGTGGCCATCCTACAATGCTGCGCCAAAAGACGGCGTGTCCAGCTGAGTTCCGGTCACTCTTGCGGTACAGTGACTCAAACGCGCCGAGATCCGGATGGCACCGAGGTGGTGTCCAGCAAGTTGCCGCACTGGTGTGGCCATCCTACAATGCTGCGCCGAAAGACGGCGTGTCCAGCTGAGTTCCGGTCACTCTTGCGGTACAGTGACTCGAACGCGCCGAAATCCGGATGGCACCGAGGTGGTGTCCAGCAAGTTGCCGCACTGGTGTGGCCATCCTACAATGCTGTGCCGAAAGTCGGCGTGGGGTGCCCCGTTGGCTTATGAGGTGATGTCAGTAGTGGACCGATGTGTGAATAGGTCGGAACCAGCACAAGGCGCCAAGATCCGGATGGCAAGTCCTGGATGTTGAGTGCCATAGTTGAGAGTTCTGAGCAGTGTTTGTAACACTGTCTGAAGCTTATTTGCACCTGCTGCAGCTTCACTATTGCCCTGGTGTGGCCAAAGATCGCCCATGACATAGGCGGCCGGCTCCCGAGGTCCGGCGGAACTTTTTTCCTTTTCCTTTCTGCATCTTGTCCCACAATCCGTTTGACCTGAAGACACGACCAGGTCCCTGAATGTGTGCAGGGGGACTTTATTGATTGAATCAAAATGGCGGCTTCACACAAAGCTGACTCAAGCGTTGCTGTTGATGCTATACAGACAAAAATTGGTTTTCAGTTTGTACATTCTTCAGGATTTTTTTTTCCATCCAAGGCTGATTGAGAGTTTGTAGAACAATGGCTTCAGATTTTCAACATACTACTCTTCAACATTCTTCCTAAATGTAACAATGTGAGACTCACTAGGAGAACGGCTGTTTATCTTTCCTTTCAAAATGCTGCCAACAATATTTTCTGAATGGAAGACACCATCTTGTAGCATTAAGGGCCGAAAGGGGTTCTGGTCTGGCCGATGGTTGGTGGAGACATTTTGACTATATCTTGGACCTGCCCGGCCTCGCCCAAAATGGCGCCGGTATAAATCGGACTCGTAACTCCTTGTTGTGTACTGGTTGAACAACCTTGATATCACGAGATATGAATGCAGTTTTGATGCTCATGGCGGGCGGGGACGAGAATTGATTGAATATTTCGACATCCCTATTGATATTAAGTTCTGATGTGTTATTGATTACTGTACTATTGAAAGTTCGAATTAACGTCACCTATGGTACTTGCCCGCAAATGTATATCTAGATAATTTTTTTGTAAGTGGCCCTGTTGTATTTTAATTACAAAATGTACGTCCACCGATTCCGCAACTGTTAGACACCTTAGTTCTTGCAACCTAATGGCCCGCTCGTTACGTTCCTCTACAATGTAAATGTCTCATATCCGATTTCAGTTTGCTCCGTGGCCGGCCCACGTGGTTATAGGCCCGTATTTGTATACTGACATTTTCACAATAAAGGTTTTTAAAACAAAACATGGTAGTAGTATTTACATTGGTAAAGATTTTACTTTTAGTCACTGTTTTCCAATCAGTAAAAGGCAAGTGAAATAAAGCAGTCCAATTACATGACGGATAAAAGGTATAATACGTAGGAACGCAGTAAAGATAAATGGTCAAGGGCAGTTGTGTTTTCCACTCCTGCAACATAAAGTGATCGATAAGAATCTGATAAACAGGCGTATCGGCGACTAAGACAGCAGGCCGAGCCTCTTTTACTCAACGGCTCCGTCATGGGACAAAGAAACGCCCTTTTTCTCGAAAAAGGAATATATTTTACTTGCAGGACAGTTGTAAATTTTCCGGGAAAGTACATTAGCCTGGAACATTATAACATATCTGTTTAAAAAAAAATAATGTTCGAAACCAATAAAAAGCGTAATTTTTAGGTCATATGACCAAGCTTTTCATCATTAAAATAACAAAAGTAAAATGAACCAATGAAAAGTTTTATTAACAAGTCACATGACCTGTTATGCTTACGTTACGCACTGCGCGCCGCGCCCCGGATCGCTTCCGGGAAGCTGCGCTTCCCGCACCGGAGCACTTCCGGGTGCGCTAACGCGGCGTGTCATATAACGCATTACGCGACAACGTAGGTCAAGAATATAGTCAAAATGTCTCCACCAACCAGCGTTCAGAACACAACCCCTTTCAGCAGTCCAAAAAGTTCTGTTAAATGACAACAGAGGAGACAGGCAACAGAACCATCAGTCAAAGAGGGGAGGGCAAGTTCTTCTCTACCGGGTCATGTTGGGGCGCTACCGGAACTGATCGAATTGGTAGTCTACAGTGTTTCTGGATGTTTCAGACTGAAGCTGGCGTCAGCATGAGAGCACCACCATCTCGTAGCTCCGTCGTGGCCATTCCACGAGCAATCATGGCAGCCGCTCCCCACCAGAAGCCTGCGGGAGTCGGGGGCCCCCAAGACTTTTGTAGAATCTTCACGGCTGAGGGGACGCTTTCGAGAATGGGACCCAAGCCCTATCAGGCAAGCGTCCGAGTTCCAAGGTGTCCCAGGGCCATTTTAGTGGACCACGCCCAAATCTGAAGAGCCGGCCGCCATTTTGAGAGTCCTGTGGCAGTCGCCTATCGTTGCATCGCAAGAGCGGGAGCAACTCAACTACATGGTGAGCGAGACGCTGTAGTCGCAAGAGCGGGCGATAAACAGCTGAATGGCGGAAGAGGCACAGTGTAGCAAAAGCGGGCGGAATGGCAACTAAAACGGTAAAGGGGCGCCCCACTACAGCGTGTCTTCAGGTCAAACGGATTGTGGGACAAGATCCAGAATAGAAGAGTCATCAAAAGGCAAAAAGTTCCGCCGGACCCCGGGAGCCGGCCGCCTATGTCGGGGGCGATCTCAGGCTACACCAGTGCTATAAGACTTGGGGAGGGGGTCGGAACCAAGCGTCATCTCCGAGTCCGTGCCATCACACCGCCCCTCGGGGGACTCCGTCAAGCGGTTTAGGGAGGTACCATATCACATTGTTTTCCAATGCAGTCAGGTCCACAAACGGCCCTCACTTACTTTGAGAATAGTGAAGCTGCAGTAGGTGCAAATAAGCTTCAGACAGTGTTACAAGCGCTGCTCAGAACTCTGAACTATGGCACCCAACATCCAGAACTTATGCCATTTGAGAATGGCAGTGACATCGAAGCAACTCAGGGACCAAAACCATTAACGTACTTTCACGTATGAAAATCTTACTTGGGGAGGGGGCAGGAGCCAAGCGCCCCCTCCCAGTCCGTGCCACCACACCGTATGTTGAAAATCTGAAGCCATCGTTCTACAAACTCAACCAACCTTGGATGGAAAAATCTAGAAGAATGTATAAACTGAAAACCAGTTTTGGTCTGCATAGCATCAGCAGCAACGCTTGCTATCAGAGTGCATGAGTTTCATGCTCGATCGATTGAGCTAGCCGGATCGGGCAACAAAAAGTATAAAATAGTTATGTAAATAGTTATTTAATAAAATGTTTTACCCTGTTACTTTGCTGGTGTGTTGTATATATTTTTAATATTTGCATAGGGTTTGTCGTTATTTTGGGCGGGGTGGGTGACGGAGCCGAGCTGTCTTGCAGCCCTCATGGTGTGGAGCTCAGTTCATCTCACTATTTTCGTATTTCTCATGAAGGGTTGTTCCTAATGTTTCTATTTTAGCGAGGTCAAAAAGAGATCCAATTAGTGGCCTACTGATTTTGCTCGATTACTTTTATTTTTTTACACGATTTTTTACGATTTTTCACTATCTGCAAAGACTAAACAGAGTATTGCGACTTTGTGCTTGTTTGTAAATAGAGAATGAACCAAAGAGAATCAATTGTAAAACAGTAAATGCTTGGATAACAATCAATCAAATGGAGAGACAAGCAGGCACGACGGATTACAACGGGGGTAAAGGCCAGCGTTAACTACCCTTCACTATCTGCAAAGAGAGAGTACTACTAAGAGAAAAGAGGGGAGGGGGGGGCAGCGTTCAAAGCACATCAGCGTGCATAAACACGAAAAAGTTTTTACCTATCACGTACTTGACATTTGACAGCTTTTGATATTTGCTATTAAAAAACCATTGAAATTCACAGAAAAAACCATAGGTTTTAGGCCATATATAGTTAGGAATTTGCATTTACAAAACCTTGAAAATTCACTGAAAAAACCATTGGTTATAGACCATATATAGTTAGGGATTAGCCTTTTCAAAACCTTATTTTACTCACACAAAACCATTGAAATTTCATATATAGTTAGTTGCACTAACTATATATCGCGCACCCGCAATCCACTGCTGAGATGTCATCAGTGATGTCATTTGAGATGTCATCAGAGATGTCATCAGTGATGTCACTAACCATGTCATGAATGATGTAATATGTGACATCATCAGCAGTGGATTGCGGGTGCGCGATATATAGTTAGTGCAACTAACTATATATGAAATTTCAATGGTTTTGTGTGAGTAAAATAAGGTTTTGAAAAGGCTAATCCCTAACTATATATGGTCTATAACCAATGGTTTTTTCAGTGAATATATATATATATATATATATATATATATATATATATATATATATATATATATATATATATATATATATATATATATAATTGATACGAACAAAGAAGACTGCACTCGCGGGGGTCAAATCCAAGATGGATTTATTGCACACAGATAAGAAAGTTCAGACGCGTTTTGGCGGTATGCACCAGCAATTCCAACCACTTCTGTCACGCGGCGAAGCAGGAACTCAGACCGACCACAGCAGTTCAGACAAGGTATGTTTTTATTTTTGTTCTTATACCGCAGCCAGCAACGACGCATTTCGGGCTTCTGGAGCCCTTGATCACATTCAGCTTCGTGTGTACTTTTTTCACTTTTTATATTGTGCTATACACCGTGCACGCCCCCTCACAGGGGATTTTTTTGGGTCATGTGATCATGAATATAAACAACAGACTTTACATATATGCTGCTGTAGAAGTCGGTATGTCTGCCTAAATGCAGTGATATATATAATCAACATCAGCCTGAATGCAGTCGTGCATAGAGCTAAGACAATAACATTGTTAAAATGTATCACAGTATAAATACCATTGCGAAAATAATATTATTAGCTTTCCGCTGGAGTTAACTGGATGAATCCCAAATGTTATGAAAAATATATAGATATTTATCCACTGTAAAGTCGATGTATTCTTTACATCATTTTGTTTTTATCGTATGATATCGATCAGCTTACTGTTCTCAAATGTATCTTACTTGTTCTATTATGAAAAAAAGTGCTATAGTGCATACTCATTATACCTAGTGCAAATACTACAATTAAAGTGCCATAAACTATGTGCAAGAATCAGCAACCAATAAATATAAAGTGCATTATACATATATACAATAACAAACAAGAATAATAAAATTATATTTTCAGTAGCAAATTCATTCCATACAATCTCAACAGTGTAAAGTTTTCTCCAGCCGGATAAAAACCACTATTAAAAATATATATAAAAGATTCATAAAATGCCATAAAAATATAATACTATCATTGTTTGTTAAAACTAATTTGTTCGAGTGAAAGTGTTATCAGATTTGATTCATTCTTGATCTTATTCTTATATATGTGCAATGGGTGCTAGCAACATATTTGACCCGTGAATCTCCCTGCTACCTCTGAATATATTGCTCATCGTCTTATATGTTTTCAGGACTGCTGTCTCTATAAATAAGTATGCATATCCTCTGCATTATTCAATCCCCGTGGCCATTTGCTGTCCAGTTCAAGGATAAACTTGGTTTCTAATTGCCTGTCTCTATTCCCCCCTCTTTTATTAGCTGGTACTGCGCCAATGTGAGAAGTAAGAAAGGCAATTTATATCCTTGTTGTGACATTTATGCAAATGTCGCGCCACGGGTAAGCTGTGTCATGATGGAGGATTGCTCTCAAATGTTGTAATATCCTGACGTGCACCTGTAGCTTTGTACTTCTCACATAATTCAAGCCACAGGTGCAGGTCAGGACATAAACAGCAAATTCTGTCTTGCAGTTATAACTGCCCTTGATGGGGACTGGGGATGCATCAAATGGTGTTGTGTATGTTGTCTTATTGCAACCAAATTTACAGGCACGACACACTGCGCATCTTTTAAATCCCCTGGACGGCTGTAGCCATAATGTAGCTTTTCTAGTTTCAGGGGAATTCTTATCTAGATCATTGCCCATCGATCTACATTTTCTGAACTTTACAACAGGGGAATGGGATAGACGTTCTTGTAGAACATTGTCCGTTAGGACAATAGGCCAATGTTTCTGTACAATAGTTCTTATTTTTCTTTCCTGTCTTGAATATGTAGTAATGAGTCTGGGGCTATCAGTACTAGCATTCTCATCTATTGTTTTGGTTGCTTCTTTCTTAAACAGACTCGATCTTGGGCGCGCCTGTGCTTTCTTAATAGCATCATTAATATGGTGATCACTGTAACCCCTCATGCTGAGTCTTGCTCGCATTCCTTCTTGACAGCTCTTAAAATTCTCTTCATTACTACAGATTCACTTTAATCTAAGGACTTCTCCATAGGGTATGTTAGCTAACAAATGCCTAGGATGTGAACTATTGGCATAAAGCGTTATATTACCTGCCGTTGGTTTTCTATACATAGTGCTTGCAAGTCTGGAATTCTCAACGTGGAGTCTGACATCTAAAAAGTCAATATGTGTTTTGTGAATGTATGATGTAAACGTAAGGTTCATAGCATTACTGTTGATGTCCTCAATAAATTTCTTTGCAGATTCTAAGTCCCCATGCCATATCACAAACACGTCATCTATGTATCTGTAGTATGTGGACACATTATCCTCAAATTGTGCCTTATGCTTGTGCCTGAGGACCTGTTCCTCCCACCAGCCTACGTGTAAAAACGTATAGCTGGGGGAAAAACAGGCCCCCATGGCAACTCCTCTTAGCTGTTTAAATAAGACGTTGTTGAAGAGGAAAAAGTTGTTGTTGAGGCACCAACTAAAAAGTTCAATAATGACCTTGTTGTGGCTATAGAACTTTATAGGTCTAGTTTCTAGAAAATGTTTGACCACTTCCAGGCCCTGTGTGTGGTCTATACTTGTGTATAAGGATTCAATATCCAATGGTATTAGATAAGAATCCTCTGACCATTCCACATTCTACATTTTTACCAGGAAATCGCCTGTATCTTTGATGTAGCTGGGGAGTGATTTAACTAGATCTTGTAAAAAGTGGTCTATATACTGACCCATGTTTTCATCAACACTATTTATGGCGGAAATAATTGGTCTTCCCGGCACTGGAGTTACCCCCTTAGGGATAAGATACAAAATGGGCAATATCGGGTATTCTTTAAATAGGAACTTACATTCTTTATTTGATAGGAGACCCTCCCTTCTCCACTGTGAAAGCAGTTTCTGTAAGGTTTGCCTTGCCTTCTCGTATTCTTTAATGGAGGTTTTCTTATAGCAAGTTTCATTGCTTAACTGTTTTTCTGCCTCAGCTATGAAATCTTTTTTAGTCAATAACACCAAGTTTCCGCCTTTGTCAGATTTCTTTATAATAACATCACAGTTATCCCCTAGCTTTTTGATTAGTTTATCATATGCTACTTTCCTGAAAAAAGTGTTACGCTGTTGTTTATGTTTCCTGACGTTTACATTCAGTTTTTTTTAGATCATTCACAATCATATCATGGTAAGTGTCTATAGCATCTTTTGGCATGAGGGGCAAAAAACATGGTTTATTCCTAAATGGACTGATCCCTGCTCCTTTCTGTACAAAATCTATTTTACGTTGTCTCTCTTGTGTGGAAATATCAACTGGGTCTGCCGAACCATACTCTACCAGCCTTTCTTCTCCCTCAAGTAGATCATGCATTGTAATTACACCAGTGACATCAGAGGATCTCAAAATTGGCAGATTGACACCCCCCTCTCCTGTTCCCACATCATTAGTCAAATCCGTAGCTGAATTTTTATCTGTTTTTAATGCAAAGTACTTTTTTAATTTGAGCTTTCCAATAAAGCAATACACGTCTATGCGAGTTCTAGCATAGTTGAAGTTCTCGCCTGGGCATAAATTAAGCCCTAAAGACAAAAGTTGTTGCTCTGCCTTAGTGAGAACCACATTAGATAAATTGACAATACTGTTATCCATTAACGGCAGTTCCTTTGCCAAAAGGTTTTCTTTTTTGTGGCTGGTTTTCCGCTTTTTGCGCTCTTCCCTCCGATGTTTATTCCTGCGCCTTCTTCTGGCCTCCTTAATTGTCTCGGGCACAGTGTTTTGAGTCTCTCTGCCACTAAAAAATCAAGCTCTTCACTCATGTTTAAAATCGTTTTTTTAGCGCTGTTGAACTCTGTAGTGCCGCTTGAACCACTTGTGATAGATAATGTGTCAGTATTAAAGGACTCATCATTGATACTAGTAGATGGATCTGTACTGTTATTTTCATGGGTATTTTTTTCTTTTTTTCATTCACTGTATTGCTTCCGCTTGACCACATCGTATTTACGAGAGAATGTGAAAATCTGACCATTTTCGTAGTCTGCCAGATCCCTGGCAAATTTATGCGCTTTTCTAGCCTTGATTTTATCCTCATGTTTTTTTACTTGTTCCTTGATGTCTGCCTTCATTTTTGTGATGTAATCCGTTACAGGGATCTTGTCCAATTCCTCATTGTTTGCGTCTAATTCCTTAAGAATTTCCTGGCGGTCGATTTGGTTAGAATTCTGACCAAGTTCATAGATGCCCCTAGATTGTTCACTCCCCATTCACGAAGCATTTCGGGGTTTGGTTTATTAAAACCAGGAGCCAGTAGAATTTGTAAGCCCCATGGTACCCGCCCCTCTTCCATATATTTTGACAGGGACTTATTCACCCACCATTTCGTTACCTCCAACTATGATTTCACTTCCAGATTTTTCAGCAACAATTTAACGTCCTTATCTTTGTCGGACTCATTTGGCAGCATTTGCATGGTACTACGCACTGTTTTAGCCTGGCTATCAAACATTCCTTCTGCTGCCAGCTCTCTCTCTCTCTCGCCAGTAGGTAGTTATAGTTAGGACCTAGTTTCCATGGGAAATCCACAACATTCTATTTGGAATAACTTTGGCGCCGGTGGACGAATCTTCGCAAATTTCTCCAGGAAAATGGCCTGCTTGGTTCCGCTCCTTCCCTGAAAGTTTGGGGGTGATTTGTTAAGCGGGGGCCAAGAAAAAAGGGGGTTCCAAAACATGTTTTCCCCATGCAATTTTCCATAGGGACCTTTAGCCATGGCTAAAGCCCGAACGGTTGAACGGAATTACACGACATTTGGCAGAGAGGTAGAGTTCTGTTTGCAGATTGTGCTTTTTGTTAAATGGTGTAAATCCGTTCAGTAGTTTCTGAGAAAATTGCAAGTGAAATCCTAGCGATATCTAGAGACGGAGTTCAGCACGCGTACTGAAATCTGTTCAATTACGAGCTCGAGCTGCATGTTGATTGGCTGTGAACTGTCTGTCAACACTCGAAACCAGGAAGTGTTGGCAGCAATCTTGTGCCCCACGAGAACCGAGTCACAAGAAAACAGTAAAACAAAGTTGAGAAATAAGGGAAGGGTGTAGGGTAGAGACATTCTGACCCTCTAGGCTTGCTCAGGGGGTCGTACATGGATGTTTAGGTTCTATTTTTTTATTTTATTTTTTAAAGAAAAAATGTGGCGTACATGTATGGAAATACGTACAATTACGAGCAGGAGCCGCATGCTGATTGGCTGTCAATACTATAAACCAGGAAGTGTTGGCTGCCATGTTGTTTGTCGGGAGAGGAGAGTCACAAGAAAACAGTAAAACAAAGTTGAGAAATAAGGAAACGGGGCAGGGTGGAAAGATTCTGAGTCTATAGTCTTGGTCAGGGGTGGTACATGGACCTTTAGGATCGATTTTTATTTTTTTTTTAAATAAAAAATGCCGGGGTACTCGTGCAGTACTTGTACGCGGTGGAAAAGGTGAAAAAAAAGTAGAAGTCCGTTTTATTCATTAGGTCCCGGGGGGGCAAATTACGGGGGCAATTTTTCTGCATAATGGGGGCATGTAACGTGCCCCGAGCACTGGGGAACGGCACTGCTCTGGTTTTATTTTGAAGTATGCAGGGGGGTTACGGTCCTACTCCCCGCAGCCTCCGTGAGCGGCACCCCTTGGGTCTTTTTAAAAAAAAATATGTTTCTGAGCTCTCTCTATCTCTCTCCCCGTACATGTCGTGGGGAACACCACATTTCTGGGGCAGTGATATGTAAAATGACCTTCCAGCTCCGGGTACCAGCATTTTCTGGAGTTTTTTATTAATGTTGTGAGGGGGGGCTTGATAATACGTCCTTGTAAATTCCCATAGAAGCCTATGTTCTGGTGTTAACATGGGCTTCTATGGGAAATAACAAGGCCGAATTATGAAGCGCATTATCGCATTTTATCGGCAGTTTCCTGCCAATAAAACGACAATATTTTAACACCGGTCCTTGATAATATGCACCTAAATTTACTGGTGAAATAAAAGAGCAATGGGCCATATTATCAACAAAAGGCGATACAATATTGTCGCTTTTATTGGCCGGAAACTGCTGATAAAGCGGCGATAATGGGCTTGATAATATGCCCTTGTGAATAACCATAGCAGTCTAGGTTAACATCAGAACTTGGGCTGCTATGGGAATTTACAAGGGCCTATGGTTTTTTATTAATGTTGGGAGGGTGGGCTTGATAATACGTCCTTGTAAATTCCCATAGAAGCCTATGTTCTGGTGTTAACATGGGCTTCTATGGGAAATAACAAGGCCGTATTATCATGGTCATTATCACCATTTTATCGGCAGTTTCCTGCCAATGAAATGGCGATAATTGTATCACCGGTCTTTGATAATATGCACGTAAGTTTACTGGTCAAAAAAAGAGCAATGAGCCACATTATCCACAAAAGGCGATACATTATTGCTGTTTTTATCGGCAGGAAACTGCCAATAAAGCGGCAATAATGGGCTTGATAATATGCCCTTGTGAATAACCATAGGAGCCCAGGTTAATACCAGAACCTGGGCTGCTATGAGAAGTTACAAGGGCCTATTAAGTTAATACCAGAACCTGGGCTGCTATGAGAAGTTACAAGGGCCTATTATCAAGCCTATTATCTCCGCTTTATCAGCAGTTTCCTGTCGATAAAAGTGGCGATAATGTATCGCCTTTTGTTGATAATATGCTCCTTCATTTCTATGATAGTATGTAAAGCTTTCCTTTTTTTTTGGTGTAGCAGTTGTACTCTCTTTGCATGCTCAGCGTCGTTTCGAAGCCCACGTTTTCTTTTTCTTCAAGTTCAACAAGCAAACCTTTCTTCATATCAGTTAGTAAATCTGTCAATTTCTTTTCCCGGTGCATGTGTGTCATCCGCTGCTGTACTTTTGTACAGTGTTAATAGTCATATTTTTTATATATTTATTTGAAAGGTAGTGCCGAGGCACCAAACGTTGATTACGTACTCCGTCCATTGCCATTTTCGTAGTTTCTGAGCGTTGTTTTTATTATATCTGTTAGTTAGAACTCAGTAGTTTTCAATCCTAGTCTTGAATATCTTACTATAGTATTTAACATTATTTTTATTGTGGGCCGTCATACCATTCCCCCACAAAATAAAAGAAGTATGTAGTTTTTTAAAATTAACTTTTATTAAGCAATACATTTAAACGTAACTCAATTATAACTATATCAGAACTGGAAAAATAACTTAAACAATGTTATGAACAAATTGTGAAATGGATTCCAAAAGGTGTCCGATTGGTAATCTGCAAAAGAAAAAAGAAAATTAGAGTTTAGAATTATGTAGATGATAATAACTGAGCTGAAGCATTACGGGGTATATTATCAAGAACAGCGATAAAATTATTGTCGAAGCACCAGTGGAATAAAAGTATTTCCATATTCATTCTTAAATAAATGTAAATAAATAAAAAAATATTGCATTTCTATCGGCCTGTTGGGAGTGGATTTGGAATGTAGATGAGACTAAATGAGCTGAAGTATTACAGGGTATATTATCAAGAACGGCGATAAAATTATCGCTGTTTCAGCGGCAGGAAACTGCAGCTAAAGCGGCGATAATGGGCTTGATATTATGCTGTTGTGAATTCCCATAGCAGTCCAGGTTCACGTGTTAACCTGGGCTACCATGGGAATTCAGAAGGAAATATTATCAAGCCCAATATTGCCGCTTTAGTGGCAGTTTCCTGCTGCTGAAACAGCAATTATTTTATCGGCGTTCTTGATACTATGTCCCTACAAGTTTTGGTAAGCTCTGGTCAAGCTCTTGGTGGCCATCATCACTAGGATCTTTGCCCATCCCTGTTCCAAGGGTCTGGAATTTGGGAATCAAGTTTTATGACAACCTGAATTTTGTCTCTCATGCTAATCAAATCGTATCCATAGCTTTCTATAAGCTTAGATTGATAAAAAAAATCCAATTTTTACCCGAAAGTGCAGGTAAAACACTTGTCAGCACACTGGTGTTGTCATCGCTGGATTATTGTAATGGACTGTTCGCCAACGCACAGAAAAGTGTCATTAATAAAATGCAGATGGTCCAAAATGCTGCGGCAAGAATGCTCTCAAGGACCCCCAAATTTAAACCGATCTCGCAGACTAATCGTAATTATCACTGGCTGGCGTTCAAGAATTGCATTAAATTTAAAGCCCTATGCCTTTCCAATAAAGCGGTACATAAACAAGGCCCCCAGTTTCTTATACAACAGCTTACTGCCTACTGCCTCGCCAGACATCTTAGATCCACGGAGGCTCATCAACTAGTGGTACCATGCACCAAGACTGTTTCCTGGGGAGACATGCGCTTTGTGGTTACAGCAGCCCGACTCTGGAATTCCTTACCACTTCAGATTCGGTCATGTCAATCCCTGCTCCAGTTTCGAAAGATGATAAAAACATGGCTGATCAATCAGTAATTTCCTTTTAATCTGGTATGGAATCTACAGCACCGAGACACCCACTGGCATTTGTTTGCACTCTATAAATGTTAAAAATAAATAAATAAATAAACTCTACGGTTTTACGTGTGCAGTGTGACTCATACATTTCAGTTCTGTTATAGTGCCACGTTCAAGTGGTGTCTATATGGAAGTGCCTACTGTGTTACTGACACCCGTTATGGCGACTTATTTCTAATGCATTCCTATGAAGGCTTTGTACATCTAGGCCTCTGTGCTTACCGTTGTATAAACTTTGCGGGTAAACATTTAAGGCAGTTGGTGTCACAACTTATTCTGAACAATTCTTCTACACGTCCAAGACAGCAGTGTCTAAGTTTAAGAGAGAAAGAGAAATTATGTCACAGAGTGTGAGAGAGAAAACAACATTAAAACTGTGTCACAGAGTCTCGAGTTGAGATTTTTTATTGAAAAGTGAGATGTAGATTTACTAGCTCCTTGAATCTCTTTATCCATGTTAAAAGTGACTCAAAACTGGCATAATACGTTTGTGGATCTGTTTGTCAGACTGTTGTAACCTATCTGTTGTCATTGCTTGGAGGTAATTATAGATTTTATTGATAAGGTTCTATACACTACGCACTCTGGGTCATGATATCAAGCCTGGGAAACAAAATTATAGCCACTTTATCGGCAGGAAAGTGTCTCTAAAATGGCGATAATGGGTTTAATATGCTCTATGGAATTCCAATCGAAGCTCATGTCTGATGTCCTTCACATGTAACATGAGCTTAGATTGGAATTCCATAGAGCATATTATCAAACCCATTATCGCCAGTTTAGCGGCACTTTCTTGTTGATAAAGTGGCAATAATTTAGTCGTCCAGGCTTGATAATATGGCCCTCTCTCGTTTCACAAATAAAGCTAACACTACAGTTTTACAAGTGCAGTGCACCTGGTATATTTCAGTTGTTATAGTGCCGCGTTCAAGTGGCGTCTATATGGAAGTGCCTACTGCGCTAGTGACGGCCGTTATGGCGACTTATTTCTAATGCAATCCTATGAAAGCTTTGTAGATCTAGGCTCCTGTGCTTACCTTGTATACACAATGCGGCCACCAGAGTTAACTATTCGACTTGAAGTCTGCTTCTGTACGTCAAAGTATATTCAATAAGTTGCCGAGAATTCCATTGCTGTTGCTTGATAGGCCGTGGTTGCTTCTGAACGATGTTTGCTGAAGAAAACATTTTGCTTAGTCATCGTAAACTGAGTTGCGTAACTATCAAAAGTGAATTTTAATGTGGGTTCCTAATATTCCGTAATTAAGACTGTTGCAGCTCCAGCAAACAAAGGAAGATCAATAAATTAATAGAGGCCTGGGACGGCCTCGTGACGCAAAAAAAATACTATCATGGATGCCCAATTAATAATAATAGAGGCCTAAGCAAGTGGCATAGTACAGAAATACGACACAGAAATGTATGCACGCATAATTTTTAAGATTAGAGGTGTATAGGACCTTATAACTTATAAAGAAATATTCAAATTATGTAAGTACAATTTAAAACCATTGAGGGGTAGAAAAGCCATATGAAGGATAAAAAAATAGCCTTATGCATGTACAATTTACAGTGGAGGCTGATGTTCTGACGTCTTCTCTTACCTTTGCTTCTGTCGTCTTTTGTCGTGATTGAAAGGCTGCAGTTTCGCTGAGTCTGGGGTGTTTTCGACACTCTGTCTGTCACCGCAGCAGAGGCAGGCAAAAGAGAGTGTGCTCACGTCAGTGCCCGCATTGTATGGGAACCGCAGGGGCTGACCAAACCAAGCCCAGGGCCGTCATTGGTAGCGTTTTCATGGTCTGCAAGAATGATGGCCCTGGGGGACATGCCATTGGGTAATGTATTGGTTTGCAGGCTAAATGATAGCAAGCATGCTAGGTGGTGGCATGTGGGTAGTGTGGACGGGGGTGCACCACGCATGTGCAAGTATGAGTGTGTGCACTAACAATTAACAACAGATAGAGATGGGGCGGTGTTATAATGTACGCAGAGGCAGGCCCAGAATCGGATCTGCAATGAGTCAGCACTTCTAATCATTCTCCTTAGCGCGCCCTGAGCTCTGATTTGTCACTGAGAGGGCGATCGCACCATAGTTTGTACTGCTTATCATACTCAGCGTGTACCCGCGCATACGTTACGAATATGCTTTGATGTAACGGGTCGCATTAAAGCTTCGGTGTGACGTCATGCACAGCGTTCTGTATGCGAAAGGGGGCAATGTGTCTACTTGGTTTGAAACATGTATGTATTTACTATACATATTCAGGGCAGACATTTGGGAGAACTATGATTTGTTTTTACTACTCGTAATAATCATATATTACTTTTCAAAAGAATTGCACAAATCGCGGTAGAACATCATGCATAATCATATTGAAAGAGCTGCGCAAAAGGAGAGATTTGATTGGTTCATAACTTTTCCTATTGCGACTGTTAAAAGTTCCGTCCCATAATAGTTATACGACTTTGACTTTCTAAGAAGAAGCATTTGTTCTCAGAATCTTATCAAATAGAAGGAAGATCACCATAATAAGAGCAATGGAGTCATCTTCCAGCAGTTCTTCAGAGGGAGATTTTATTCCTGAAGAACGTCCAAAGAAGAGGAAAGTAGCTCTAATTTGGAAGTTTTTCACTTTTACAGAAGGTCAAAAAAAGGTTAATGCTCCAACAGTAACCTGTAAAATTTGCGAAACAACTCTTTCAAGGGGTGATCCATGTAAAAAATACTCCTTTGGCACAGCAAATATGGTGCGACACGTGAAGAACTTGCACCCCAAAAACTTTGCTCAAGCTGCAAGACAGAGGATGCACGAGAACCCACCTGCTTCTGCTATAAGCACATCAACTGCGGCAGCAGCATTTTCAGCAAGCAGTCCACACCCACATATTGATTCTGACTTTGCTAAAGTTAAAATTCTATGCATTTATTGCGATAAACTTTTGTGTTATGGGGAGCAGTCTATAGACTTGATGAAACACAGGATGCAGGATCATTGCTGTTCTCAACATTACTTGTTCTTGTTTTCATTCTTTCGTTCCGCTTGGAATTTGTTGAGAAAACACAAAAAAAATAAAAAACAAAAAAAACAGTTATTTTCAGAACTACCTTCACTGGTCAAGGAAAGAACTATTTTTCTATTTTAGTGTGTAAAAGCTTGTCAGAATGAATGTTTAGTTCATAAAGGAATGAATGAATATGTTACTAGTGTATGGATAATGTGAAAGTGCAGAACTATAAGGAACTGCTACAGCATAAATCTATAAGGTGTTTATCTATAGTATACTGTAGTATGTCCGAAGCACTTGAATGTATCATATGTACATACTTATGTTACAAGTCTAATTTTCAAATTGCGCTGCTGGTGAAAGTGCCATGGGTGAATTTATATGTGTATGGGCAGATTTACAATCCCCTTGTGCCTCTTTTACACAGCTGTTGCGCCACTTTTGTGACACAGCGGTGTTGCAAAAGATGTGCCATGGTGTGTGCTATTAACAATGTGACGCATCTGGAGGGTGCATTACATTGTAAAGCGCTGTACCAGAAGAGGCTTTCTTGTGCAGAAGGGGGCTGCTCTTGTGAGGTGATTTGAATGGATGGTCCTTAGGTGCTTCATCATGCTTTTGGTGCCATGCAGTAATTTTTACTGGTCCCTCTAGATAGCTCTTTTTTCCAAAGGATTGATTTTATAACCTTTGCAATTTCATTCTTTTCTCCTGAAGGTATAGAAACAAAACTCCAAGCAATGAATTCCTATTTCTATAGTGGAAGTTCTTCCTCGCCTTCCTTTCTCTCTCCTTTTGTTCCTGCTGCTCTGTTTCAACTCCTTAAGCCATTTAGAATTTTCTGTTTGAAAAAAATACCAAAGCAAGAGAAGCAGTTCCTCCTATGCTGCAGAGGTGTGAAGAATGACACAAACAACAAGAATTGGGAAGTAACTTCCTGTAGAGGAGGTTGGCAGGTGTTATAACAAATCTAATATACTTTTTACAGTGTCACATGGAAATCGCAAATCCGTCACGGCGTTCTGTGACAACAGAGCGAATCCGGAAATATTTATTCAAACAGTGTAAGCTTGAATTACTTATTAGAATATGAGTGGCTATGTTTTTTTAACAAACCACTTGCCTTAAACATCAATTTTACAGTGTCAATGTAGGTTTATGAGTGTTAAAAATGACACCGAATCCGCGTATCCCCTGCATAGGTTGGCTTCACTGTGGATCCATGAATCCCTCAACAATTTTAAAAACACTTTTTATTATTTCTAAAATAAGTGATGTAACACTGAGGGTCACTGGAAATGCGACTGCGTGGCGACAGCGATTTTCGCTAAATTATGAATTTACTGTATTTGCCTTATAATCCATCATCTGCCACATAATCTCCAGAATTTGACTCAATTTTTTTTTCTTTTCTAACTCAAATGCCTCAAAAATTATTAATAATTCAGTGATTCATCTTGCTGCGTAGTGCAAGACCCTTTGGATAACTGAACTGTTCACCATTCTGTTGAATATAGTTGTATTTGGATCTTAAATTGGTAATAAAGTTTGTCACTCTCCTACTTCATAACTCCAGTGGCCATGGTTAGAGTTTGGTGTGTTAGAAATTCATGAAAAAAACAAAGGTTACAGGGCAGTTATAGTTAGGAAGTAGCATTAAAAACCATAGAGATTCTCTGTAAAAAGAAAAAGAGCCTCAGTTACGAGGCCCCTAGCGGCACTTTAACACAGACTGATCATCACCTTTGTGACACTCGGGTGGTGTAATATACCACAGCATATTTACAGGGCAATGCAAAGCTACTTTGCATAGCTTTTCATGGCCTTCTAAATATGTGCCCTTTTATGCAGAGCACTGCATGAAACGGGAGTTCCATGGGTGTGGCTGTGGGCATTCCCACGTAACACCCATGAAATCGGAAGCATTCCCAGATTTACGTGGAATTGTAAACCTGGGAACACATCAGATTCTAACGCCACCCTAGGGGTGGCATTAGGGAGACACACCAAGGAGAAATATCTTTATTTCTCCTCGTTTTTTCATCTTTCTTTGTGTGCTGCATTCTGCAGCACACATTGAAAGAGAGAAAACACCTCTTGTGATTGCTTTTGTGCAGGAAGGTGTCCCTTCCTGTACAAAAACAATCAGCCCCTACAATGCAGACACCCGTGCACCATGGCACAACGGTGCGTGTGTTGGCACATGGCAGCCCATTGTGCACCAGAGAAGGGGGAAAGGACAGGAATGTGCCATGTATCATAGATACAGCACATTCCTGCCTTTTTGTTTGACGCACGGCAGTGCTGCAAGATTCCTTGCTGTGCAGCACTGCGCCAAACCCTCATAAAAGAGGCACAAAGATTACAGGAACTTTATACTTAGGAAGTAACATTAAAAAAACATTAAAAATCACTTTAAAAAACCAAGTATTACAGGGACTCTATACTTAGGAAAGAGAATTAAAAAAGCCTCAGAAATTCACAAAAAAAAGGTTACAGGGACAATATAGTTAGGTTCAGATGTTACACACATAAAACCATAGAAATTTAGCAATTATAGTTATATCTAAGCATGGGCGAATTTTGCGAATTTGCAATTCGCGAATTTGCGGATTTGCGAATTGGCAATCTGCAAAATTCGCAAATTCGCGTGAATTTGCGGATTTTTACATTTTTGCGTGTTCGCGGGTGTTCGCGAGGCGCTTTGCGTGTTCGATGGTGTTCGCGAGGCACTTTGCAATTTCGCGGGGGGGATTTTGCCTGCTTAATCACTGCCACCCTCTTGTTTTTTATGCCATCTGCCCTCTGTACCACTTGTTTCTGTGCCCTTCTGCCCTCTGCCCCACTCATTTTTTGTCCCCTTCTGCCCTCTGTCCCACTTTTGTGCCCTTCTGCCCTCAGCCCCACTTAGAATGGCGCCGGCAAGCTGCCAGCACCATTCTAAAATAGCTAGAAATAGCTTCAACAGGAAGCACTAATAGATAAAGTAAAGCAGGTGCTCCAGTTGAAGGTCAAATTAAGTTACACAATCATTAATCACCCCAGGTTTGGGGGTGATTAATAATTGTGTAACTGAATTTGAGCAGCACCTGCTTTACTTTATTTATTAGAGCTTCCTGTTGAAGCTGACTTTTGTAACTATTTTAGAATGGCTCTGGCAGCTTGCTGGCGCCATTCTAAAAGAGTTACAAAAGTAAGCTTGAACTTTTGACCCAATCCCCGTTTCCGTTCGCGGATTTTGAGGGAAATTCACGAATCTCGCGGATTGCGAATTTACCGAAAATCCGCGAAATCCGCGAGCGGAACGGATTTTCCGCCCATGCTTAGTTTTATCAAGATATTATAACTTGGTGCCCTAAGGTAACTATAACTTGAACAGTTTTTTTCATCAAAGATTTTATTGCAAATGTTGAAGTAATATTATCAATGATGTCATAGAAGTTGTCATGATTGATTTAATATGTGGGGTAATTAGCAGTGCATGGCGAAGGTGCAAGTTATAGTTACCTTAGGGCAAGACCCCAGCATGTAGCCAATCCCACACTGTGCATGGCCAATGACAGAGAATTGTTCACATGTGTGTCATTTTGGCCAACTCCTGCATGTAGCCAAGCTGTGCTATGCACAACCTTTGGTTGTACCCAGTGAGGGGTTAGTAACAAAGGCAGCCAACTCATAGGCCGACTCCCCGGGCCACTTTTAACACCAGGGACTGCATTCCCTGGGGCTTTGCATATTTTTTAGGGTGAGTGGGCACTGGGTCCAATACCCCATTCATTATGTCCCTGGGCAACCCACCTCGGGGCCTGGAAACATATTTTAGGGTGAGGGGAAATATGGCTCCCCTCCCTGGTTGGATTTTGGCCCTGGTACCCCATCTCCTGGGGTCCTGCACCATATTTAATAGGGATAGGGGCATGCTGCACCCCCCCCCCCTGCAGACCTTCCCCCTTCCTGGGCTGATATTGGCCAATATCAGCCGAAGAAGGGGGAAGGTCTGCAGGGGGGGCGGGGGTGCAGCATGCCCCTATCCCTATTAAATATGGTGCAGGACCCCAGGAGATGGGGTACCCACACAGGACACCTACCACACTATGGTTGGGGGCTACAGGGGGAGCCTCAAGGCCCTTAAAACACCAGCCAGCTTCTCACCTCCAGCGAGGGCCAGCATTGCTTCATCTGCAGGAAGCAGCTAAAAATGCTTCTCACTGTGGGTGGGAGTAATCTTTTCATTTGTTTACCTGCCAGCTTCAGTGTGGGCAGGGAAACAGATAAAAAGTCTGCTCCCAGCTGACTGAAGCAATTTCATGCTTCCGCCTGCTGTGAGCAGACTTAGGGGCCTATTTATGAGATGGTTATGGTCGCTCTTGTACTATGCAAGGTGGTAAAAGAGCGACACAAGCCTTGAGTCAGATTTACGAATCCTCACAATGCCACTTGGCATGGCCCTGAGTGGCACCATAAATCTTGGGTAAGGCAACGCAGCGCAAACTGCTGTGTTGCCTTATTGTGCCCTGGGAAGGTATTCCATGTGCTTTGCGTGGGTGTGAGAAATCTCAATCAGAAAATGGTAACAGCCACCCTAGGGTTTGGGACTCACTCCAGAGTCCTAATAATAAAACATCAAATATCACATACGAGGGCAGGCTATGGATACCCAGACCCGTAGGTCTGGTTGTGGAGTCCCAAAAGGACCCTCCTGGGTTCAAAAACATTTTTTTTAAATGTTGCCCCAAATTCGCAAAGGATTTATAATTTACACAACACCTTTAAATTTCTATAGCTCACGCACCTCAGTACACCGTGTTGTCAACTATCTACCAACACTACATTAACTATAACTATGTACTCAACAATGCACAGTGTTCTTATAAATGATGTCATTTAAGATGTCACAACTGTTGTCATGAATGCTATGGTTTTACATGGTATGAGTGATGTAATATGAAAGGTTATAAGCAATGGATAATAAAGGTGTGAGTTATAATTATTGTAGTGTGGCTAGCGAGTTGACAACACTGTGTACGGAGGTGCTCAAGTTATAGTAACCTGAAGGTGGTGAGTAAATTATAAATTTAAGGTATAACTATAGCGTTAGAATTTCTAATGTTTGTTTCGAAAGAATAAAGCATGTTATATTAATTTATATGTGATGCTTAAATTATGAATGGAAGGTATACCTCTAACTTTAGAATTTCGATGTTTGTGTAGTTTACGTTTTTTTGTATAAAAAGAATAAATAAAAAGAATCTAACTATACCTAAGCTTTAAACTTAATTTTGTTCAATTTATTTGTATGTGTTTGTAATGCAGTTGGGTGGCATACAGAGGAGTGGCGTACAGTAGAAAATAGTTGAGTGCAGTGGTGTATAGTAGAGTGGCATAGAGTGGAGTGTCATAGAGTGGAATAGGGAATGAGAAATGGGATGGAGGTGCATAGAGTGGAACAATGTGGAGTGGAAGTGGTGTAGAGTAGAGTGGCATATCATGAAGTGGCATAGAGTTGAGCGATGAAGAAGGAAGTGGCATAGAGTAGAGTGGCTAGAGTGGCATAGAGTATAGTGGCAAAGAGTAGAATGGGGTAGACTGGAGTGGCGTAGAGTGGAGAAACATCAAATGGACCAGTGTACAATGGAGTGGTGGTGAGTGGAATAGAATAGATTGGACTGGGATATAGTGGAGTGGCATGGAGTGGGATAACGTAGAGTGGAGTTGCGTGGAGAGGAATAATGTAGAGTGGAGTGGTACACAGTGTCATAGAGTGGAGTGACATGGAGTGCAATAGAATATCGTGGAATGGCGTAGGGTGGAGAAGTGTAAAGTGGACTGGCATACAGTGGGATTGCACATAGTGAAGTAGCATAGAACTGAATGGCACAGAGTGGCATAGAGTGCAGTGACATAGAGTGCAATAGTGTAGAGTGGGGAACATAGAATGGGTGGCGTAGATGGGAGTGGTGTAGACTTGTGTCATGATGGAATAACGTAGAAGGGAGTGGCATACAGTGGAAAAGCATAGAGTGGAGGACTGCAAAGAGGATTATAGTTAAATGGCTTTGTGCAGAATAGCATTGATTGCAGAGGCTTTGTGGAGTGGCAATTAATGGAGTAGCATATAGAGGAGGGGGATAGTGTGGAGTGACGTAGGGTGGAATACCGGTAGGTGGAGTAGCATAGAGTTGAGTGGTGTAGAGTAGCAAAGAAACAAGTAACTTAGAGTGGAATAGTATATAGTGGAGTTGTATAGAGTGGAGTAGCATAGAGTGAAGTGGCATGCAGTAAATGGCATACAGTAGAGTGGAATAGAGTGGCGAGCTTTACAGTGGACTTGTGTAGAACAGAGTAGCATAGAGTGGAGTGGTGTACAGTGGAATAGCGTAGAGTGGAGTGGCAAAGCCTGGAATGGCATAGAGTGAAGGTGCTTACAGTGAAGTGGCTTTGAGTGGAATAGTGTGCAGTGGGCTGGAATAGACTGGAGTGGTGAGTTGTAGAGTGGAGTGGTGTGCTATAGAGTGCAGCCAAGTGGACTGTCGAAGACTGGAGTGGCATGAAGTTTAAGCAATGTTAGCGGGATAATGGCTGAACATATGTAGAATAAAGTTGGCAAGAATATTGATTTTGTGGTAGAAAGGGTCCTTTTTGTTAGTAGGTCAAAATTGGTATACCAGTGTGAAAGTTATAAAACACAAAAACTTTGTAATATATTTTGCTGTGGTATACCGTGGTACATCACTATGACAAAACAGTATCTGATTGGGTAATGAAAGCGGTTACAAAATTAAAAGGGTATAGAGACAAAATATCGACTCCAAAATATCGACTGGACATAATATCGAGTTTTAAATATAGACTGGACAAAATATCGACTGGACATAATATCGACTACAAAAATATCGTTTTTCAGGTAAGTGAAGTAATATTGACTGTATAAAATATAGATAGCAAAAATATCGATTTTTTAATAATATATAATATTTTATAGTGTATTTTTATGTAATAATATGTGTGAATAGTGTGTATTAATGTTATTAAATATTTTATTACATGAATTTTGTTTTGATAATAATTGCGTAATGTAATTCTGTAGCGGGTTGTGGGTTTATAGGGGAATAGGGTGGGAAGTAATTTAATAATAATTAATTAATTAATATATGTTTGTTAATATTTTAATTAATAATTAATGGATAATTAATTAATATTAATTAGTTAATTAATTAATATAATTTTGAATATATTTTGTATTAGTAAATAATTGTTAATTAATTAATTGTAATTAGTTAATTACATTAATTAGAGTACATTTTTTATATATATAATTTTGTGTTATTTTTAAGTAATTAATTTTGATAAAATAATATTAATTATTAAAATAATTACACCTAATGTTCTAATATATTTACTTTATTGTTATTGTTAATTAATAATTAATTGGTAATTAAATAATATTGATAAATTTTGGGTAAAGGAGCATTTTTAGGGTTCAGGGTCAGTTTTCAGTTCATGGGTAAAGGGGTATTTTTAGGGTTCAGGGTCAGTTTTCAGGTCATGGGTAAAGGGGTATTTTTAGGGTTCAGGGTCAGTTTTCAGGTCATGGGTAAAGGGGTATTTTTAGGGTTCAGGGTCAGTTTTCAGGTCATGGGTAAAGGGGTATTTTTAGGGTTCAGGGTCAGTTTTCAGGTCATGGGTAAAGGGGTATTTTTAGGGTTCAGGGTCAGTTTTCAGGTCATGGGTAAAGGGGTATTTTTAGGGTTCAGGGTCAGTTTTCAGTTCATGGGTAAAGGGGTATTTTTAGGGTTCAGGGTCAGTTTTCAGGTCATGGGTAAAGGGGTATTTTTAGGGTTCAGGGTCAGTTTTCAGGTCATGGGTAAAGGGGTATTTTTAGGGTTCAGGGTCAGTTTTGGGTTTTTGGGTAAAGGGGTATTTTTAGGGTTCAGGGTCAGTTTTGGGTAAAGGGGTATTTTTAGGGTTCAGGGTCAACAAATAAGATTTTAAAAAATTATTTTTATTATTTTCATTTATTATTTTATTATTATAATTTAATTTAAGTCGTTTTAAGTATATTTTAGTAATTAAAATTTAATATTAATTTAATTTAACACTGTTTTTAATAAAGTCGATATTTTTTACATCTATATTTTTGTTAACGATATTTTGTACTCGATATTTTTGTACTTACCTGTTTGTAGATACAAACTCGATATTTTGACTGTCGATATTTTGTCCACGATATTTTGGCAAGTCGATATTTTGGCAGTCGATATTATTTCAGTGATCCAATTAAAAGGTAGTCATATTGTTTAGACCACATTTAGTCTGCAATGTGGGTTTTAAGTGTAATGTACTACTATATT
This sequence comes from Lissotriton vulgaris, assembly GCF_964263255.1. Taxonomy (NCBI): domain Eukaryota; kingdom Metazoa; phylum Chordata; class Amphibia; order Caudata; family Salamandridae; genus Lissotriton; species Lissotriton vulgaris. The sequence goes on along the minus strand of NC_141696.1, from coordinate 762,299,020 downwards.
ATAATTGCATAGGAAGGAATGTATCAGCTTGGGTAAGTGTGTAAAGGTAGGTAAAAGTAGTTTTGTTTCTTCATATATTAAATAAAAAACTCATGGAGTATCGTGCTGCTAGAAAGTATTGCAGTAGCTACAAGAAAAATCATGTCAACAACACAGACACCATTGCGCCATGGTGTAAGGGTGCTTGCTTTGTTACATAGCTGCCAACTGTGCGCTGATGCTGGCTGAAAGGACAGGAATGTACTGCATCTTGTAAATACGGTGCATTCCTACCTTTTTGAATTGCCATAGGGCAGCTAAGCAAAATGACTTGCAGCGCTGCACTTTGCCAATTTCTTATAAATAATCTCTTAATCTGTATTTAGGGTTTTAAGAGGAAATAAAGTGTAAAACAGTGTTTTTAATAGCTTTTTACATATTCAATTTTTACAAAATACTGCTGTACTTTCTAGGTAGTCCCACGGTACACCAAAACATTAAAAAAATATATATATATAAAGTAATAAAACTAATTTTTCCTACCTTTACAGACATAGTTAACATATCTCAATCCTTCCTATACACCTATAAACCATTAGTACACTATATGTCCACCTAAAACCTGCATCACAAAATAAGGGCCTGATTATGATGTAATTCAGGAACTAAACCGTCTGACTGCTTGTCGGATTCAGTTGCGACCAACTCATGGTCGACGGTTCCTCCCAACCGGTTATGATGCTTCTGAACACCATTTGGAAGGGCTCCCATTGACTTCAATGGGAGCCTATGGTCCGACTGACAACACAGGCTCCTATGGGGGTAATGGGTGTCTACGGAAAACCATGCACCCTGTGGTGGACTTCCCATGGTGCCCACCACAATGTGCATGGCTTTACAACGGGTCACGTGGGTACCCCCCTCAACCCCAAACCGGAGGACTCAGGATGAAGGGGGCCGTCAGCCAGGGGCTCAGTTTCTGACAGCCTTTTGTGTCAGACAGACTGAGTTGGAAAGCCTGTCGGAATCAGACATCGTAATCAATGGGTCAGAAACGCTGTCCATAGAGCTGTATGAATGGATTCTATGAATGCCAATCAGAACCGATTCCGAATGACGAAACGCTTCCCCTGCATCGTAATCGGTCGGTCGAAATTGTTTCTGACCAACAAATTACGATGGGTACAAACATGGTCTAGGGAAATCCGACTGTAGGTCATTGGCTTTCCGACCGACATCATAATCAGGCCATAAGTAAGGGCTAAAGAACATGGCATGGAAGGGCTTTGATTACCCAATCACATTCTGCCTTGCCATCTACATGTACCACAGTTTACTGTTGACCAAAATATCTTTTTGTGCCTTATAACTCAGAAACTAGTGAACCAATTAACTTCAAATATGAAAAAGACATTCACACACCATAATCTATACTTCTAAATTTCATCGAAATCTGTTTAGCCATTTTACTTTTACAACCAAGTACAAAGTCTATGGAAAATAAGTTGATGAAAAAATGTATTTTGAGACCCTCCTTTTTCTCTGCATTCCCTTAATCATCACAAAAGTTTGCATCATCGATGTAGAAAAAGAAATAGATGTGCAACGTTTTGTGGAAATTCATCACACAGTGGCAAAGTTATTGGCAAAAGAAAAAATGCTTTCCCTATTGAAAATCTGGAAGAAAGATAGATAGATAGATAGATAGAGTAAAATGTAAATTGATACTTGTATAGCGCACTACTCACCCGCAAGGGTCTCAAGGCACTTGTACGAATACCGCTGTGGAACCCATCCTGGCTTTCCCTGTGAGCATCCACTTCTGGGCACCCCCAAGGTGTAGGCCAGGCATCCTTAGCGTTGTGGGGGCCGTTGTGGAGATTAAGCAAGCTATTGCCAGACTGGGACTCCATGATTGGAATAGGCACCGAGGCGAGAAATATCAGGTCCGTGGAATTTTTTAGCCCAAGACCCACTGAGGCGGGGAATTGAACCCTGGTCCCGGGCTAAACCTTTGCATCAGGGTCTGCCGCTCTAACCATTGAGCCACACTTCTCCACATAGAGTTATTTTTCCTTTTCTGAAGCACATCTGCTCCAGGGACGGTGTGTACCCATCATGGTGTGTACCCATCACGGTGACCAGCCATTTTTAGGTAGACTGTAGTTTGTGATCCCCCCACAGTACAAATAAAATATGTAAAATAAGCTATGAGACAACTAAATGACAAAAGAATGCTATAGAAACTAAAAGAGAATCTATTAACAAAATGAGGATTATGATATAAGGAAAGAATAATAGACTGGAACGATCTGGGTCTAATGGATTAGGATGAAGATAGGTACCTGACACCTTAAAATTCAGTAATGGCATGGCTAAACTTCTTGCCTAGAATTCATACGAGTAAAACTGATCCACCTGGTAGATCAAGTGACGCATCGAAGGACTACATTTTGGAAAACATATTGGCGTATAATGATTCATTTTTACCCCCCCACATCCCTTGTCAAAGATCTGAGCTCTTACTTAAGATACTGCAGATCTCATTACACATCTATTGGAAATCTATAGAAGGATGCATATAATTTGATAGCCATGAATGTGATCTCACTCTACAAGAGTCACAAACATGATGTAGGGTTGAAGTATTGCTGATATTTTTTTAACCAAAGAAACATACACTAGTCAAGATATCAGACAATTAAAGAACTAATAGAAATCTAGCTTGAACACAATATTTTCATGTTCAATAGAGAAATATTAAGACAAAAATGTGGCACTTCTGTGGGGCCTTCCCTCTGACCTAGCTCTGCGAATCTAACCATGGGCTAATCATGGACTGCAACATTGACTCCCCTGTCCTTGGGGGCACTAAAATCTGTGCATTATTGTTCGCAGTTGACACATTGTTGATTTCTAAAACCCCAAAAGGTATCCAGTCTCTCCCCCTCAGGTTCAAACTATTTTTTCCAACTCTGGCCTTACCTTCATTGTCAGTAAGACATAGTGTATGGCAATACTCCCACATAGAGTGTGCAGAGGTGCTATAAGATTGGCAAGGTTGGTGCTGGAAAGAGTCCATGACTTAGATTACCTTGGTATCCAACTCCTGAGTACTAACTCCTGGGACAGTCAAGTCTTAAAAAGAAAGTTCATACTAAATCATAGGGCAGCTACTATTCTAAGATTTGCCAGTAAGACTCTCTTTCATCCTGTCTACTCGTCTTAGAAATTTAAAGAGCAAAAGCTGAAGCAGAAGCTGTCTATGGTGCAGACCTCTGGGGTCACTGAAGAATAGACACTTCAGGTATAGCTGAAAACCAGTTTCTGAAAGTGGCTCTTTAATTGCCTGATCTTCCAGCAAAATTTAGGTATCCGGTATATTTCCTCCTTAGTGCACCTCTTCTATATTAGTTGTGACTTTGTTCTAACCCTGAAATGTCACATTACAGAGAGAGTCTGCGAGACATCCTGGAAAGACAAACTAGAGGGTATATTCTACCATGGTTGGCTCATATAAGGCAGACTCTATATTTCCTGGGTCTATCTGAGTACTAGCTACATCCTTCTGCTGTCACCCCATTAACTGCCAAAAAGTTGAAGCACCACTATTGGGAGGATATGAAATTGTTGAGCCACCAAGATGCGGGAAGTTTAACAGATTGTTTTTTAAATTTAAAGACCTTTTCTATTTTGGAGGTTTTCATGGATGAAATTAATCCACCATTTACTAAAGCCCTTAATATAAGGTTTACGGTGAGTACTCTCCCCCTGGCAGCGTTTACAGCTAATTTGATGAAACTGATGATCGCGTACTCTTTTGTTTTGCCCTAACTATTCCAAGCAGTGTAGGCATTGGATCGTCCCTTTGTGTTGTCTACTAGGAGTTTGCCAGGACAAATTTTGGCTTGACAACTCCCAGTAGTATGCTGCTTCAACTTTTTGGCAGTTAATGTTGGTGTTGCCATGCTGCGTAGCCATGTCTTCAATGTTGGCACTCATTTGCTGCCCCAGTTAATGTCAACTTCATGTTTAGCAATAAGGAGCGCAATGGCTACAAATTGCTGCCTAGAATTGGGGTGGTCATTTACATACCTCATGAGCGCAAGCATTGGTGTGGGTTCAATCTGCATCTCTATCATAAGAGAAATTTCTCCAAAAATGTCTCCAATATCCTGCTATTTTATCACATGTCCATGTGATTTTTGCGAAGTCTGCTTCTGGGGAGCTGCATCTAGGACAGTGGTGTGGGCGGGTTGGGTCAATGCAATGTATTTTGTTTGGCAATATATATGACCTCCAGAGAAATTTAAAATGCAGCAGCTTGTGCCGGTGGTTGGGGGAAACACACCTAATTTGCATGCAACAGCGACTTCACTGTGAGTCAGTTATAGAATGGCCCAGGTCATGCTCCCATGCCACTGGCACACCTGTATCCCTGCTAGGTAGCATCAACACTGCAGCCCCATATAATCTGGACATAAGGTGTATCCCACTTGTATCTTAAATAATACAGGTCAGCAAGGGGAAATCGAGTGGTTCAATTGGGTAGCTGAAAAGGCTGCCCCCCAGAGCCCTTTGCACCCTTTGCAGCACAAAGTATCCATAACTGTGGCCTCGCGGAACCGGGGATCTTCTGTGCGCCAAAAATATGGCCACTAGGGAATAGATCTCCAAATGTTACCAAGTGGAATTTAACCAACGTCGTTTTCACCAGCATCTCCTGCAAGATAGGTATCCAGCCGTTGCCCGCCAGTGGCAGGTTGGCCAAGTAGAGGAGATGGGAACCCGTTATTTTAAGTAAACGATGCCAAGCCCAGCTTGTAGTGGAGAGTGTCTGTATATCTTGTGGGTCCCTAGGAAACCCAGCAGGTAATAATATATTAAGGGACGCCAGAAGCGCTAGATCGGCCTCCGGCCTGAAATACGTAATTCTGGCATCTGCGTAATACCAGTGTTGAGCAAAGCTTGCCTGGACCATCAAGTATTGAGAAGAAAATTCAGCACCCCAAACCCTCCACTCTCGTATGGTATCGTGAGGGTGTCCGAACTAACCCGTGGTTGATTACCGCCCCATGCCAGCCTAATCAAATGTGTGCGAAGGGGACTGTTAAACACTGGGATGGGAATATTTTGGAATAGATACAGAAATTGTGGGAAGACCACCTTTTTATATTGTCAATTCTCCCCGCCATAGACGGGCAATACTAGCCAACGCTCAATGTTGTGTTCCAACCTCTCCAACATCGGGCCGTAATTAAGCTGCAGAATACGAGCCTCATCTCTATGTGTATGTATACCAAGGTATTTAACGGAATCCTCGCACCACATCAGCGGATACCCCCTCGGTTAATGGGAAGACCTCTGACTATTTCTAGTTGATACAGAGGCTGGATAATGTGCCTTATCTGGTTATTTCACTGAGAAGTAGAGCAAGGTTATTGGCTGGTTGCCGCACATATAGTATTATGTCATCTGCGTATAAAGTGATGAGGAGTGGACCAATGTTAAACTGCAGACCCTGATGGCTATGCCCATCCGGAAGGCGTCTCATGAGGGGGTCCAATGGTAGGAAAAACAGAAAAGGTGAAAGTGGGCATCCCTGCTGCGTTGCCCGCAATAGGGGGAATGCTGGGGTTAAGGTGCCATTAAGGCGGATATGCGCTGTGGGGGTTGAATACAATAGTTTAATGAATGCTAGGAAATGATCCGACACCCCACAGCAGCACAAGAGCACTTTTAAACTCCTCACAGCTCCAAGCCTGGTGGCTGGTCCCCAGGCTCACCGATGGCCCCTGTGGCCACAGGGTCTCCGTGGATGAGACTGTAGGGCAATCTGGTCCTGGATCCAATGTGCTAAGCACCACTCAATGCCCCCAATACCACCACTTACCTCAACGTGGTCCTGCCGCCACCTTCACAGTGCGTTGTCCTCATGCTGGGGTCCTCCCAGCCATCTGGAACATCCGGCCGCTCCAATTAAATTGAGCCCCCAGCTTCTAGCATAGCGATAGGCCTCACCCCACATGGGCCTACCGCATTGATGCTGACACGATCTGGAGGCTCCTCCTGGGTCACATTAGTTGGCAGACGCCCTCACCTCCTCCAACGTTCCATTGCCCGACTCAGAGTGGTGGGGAATGCCACACAGGCAGCAGAATTCTGAGGCTATATGGTGGAGCTCCAAGCCTACATGGCCATTGCGGTCAGCGGCTTGGCCACGCCCCTCTTATTTGCTCTAAGTAGGCAGGGCATGCCCAAACGTGAATCCCTTGCTCATTTTGCCACTGGATTCAAGCTATGCTGGCTGATGAGGGGTGTTATCCCAAAACCAGTCCCAGGATGCTTGTTTCTGGTCCAGGGAAGACCTGACTTGACAGTTCGGGCTGGACCGTTCCCATGAGGCACAGGGCCAAGACTGATTTGCATGTGGCTGGGTCTAAACTGGGGCGGTGAAGTGAGATAAAGAACGATGATGGATTCAACCCAGATCTGTGACTGGGGATGAGTTTCTGAAAAGCTTCAGCGCTCTGTCCATCATCTCTTTGTGTTTGCTTTATGCAGGAGCTGGCAACATTTTTTATGTCTTGTTTTTAAATCCTCTGGGGTCCCTGGGGTGCCCACCTTGGGCATCCTATTTTTTTTGTTGGGGTCTGCAGATGGGCCAACTTTTTAACATTTCTGTTTGTGCCCCGGTGCTCACCCGGGGAATTGTCATCTACAACATATTGGGGGCTGAGGGTGAGCTCCAATGGCCCCACTGCCTCATCCAGCTCCCCATCCAGCACCATACTGGGTGCTTGCAGGAGCCAGCACCATTCCTTTGCTCTCACCCAGGTAGGAGCAGCATTTTTCATGGCTCTCACGTGAGTAGGAGTGAAGTTCTGTTCACTGCCTGGGGGAGTATGGCAGCGGATGCCCGCACCACAGGGAACCACAGTTTCGTGGGGGTGTGGTCCCAAGGACACTGCGATTACGCTCTGATGAATGGGGTTCAGGGTTTAGGGGAGTTGGGTAGAAGGGTGGGGGGCTGGGGGGCGGAGTTGTTAGAGGGGAGCGGGGCGAAAATATTAAAAGCAGGTTATGTTACTCCGAGTAAAACGGCAATCATATGCTCAAGATGGCAAGTAGGTCGACCCACTGACTGCTGCCGCCCGACCTCCGAGTTTTGGGCTTAATGGCTGTGTATACTTCGAATGTGAAGGGAGGGGGGCGAGTTGGCGCCCGTGGAGAAGGGATGTTGTACACATGTGAACTGAACCATTTTCCTGCAATAAAAACGGTTTAAAAAAAAATGAATGGGGTTCAGGGCACTGTTCCCACTAACCTGCGCGCCTGCGCTCGCGCGCATTGAAGGCACCCCAAGCGCGCAGTGCTTATTATTTAGCGCGCACATTCTGAGACTGTTCGCGCCGCCGCTATTAACGTGCGAGCGGCGCGAAAACCCGTAATTTGCTGTTCACTTTCACGTGCAAATGGCCCTAGCACTTGCACGATTCCTTTCCTGTCAGTGCGCCGCTGCGGGGCTGATTGAGGGCCATTGAGTTAGTATTCATTTTAATTGCAGCGCACACGGAATGCAATTAATATGAATACTACCTCAATGGCCCTCAATCAGCCCCGCATCTGTGCACTGTTAAGAAAAGAAAAACTGAGTTTCAAACACGACGTGTTCTTTAGCACACGCGGTGTTTGACACTCAGTTTTTCTTTTCTTAACAGTGCACAGATGCGGGGCTGATTGAGGGCCATTGAGGTAGTATTCATATTAATTGCATTCCGTGTGCGCTGCAATTAAAATGAATACAGACGCTGAAGAGAAAGGGAAGAGGCGCCTGTCAGACAGAGGTTTGGAGAGGAAGAGGGCGGCAGATCCGAGCAGGGGAAGAGAGGCCGGATGATCGGGAGGGGCATACCTGCCAAGGTTTAAGATTCCCATGTGTGACAGTTTCATAATTTCAGTGCGATTATGAGTAACATTTCAAGGACTATGACTGACAATTTCTCGTGAGGAAAATCAAGCAATGAAGACACAGGAAACATTAAAATATTAGAAATTACAAAGGAGAGTGAGGCTGTGGCACGCACAGATTACAGGCTGTATTTCATTATGTAGGAGTTTCAATCCCAATAAACATAATTACCCGAGCTGGGTGGCCGACCCCAATCGGTGAGTGGTGCCCCTACCTGCCCAGCAGCAGGCACCAGATCACATCAGCTGCTGCAGGCAGCCTGAAACTGAGCTACAGGCGCTTCTGGCAGTGACCTCCGGCTCAGCTCTGGAGTTGCTGTTGGATCCGGGCCGACACTGCAGGCAAAGATGATGGTAAGGGACCCAGCACCAGCACAAGGACCTCAGATTCCAGACCCTGCCCTCTCAGTACATTTGTGTTAACAATGACAAAAACTCAGGGCTGGCAACTAGTAAAACACTGTCTACTTACGGATCTTTAGTCAGATTGGCCCGTCAGCGAGTCACACTGCAACAATGCAGCTGTGTACTCAGGCCGCAAGCCGCACACCCTGCGGAAATCTGCCTTGGTCTTAGACTTTGGTCTAGGTTGCTGGCTGTCCTTGGCCGGCTCGGAAATTATAATTGAATGCCGCTGACCATAAATAAAGAAGAGCACCGGTGGACAGGCTGGTCATATGGAAACAGTAGCATTGTAGACCGAGCTGCAGCATGATTCTGGACGGCCTAAGTTCCTCGCAACCAAACTACCCGCTCTGGCAGTGTCAGCCAGCAGGACGTGACGTACTACCGCTGCCCCTCGGTAAAAGCTATAGGAATGCATAGTTTTAGGAATACAGAGGAGGCCTTTTGAGAGCATGCAATCAGAAGATGTTAAATTCTAAATATAATTATGCCATTTGCATATGGGATTTCGCATTGCACTGTAGTATTTGTATAGCACGTAGTCCCCCTCACTCCCCCAATGTGGGGTACCCAAGTGCCTACTTACATAGACTGCGTGCTACTCATGTCTAAGTCATACACTTGGAGTCATACCAATATCAGAAACCTCATTTCCAATATATTAAATCAAGACTCTGTACATTAGCCTAGGAGCTGTTTTTTTTTGGCTGTACTGTTGTTTGGAGGCTTTTGCTACCAGCCTTTGCCAAACACAGATTGCCAGCCTTTGTCGTGGGCCCCTCCTTCCCATAAAAATCAGCAAAACATAGGGTCTGGGCCTCTCTCTGATATTCACGTGAGTGACCCGGCCCAAGAGGGAACCGATGTCAGAGAGGCCCTACAACATGAAACATGCAGTTAGATACCTCACACGGCGCTGGTCCGGCCATCTATTACACCTTCTGAGCATTACTACCAGCTAGCACCTGATCGCGCGGTGCGAGACACAGGCTGGTAAATTTAACATATTTCAGCTGCAGATGGGAGTCCGATTGCGGTGGTTATGCCTCTCCATTGCCATTGGCGGCAGCGATACAGACTCTGCCAAGGCCACCCAGGAGGCTGCAGGCACTGGCAAGATCAGGGCACGAACCACTGTGGGCCGCTGGAATAGGAGTTTACCGCCCGGTGGCCCCAGCCCGCCTCCAGTGTTTTTAAGGATGGACAGTGAGTTCCCCCACTCACAGGTAGCCATAGCCACGCCGCGATCACTGAGACAGAAGCCATATCACACACTGTGCAAATAGTGGGACACCTTCCAGTACCCAGATGCCCGTGTTATCTTTCTTATTAGCATACCAGCTTGAATACACACCTCCCGCCCAGCATCCAATGAGCACCAGACAACTGGCAAATGCCTGAAGAAAAAGTCAACACATAAATAAAAGGCATTGTCATTTACAATACCAGTAGCTCAAACTCGTCGTAAATGTGTGACCTATTGCACTGCAAATTCTTGTTTTATAATGTTTTTCCCATCCTGCTGGAGTCTTGCTGGAGTCAATGCGGCCCCTGTACTCCTGTGGGCCAGAAAATGTTTCAGAATTTGGCCCCAGGGGGGTGTCTCTGATATAAAATACTGTATATAATATCTGTTTTAATATTCAGAAATTTGCACACGTACAAGAAATAATACTTTTAGAATGTCAGAGTTTTCTTTATGTGAAAGAAAGAGTATGCTGATATCTTGGAATAGCTGTGATGATGGGGCACGGAGGGCCTGGAACAATGTAGCCATGCATCACCCCGAAGGTAATAAAATGCTCACTGCCCACATCCACGTGCATTTGGAGTTTCTATGATTGCATAATATTGCTTGCTATTTCCATTCCTTATAAATGAGGCGTGGTATATAAAGGGCTATACAAAAACACATTATTGTTCCTGCTATTATTATTAGCACACCAGAAGAGGTTGGGCATCACAGAGAATTGTGGGACAGGTGACAATGAGACAGAAGCCAGGGCGGATGCAGGCCGATTAGGGAATAAGTGCCAAAAAGAGAACCGAGGGTGGAGGATGAAGGTGGGATGAAGAGGAACTGCGCCGTTGTCGGTAGTAGCTGAGCTCTGGTGGCATGGTGCCACCCCTCCCACAGTATGCCTCACAGCAGCTGGCAGGCCATAGATATCCACCAACACCAGCTCCTTGTGATCGGACCAGTGACACTGTAACTCCTCTCTTGGCCTTCACTTCATGCACCACCCACCGCCCTAGCCAACCACAGGCTGGGATTTCTCATCCCTGCTTTGGCGACAGTTGTTGTTTCAAAGGAGGCGACAACGGAGAGAAACCGCAGCTATACCGAATGTGCATGAGCAACATTTCAGCGCCAGTGCATGGCCAGAAATCAAGGGACCCAGAAAGACGTAACCACACCGACGTATAAAAGCAGCGGAGCAACAGCCGGGCAAAATGATAGCTGCCTCGAAAGAAAACCAAAGTGTGAACGCACTTCTAGATGACATAGCCTCATTCCATAACCATGGTTAATGTCACTCAGCGGATTTAAACAAGCATAAGCCTCTGTGTATCCAAATTGCAAATCTGCCTTAAGACCCTTAATGTGGCGCCGTGGGTGTTGAAAAGCACAGTATTTTCAACAAAAGTTTGGAGGGATATTTGGCGCTGCACACACGCGCAGTCTGGTTTCTGGCGCACATAGCCATGGCTGCAGCGCACAGAGACCCTAAACTGCCGCACACAGAGGAAAAAAATTAGAGGGAACATTGGTTCAGGGGATTATCTTCGAAGATGGAAGCCCCACGCACACCCCCTCACCAAGAAGAACAGACTGGCATCAGGCGCCTTTCCAAAATTGTAAAAATAGGCCCCAGGGATGGGATCTTCGGGCACTTTCTGAGGCTTGGGGAAGGGGGCCATGCACCCCTCCCCAATAAATACAAAAATACATCCCCCAGGACCCCGCCTCCCCACCAGGCCTAGGTGGGCAAGACAGCTCTATCCTGACCCCTTACATCTGTTTTTACTTTAATCTAGGACAGGGGACTGAGTCATATGTCTTAAAATGCATGCTCTCACATCTTTCTTGATGTGGTGGAAGCCAATGAGATCTCTCCTTGACCCTTAATTTCTTCAAAACTACTGAAATGATTTACACTAAATCACAAAAAGGCACTCTTTCTGGGAAAAGGTATTGCTTTCTGCCAAATTTGGTGTGATTCCATTTAGTAGTTTTGCTTGTACCTGGGTCTAATTTTTATATTGAAAAATGAAGTTAGGATAAAACATTTTGGAACCTTCCCTTTTTTTTGGCAGCCACTTGATGGATCACCCCACATCTTTCCAGGAAGGACCTGAGGTAGATGAGACATAAAAAAAAGTTTTGTTAAGATTCATTAGGCAGCACCAAAGTTATAAGTAAACGAAAACATGTTTTTCCTGCTGAAACATAGTCCTAAATATAAATACGCAGTGGTAACAAGCAAGCAAGGGATGGATGTTCCTGACTTTCATGACATTAAAAAGTTGTGAACTTTCAGCATAAAGTCATTTTATATCTGTAACACATTGAACTGTATGGATATGATCATATGTTTGTGATAACAATACACTGGATCAACAAATCACACATTAAAAAATAGATGGAAAGAACATATCAGAACCATTAAGAATAGTGCCATCAAAAACCGAATAGTGAAACATTTTAAAGAGAAATGCTCCAGAAACGTCACTGATCAAATTACATTTATAGGTATTGAGCATGTACATTCAGATTGCTGGTGTGGTATTCTTGAGCACAAGGTCAGAGGAGAAGCATTTTGGATCAATAAACTTAAAATTGTACAATGGGATTGAATGTGGATCACTAACTATTCAAACTAATAGAAGATCCATCACAATGTACAAATATCTGGTGAAAGTCAGATGTAATAGTTACAATTATTGATGTTTAAACCATATAAGAGCATAGTCGCTTATTGGAGAGTCAGTACTATGTCACGATTGACCAAGGTGTAGGTTTGAGCCACATTAATGTTGGTCTAAACTTATATAATTTTATTTCTGTGAAAAGGAGTTGCACTGTGTACTGGCTTACTGCTGTTATATGAGTAGGAGTGTCACGTTACTCATCTTATGAATATTAAGCATATTCTTTGTATACTGGTGTAAAGTATGTGCATGCCTAGAATCACAAACCTTTCAGGAATCATGTAACACAGAGGAAGTGGCATGAAGACACTGTTGAACTCATCAAAAGTTAAAATCTTGAATCGGATAATGCCACAATATTAAATAATGTCTTCAAATTGTGGCTTTTACTGGTGTAATTGACCCAATATGTGACAAGTACACATGTTATGATGTTTTTATACTTGTTACTTGACAAATCAGATGTGCCCATAAGTGATACACTTTTTTAATGCCTTCTTCTATGGGAGGAAATAGTACAGGGGAAAATACCCCTCTTATTTTGATCAACCGGCTGGTACTTTAACATGAGGATCGGCTGCATCTATACTTTTTTCTTTTTGATAAGTGTGGATCCTACACACCTAGATAGATCAATATGATATTGTAAAGTTTTTGTAATTACTGAAACTTTAGATGCTTTTCCCGCATCTTATTTCCTACTTTCTCTCAAATTTTCTCATAATACCTTAATAAAACCTCCACACTGCATACGGTAGATAGATAACAGAATAGAAGGTGTAGATTTTAGGATGTAGTAGCACTTCTGAGTCATAAAGACGTATTTGTATATGGCTGAGTCCAAACTGGAATGGCGCGATGAACAAGACAATGACTTGTCTGGTAAGGATATTGTGGAGGTAATTTGACCAGGTTTGGTAATGAGTTAGTGCTCTGTATGACATTTTGATATGTTAGGTGGGAATTTTCTTTAGAATCAGATTATGAGTCCATGTTGTTATATTGTATCATTTTTGGTGAGGTGCTTGACAAAATAGAGACATGTTGTTCAGTTGTATATGATATAGAAGAATTATGTTTATGTATTGTGCTTTTTATTTCTTGATCTCGCTTATATGCTGGTTTGTCGATTAATTAGCATTTTGGAGTAATTTGATCATTAAGGAGGGATTTTTTTTCTGTAATAAGATTATTAGTCCACGATGATACATTGAGTAGCTTTACTGAATTACATGATAATGTAGAGGTAATTTGTCTAAGGGGACATGTCATAAATGTTTAATATAGTTATTCATGGTTCTATCTCTGAAAGTTGGAATGAGATACTGAGGTAAAGTTTGTATGATTTAGAAGTTGAAAAATACAATTCCAATATAAGGCAACAACCAGGGGTTTGTGGTTTATTAAATACTAAGGGACTGGACTTTTGATACAAAATAATTTACTGTTAAAGAATCTAGTTACTTAGCCAGTTGCTTGCTGTTGACATAATATTAACTCGTATGGTTTTTAAATTAAAAACATTTGGAACAAATCCTGATCTATGATGAATCATGATTAGATATTGAAAAATACTACAGGAGGTAAGATGGGTTCTTTAACTATGCCTTTAAGTATGGATGGGCTATTGTTACTATATTTATAAACTATTGAGCCCTGATGGACAATTGTTTGTTTCCTCCCTTCATATTATCATTTTAGGCATTTGATTTATGCACACAGGAGGTGAATACCCTTGGCGCAAATAATATTGGTAAGATTGGTGAGTGTGATTTCTGATCTCATGTAGACGATTATTGTTATTAGCATTTTGAATACATTTTGTTACCTGCTACAATAAGAAATGTAACTATTAAGCATAAGTACCCTACCATTAAGAAGTTGTGCGACCAGTTAGGCTATGGTGTACTCTTTCTCTCTCCTCTGTTTATTCTACCACAGTTTCCTTTCTCTTTTTTCTTCTTTTATCTCCGGTAAAGTCATTTCAAATTGTTAGCAATAGTATTGACAATCAGTTAACCTTTAGAGTTTTGTCTCTATTTAACACATCATGACTCCTTTAGAGGTACCCTTATCTATAGGCCCCCTGGCCCGAGAAGACATTTCATAACTCAACCAGGCAACATTTTAGAAATAGGGCTAAACACTACCTCCTACACAATACTAGGTGACTATAACTTTCACCTTGAGTTAGCCTCTGACCTTGACGCTGACAACCTTATAGATCTAATAAAGGGCGGAAACCTAGAACTATTGGGAACTGGAGCAACCCATTGAGCAGGTCACACCCTAGATGGTATCTTTTCCAATAACCCGCAGTTATTATTTACAAACCCTCGCCCTCTCACATGGTCCGATCACATGACAGTTCTGTTTAAAGTCACTACACCCATTCATTCGGATACAAAACCTTCCAAAAAGTATCATGGAAAAACATAAAAGCAGCGGATCTACACAAATTGTTAATCTCAACTAATAACCTGCTTCCTACAGATCTGAACGAAGCAACTAAATCCTATAGAAGAGGCAGGGAACAAGCTAGCTCCCATAAAATGGCTACGCCTCCACAGACAATGGCCTTCCTCACATTGTTATTCACAGGAGCTCAGGGAACAAAAACTAGTCTGCAAGCACCTGAAAAGAAGTTCGAGGAAGGAATACAAGGACGAGGAAAAAAGGAATACAAACTGAGCCTTGCTCAACACAAACTGTTGCAACAAAATATCAAACAAAAGTATTTTACAAAAAAAATCCACGATGCCACAAACTCACTGAAGAGCTGTTTAAAAGAGGTAATTCACTAGCCCATCCTAGCCCCCTGTCTATTCCAGTGAGTCAAGAGTTATGTAACAAAATAGCCAAAATATGTTTTGATAAAGTTAATTCTATTTCCTTAACCTTCTCAGAATCCTCAAACAGAAAATCACAAGTCTCAACCACTACCTCAAAGAAAGAAGTAAAAGATAGTATCAAATTGGACAGCTTCAGCCCTCTCACAGAGTTGGATATTTATAATCTTCTACATAAAGTGAAGTCAGGCTCTCCGCACGATCCATGCCCGACAGAGACAGTCAAATTGGCAGCAAAACAGTGACTGGTAAACTAACATCTATCTTCAACGTAATGTACCTAGAAGGATACTTCCCAAAAGAATGGAAACATGCCTCCATTTTGCCCCTACTGAGGAAACCCAGTCTAGACGCCAAAGATCTAAATATTTTTAGACCCATTTCCAGACTACCTCTCCTAGCAAAAATCATAGAAAGAAATATGAACGCCCAACTCAAACAGTTTCTAAAACTATCTCAGGCACTGAACCCCACTCAATATGGATTTAGAGAGGGTCACAGCATGGAAACAGCGCTCATTAAGTCCACAGAAGAGATTAGGACCATTCTCGATCCAGGTGGTAGGGCCACCCTGATCATGCTGGACCTTTTAGCGTCATTTGATACTGTGCATCATGCTGTGCTGGTTGACAGATTAGACGAGAGAGGACTCATAGGCTCGTCCCAAAAACTACTTAAATCCTTTCTATCTGAAAAAACCCAAATGGTAAATTTGGACAAATTTGAGGCTGAAGCTTTCTCTCTACCCTGTGGAGTCCTGCAGGGTCTTCACTAAGGCCATCCCTTTTTAACATTTATGTGTCCTCCCTGGCCCCCTTATTGAATATGTTGGTTTTAGTTTGACATCCTACATGGATGACTCCCAAATTGTGGTGGCAATACGTCCTGAGCTGTTACAGGACACCACTTCCAGACTTCCGGACTGTATGAACGCAGTAGGGGCTTGGATGGCACAGAATTGTCTACAACTAAACTCCATTAAAATGGAGGTTGTGCTGTTCGGCAACAATCCTACTTTCTGTACTGCTGATTGTTGGCCAAACTCCTTAGGAGCACTACCCTCCCTGACTAGGAAAGTAAAGAACCTGGGGGTGTGGATTAACAATACACTCAATTTCAAGGACCAGGTGAACTCCGTGGCATCAACCACTTCCTACAACCTCAGATCATACAAAAAAATAATGCCACTACTACCCAAAGACGCACAACAAACGGTGGTCACTACGTTAATAATGTCCAGCCTGGACTATTGTAACAGTCCTTACCTCAAGTTGCATGAAGGATCTATGAACAAACTAAAAATTCTGCAGAACACAGCTGCCAGACTCCTTACTGGCACCCCTAAAGGCGTATCAGTAAAAGCTTTGATCAAAAAACTTCACTGGCTGCCGATTAGGAAGCGTACCCAGTTCAAGGCACTATGTCTGGTAATAAGAGCTCTTCGGGGAATGGGCCAGACTTTTTTAAACAACATCTCCACTGGTACACACCAAAAAGAGTACTTCGGTCATCTGAGGCCAAACTGGGGGTGATGCACTTGGTGAAGAAAGCCAATTGGGGGGCAGAAGTTTCATTGCCAATGCAGCCAAAGCCTGGAACACCCTCCTAACACACCTGAGATGCATGAACAATCTAATGGCCTTCAGGAAGGCATTACAAACCTTACTATTCACAAATTAGGTTGCTTTATACCACTTCTCTTCCCAGTTTGGCTTCACCTAGCGCCAAGACACCTTCGGGTGACAGTTGCGCTCTACAAATACAATTAACATTAACATTAACCACCTATATCAACTATGTTATTGCGCTTGCTATGGTAATTCAAGTAAAATATATAAACATTATGTAACCATGTGTATGTATGTCTGTAAATAAGGATTGCTAATTTTCCTTTTTCATAATGTTTTTTTTGCAAGAATGGATTTTGATTCAATATTTGTATTATAATTCTATATCTGTTGTGCTCAGGACCTTCTTTATTTTCTTATCTTATGGTAATCAGAATATAATATAGAAATATAACTGTCTGATTTTAAGGTGTTTATTATGTAGGATGTTTTCTCATCAGCCTTGAGATTGCCGATGTTATGCGAAGCACGTCTTGGATGAAAAGACTGCATGTCTATAACCCGAATTGACTTTTTTGTGGATATCATAGTGATCTATATATGTTCCAAAGATCATAATTTTGGAAGATGCTTATGATGGTAAATATCTGATGTCTGAAACTTTTGATCATCTTCTAAAAATGATGATGACTTATCTTTCTATGATAAATGTTGCTTTCAATGAAAGAGTTTATGTTTAAATATCTTGCCTTCACCACTTAGTTTTGAAATGTTATTGTTGAATATATTTTACCTACTGGTGGTCACCAGTAGGTAGTTATAGTTAGGACGTGTTTCCCATAGGAAATCCGCAACATTCTATTTGGAATAACTTTGGCGCCGGTTGATGAATCTTCGCGAAATTTTCAAAACTGGTGAGGTGCTCCAGTCCGCTCCTATCCTGAAAGTCTTGGGGTGATTCGTGAAGAGGGTGCTGAGAAAAAAGGGGGTCCCAAAAAGTGTTTTCCCCATGCAATTTTCCATAGGTACCGTTCATCGCGGCTACAGCCCGAACGGCTGAACGGAATTAATACCAAATTTGGCAAAGTTGTAGTCCTTGGTTCAGACTCATGCCTTTTGCTTATATGGTGTAAATCTGTTCAGTAGTTCCTGAAAACATTACAATTAAAAGTACAGATATATCTATTGCCTTGTTGGATGCGCGGATTATAAGTGCACCGTCCTGATCACGTGCAGAATGCTGATTGGCTGGCAAGTGGTTGTCAACATTCGAAACCAGAAAGTGTTGGCAGCCATTTTTTGCCTCAGTAGAAGCGAGGGTCTAGAAATTAGTGGAACACGTGTTTAAAACATATAAAGGGGCAAGTAAGAAATATTTTGACCCTCTGGACAAGTTTAGGGGTCCCACAAGAACCCCTAGGGCCCCAAAAAGATTTTTTTTGAAACAATGGAGAAATGTGCGCAGGGTGCATGGCTCTTCCGTAAAAAAAATTTTTTTAAAGCGCAGGCTCCTGTGCTTGTTTAAAATTTAGCTACCTGGGAAGGACCAATCCCATGGTCTAAAATATTGTATTTAAAGCGGGGGCAGAGAAAAATGGGGGTCCCAAAACGTATTTTCCCCATGCAATTTTCCATAGGAACCGTTCATTGCGGCTACAGCCCGAACGGTTACACAGAATTATACCAAATTTTTTAAAGAGGTGGTCCTCGGTTCAAACTCATGCCTTTTGCTTAAATGGTATAAATATGTTCAGGAGTTTCTGAGAAAATTACTAGTAAAAGTACATATATATTTATGGCCTCGGTGGATGCGTGTATCTTGTGAGCACAGTAAGCGCACCGTCCCGATCACGTGCTGAATTCTATTTGGCTGTCAAGTGGTTGTCAACATTCGAAACCAGGAAGTGTTGGCAGCCATTTTGTGCCTTGGTAAAAGCGAGGGTCTAGTGGAACAAGTGTTAAAAATGTAGAAAGGGGCCAGGTAAGAACTATTTTGACCCTTTAGACCTGCTCAAGGGGTCCCACAGGGATCACTAGGGCCCCCCCAAAAATGTATTTTTTTTTTAAACTGAGAAATATGCATTTGGTGCATAGATCCGTCGTAAAAAAAAAAATGAAGCACAGGCTCCTGTGCTTGTTGAAAAATTACCTACCTGGGATGGTCAAATATCGTGGTCGAAAATACTACATTTGATGGTGGTCCAGAGGGGCCCTGTAGCCCGGGGTTCGCCATTCCTTGGTGCTGTAAAATAACTGGGGGAGGGAGCTGAAAGGTCCGTCCAAATCCCGGGGATTACCACCATCCGGGGCTTTTTATATTTTGGGAGGGGGGCCATGTGGTCTCCATTCTGGAGCAGTAGAAAGCCTTAGGGAACACCACCCCCCAGGTGCGGCTCCTGCTGTATCTTGGGGTGTCTACCCCGTGACACTGCTGTTTGCTATGGCAAGGCGGGAGTCCAGGTTCTCGCTGTGTCATAGCAGGTCTGAGGGCATATTAACAAGTGCTAGTAACCAACTGGTGCAGCAGTTTACAAAGCAACTGACAAAGTTATACAGATATTCACACAGTTTAGTCACTGCTATATTTTTATATATATATATATATATATATATATATATATATATATATATATATATATATATATATATATATATATATATATATATATATATATATATATATATATATATATATATATATATATATATATATATATATATATATATATATATCCTACTGGCAGTCGCCAGTAGGTAGTTATAGTTAGGACCTAGTTTCCATAGGAAATCCTCAACATTCTATTTGGAATAACTTTGGCCCTGGTTGCAGAATGTTAGCGAATTTCTCAAAGAAGATGGCTCGGTCCGCTGCGCTCCTTCCCTGAAAGTTTGGGGGGGGATTGGTCAAGTGGGGGCTGAGATATAAGGGGGGTCCTAAAACGTGTTTTCTCCATGTTATTTTCCATAGGACCTTTAGACTCGGCTACAGGTCGAACGGCTGAATGGATTTATAAGAAATTTGGCAAAACTGTAGAGTCCGGTTCGCAGATTATGCTTTTTTGGAATGGTGTAAATCCGTTCAGTAGTTGTTGAGAAAATTAAAGGTAAAGTCAATTATATATCTATAGGCGCGCACGGGTGCGCGCACCCAAGCGGCTGCGCGTGAGCGGAATTTTTTTTTGCTGCGTGACGTCTGTTAACGTTCGATTCAAAGGAAATCAGGAAGTGTTGACCGCCATTTTGTCACTGCGAGTAAATATATTGTTCATTTCAAAGCGTTGAAACATGGAAAGGGGAGAAGGTAGAGATAGTCTTGCTGCGTAGGTTTTCTCGGGGTGTGCAGTAAGGCCCTTAAACGCGAAAAGATATATATATTTTTTTTTTTAAGTTGCGGGGTGCGCACACCCGGTCGCGCACACCTATTCACAAGAGTGTGAAAATAGAGATAAATCAGAAGTTTGAGTGCTTAGATATAAGGTGGCTCTGAAAAGAGCCCTTGTGTTAATTGAGTGTTTTCTGCATTTATAAGTAAGTACCGATGCAGAGCCTGATGTTGCAGAGGAAGATTCTGTTTCCCTCATTCGTGAAATGAACACCGTCTCTCCTATAGACGTCTTGCATGTGGTAACGCAAGTTGTTGTGGTAAATAGAACCCATGCTATAATCTCTGAGGAAAGCAGAAACAGATTTATTTACATGTCTCCTTGCTTTCTCAAATTGTGCACAATGTTGATTGGACCAATTCCATTTCTGTCTTTGGCATATATTGGAATATACCAAGGCAGTTCGAGGAAAAAGTGTCATCAATTGTTGAAAGGTGTCTTTTAGAAGCATTTCCAGACCTACCCCAGTGATTGTGCCTAGATTGTTCCCACCACAGTGCACAATTATATGGTCTGGTTCTGGGAGATGCATAAAAGTTTTCACCAATGGAATCAATTGGTGACATTTCAATCCTCTTTTGCCAATCCACGTTATGTGTACATTTGGTAAGCCGAGGTATCAAATTCGTCTGCTTACTGCATATTTTTCACTCCAGTGAATATAACTGTGTCCTATTAGCCAGACCTTCATTTTCAAGGGATTTGTAGTCGTCCTCCGATCGGTTCTGGAATGGTAGTTAGAAGTTGAAAGTCAGGATAAAAAAAAAGGATGAGGCTGGGTGTGGTTAAAAAAATAAAAATGATTGGTTGATTGTAATAAGTGGAGATTGAAGAGTACGTTGCATGTTAATGTTTATGTTAAACGAAAAGTACTATTGGGTGTGAAAAAAAAGACATGTAACAGAGCTGTGGATTGGCAGGTGTTTCTGGAGGGAAAACAGTCTTCTTAGTTTGCTGTAGAACGTTGAGACATGAACTTTTGACCTGTGCCTTCAGCCAGGTGCAGAATGAGGTGTTACCATGGAAACAGCCGGAGATGGCAGTTGGTGATGGGTGACTCTCACGTGAGATTGAAAATATTGTGAAGGACAACCAATTGAAATGTAAATTTGTTTTTACAATTTTGCGTGAGGAAATGTGATTGGCTGAAGAGAGTTATATGAGTGTGTATTGACTGGATATCTGTGCCATTGAATATCTGTTTTGTGACTGTCACTGTTCTACATCGTACAAAGCATTGGTAAAGGTAAGTGTGTAACTGTTTGTTTTGTCATGTACCGTATAATATAGTTTAATCACAAACAATGATTGATTTTCCACGTAATAACTCATTTTTGGCTGTCATAATGTGTTGTATTTCTAAAAGTAATTTCTTCCATTTAAATGTTGAATACGCAGTAAAAAATATTTTTCATCTAGAGAGTAATTATTTTTGAAATTTTGAAGCATTTATATATAATGAGAGAAGTTGTTCAGGAAGTGAAGAAATGATATTAGCAGAGAGACAGATAATGCAGAAAGAGAGAGAAATGGTAAATTACTAGTGATACCGTTGTCAAAAAATGCTAATGGTTAATGAATTCGTAAACTTTTTGTCAGTCGACAAAATTTCAGGCTGGTTGGTGGCCGTGGCCTGCACTGGTGGGGGTGGGGCGAGAGGGACGGGGAAGGGGGCTAAAGTGGTAATGATTAAGGTATTCACAAAGTTTCTGTTAGACGTCAAAATTATAGTGCGGTTTCTGGTCGCCGTTTGCACTGGTGGGGTGAGGGAGGTGGTCGAGTGAAATAAAATGAAAAGTTTTGACCATGAGGTTGAACAGAGATTTGTGTAGTAAATGTGTTCGTACATTGAGGTTGGAAACGGAGTATATAAATATCTCTCTCAGTCCTGCTGTTTGACTGCATCTTCATGTCCCTTCTGTTTTCCATCTCCGTTGCCCTGTGTTATCTTATTGTCTGTGTGTGTCTGTCTTCAGTCCGGGCTGAGGAAGTTTGCTGTGGAGGCACACACAGATAGTCCTATCAAAGTAATTGGAACGTTTTCAAAAAAATAATTATATAATTGCAGTGCTATTTTTAAAGCGCTACTGAATGTTTTCTTTCACAATTACCGCTTGGTTGTTTTCTCAGAGCAGAGGGTATGTCATATTTTACTTGTTGCTGCCTCTGCATCTGACTCTGTTCTCTGATGGCTGGTGGAGAACTGTTTGTTATTGTGGAGATGAAAGGGTGATAAGGAGAGAAATACGACATAGCGTCTGGCCTGTAGAAGCGTGGGAGCAGTGATTAACTCTGAGTGAAGCGGAACTGTGGCGGTGCTTGGTAACAGTAATAATTTTTTTTTAACAGAGGTACAACTGTCTGTATGGTGCGCGACCTACTAAGAAAGAGTTCACAGGCCGTAATTGGCTTGCAGGTTCTAGTATCAGTAAGTGAGGTCGAGAAAAGAAAACATTCAGGGCTTTATTTTTGAAGGCCTTGCGCCACCGGTGCGTCACTTTTTCCCACTTTAAAAAATGACGCACCGGCGGCGCAAGGTCTTCATAAATAAGGTCCTTAGTTAGTACAGTTGAGGTTACGTGGAACACATAAATAGTTTTTCAATATATAATCATTTCAGTTGAGATTATGGAATAAAAGAGAAAACGTGAATATTTGAAATGTTTATTCAGAAATGCACTGTTTTGAAGGCAAATCATTATGTAATATGAGTACAGAAATTGCAAAAAACACAGTAATTGGTATTGTCAGTAGTACATGGAATACAAACGCTATAGTTGAAGAAAAATGAATATAGTTTGGAAAAAAATTGTACACTCTTATAAGGAAGTATATTATATTTTAATAAATGGAAGAAGGTCTCTGGCCTTTCAGTTTAGGAACGATATATGAAAATGCAAGTGGTTATACATCATTACTTTATCAATCAGCTGTCTACATGCGAAGCACTATCAAGTTTGTGTTATGTTACTGTGTGAGGGGAAAAAAAGGCGCCAAAAGCGACAAAATGGTGAGAGGTGCATGTATGTAATCTGTTGGATGGTGCGCAAATCAGTATTGAGGAGAACTACTGTATTGAGATATCTTTTGAAGGTTGCAGTATTGCATTTGAAATACAGCACAAGTAACAATGGAAATATTGTTGAAAGAACATATTTTTCTGTAAGGTATTTAAAAAAAATAATTTTATAGAAAATTAAAGGAGCAGAGGCGTGTGAGGCGGAAATAAGCAGTTGAGATGCGAAATGGCTTTTACAGTTATAAAAAACTCGTTTAAAATTTACACATTAATTAGGGCACATGTAGCATATATTAGCGAGTTTTGCATCGAGTACGTTTGAAATAACCTTAGATAAGATATGCAATAGAATTGTTGGGATTAGACTGTAAAAAAATAAAGTTGAAAATCGAGTAGCTGAAGAAAAAAATGTAGTCCACATAAAAGACCAAAATTTAACCAGCACGAAATCATAATGTCCACTGTTAGTAAAGCCAATAGGTCTGTTCTTCATAAGAAAATATGGAAAAGAACGTGAAGAATATAGGGAAGCAAAAGGAAATGAGGACGTCAATGGCTTGCATAAGAGTTATCGAAGCATTGTTTAGGCAAAGTAGGTAGCTTCTGCTTCTAACAGGAAATCACTTTTATCATTTGAAAGTATGTCAGCTATCCAATGGAAAAGAGTAAAGCAGTACTCATGATCTGTTATTATCGGAGCTTCTTTTACCATCAGAGGACAGCTCGGTGGGTTTTCTATGTAGCTCTCTGTTAGGAAAGAGTTAACCGTCCATTGTGTAGGCAAAGTAGGCAGCAAGTGCTTCTAACAGGAAATCACTGTTATTATCTGAAAACATGTCAGCCATCCAATTGAGAAGAGGAAAGGAGCATTCATGATCTGTCATTATCGGAGCGTCTTTTACTATCAGAGGGCAGCTCGGTGGGTTTTTGATGTAGCTCTCTGTTAGGAAATCTTGCGCCGCTGCGAATATATTCCAATGACCCAGAACTCCTTGTATCGCTGCAAAGGCCATAAACCCTCCGTTGTAACAAAGCTGTTCATGATCAAGTAACGGATTCATGAGGTGATTGTAATTCGCTTCAGGAGGTACCAAATTGCAGAGACAAAAATCCAGGGCCCACGTGAAATCACAGCTCAGGCAATGAAATACAGGCTGCACACAGGTGAAATACGAATATCGAAATGATAATCGATATGAAGTATTCAAAGTTAAGAGTGCTAAGGTGCCGTAGTAGAGAAGCATTCTCTGTCGAAATAGTTCTAAGTGGTCCGGCTCGTTTGCGAAGGCAGGAGGGACATCCATTTTGAATTTACCAAGATGGTAAAGGAAACGGCGCAGCACTGCCGGTTGTATAGCAACTCCACAGAATTAGGTCGCCGGCTATGCAGTGGAGAGGAGCAGAATGACTTGATAAATTTTCTAGCAGTCTAGTCACTTAAATATTGCTTAGTAGTTATCAAAAAAATAGCCTGTCTTGAAGTGGAGGATGCGTTAAAAAATAAGGGAGTCATTTGAGCAAGTTGTAAAGCAAGGTCAATTTTTTTTTACACCAATGCTGTTTTCTGTGAATCTTAGCTAAGTGAAAGATATGTGTGTGAGCAGATGCTACGTTCAGTTTTAAATGTGACAATGGAGCTCTTGTTCATGTCTTCCGATTCAAGGTCGGTATTCGCTGCCAAATGCAAATATCAAGAAACGCATGCGTGGGGTACATAATCTACATTCTTAAAGGAAAGCAAATGGAGAGTTATTTTTACCGCGTTAGCATTGTTGTTTGAAACGTTACAGTGATTTTCATTATTTGTTAAGAAAGTATCACTGATGAAGAATGAAAATAAATCCTTATAAATAACAGGGACTGGTGTATTTTAGAAAGGTGTGTAACATTACATGAATTGTAAGTAAAAAAATAATGTAATTGAAAGTGTATGGTTTAAAAATGAAATGTAAAGGTTTATAGTTGAGGTTTTGAAAGCGGTTCTAGAGGGCCAGTTGCATGATAGATTTAAAAAAATACTACATGTTTTTCAAAAGTATTATGTAAAAAATATGTGTCTTTATGTACTATTTAGATTATCTGCCTGTTGCCTATTCTTTGAGTTTTAGTAATGCTGTGTCTTATAACTTTACCAGGGGCGGTTTGAGGCTCATGGTGGCCTTGGGCAGGGAGGGTAGGTAGGGGGTTTGTAATAGGGGGTCCGGGTGTGGTGGAGTGCGGAGTTTAGTTAAGAGGGAGGGGGGGGTTAGGGTGTTTGGTAGTGGATCAGAGTCAGAGGACGCCAAATTTCTGTTATGGGCTGCCACGCAAATATGTATCCATTCTCAGAGGTTTATTATATTAAGGATATATATTAACATGGTGGCTCTTGGGGTTTTGTGGTTCTGTGCAAGTGTACTGCTTGCATGTGTATAATGCTGGCCCTGTAGTTTGTGTCTATGGACATGGGGCCTTATTTATGACGGCCTTGCGCCACCTCTGCATCACTTTTCCCATGCTAAAAGTGACGCAGTGGCGGCGCAATGTTTTCATAAATAAGGCTTTTGTTTTTTTGTGACTTGGCCTTTTAGTTTTGAAAGCCTACTGTTGTAGGTGCATGAATTTTAACATGGGGAAAAGTGACATATCTGTGGCACAATGCTTTAATAAATGAGAAATTTTGTATTTATTTTTAATGGAGAGGATTTTGGGAAACTTATTAGTTATGCTTGTTCAAAAACTTTACCAGGGGCGGTTTGAGGCTCATGGTGGCCTTGGGCAGGGAGGGTAGGTAGGGGGTTTGTAATAGGGGGTCCGGGTGGGGTGGAGTGCGGAGTTTAGTGAAGAGGGAGGGGGGGGGGTAGGGTGTTTGGTAGTGGATCAGAGTCAGAGGAAGCCAAATTTCTGTTATGGGCTGCCACACAAATATGTATCCATTCTCAGAGGTTTATTATATTAAGGATATATATTAACATGGTGGCTCTTGGGGTTTTGTGGTTCTGTGCAAGTGTACTGCTTGCATGTGTATAATGCTGGCCCTGTAGTTTTTGTCTATGGACATGGGGCCTTATTTATGACGGCCTTGCGCCACCCGTGCATCACTTTTCCCATGCTAAAAGTGACGCAGTGGCGGCGCAATGTTTTCATAAATAAGGCTTTTGTTTTTTTGTGACTTGGCCTTTTAGTTTTGAAAGCCTACTGTTGTAGGTGCATGAATTTTAACATGGGGAAAAGTGACATATCTGTGGCGCAATGCTTTAATAAATGAGAAATTTTGTATTTATTTTTAATGGAGAGGATTTTGGGAAACTTATTAGTTATGCTTGTTCAATAACTTTACCAGGGGCGGTTTGAGGCTCATGGAGGCCTTGGGCAGGGAGGGTAGGTAGGGGGTTTGTAATAGGGGGTCCGGGTGGGGTGGAGTGCGGAGTTTAGTGAAGAGGGTTAGGGTGTTTGGTAGTGGATCAGAGTCAGAGGACCCCAAATTTCTGTTATAGGCTGCCACGCAAATATGTATCCATTCTCAGAGGTTTATTATATTAAGGATATATATTAACATGGTGGCTCTTGGGGTTTTGTGGTTCTGTGCAAGTGTACTGCTTGCATGTGTATAATGCTGGCCCTGTAGTTTTTGTCTATGGACATGGGGCCTTATTTATGACGGCCTTGCGCCACCCGTGCGTCACTTTTCCCATGCTAAAAGTGACACAGTGGCGGCGCAATGTTTTCAGAAATAAGGCTTTTGTTTTTTTGTGACTTGGCCTTTTAGTTTTGAAAGCCTACTGTTGTAGGTGCATGAATTTTAACATGGGGAAAAGTCACATATCTGTGGCACAATGCTTTTATAAATGAGAAATTTTGTATTTATTTTTAATGGAGAGGATTTTGGGAAACTTATTAGTTATGCTTGTTCAATGCTATAATGATTGTTTATTGTGTAGGAAATACATTTGTAATAAGTTAATAACATTTTATTATTTCCATTTTTAGAGTGTTTGGTGCCTGAAAGGAACAACCTGCTATTTGAATTCATATATTGAGAGTAGATATTCTTTTTTTCAGGTGAGTTCCTTTTTTGCTTTGGCAATTTCTGTGGGTGGTGATGAAAATAATAAAGAATAATTTGTAAATGTTTAGAACATGATTTTATCTTACATTTTTCACATGTGGTTCTATCTGCTTATACTACATATGTTTTTTGAGATGTTCTCCATTGACAGTTCAAATTATGTTTTAATGAGCTTGGTACATGTGTTCTTTTGCAAGGAGTTCAGATTTAGAAATCATTGGAGTATAATGCTTTCAGGTTTCTTTTAATTAATACTTTTGAAGTGCTCATTATTTTTGAAATCTTGTTGTATTATGTTTGGCAGTGTTCCACCTTTATTTACAGAGAGGTATTATGATATGGATCTAAATGTAATGCTCATGTTTCCTGCATATCTGTGAATATACTATGTATAGGCACTTTTTTACATATTAATGTAGAGCTTTATTATGAGGTGGTTGTTCATGGTTAGTATGACATTTTGCATATGCTAAGACATTGACATGGTGAGTATGCTGTTGTAACATAAATGGAACTGTCTCTGTGGGAAGTAGTAATCTGTTAAGTGAATTAAATGGTTTTTATAATGTGATCCTTTTCTTTAGAGTGCATACATTTATATTGCACTTTGTAGTGATGAAATAAAAAAAATGGGTCTCTAAAAATTATTGTACAGGTAATAAATATTTCAAATATCTAGAAAATCTAAAAATAAATTTGACAGTGAAATGTCTTTTATCAACAGTAATTATTTAATTGAAAAAAGCACAGTGTCAATGTTTAGATTTATATTGCCAATTTCTTTTTCAAAACAAGAGGAATGTGGTATCTTACAATATATAGAGTTAATAAGTTAGAGATTATAAAATTATATGTAGTTTAAAAATTATTAAAGGTAGTTTTCATTTATACACTTATGGACAAAGATATAATTTAGTCTCTATATTTTTTTTAAATGATAAAGAAGAATTTATTCAAAAATTACTAAGGAGAATTTTTCAGAAGATTATGAAGTTCATTTTGATATAATAAATGAACTGATGGAGGAAATATTAGACGCGGTTGTTGGAGAGGAAGCGGATGAAAATTATTATTTTATGGACATTTCCTTAGATTCAGCCTATTTAGAGCTGATAGAAGATGAGGAGAATGGACTTGAAGAAGTCCCTGATGAACTGATGTTGGAAGTTCTTTTAAATTATGAACTTTTGAATAAATAAAAAAACAAATGATAGCAAAGCATTGGTGATGATAGTTTTCTTGATATATTCGTCGATGAAGTGCTTCATGAGAGTGATAAGATATGTTCTCATGAAGTGTAAAAGAGATCGTAGAAAAAAAGATTAAAACACTTATGATGACCGATAGTTCTTGAAAAAAGTGTACTGTTTGTATGCTTTAAAATTTTTTTTTTTTAATTGTCTATAAAGTTTAAAGAAATATAGAGTGTGATAAATTTACAAGGAAAATTCACTACAGGATTTACTACTTTGTTCAGAGATTTTCTGTTATTATCTGTATTTTATTAGAAAATGAATGTGTGGTTTTAATTTGTACGGTATATGCTAGTAGTGAACTATAATATTTGTTATTTTTGTGTCTTACAGATTCACAATTTCATCAAAATTTTAAATTAAGATGCCGACCAGAATTGAAAAAAAGAAACTCTACAAACGGACTTACAGTTTGAAGAAGAAAAGTACAGAATTATTTTCAAAGAATGAGAGGACGGATACAAAGAAGAGTGCTCCTGGTAAGCAAACTAAAACGTTTTTTAAAAGAATTTTGGGAAGGAAAAATGTAAATATTGAAGTTCAGAAGGAGAAAACGATATCACTATCTAAAAGGAGATCTGAAGTCAAACATAATACTGTTTCTGGAATTAGGAAAGATGAAAGTCTGTACAGTAAAACCCGGAGCAATCAATTCAGCCAAATCAGGAAGCGTATGTTTTACAACAGAGTCGTTTCGAATTTATTACAAAAGGAGAAAGTTTCTAAAAGAAGATCTGCTTTTCTTAAAAAAAAACTATATATAGAGGGTATCGTTGAGCGCGCATTTGAGACAAAAAGAAAATTATTTATTTTAATACTTAATAGAATAAATATTTTAAATAAGGCGATTCGAGTTTTCAAAGGTAAAAGTAAATGGAAGAGACATATAAATAGGAGTAATTTTTGTAAAGTGTTTTCTGGGAAGTGGATGCATACTTCAACTTCTGAGCCATTTTTTAATGAAGAGAGTTACTTTCAAAGTAACGATCTGTTGCATGCAGTTGACACCAGTGGTCGAGCGTATGAGGTGAAGGATGGTTGTGTTATTGAGAAAGAGAAAATTGTGGTTAGAAATGCAGAAGATGTTATGGCTAGAGAAGCTTTAGAGGGACGTCCTAATGCTCCTGTTTACAGTTGGAATTGTAGTAGCATTTGTAGTGTACGACAGGGTTCAATTGATTTCTTTCGCAATTTCTTACGTAAGTACACTAAAGAAAGTCTAAAAAAAAAATTAAAATGTTGCAAGAATTAGATGAATGCAGAGTGCGCGAGAAAATAGGTCTGCAAGGCCATTCTCTGGCTTGTCTCTCTAAAAAAATATGCCAGAGTGTCTTTCATCACTTCCGGATGTTAGCAGTGCATCATACTAAAATGAGAAAATTAGTGAGAAAGTTGTACTATGCAAAAAGTCCAGCACTTAAACTTAAACAGTTAAATAGTGCTCTTTTGTATGGATGTGAATTAGATGTTAAGAAGATTTGTGCAGAAATTGAGGTAAGTTATTTTGGTCCAGAGGAAGATAATGCAGAAGCTGATATAATTATAGAAGGAAATGTGTTAGAAAATGTTGGAAATGTAAATATTGAAAATTTTGAACAGGAAATAATAAAGTTTAAGGTAATTGCAGGTGAGAAACCAAATTTTTCTTGTGTCTGTTGCCGAGGCATTCATTACAAAAGTCAAACGAGGTTAGTTGATTTATATTTAAAAAGTGAAGATGAAAGTAATGAACAATGGAAAGATTTTGCAACTTATTTGTTGGTGGAAAACTATTTTGATTTGGGTTTTCAGCAACGTGTTTGTAAATATTGTTATAATAAATTAAATGAAAATAAAATGCCTGCTAGCGCTGCTCATAATAATCTAGAGTTGGTAAATATTCCATCAGAATTGATGGATTTAAATACTTATGTGACAATTCTGATTCAATGTGTACATCCTTTTCAGGCTATTGTTCGAATGGAGGCTAAGACTGGTAAATTAAATCCTTCAGACTTACTAAGAGGATTAAAGGGTAGAGTTGTGTATTTGCGTCTTGATCTAAAATAAATATGGAAACAATTGGTGTTGAAAATGTAGAAGAGGAACCTCTAGTTATTCTAGTTAATGGTGTACCTACAAAGAGTAAGAAAATCTGGCAAGATTTAGTGGATGTTAGGAAAGTGAAAAAGGCAACGTTGTATTTAGTGCAAAATAATAAGTATTACAAAGATGTATACGTAGAAGAAGAAGATGTAAGTGAAGAAGAGGATAGTGATTTGTCTAGTGGACAAATTGAAAAAGTTGATGTATCCAGATCTGAAGAAATTTATGAACATTACAGTGTTCATCCACTGCATTCCAAAGAAGCAATAGGGAATGCTATTGAATTATTTCAGATGAAAAAGGCGAAAGGAAATCCTATTAGTGTCTGGGAAGAAAGTTTGGAAGGTCGTTGTTTTCCACAGTTATTTCCTACAGGTGAAGGTACACGATATGATGATCGACCTATGCAGATTCCTGCATCTGAGTACCGGACAACAAGATTATATGCAGAAGATCCAAGGTTTCGCCAATGCATTCCATATCTGTTTCATCTTCTGTTTGAGCGTGACTTATCTGGTCTGTCTTATGCAGTAAATAATATCTTAAAAAGTGGTTTACATCTGCAAAATATTTCAGCAAAGGAATTTATGGATAAAGTGCAACAGAAAGATAGTGTTTTGGATTCACATCTAATTAATTTAATGGCTTGTCAGCGGGGTACTAATGAGTATTGGTACCGTCGTCATGGAGATTTGAAGTGCATGCTTAGAAACTTAGGAGCACCAACATGGTTTTTAACTCTAAGCTGTGCAGAGTATGCTTGGGAAGATTTAATTGAATTTCTTCGGGAGGCAAATGCAAACATAGAAAACATAAACTACAAGACACCTGGAGAACTGTGTTCATTAGATCCAGTTAATGTTTGCAGATATTTTAATCATAGATTTGAAGCTATGATGTCTTTCATTACTAACAAGAAAAATCCGCCTCTTGGTGAAGTACTGGATTTCTTTTGGAGAAAAGAATATCAAGCAAGAGGTGCTCCTCATATTCATATGCTGCTATGGATCAAGGATGCTCCTAAATTTGGAATAGACTCGGATGAGACTGTACTGTCTTTTATTGAACAGTATGCCATTTGTGACATACCTAATAGTACCACTGATAAGGACTCAAGAGGAAAAGTGTTACGTTTTCAAAGTCATCGCTGTGGAAAATATTGTTGGCGAAAATTCAAATCAAAGAGCAAATTTTACACCAAATGTCGCTTTGGATTTGCACGACCGGTACTTTCAAAAGGAAGAGTCAACAATTTGATGTCATGTTTGCGACATAATATCAGAAGGAGGTCACCTAAAAATACGTACAATACAAGAAGAGGTGAAGAATCGAAATATATTAATGACTATAACCCAGTCATTTTGCCCATGTGGAATGCTAACATGGACATACAATATGTTGCAGACAACTCTATTGCTGTGGCTCGATATGTAATGTCTTACATCACGAAATCTGAAAAGACGGAACTGAAGGAGATGTGGGAAGACATTTCTCATGAAAAGAGCCTGAGCAAGAAATTGTATACGTACAGTTTGAAGATGCTGTCTCATCGAGAAATTGGAGCATATGAATGTTGTGACAGATTATCATCAGCAAGTCTTTATGCGAAATCAAGGACTATTCTCTGGGTGAGTTTGGGCCTAGCAGAAACACGAAACCGTGTTCTGAAACCTGTGCAAGAAATTGAGTATTTAGCCCAGAAAGAACCAAACAGTACAGACATTTTGAAAACAAATATGTTGGATACATACTATCCAAATAGAAGTACTCTGCTTGAAAACATTTGTCTGTATGAAATACTTCAAAATTATACTTTTAAAAGAAATGTTATGGAGAATATTGATAAAGGTGTACATGCTGTAATTGGACATGAAGGATGTCTGGTAAAACAAAGAAAAGGACACTTGATAAATCATCGGAAACTGAGTTGCGAAACACCTGATAAAAGAGAATTTTACTATTTTGCTCTTTTGCAACTCTTTAAACCATGGCGTAGAGAAGAGGAACTACTTGGAGACTTTGATAGCTATGAAGATTCATTCAACGCATCTAAAAGTAATATTGAATGTCCTGTTTTTAGTACTTATCTCCAAATGTTGAATGATGAAATAGAGCAAGAAGCGACAATTGCAGCGGAGATTGCTAGAGATAGTTCACAAGGTAGTCAAAGTTCGGCTTCATTAAGTCAAGATCCACTGGGACAACCAATTATTCAAAATGAAGCAGCCACCGCCATGGATGAGGTGGAAAGCGCAATGCAGCAAGGTCAAGAGGAAGTAATCGACTTAGAAGAATTAAAGAAGCAGTTTAATGTTGAGCAAAGACAGATATATGATGAAGTGACAGAGCACATTGAGCATGGCTTTCGTCATGAGAGAAAAGATTGCTCATGTATGTCATTTGAACCTATTCGATTATATGTAAGTGGAGAAGCTGGGACTGGTAAAAGTTTCCTAATTAAAGGAATTACTACATATTTACAGCAAACAACTCAGTCAACACTGTCGTGTGTTGTTACTGCTCCAACTGGATTGGCAGCACATAATATTAAAGGTGTTACTTTACATCGTTTACTGATGCTGCCAGTTGAACATGAAAATAAATTACAATATCAGAAGCTATCTGGAGAAGCTTGTTTTGAAGTTTCTAGAGTCCTTAAAAAAATGAAACTCCTTATTATTGATGAAGTAAGCATGGTCTCCAATTTAATGCTTGCTTTTGTGCATTTAAGAATGCAACAGACACTTAAGACAGAGTATGATGTGTTATTTGGAGGTAAACATGTCATAGTTTTTGGAGATCTACTGCAGCTAACTCCTGTGAAAGGACAACCTGTATTTAAAACTGTTACACATGAGGAGACCAGAAAGTGCCTGGGCAGTATTGGAAATGTAAATATATGGTCACATTTCCAATATACTGAACTGATTCAAAATATGCGACAGGCAAAGGATACTAAATATGGAAGTATTCTTCAAGATATTAGGATTGGAAAATTAACTGAAGATGCGAAACACACTCTACGAACCCGATTACTTTCCAAGCTGTTTCCTAATGAAGATAATGTACCTGAGAAAATATATAGTAAAGAGGTAGCAGATAAGTCAGTGATATGCTTGATGCCAACTCTGAAAGAATGTTCAGTTTTTAATGAGAAAATGTTGAATTTAGAAAATCAAGAAATTAAGAAACTGGAAGCTAAAGATAGAATAGAGCATGAAGGCAGTACTATTGTTTTGTCTGAAAAGTTGAAATTAAAATTGGATTCTCTTAAAAAAACTATATCTAAAACTGCTGGTTTAGAGAAAAATCTGTATGTATGTTTAAATTGTCGGATAATTTTAAGGAGAAATTTACATGTAGAAAGAGGATTGGTAAATGGAGCAATGGGTAATGTTGTTGTTTTAGTCAATTATACCAATAGAGATGAGATTGAATTTTAGAGGATAAAATTTGATGGGATTGAGGAAGTTCAACAAATTAGTCGATGTTCAACTCTTTTTTTGCTTGTGAAAGACTTATATGTCCGTCGTAAGCAATTTCCAATTTGTTTGGCATATGCAGTGACTATACATAAATCTCAAGGTTTAAGTGTAGATGGTGCTTTGGTAAATATTGGAAGCACTGTATTCAAAGAGGGCATGGCGTATGTTGCTCTATCGCGAGTTAGAACTTTATGTGGACTTTTTCTAATTGATTATGATGAGACAAAGATTAGTGCACATTTAAATTGTGTGAAGGAGTATAATAGGTTAAGAAGAGAATATGCTCCAAGTTTACCTCAATATCCTTTAATTGAAAGGCGTATAGTTGGTCAGAAAAGAAAAAATGAGGACAAATGTGCTGAAGCAGTCGAGAAACGACGAAAAAAAGATGTAGCTGTTGTTGGTAGCCGTAGCAAAACTGTTAGTATTGAAGAGATTGTTGGATTTAAGTTTGAAAATAGGTCTGGTGTCAACTGCTATGCAAATGTAGTAGTTAATGTTGTTTTCTTTCTGAAAAATGTTAAGGAACAGATTATAGAAAATCAGGAGCATACATTTTGCTATTCTTTAAATTCTATATTTGAAATGTGTAGTAGTGGTGATAGTGAAGTAGCAAGTGTTTCAGAACTAAGGAATGTTTTAGACATATGTGCAGGAATAAATCAATTTTCTCAGAATATTCAGCAAGATTGTCAGGAATTTATCATGTATATGTTTACAGTTTTGGAAGATAAAGGTGTAGATATTGATAGTCTTTTTGGGCTTTCTTATAAATGGGAACATAAGTGTGATAATTGCTCATTTTTAAGTAGTACTGAGATACCCAGTGAAAGATTTTTATATTTGACATTACCAGACTGCAAAGAAGTGCCTTTTAATAAACTAGTTAAAGATGCGCATCAGAACATGGTCTGTTCTCAATGCAAGTCTGAAATGTTATCAACTTTATTTATCCATAGATACGGACAATATGTAATTTTAATGTTTCAATGATGCAGAGCTGATGGGAGTAAATTGTCAACTTTAATTAAAAATGTTGTGGCTTCTCAAGTTTCTATTTCTAGAAGAACATTTGTAACTGTAGCCATTATTTTTCATTAAGGGCCTTCTACATCATCAGGACATTATACAGCTTATTTGAAGTGTGCTCGTGGCTGGACGCTTTGCAATGATAGCCAATTGACTTTTAAAAAACGTTTGCCTTTTGCCTTAACTAACGCTTATTTGTTATTTTTGGAACCCAAATTTCAGTAGAATGACTTGCTGTAGGAAGATGTATACTGTAAAGATCTGAAACTTACTAGTTTACAAATATCATGTAAATGAGGGTGTACAAATCTATAAATGAAATTTGTGTTTGGCATAGTGATAACATCAGGTACAAATTTACTTAATGTTTGATGGTATAAAATATGGTACAAAGTTTAATTGTGAAGGTACAGAAAAGAGTAGATAAGACTAAGATTAAATAATTTCAGAAAAAAACTACTTAACTCATAGTATTTGGCCACGTGGAAAAATATGAGAGAAGAAAATGAGTACCTTTGAACATTATTTCAAAACTTATATGGACGCAAGTGTTTGGGAGAGGTATTTAAAAGATAATGAGTTAGCTTATACAATTTGGCCACGCGGAAAGGTATGAGAGAAGAAACTGTGTCTTTCAAATACATTTTTTATAGGAGATAGCTGCACAGGGCTTTGTTGAAATATCTTGAAAAATAAGTGGTATACTTTAATTAGTTTGTAACTGTGGAAGATGTAGTGTGCTTACTCAAGAAATTGCGAATTTGAGGAAAACATTTAAGACATGTTTTTTTCAGGTATTTATAATATGTATGCAGATTTTGTATGGGTTTTTTAAACACAATCATTTTGATTGTGTTTCTTTTCCCCGCTGTTATATGATGATTAATATTGAAATCACTCTTGATAGTGAAAATCAATGTATTCTGAGGACAGCAAAAATAAATCATTTAATATGTTGTTTTACTTATTTTGTTACATTGCATTCAGAAATATGTATTATAACAGATTTTTTTTTACTCTCCTCCACAGATATTATATTTATAAGGTAAGTTTAAATAATAATATCTGAGAGTTTTCTTTGCATCTCTCTTATTGTCTTCTATTGTTTTTTCTTTAATAAATATACTTTATAATCTTATTTTTAATTTTCTTCCACAGGTGCTACGTTTTATTAAGAAATTTACTTTTTTTTTCCTTTTTTTTAGGTAAGTATATATAATAAAGACATTTTTACATCATTGTGTTATTTATTTGTCTATCCTTGTTAAAGCAATGTCATCTTTTATATTAAACACTTCCTCATAGGATTGGGTGCATTGTTAGAAGGCATGCTTTAAAAGTGATTTAATAAAATGAGCGACATTTCACTGAGTGAGTTTAGCAATAGTGATATATGAAAACAATGGTGGATATGATATTAAATGTTACATGGTGTTCTTTGCAGGACTTTAAATCCTGTGTTGCAGTGCTAATTCTGCCTCAAGATTAGGGGATTGGGGGGCTTAGTGGTACTTGTATGGTCATGATAGAGCTACTCCTTTCTGAGCCATGGTTGAGGTGTGTTTATGATAGAGTGGTTCCGTCATGGTTCTGCTTAGTGAATAGAACGTGTCAAGGAAGCGCAATGTTAGTGTTGTGCAAGCAGAGCGGCAAGTTCATCACAAATGTTGTCCGTCCTGAGGACAGCTGAGGCAAAGCTCATGATGGAGCGGCTTTGTGAGGAGTATGGAAGGATTTAACAACTGTTAAAAAAACCTGAGGGACTCTATAAAGAGGAGATATGTGTCATTCTAAAGCCCTGTATCATAAAGAAGTGTTCCTCTGAAGTAATGCGTCTTGAAAGTGGCTGACTGTAATTTATGAGATTTTACTCAGTGACTTTCAGGCCCATGTTGTTTCAAAACTGTGCATGTGATTGAAGCAGGCGTAGGTCTTGACGCAGCAATTTGAATATAGGGGTATATTATCAAGGGGGTTTATCTGTGTTTTTTGGCTTTAAAAGCCAAGAAAGCAGAGATAAAATTATCTCTCCATTACCTAGCTTCCGCTAACACCAATTAGCGGCAGCTAGTAGGAGATAGTGACCATTTTGGGCCCCACTTTGCATGTCAGTTATATTTATATCTAATGAGGTGCAAAGTGGGCGTGCCAAGATGTTAGCGACTGAAAATAGTCTCTAACATCGCTATCTCTTATTACTTAGCTTTTGGAGATATTTGCGCTAAGCGGGAATATCTCTAAAAGCTAACACCTGCCCTGAGCAGTTCTTAGCCATGTTATCCAATGGGAGGTGGATAACATGGCTAATAGCATTAGGTCGCTAAGCATGAATAATGCTGACTTTTCTGTGATACTCATGCTTTGCAACGATTTTTACAGCATTTGCGTTAAACCTTATTAATACCAAGGTTTATTTGCGGTAGAAATCGCCACAGCGCTGCGGTAAATTTTTAGTCTCTAACCAAGCAGGAGGACTACTACATACTTGAATATTGTTCAGTGCTTATTTTCATTGAGACCGTCACAGAAGTTCAATGGATCCGAGACGCTGTTCTTGTGGATCTTGGTGACTACCAAGCCGTTGTAGCAGTGGGAGTGAGGCCTCTCCAAGGGGCGCAGCGTAGCTCCTTTTGATGTTTACAATTGCAGATAGCAGGGTAGAGATGTCCGTGGAATTTATGGATGCTTAGTCACAGTAGAGTGTGCGTGGTGCTCTTAGCATCTCATTACGACACACAGGGGAGCCGCGTTGCACAGTTGGAGATCAGAGACTTAGGAAATAAAACTTTATGATAGCAAGGGCTCTAAGCGATACAAATCGCCCGTTCTCGGTGTAAAAAATATCACCGCTATTGGTGGTATTTTCTACGGTGTTAGTACTTGAAGGAGAATAGTAACATATATGTGAAAGAAAATTCTGTAACAGGCTCAGCATTTCACATTATCGCGTGAAAACAAAAGTTGTTTTCACATAGCAATATGTCCCTTGTAATTAAGGGACGGAGTGTATCTAGTGTTATTTACTACACTGCTATGTGAACGATGTCGAATGTTTCATAAGAGGAGGGTTTAAAGGTTTTTCGATAAACTATTTCTCCAGGGAAGTGGGTGGAGTGTTCCGTGTAAATTGGAGAATAGAAACTACTAAGAACCAATTGGAAGTGTTGTTTTGAAGTCACATGACTTCACATGCGTGTCTCGATGCCTGTACGCGATAGGTGGGTGCGCGCACCCGATCGCGCACTAAAAGAAAGCGGCGAAAAAATATTACCTAATATGCTCTTGGAGCTCGTTATGGTACAAAGATTTAGTTCTGAAAAGAACTTTTTATTTATTTTTTTATTTTTTTTATTTTGGAAACAAGTGATGATGCTTTTGATTTCTTACAGTTGCTACGACATTTTTCATTATGTCATACTATCAAAATAAAGTGAAGAAATTTAACTTTTCTTGGAGCATTTATGACTCTCAATTTTGAGTTTAATTAGAATAAGGCTTTGCTCTCCGTATAGAAGAAGTTTTCCACAGTTCTTGCATTTCATGTGCACGTTCGCAAGATATGGTCTCAAGTCCATCTCAGCACTCGATGGAGATACAGGTCGTCCTGCAGAAGATGTGCTGGTAACTTCTGATGGTAATAGCGTGGCCTCCTTTTCGCTTCTCAAAGGTAGTTGCTCATTTCCTTCAGATTCGGAAGATGAATGCGGAACGGCAGCCATTTCAGCAAAGTCTTTGGGAAGATGTTTGACGTTGTTCTCTCTTGAGAGTAGAAAAGAAAGTGATGGAAGTGGGTGGAGTGCTGCGTGTAAATTCCAGAATAGAAACTACCAAGAACCAATTGGAAGTGTTGTTTTGAAGTCACATGACTTCACATGCGAGCCTCAGGTCCTGTACGCGATAGGTGGGTGCGCGCACCCGGTCGCGCACTAAAAGAAAGCGGCGAAAAAACATCTCATAATATGCTCTTGGAGCTCGTTTTGGTACAAAAAGTTAGTTCTGAAAAGAACTTTTTTATTTTTTAATTTGGAAACAAGTGTTATGATGCTTTTGATTTCTTAAAGTTGCTACGACATTTTTCAGTATGTAATACTATGAAAATGAAGTGAAGAAATTTATCTTTTCTTGGGGCATTTATGACTTTCAATTTTGAGTTTAATAAGAATGAGGCTCTGCTCTCCGTACAAAAGAATTTCTCCACACTCGTTGCATTTCATGTGCACCTTCGCAAGATATGGTCTCAAGTCCATCTCAGCACTCGATGGAGATACAGGTCGTCCACCAGAAGATGTGCTGGCCACCTCTGATGGTAATAGCGTGGCCAGGGCTCTTGTCGATGCTTTTGCATAATGCTCAGGGTGCCTTTGTTTAACATGCCGCTGCATGGTATGTATAGAAAAGGAATATTTTCTATTTGGATTTCCCCTTGAGAGCCCCGAATTGCATATCGTGCAGGTTACTTTTGGCGCATTCACTTTCTTTTGATCTTCAGGATAAGTGAAAAATTGCCAAATTAAAGATTCCTTTTTTCTTCTTAAAGGTGGTCGCTCATTTCCTTCAGATTCGGTAGATGAATGCTGAACGGCAGCCATTTCAGCAAAGTCTTCCGAGAGATGTTCGGCGTTGTTCTCTCTTGAGAGTAGAAAAGAAAGTGATGGAAGTGGGTGGAGTGCTGCGTGTAAATTCCAGAATAGAAACTACCAAGAACCAATTGGAAGTGTTGTTTTGAAGTCACATGACTTCACATGCGAGTCTCAGGTCCTGTACGCGATAGGTGGGTGCGCTCACCCGGTCGCGCACTAAAAGAAAGCGGCGAAAAAACATCTCATAATATGCTCTTGGAGCTCGTTTTGGTACAAAGAGTTAGTTCTGAAAAGAACTTTTTATTTTTTATTTTTTTTATTTTTTGGAAACAAGTGTGTTGATGCTTTTGATTTCTTAAAGTTGTTACGACATTTTTCAGTATGTCATACTATCAAAATAAAGTGAAGAAATTTAACTTTTCTCGGAGCATTTATGACTCTCAATTTTGAGTTTAATTAGAATA
Organism: Lissotriton vulgaris; assembly: GCF_964263255.1. NCBI lineage: Eukaryota > Metazoa > Chordata > Amphibia > Caudata > Salamandridae > Lissotriton > Lissotriton vulgaris. The sequence goes on along the minus strand of NC_141696.1, from coordinate 762,258,969 downwards.
AGGCTTTGCTCTCGGTATAGAAGAAGTTTTCCACAGTTCTTGCATTTCATGAGCACGTTCGCAAGATATGGTCTCAAGTCCATCTCAGCACTCGATGGAGATACAGGTCGTCCTGCAGAACATGTGCTGGTCACTTCTGATGGTAATAGCGTGGCCTCCTTTTTTCTTCTCAAAGGTGGTCGCTCATTTCCTTCAGATTCGGAAGATGAATGCGGAACGGCAGCCATTTCAGCAAAGTCTTCGGGAAGATGTTCGACGTTGTTCTCTCTTGAGAGTAGAAAAGAAAGTGATGGAAGTGGGTAGAGTGCTGCGTGTAAATTCCAGAATAGAAACTACCAAGAACCAATTGGAAGTGTTGTTTTGAAGTCACATGACTTCACATGCGAGTCTCAGGTCCTGTACGCGATAGGTGGGTGCGCTCACCCGGTCGCGCACTAAAAGAAAGCGGCAAAAAAACATCTCATAATATGCTCTTGGAGCTCGTTTTGGTACAAAGAGTTAGTTCTGAAAAGAACTTTTTATTTTTTATTTTTTTATTTTTTGGAAACAAGTGTGTTGATGCTTTTGATTTCTTAAAGTTGTTACGACATTTTTCAGTATGTCATACTATCAAAATAAAGTGAAGAAATTTAACTTTTCTCGGAGCATTTATGACTCTCAATTTTGAGTTTAATTAGAATAAGGCTTTGCTCTCGGTATAGAAGAAGTTTTCCACAGTTCTTGCATTTCATGAGCACGTTCGCAAGATATGGTCTCAAGTCCATCTCAGCACTCGATGGAGATACAGGTCCTCCTGCAGAACATGTGCTTGTCACTTCTGATGGTAATAGCGTGGCCTCCTTTTTTCTTCTCAAAGGTGGTTGCTCATTTTCTTCAGATTCGGAAGATGAATGCGGAACGGCAGCCATTTCAGCAAAGTCTTCGGGAAGATGTTCGACGTTGTTCTCTCTTGAGAGTAGAAAAGAAAGTGATGGAAGTGGGTGGAGTGCTGCGTGTAAATTCCAGAATAGAAACTACCAAGAACCAATTGGAAGTGTTGTTTTGAAGTCACATGACTTCACATGCGAGTCTCAGGTCCTGTACGCGATAGGTGGGTGCGCGCACCCGGTCGCGCACTAAAAGAAAGCGGCGAAAAAACATCTCATAATATGCTCTTGGAGCTCGTTTTGGTACAAAGAGTTAGTTGGAAACAAGTGTTATGATGCTTTCGATTTCTTAAAGTTGCTACGACATTTTTCAGTATGTAATACTATGAAAATGAAGTGAAGAAATGTATCTTTTCTTGGGGCATTTATGACTTTCAATTTTGAGTTTAATAAGAACGAGGCTCTGCTCTCCGTACAAAAGAATTTCTCCACACTCGTTGCATTTCATGTGCACCTTCGCAGGATATTGTCTCAAGTCCATCTCAGCACTCGATGGAGATACAGGTCGTCCACCAGAAGATGTGCTGGCCACCTCTGATGGTAATAGCGTGGCCAGGGCTCTTGTCGATGCTTTTGCATAATGGTATGTATAGAAAAGGAATATTTTCTATTTGGATTTCCCCTTGAGATCTCCGAATTGCATATCGTGCAGGTTACTTTTGGCGCATTCACTTTCTTTTGATCTTCAGGAATAAGTGAAAAATTGCCAAATAAAAGATTCCATTTTTCTTCTTAAAGGTGGTCGCTCATTTCCTTCAGATTCGGAAGATGAATGCGGAACGGCAGCCATTTCAGCAAAGTCTTCCGGAAGATGTTCGACGTTGTTGTCTCTTGAGAGTAGAAAAGATTGTGAGTGCTGCGTGTAAATTCCAGAATAGAAACTACTAAGAACCAATTGGAAGTGTTGTTTTCAAGTCACATGACTTCACATGCGCTTCTCAGGACGTGTAGGCGGTGACACTATCTAGTTACGAACGTGATTTGGAAGTAGCGATGTTCTTCAGCGAAGTTTAAAAACGTGAAAAGAAGTGAATTCAAACACATACGGATTTCACATATTTTTAGAGCTCGATTTAAGTATACAATTATTAAATTATAAAACCTTTTATATTTTTTTAAAAAAATATTAAGGTGTGTAAAACCAGTCACGAACGAACGATTAAAAAGAAATTCGGCTCCATTTAATTAAAAGGTTTATATGACAAAAAAAAAGCCTAGGTTCAGTGTCTTTAACGTACTATAAGTTCTTTCATTGGTCTATGAAGAAATTCATTAGGTTTAAATTGGAAAGCTTTCATGAAATAAATAGGTGGGTGCGTGCACTCGGTTGTGCACGTAAGATTGGTATGTCGATATTTATTTCAGGTATATCTTTCATACTTAGGAACTAGCATTCAAAAAACCTATGAAATTCACTGACAAAACCACAGGTTTTACACATGTTATAGTTAGGAAGTAGCATTTGAAAAACCTATGAAATTCACTGAAAAAACCATACGTTTTACACATCAGTCATCACATGGTTAGTGACATTACTCTTGATATCACTGATAATATCTAGTATCTCACATATGCAGCGTACAACATATAGGAAAAGTATGTCACTGACTCTTGCATGAATGGAATATGTAAAATCTCCTAATGTAGCATATTAACACTTAGACACTGAGATACTTTTGGTAATAATAAAGAAACAATAACCTATATAGATATAATGTATCAGTGATAAAGCTACTTATCAACTCATTTAGCCACTAAAAAAGAAACTGATAGAAAGACACAGATAGGTATATATTTAAATATTACTCAGTAACCCATGTACTTATTAAGATATTTTTAATCAGTCAGTTATAGATCTATTTTTCACCCAGATAGCAACCGATTATACACTCATATACTACAATTTTTTTTCAAACAACTTTCAGATCTACATATATAAAATATATGTAATTTTCAAAACTAACCCATTTAATAGATGTTGTAATGAGTGATGTGATGTGTGACATCATCAGCAGTGCATTGCGGGCGCGCGAGTTATAGTTAGCTGAAGTAACTATAACGGGGAATTTCATTGGTTTTATATGAGTGAAATGCTCAGCTAACTATAACATGTGTCAAACCTATGTTTTTTTCAGTGAATTTCATAGGTTTTTCAAATGCTTCCTCCTAACTATAACCTGTGTAAAACCTAGGGTTTTTTCAGTGAAAATATATATATATATATATATATATATATATTACCTACTGGCTATCGCCAGTAGGTATATATAGTTAGGATTTTTTCCCTATGGGATTTCTGAAAATTCTATGCCTAATAACTTTGCCGTTTGTGGACGGAATCGGCTGAAATTTTCAGGAAAATGGCACATTTTGTTTCTGAGCAGCCCCTAAAAATTTGGGGGGGTTTCGTCAAGGGGGGCCTGAGAAAAAAGGGGGGTCCCAAAACGCGTTTTTCCCATTCATTTTTCCATAGGGCGGTTGGACTCACTTTTAGCTCGAACGGCTGAATGGATTTGCACGAAACTTGGCAAAATTGTAGGGACTGTTAGCCCGATGTGCCTTTGCTAGGTCTCAATATATGTGCTCCAGTAGTTTTTGAGAAGTTAACTTTCAAAACAAGATATATATCTGTAACAGCGCTCCGGGCAGCGATCCGGTCCGCTTACTTTTCGCGAAACGGAACTTTGCGCGCAGAAAGCTGATTGGCTCTCCGGTGTCTGTCAACATTCTAAACAGTCCGGAGCGGCCGCCATCTTATCTCTCGGTAGGATCGAGAGAGAAGAGGTGAAAAACGAAGGGGGAATTTATTGAAAGGGTGCAAGGTATACCCCTCTTGAACCCCTAGGATTGTTGTTGGGGTTATTAAAGGGTCCCGTGGGGAAAATAAAAAAAAAATTATTTTTCACGGTAGAAGCGTTTCCCGGGCCGCGAACTGGGCCGCAAACTGGTAGCGAAACGGGAATTCGCCATTTTGTGCTTCGTTTTAATTGTTTAGAGACAAAAATTATCGCCGCACATCGGCCACAATGCATGAATATCGTTGAAAAGTCAGCGATATTCATGCATTATCCAGCAAATGCTCTTAGCCATGTTATCCACCTTCCATTGGATAACAGAAAGCTGATTTGCTCTCCGGTGTCTGTCAACATTCTAAATAGTCCGGAGCGGCCGCCATCTTATCTCTCGGTAGGATCGAGAGAGAAGAAGAGGTGAAAAACGAAGGGGGAATTTATTGAAAGGGGGCAAGGTATACCCCTCTTGACCCCCTAGGATTGTTGTTGGGGTTATTAAAGGGTCCCGTGGGGAAAATAAAAAAAAATTTATTTTTCACGGTAGAAGCGTTTCCCAGGCCGCGAACTGGGCCGCAAACTGGTAGCGAAACGGGAATTCGCCATTTTGTGCTTCGTTTTAATTGTTTAGAGACAAAAATTATCGCCGCACATCGGCCACAATGCATGAATATCGTTGAAAAGTCAGCGATATTCATGCATTATCCAGCAAATGCTCTTAGCCATGTTATCCACCTTCCATTGGATAACAGAAAGCTGATTGGCTCTCCGGTGTCTGTCAACATTCTAAATAGTCCGGAGCGGCCGCCATCTTATCTCTCGGTAGGATCGAGAGAGAAGAAGAGGTGAAAAACGAAGGGGGAATTTATTGAAAGGGGGCAAGGTATACCCCTCTTGACCCCCTAGGATTGTTGTTGGGGTTATTAAAGGGTCCCGTGGGGAAAATAAAAAAAAAATTGATTTTTCACGGTAGAAGCGCTTCACGGGCCGCGAACTGGGCGGCAAACTGGTAGCGAAACGGGAATTCGCCATTTTGTGCTTCGTTTTAATTGTTTAGAGACAAAAATTATCGCCGCACATCGGCCACAATGCATGAATATCGCTGAAAAGTCAGCGATATTCATGCATTATCCAGCAAATGCTCTTAGCCATGTTATCCACCTTCCATTGGATAACATGGCTAAAAACCGCTCTGTGCGTGAGCTTTTTTTTTTTTTTTTTTTTGCTGCGTGACGTTTGTTAACGTTCGATTCGATGGAAATCAGGAAGTGTTGAACACCATTTTGTCACTGCGAGTAAATATTTTGTTATAAATGAATCCTTATTGATAAACATTGTCTGCGCCATCTTGCGTTTTTGTCCAATGCCACAATTTTGTCGTGCACGGCAGCCATTTTAGATGCCTTGACCAGGGCCACTCTCTGCACGCCGTCGATTCTCAGCATGGCTCCCCACCCTCGCACGCATCTCCCCCACGCAATGGTCACCCCCGCTCTCTCTCTCATGCATGGGCCATATACTTCCCCCATCTGCGCTGCTCTTCTCTGAGAATCACACCCTGTGCCCGTTCAACACCTCCCTTTCACCCTATTCACTACCGCACCCTCTGACACTTCTCTTCCTCTGTGTCCGATTGTCCAGGCCGGACCTAGGCTATCACCTAGCCCTGCGGATGTAGTTTATGGCTCCAGCTGTAGAGTATCCAGACATGCCAACCCTCCCGATTCAGGTGTGAGACTACTGATTTCAGTGCTAGTCTTTCGCTTCCCGATTCCTGCAAGGAAAAACCCGGGGGCATATTTCCAACAACTAGCGGTAATTTTTGTCTCTAACTTGTTTAGAGACAATAATTATCGCCGCACTTCGGCGAATTTTATCGCACATAAACCTTGCTATTAGCAAGGTTTATCGCAAATGCGATAAAAAACGGCCGCAATGCATGAATATCGCTGAAAAGTCAGCGATATTCATGCATTAGTCAGCAAATGCTCTTAGCCATGTTATCCACTTCCCATTGAACAAGCGCATGGTCTTTTAAAGATTTGTGAAGTACTCGGGGCGGCGGTGTGTGTGTGTCCTCTTTCAGGAGCGGGCGGGGGGCACTGGCAGCAATTTGCAGGCCAGGCAGTGTTCAACACGTGCATCACCTTTTCTATGCCTGCTATTGCGCTCCATGCTTCGGAAAGGTAAGAAAAAGAACGTGCATTTGAGTTTGAAATGTCCGATCTTGTAGTAGTACACTTGCAAAGCCCACACATGACAATAACCCGATTCAAGGCCCCATTCACCCGATATTTTAAAAAAATATAGTACTCCAAGACAGTTACATTTTAAAACTTTATTAATATTTAAATATAACGAACGCAACAAAAACTGTAAATATATTTAACCATTTTTTGAAATTAACCAGAACTATAACGATAACAACAACAACAACAATAATATAACTTTTATGCCTAAATTACGCAAACATTTAGCTAATCTGCTAAAGGGGGGAGTCGCCATTTCTTTACAATAATCAATAATGAAAAATCCACATCAATAGGGTTGCCCGTTTTCTCGATGCAGCACTATAGTGCAATATACACAGCACCTGGGGTGTCAAGAGTGAACAGGTCTTTCTTTGTTCCTTAAGATGTTATCTCCGAGAATGCTGATGCATTGGTGTCTGTACACTTCTTTGTCAATTCTGTCAAGATGATAACTGCTTTATAAACAGACAATATCTTTGTTTCGTCATTAGTGTTAAGTGTGTCTGAAACTACAGTGCCCTTCTGTTTTTTTTTCTTCAGGCTCTACAGAGTTTTGTGTGTTGTTCTTTTGAGCGACAATTATTCCAGAGGTTTCAGGTTCACTTGTTTTGTTCTGCAGTGAGTTAACAGCTTTAGAGAGTTCATGTTTATTTGCTATGTCCTGCTGTTCGTGAACTGCTTCAGAGACGTCAGCCTCATTTTTTATGTTTCAGTAGATCCTGGACCTGCCCGGCCGCGCCCAAAATGGCGCCGGTGTAAATGGGACTCGTAACTGCTTGTTCTGTACTGGTTGCCCAACCTTGATATCACGAGATACATATGCAGTTTTGAAGCACATGGCGGAGGCTTGTCTGCTGTAGTGGGGCGCCCCTTTATCGTTTCAGTCGCCATTCCGCCCGCTTTTGCTACACTGTGCCTCATCCGCCATTCAGCTGTTTACCGCCCGCTCTTACGGCTACAGCGTCTCGCTCACCATGTAGTTGAGTTGTTCCCACTCTTGCGGTGCAGCGGTAGGCGGCTGCCACAGGACTCTTAAAATGGCGGCCGGCTCTTCGGATTTGGGCCTGGTCCAGTAAAATGGCCCTGGGACACCTTGGAACTCGGACGCTGGTCTGCCAGGGCTTGGGTTCCATTCTCGAAAGCGTCCCCTCAGCCTTGAAGATTGTACAAAAGTCTTGGGGGCCCTCGACTCCTGCAGGCTTCCGGTGGGGAGCGGCTGCCATGATTGCTTGCGGAATGGCCACGACGGAGCTACGAGATGGTGGTGCTCTCATGGTGACGCCAGCTTCAGTCTGAAACATCCAGAAACAAGGTGGGGCTTTCATCGTTTGGGGAAAAAAAATGTTTTAATCCAATGAAAAGTGTTATTTTTAGGTCACATGACCTAGTCTTACATAATTAGGAAAAGAAAAGTAAAATGAACCAATGAAAAGTTTTATTAACAAGTCACATGACCTGTTATGCTTACATTACGCGCTGCGCGGCGCGCTCTGGATCGTTTCCGGGAAGCTGCGCCTTGCGCACCGGAGCACTTCCGGGTGCGCTAACGCGTCGCGTCATATGACGCATTACGCGACAATGCAGGTGCAGAATATAGTCAAAATGTCTCCACCAACCAGCGGTCGGAATTCCACCGCTTTCAGCAGTCCAAAAAGTTCGGTCAAATCTTAAGAGCGGGAGCAACTCAACTACATGGTGAGCGAGACGTTGTAGTCGCAAGAGCGAGCGGTAAACAGCTGAATGGCGGAAGAGGCACAGAGTACCAAAAGCGGGCGGAATGGCAACTAAAACGGTAAAGGGGCGCCCTACGACAGCGTGTCTTCAGGTGAAACGGATTGTGGGACAAGGTCCAGAATGAAAGATTCTTCAAAAGGGAAAAAATTCCGCCGGACCCCGGGAACCGGCCGCCTATGCCGGGGGCGATCTCAGGCCTCACCAGGGCAACACGACTTGGGGAGGGGGCAGGAGCCAAGCGCCCCCTCTCAGTCCGCGCCATCTCACCGCCCCTCGGGGGCCTCCGTCAAGCGGTTTAGGGAGGCACCGTATCACATTGTTTTCCAATGCAGTCAGGTCCACAAATGGACCCCACTTACTTTGAATAGTGAAGCTGCAGCAGGTGCAAATAAGGTTTAAACAGTGTTACAAGAACTGCTTAGAATTCTGAAGTATGGCACTCAATAACCAAGACTTATGCCATTTATGTAAGGCAGTGACATGGAAGTAACTCAGGGACAAAAAGCATGAACGAACATTCACGTATGAAAATCTTATTTGGAGAAGGGGTAGAATCCAAACGCCCCCTGCCAGTTCGCGCCACTACACCGTATGTGGAAAATCTGAAGCCATCATTCTACAAACTCTCAACGCTTGTTATCAGTGCATGAGTTTCATGCTCGATCGATTGAGCTAGCCGGATCGGGCAATAAAAAGTATAAAATAGTTATGTAAATAGTTATTTAATAAAATGTTTTATTCTGTTTCTTTGGTGGTGTGTTGTGTATATTTATAATATTTGCATAGGGTTTGCCGTTATTTTGGGAGGTGTGGGTGGCGGAGTCGAGCTGTTTTGCAGCCCTCATGGTGTGGAGCTCAATTCATTTCACTATTTTCGTATTTCTCATGAAGGGTTATTCCTAATGTTTGTATTTTACCGAGGTTAAAAAGAGATCCAATTAGTGGCCTACTGATTTTGCTCGATTACTTTTATTTTTTTACACGATTTTTCACTATCTGCAAAGACTAAACAGAGTATTGCGACTTTGTGCTTGTTTGTAAATAGAGAATGATCCAAAGAGAACCAATTGTAAAACAGTAAATACTTGGATAATAATCAATCAAATGGAGAGACATGCAGGTACGACGGATTACAACAGGGGTAAAGGTCTGCGTTAACTACCGTTCACTATCTGCAAAGAGAGAGTACTACTAAGAGAAAAGAGGGGAGTGGGGAGGGGGGGCAGCGTTCAGAGCACATCAGCGTGCATAAACACGAAAACGTTTTTACCTATCACGTACTTGACATTTGACAGCTTTTGATGTTTGCTATTAAAAAACCATTGAAATTCACAGAAAAAACCATAGGTTATACTCCATATATAGTTAGGAATTTGCATTTACAAAACCTTGAAAATTCAATGAAAAAACCATTGGTTTTAGGCCATATATAGTTAGGGATTTGCATTTAGAAAACCTTATTTTACTCGCATAAAACCATTGAAATTCCATATATAGTCATAAGCGCTAACTATATATCGCGCACCCGCAATCCACTGCTGATGATGTCACATATTACATCATTCATGACATGGTTAGTGACATCACTGATGACATCACTGATGACATCTCAAATGACATCACTGATGACATCACCGATAACATCTCATTTGACATGACTGATCACATCACTGATGATATCATTCATGTGATAATACCATGAACCTCTTCAGACTCTAATATAACCTTAGATACAATCAGTGTAAACAGACAGTCACTCATCCATGGAGTTACTCACACACCTAGTCAGTTATGCCAAAAATCAATCACACCTCCATTTTCTCTACTATACAGTTATACACACCTTACTTATTCAAACATATACTAACACATATTTACTTTACTCTCTTATACAATCTCTGATACATGTTCACAATGATCCATACAGCCACTCACACATTCACTAGCTCTTATGCACAGTTATTTATAGATGTCAACTCTCACATGTACTGTGTTTTACATATGTACTTAATTTGACATGTAGCACTGAGATATCCATTCACTCACTAATACACTCATGCACAGTCAACCGCCCATACAGCTGTTTCCACATGCAGTTTTGAATCTATACATATAGTGAATCAACTACTCACACATCTATGTACAGAGTCACACACCTCCCAGCCACCCATACACACACACTCAGTTTCCCATACAAATACTTGGACAACCAATCAATAACCCATACAGTTACTCATATAGCTACTGATCAACATATGCAGCAGTTTGTAGAACAACAGATATAATGATGTACAAATTAAGACAGTTTAGTCACTAACTCATGCCCTCAGTGAGACACATTTAATCACTCACTCATACAGTCAGTCATGCACCTACTAAATCCTTCATCCAGACACTTATATATCTACTCATTCTTCAATATGTAAAACATATTTTAACTTTACAGAAACATACAGTCACTGGATGTTGTAATCAGTGATGTCATTTGAGATGTCATCAGTGATGTCATCAGTGATGTCACTAACCATGTCATGAATGATGTAATATGTGACATCATCAGCAGTGGATTGCGGGTGCGCGATATATAGTTAGCGCTTATAACTATATATGGAATTTCAATGGTTTTATGCGAGTAAAATAAGGTTTTCTAAATGCAAATCCCTAACTATATATGGCCTAAAACCAATGGTTTTTTCATTAAATATATATATATATATATATATATATATATATATATATATATATATATATATATATATTATACTTATTTAAATATCGAACCAAACTACATTCACTGGATGATGTCATCAGGGATGTCATCAGTTATGTCATCAGTGATGTCATTTGAGATGTCATCAGTGATGTCATCAATGATGTCAGTGACCATGTCATGAATGATGTAATATGTGACATCGTCAGCAGTGGATTGCGGGCGCGCGAGTTATAGTTAGTTCAACTAAGTATAACAGGGGAATTTCAATGGTTTTATACGAGTGAAATGTCTAGCTAACTATATCACCCAAAATACCTATTGTTTTTTCAGTTTTCTAAGGTTTTTTTAAATGCTAATTCCTAACTATAACATGTCTGAAACCTATGGCTTTTTCAGTGAATTTCAAAGGTTTTTTAAATGTTAATTCCTAACTATAATATGTCTGAAACCTATGTTTTTTTCAGTGAATGTCAAAGGATTTTTAAATGCTAATTCCTAACTATAACATATGCAACACCTATGTTTTTTTATTAGTGAATTTCATGGGTTTTTTAAATGATAATTTTTAAATATATTTATTGTTGTTTTTTAAATTTTTTAACTATATTTTTTTAATCTGTTTATTTTTAGATATGTTATTTTTTAAATTACATTACACATCTTTTTATAATTTCTTTTGAAATAAAAATCTATTTTATATTGTTTATAACATACTTAAATTATTTTTATAATTTTTTTCTTTTTTCTTGGAGACGCGCACCCAAAGCACACTCTGTCCGTTTACTGCGTGAAACGTGCCCGCCATTTTAGGGTTGCTGTCTAGGATCCACGTAGGGTGTGCGACGGGTACGACTTTTCCAATGTGATTGCTATGAGACTTCTGCGCGACTTATGGTGCATACGTGAGATATACATATTACGCGACGTGCTGGACGCGGGTTAGAGCGTGACGTCATATGCATGTCGGATGCGGTGGGTGTGCGACTCCTGCGAAAAAATTTGAATGTTAAAAAAGTTAAATATATATTTAATATAAATATTATGGCAAGACATTATCTGAGGTTATTATAAAAATAATATTCTTTAACGTTCTTAAAACGTACATCACTTTTTAATGCAATATCGCAAAGTCGTGCTGGGTGCGAGCACGGTGCGAGCAGGGTACGTGCTGAGTATGCGCATCCTACGCCTCAAAAAATGAAAAAAAGAGATTTGTTTGGTTCATTAGACTTCCTATTGAAACTTTTGAAGGACTCCACCCATTTCAATCACTCTTCTTAGAAATATTCTTCGGGAAAGACCTGCTGAGAAGATCTGCTGTTCCTTCCTTATTGGAGAAGAGATTGACCTGATTCAACTAGGGCTGCAAATCCACCACCTTCCTCTGATTCAGACCATTCTTAAGAACAGGAATTTGTTCCAGAATCTCCCCCTAAAGAAAGATACACAAGTATTGTCTGGAAATTACTACTCTGGTTAAAGAAAGAGCTAAACCAGTATGCTAGTGTGTGAACGTTTAAATGAATGTATGTGTAGTGCATGATTGACTGTAAAAATGTATTTGTGATGTGTGGTGAATGCATACGTGCAAATTTATAAGGAAGTGCTGCAGCATGACACTGTAAACTGTTTAACTACAGCATGCTGTGGTACTACCGAAACAAAGGGATGCAACTTATGTATATAAATATGTTGCAGGTCTGTGCTTCACTCTTCACAGCTGCTTAAACTGCAGCCATGTGGTGACACAGGCACCCTTGCACCATGGTGCAAGGATGTCCGTGTCATATGGAGATTGTTTTTGTGCAAGAAGGGACACCTTCCTGCACAAAAACAATCAGTAAAGGCATTTTTCTCCTTCAATATATGCTGTGCATTGTAGCATATATTGAAAGTGAAAAAATGAGGAGAAGTGAAAACAATTTTCCTCGTTGTGCGTTGCTTCACCAATAGGAGGACGGTGCAGCATTCACAAACATGTCCAGATTTATGATTTCTGATAAATCTGGAGATGTGTCTTGTTCTATGAGTGTTCTATGCAAACACACACAGCAAAACCTATAGAACGCCTTATCAACGCAAAGTGCTGTGTATGATGAGATTATATTTACATGGAAAAGAAAAGGTATACAGAATGCCTTTTCCTCACCTTGTAAATAAGAAAGAGAATTAATGGCTAGGCCAATTGTTATTTTAGGAGTAGGTCAAAGGTCAAAGGTCAAAATAAGCTTTATTCGATATTACAAAAGAATATCATACAAGAATACAATAACAGAATAAAATTAAAACAATACATTTAATCAATTTCATTCAAATAAATGAGAATGGAAGAGTATATGTAAAGAAAAAATGATTATCATTTAAAAAGGAGAGTCAGAAGGACCAGTGTCAACTTAATAAAAGATTAAAAAAGTTTAAAAAGAGCAGTAAATTTAGGTAGGACCTTGCAAAGTTATCCTAAATTTGATCAACAAATTTAAATATTTATGGGAATTTTCGAACAAAAGCTTATTTCAATATCACTCCCTGATAGCAAAAGCCAATCTAATAAAAACCAAATACAGCATTACAAACAACCAAATACAGTAAGGCAGGATCCCAAACATAATTAGTTCTTTTCCACCCCAGGGTTGAGATGGTAACATAGGGGTTAAAGTTAGTTATTACGAATCCAAGTGTTTCCCAGAAAGATCATGATGTATTTTATGAGTCCGACCATGTAAGGTATGATTTCGGAAAAGGGGGAATACAAGGAATTGAGGGATAGAAGTCATATAAGTCCCATATAGATATTGGGCCGTCTCTCTCTTGTGGTGGCCAGGTTTTCAAGTAAGGGACAATGTTTCTGGCTCTAAATCTCACGAGTACCAGGTTCCAGGAACATCCTTAGGAAGAGAACCCAACCAGTCCACCCTCCTGACGCTCCTTATTGTTCCATATAAGTGACGAGGCAGTGGCCTATTTTTTGACAGCCAAAATTTGGTTTTGTTAACTAAGTCATGTTGACTCTCAATTTTTCCAGGTGGAAGAGCAGGGACGCCCGCAAGAATGCACACGTATGGGGCCGCTTCCGGTGGTAAATGGATAGAGTTAGCCTTATCATGAACTACTCTAGGTGCGGTCAACTGGGAAAAGGAGACATTTGGAGGGTGTTTAGTTGCTTTTTGCCCTACTGTACTAGGACCAGTTAATTGTATTTGGCAGCTTTTATCCCGTACAGATGATTTAGGGCTTTCATGAGTAGGAGGTGACTTTGGGCGGTTGAATGTGTCACAGCATTTGTCAGCCGACAGGTTTGACTTGATGGCTGACTCTATTCCAGTGAGCCTATCCCCTAACATGTTAATTTTTTCCAACAACGGAGCTATCAGAGAACTAAGCAGTTGTTCAATGAGCGGTAATATATGCAGGTGTGAAGGAGGGGTTAAGGGATCTGGAGCTCAACAATCGGTGGAATCATTGGGGAATTAACACTGAGTAAGCTTGGGGACAGTGTTTGATCCTTTTCACAGATGAAACCTGAGGGGGTGCAACACCTGGAGTGTTCAGACTGCAAGTTTTGTTGAATAATGGGGGGTACTCTGCAAGTGTGGGCTTATCTGATTGTATGATATCGCTTTTGGGCGGAAGGGGAGTTTCTGATATAGCATAGGTGGTTTGACATAGGAGGTTTAGCTCGTCTAACCAAGAGAACTTTTGCTCAGTTCCTGCTACGCTGGCTGAGTAATCCACTTTAGAAGTCATGATGATAAGGGGATATGGACAGATAGGTGAGAAGAGGTCTTTACCTTTGTGATGAGCTACAATGTGGCAGCCAAGGGGGTGGCCCGTCCCGTCCTTATCAGGCCTTTGAGGGCCTAAGAGGGCCCGCCCATGTCCCGGGCTTATCCCGCGCGCGATCCCGCGACGCGGAAGGAGCAGCGTCCTCTTGTGCGCCTCCCGGTGCGAAAATCAGGTGGTGGGCGGCGCCCCGGTCCGACAAGGACTGCTGGAACTTGGAGTCCTGCTCTCCCCGCTCGGCAGCCGCGATGACCAGAGCGGCGGCGGGGGAGAGCAGCAAAGACTGTAGGGCTCAGGTGGCTGGTGAACTGCGTGATCCTGCCCCCTGCCCCCTGATGACAACAGGGAGCTCCCGCTCCACCGAAGGAGCAGCGTCCTCTTCTGCGCCTCCCGGCGCGAAAATCAGGTGGTGGGCGCCGTCCCGGTCCGACAAGGACTGCTGGAACTTGGAGTCCTGCTCTCCCCGCTCGGCAGCCGCGATGACCAGAGCGGCGGCGGGGGAGAGCAGCAAAGACTGTAGGGCTCAGGTGGCTGGTGAACTGCGTGATCCTGCCCCCTGCCCCCTGATGACAACAGGGAGCTCCCTATAGGAGTACATTTCTGTACTTATAACAGAGAACGAGATACATTTACAACTACTTACGTTTTAGGGAACTGATAAGACTTGTTTCTATATTACTGAAGGGAAGGGATGCAGCCTAATATGACATGTGCAAAAACACTCAGTGATGTGATTTAAGTTAAAGAGTTTCATTTCTTTTAATTCCGAAATTACCAAGACCTGCAAAACAACCATATCAGTCTATTCTGTACTATACCATGTATCTTGCAGACAGGTGTTCTGAAGCTGTCCCCGATGTCGTACCTGTCTGCATTGGATTTTTCTGGCACATATCTAGTCCTTCCATCTTCCTTTTCTTCAACTGTGTGGAAACACAGTCCATTGTGCATTTTAAGACTTACTAAAACTTACCTCAACAGTAATACACCTAAAAAAAGCTACACATTTTATTCACTTATTTTTTATAATCTAAATTGTGGTAAATTCCATATCTTAAAATTAAGATCTGTAAAAGAAATGAAAAAATAGTCATAACATGTAATAATACATTTTTAATATCACAGCATAATTTTAACATTTTACAAAGTCATTTCTTTGCCTTTTTTGCTGTTCTCAGAATATATTGAATTTCACTAAAAATAGTGATATCAATTGTACTCATCACATAACAGCGGGCAAAAAAAACCAATCAATTAGATTGTTTTAAAAAAAACAATAATTCATCTATAGTAAAATACTAGATAATACAAATCAGACATATATAAAATGATTACTGCTAAGAAAATGTTATAACTTAAATTTATAAACACTATAAATAATGCCAGTTAAAATTATACACGGAGACAATGTGCAACAAAAAGTCCATAATTCAAGGAAATACCTTTCCTTGAGACCAAACTGTCTGATGGTAGTCCTATTAAAGGATAATAATAATTTCCTCAGAGGCTAAATTATCTTCCTAAAACTTTGGCTTTAAAAATATTAGGTAGGAGTTTGGTAATTCCAAAGGCAAACACTGTTTGAAAAACAACTCAGCATCATTACAAAAACTCCAGCCTTTCTCATGTTTTAGATAGGCAGTGTAATGTCCAGATGTTGTTGAAGGACCATAGTGGACAATTATTGCTACTGCCACGAAAGTCCATCCTGATATTGATAGTTGACTTGCTACAAAATATTTTATTAAAGTGTCCAATTTCCTTCCATCAACTGTACCACGTTGCATCATTAGAATTATATATTTTCCATATCTTTGTATAAATAATGTTGATAACATTTCTGATTTGCATTGGCTACACTCCATGTTTTAAATTTGCAGCTTTAACTAATTTACTGAAAGACACTGAGTTGCAGTCCGGTAATGTCAATTATAGAAATCTTTCAGTATCTACATTTGTGCTACATGTATACATACAATTTTCACATTGATGTTCCCATTTATAACAAAGGCCAAAAATATTCTCTATGTAGACACCTTCATTTTACAATACAGTAAGCATATACATTAGAAAATCCTCAGCATCTTGTTGGATATTTTGGTAAATTGCGTAGAACCAGAACATACATCCAAAAGATTACGAACATCAGAAACGCTTTGTATTTTACTTTTTTCAGTTCTCAATTTTTCATGAACAGAATGCAACAAAGAACAAAATCTTTTTTCCGACTCTCCATAATTTGCTATTGCAAACCTTCAAGAAAAAAAACAACATTGACCACTACATTAGCATAGCAGTTGACACCTGAACTGTTTTCAAACTGATAACCAACAATCTCTTTAACAGTGTCCTTTTTCTTTTTGCTTGCAATCACAACATTATCTTCTTTTCTCCCTTTTCCACACCTTCAGTACAGATATTCTCATACCTTCTTTTTTAACCAACCACACACTTTTCAAATACAGGATGTTGACCTAAATTAGGAGCATATGTTCTTCTTAACCTATTGTACTCTTTGACACAGTTGGCATCTGCAGTAACCTTTGTATCATCAAAATCAATCAAAAACAAACCAGATAATGTTCTGACTCGCGACAAAGCAACATATGCCATCCCTCTTTAAACACAGTATTTCCAATGTTCACCAAAGCACTGTCAACACTTAAACCTTCAGATTTATGAATAGTGACTGCATATGCCAGAGAAACTGGAAACTGTTTTCTATGGACATATAAATCTTTAACAAGTAGAAAACTAACAGAACAACGACTAATTTCTTTAAATTCTTCAATCTGATCAAATGTATTTTTTAAGTATTCAATACCATCTTTATTTTGATATTTAAAAAATACACAACTTTGCCCATTGCTTCATTAACTAAACCATTTTGTAGATCCAAATTACGCCGTACAATTATCCAACAGTTTCTACATGCATATAGATTCTTTTCTAAACCAGCAGTTTTAGATATTGATTTTTCTAAAGAATCAAATTTTGTCTTCCATTTTTCGGTCAAAATAATAGTGATTCCTTCATGCTCTATTTTATCGATGGCTTCCATTTTTATTATTTCTTCATTTTCCAGATTACAGATTTGTTTTCTGCAATTTTCATGGATATTTTCTCAGGAACTACATTTTCATTTAGAAACAAATTAGTATGTAAGCGAGTCTGCAAAGCTTGCTTCCCATGTTCAGTCAGTAGTCCAATTCTTATATCTTGGAGAATAGTTCCATAAAAAACAACATTGGCCTGTTGCATATTTGTAATGAGTTCTTAGTATTCAAAATATGACCAAATATTTACGTTTCCAACACTACACAGAGACTTTCTGGTGTCTTCATGTGCAAGTGTTTTAAATACTGGTTGACCTTTTACAGGAATCAGTTGCAGTAGATCTCCGAAAAATATGACATTTTTTCCTCCAAATAACACGTCGTACTCTCTTTTAAGAATTTGCTGCAGTCTTAAATGCACAAATGCAAGCATTAAGTTTGATACCATGCTTTACTCATCAATAATAAGAAGTTCCATTTTTTTCAAGACTCTTAAAACTTCACAACAAGCTTCTCCAGATAGCTTGTGGTATTCCAATTTGTTTTCATGCTCTACTTGTAGCACTAGGAAATGATGTAAAGTAATTCCTTTATTGTTGTGTGCTGCCACCCAGTTGGAGCAATAACAACACAAGACAAATGCGACTCAGTTGTTTTTTGTAGAGAACTTGTAATTACTTTAATTTAAAAACTTTTTCCTGTTCCAGCTTGTCTACTCACGTACATTCGGATAGGTTGAAATGACGTGCATGAGCCCTTTTTCTTTTCATGAAGAAATCCATGGTCAATCTGTTGTCTCACTTGCTCATATATTTGTTTTTGCTCAACATTTAGTTGTTCTTCCAAGTTTGCTAAGTTTGTTACATCTACTTGAGCTTGATGCATCGCTGTTTCCACCTCATTCATGGCGATTGCTGCTTCATTTACAACAATTGGTTGTCTTAGTGGAACTTTGACTATCTTGAGCATTGTCTCTAGCAATCTCAGCTGCAATTGAAGCTTCTTGATCAATTTCACTGTTCAACATTTTCACATAATTTGCAAAAGCACTGCATTGTATGCTATCTTTACAAGCATTAAAGGAATCTTCATAGCTCTGGAAATCTCCAAGTAATTCCAGTTCTGAACGCCATGGTTTAAATAGTTGTAAAAGGGCTAATTAGTAACATTCCCTTTTATCAGCAGGTTGCAACTCAGCTTTCTGTGATTAATCAAATTTCCTTTTGTTTGTTTCACCAAACATCCGTCGGAACCTATGACTCCAAAATTTCCATCATTGATTTTCTCTGTAGTATTCCGTTTAAAAGTGTATTATTGCAGCACTACATAGAGACACATGTTCTCAAGATGATGACTTCTGTTTGGGTACTATGTGTCCAACATATTCGTTTTCAAAATATCTGTACTTTTTGGATCTTTTGCTGCTAAATATTCAATTTCTTGTACAGATTTCAGTACTCGATTTTGCATTGCTGCAAGACCTAGACTCACATAAAGGATTCTTCTCGATTTGGAGTATAGACTTGCAGATGATAACCGATCTGAGCATTCATATGCTCCAATTTCTCGATGCGATAACATCTTCAAACTGAAACTGTATAATTTCTTACTTAGAGTCTTCTCATGAGAAATATCTTCCCACATTTCTTTCAATTCCGTCTTTTCTGATTTTGTAATATAGGACGTAATATATCGAGCAACAGCAATGGAATTGTCTGCAACATATTCAATATAAATGTTAGCATTCCACATGGACAAAATAACTGGGTTGCAGTCAATCATGTATTTTGGCTCTTCATTTCTTCTTAAGTTGTAAGTATTTTTTGGAGACTTTCTTGTGATAGTATGTCGCAAAGATGACATAAAACTGCTCACTCTTTCTTTGGACATTACAGGACGTGGAAATTCAAAATGACATTTGGTGTAGAACTCGTCCTTAAATTTGTACTTTGGTCGACAGTATTTTCCATATCGGTGGCTTTGAAATCGTAACACTTGTGCTCTCAAGTTGTTTTCTTCTGTGCTTTTGGGTATATCACATGTTGCATATTGTTCAATAAAACTCAAAACAGTATCATCCGCATATGTTCCAAATTTGGGAGTGTCCTTAATCCATAACAGCATATGTATATGAGGAACACCTCTTGCTTGATACTCCTTTCTCCAAAAGAAATCCACAACTTCACCAAGAGGAGGATTTTTTTATAGCAGATAAAAGACATCATAGCCTCAAATCTATGATTGAAATACCTGCATACATTAACAGGATCCAAAGAGCACAATTCTCCCGGTGTCTTGTATTCAATATTTGTTATATTGGAATTTGCCTCTCGAAGAAATTCTAGCAAATCATCCCAAGCGTACTCAGCACAGCTCAGGGTAAGGAACCATGTTGGAGTTCCTAAGTTCCTTAGCATACATTTCAGTTCTCCATTACGACGGTACCAATATTCATTAGTCCCACGCTGACATGCCCTCAGATTAATGAGCTGAGATTCTAGATGATCATCTCTCTGGTGCACTTTATCCATAAAATCTTTTGCAGATACATTTTGCAGAAGTATTCCAGTTTTTAGAATATGATTGACTGCATATGAAAGTCCAGACAAGTCACTTTCAAACAAAAGATGAAATATATAAGAGATACATTGTCGAAATCTTGGATCTTCTGCATATAATCTTGTTGTCCGATATTCAGATGCAAGAATCTGCACAGGACGTTCATCATCATGAAATCTTTATTTCTGCTATTTGCCATAAAAGAGTACAAAATAAAACAATATACAAAGATGAAAATGCAATTCATTAAAATAAACACAGTAGATGATAAAATTCATTCATGCTAGAGTGGCACATGATTTCAATATAACAGATCTATCAATAAATGAACCTTAACATTCATCAGCAGTCATATGCCTGCGCTTAGTCCACATAGCTAGCAGGAACTGGGAAACTGCAAATACAATATGCCTAGACTTATCTGTTTTTAAAATTCTAAAAGCATATATACACTGTACAAAACCCACAGCTACACCCTGGACAAATCTTGTTGGTAAAGGCTGACCATTTGCATGTAAAAGCTCTTAAGGGTAGAGTACCGTATCTCCATTGTAAATAAAGTTTCCCGGATGCAATGGGATAAATATCATCCATAAAGTCCTCGAAAGAATAAGAAACTTTGAGTGTTAAAAAGGAATTAATCAAGGTGCCAGCATAAGGGTCAGACAAAACAGCAGCAAGTTTTTTGTCCACAAAAATCCTAGTGAGCGATTTACGCGAGACCTCATGGCAGCTCCTTTCCAGATCATACCACAAGGCAGGCAATCCCAATCTTACAAATTCCTGCTTTAAAAACATAAGCCAGGGTATTTTTGCTGCAGTATGACAATATAATATTTCCTTAAGTTCTAGCCTATAATTCAGCAACTCTAGCGTTGTCCAGAGCCTACGCCAGAACCTGAGGGGTGCTAGTTCATCTTCAATGGGTCTCAACCCCAAGTCCAGCCTTAAAGGAAGAAGTGGGGTACTTTGTAGCAGTGCCAACACCTGTCTAATACATTTGTTTTCTGTTTTGGCAATTTC
Source organism: Lissotriton vulgaris (assembly GCF_964263255.1). Lineage (NCBI taxonomy): Eukaryota > Metazoa > Chordata > Amphibia > Caudata > Salamandridae > Lissotriton > Lissotriton vulgaris. Next base: position 762,238,137 of record NC_141696.1, on the reverse strand, counting down.
AGGTCTACAAGAATGTCCCCACAGCTCGCCCCCCCATACAAAATTGCAGCCCTCGCCTTGGTTTTATAGATCTCCAAAGGGGGACTCACAGGTTTGAATGTAGATGTATTGAAGAGCTTAAGGATTCCCCCGCAAGCGGGGCCAGTTTCATTTATGATTTTACTTGTTGGGGGCCCCATGACAGGTTTTCATTTATGGTTACCCCCAAATATTCAAAGGTTGTCACCCTTTCTTATCTCACTGTGCCAAAGCTAGGATTCGGGTGGGTAGATGCTGGAGGGTTGAAGATCATACATTTCTTTTTATCGGCGTTTATCTCCAAACCGTGGCTTATGCAGAAATCCTCAAAGCCGTCCAATATGCGCTGTATCCCCATAGGAGACTTGGAAAGTAGCAGGGTGTCGTCTGCGAACATGATCGCCGGCACCCTGCTACCTGCCAACCTTGGCGCATCATTGTTGGGAAAACCATCTAGATGTGCACTTACGACATTTACATAGAGGCAGAACAGGGTAGATGCCAATACGCACCTCTGCCTTACTCCCCTGCCAACAGAGAACATGGATGACAGCGCCCCATTCCGCCCACATCTAACCTGCGCAAAGTTCCCCTCATGCAACCTCATCAGCACGTTCAGGAGTTGGGGCGGGACACCCAGTTTTTGGAGCACAGTCCACAGTTTTCCCTGGGGCACTAAGTCAAAAGCGGAGTGGAGGTCCACAAACACTACTTAGAGGCTGCCACCCTCAATCTTCACTGTTTTCCAGAACAGTAATATTAGGTGAAAGATTTGATCCATGGTGGAGGTGTTCCTCCTAAACCCCGCTTGGTATGGGCTGAGGATTGCATGCTCCTCCATCCAGTCCTGTAAACGATCTAAGATGACCGGCGCAAAAAAAATTTGCGGAACATCGATGAGGCTGATGGGCCTGTAGTTGTCCGGGAGCAGAGGAGAGCCCTTCTTAAATATTGGGACAATCTCTGCTCCCAGCCAAGTACAGGGAACCTCCATGCCCCTCAGGACTGCAATAAAAACTATATGGAGGTAAAGGCCCCAAATCCTAGGTTGGTGTCTGAAGAGGTCTCCCGGAAGTTTATCAAGGCACGGTGCTTTTCCCACCACAACTTTAGCTATTGCATGACATACTTCCTCTATGGTGAATTTTAAGTCATCGTACTGGTCAGTTAAAATTAGGGGTACTGGCATACTTTCCACACCTGATTCTACTGAATATAGGGCCTGAAAGTGGTCTTCCCAAACTTTTGCCTCTATATTTGGTTCAATTGCGGATTTTGGTTCACCACAGCCTGTACTAACTATTGACCAAAATCTGCGTGCATCCCGTGAATTTAGGGCGCTAGTTAGGTTAGTCCACTTTTCAAGATCCCACTCTTGCTTTGCGTGTTTCATTACTTCTTTGTACTGCAGTCTCCTGGCACGAATTTGGGGTTTATTGCTGCCAAGCTTTAGAGCCTGGACCAGCTCGGACTTAGCCGTTCTACATGCAGCATTATACCTGGCGGATGCAGGATCCCTTTTTCTCCTTTTGGGCACCTGGGGGTTACAAACCTCGACTAGGCTAGAAACTAGGTTCCTATGCAGAGCCTGCATTTTTTCATTGAAATCAGAAGGCGGAGGCTGGGTATTAAAAACATCGACCTCCACAAACAGGGGAAAAATTAGATTATATAATTTAGATAGTTCGTCCGGGGATGCCACTATTTTTTCCCACTTAACCCTGCGTCTATCATTTGTTAATATTGTCCTGTCTCATGGGGCTTCCAGATCTGCCGTTACATTCTCTCCTATGCCAGGAAAAAGCATCTCCAGACTTAGAGCGCTGTGACCACTATCGACTCTGGTAATTACCTTAAAATCAATAACCTTGCACCACAGCCGTGTCTCGACCATAATATAGTCAAGGCGCGACTCTTGTCCCATTTTATTGAAGGTACACCTTGATGGAGTATCCAAAAGAGTACGGCCATTACAGGCCCTAATAGAATGGTTTAGAGTTAGGCCATGATCTGGATCGCTAGAGGGGACCATGTCATGGGGAATGGGGATTGACTTGGAGGTATGGCCCAATGATCGTCCTCCGCCATGAGGGCACCTTCATTCATCCCCAGTAGGAGCTCGTAATGACAATTCAAATTGCCAACTACCAGGAGGTGGGTGTCACTAGTGATAGTGTGCAAGAAATGCGACAACTCGTCGATGGTGGTTGACTCACTGGCTACGCTTACCGGTCATGAATAAATGTTCACAATGGCAAGCTTGAAAGAATTTGGCCACTTCAGGACTACACGATGAACATCATCTGAGTGCAGCCCAGATGCAGACTGACCCAGGTGGTAAGGCCCCCTGACGGTCGCCCCCCAACAAGCGGGTATATGGAATGCGGCATAGCCCACTCGAAGTTGTTCATCCCTAGCCCAGGTCTATTGAAAGAGGCAGATGTCATTCTTATCCACAAAGGAACCCCACTCTGGGCAAGCCAATTTGTTGGGTAAGCCTGCCACATTCTAAGACAATATTGTCACAGATCTCGGTTTGCTAGCAATGGGGCAGATAGCACCACTCCCCATTAAGACACATTCACTTACACATTCTCAAAGGGGCTCCATTATACGACCTGCAGCGGTTCTCCCGGGTGGGTCATCACTATTACCTGTAATAGTCCCCTGAGTAAACAGGTGAGGATCTGAAGGATCACTAGACAATTGGCTACTAGTTGACTCAGCAACTCCCACAGGGTTGACATTGCTCCTACTTTGGGAGATGCCATAGGTTTCCGCCCGACTGTGCTGCAGTCAATCAACCATTTCCAAACCACTGAACCTATTTTGGGTACGTATTTGGCTGGGTACATGTGGTTGCGCATGCCACCCCCTCTCAGCCCTGCCCACACCTTGGTGCTCTACTAGGGTCCAATCACCTTCTGTATCAGAAATGTGGGTGGGGGTAAAAATATGACAATGGGAGGGGTTGGATGGTTGCCCCAGGACTATGGTACCTCCAATTACAAATATGCTCCACGGGCCATGGGTCTTTAAAATTTACCAGCACACAATCACCAGTTATGGTTTTTGGCCTGTGCCCCACCCAAGATAGCCTGCGCACCATCAATATTTCGCTGGTAATGTGGCGAGGGAGTGGTCTTTTTTTATTGAGCCAATCATAGGCTTTGTTTTTTTGGGACATAAACGATTCCAAACTGGGATTACTTATTTTGGGAACCCCTGTCAAGACTACCAGATACAGGCTTGATTCGGGGGGCAGGCCAATTCTACATTCCCTAGAAGAGCCCACGTCGGGTAAATCCCATCCTCCTTCTTTTGACTGTAATACCCCCTATTGGAGTATTAGTAAGTGTAGCCATTGGTGCAGATGGTTTTGCAGTGGGTATATTAAGAGGAAGTGGTACTACAGGGGGAATAGATTTATGTGTTATAATCCCCCCTGTACGGTGTTCGATTGTACGCTGCCCAGAGACAACACATTTGTCTATACTGTCCGCAGTTTCAAGTGTAGCTTGTTCGATCTTGGAGAGCTGCTGCTCAATCTGCGTGATCCTATCTTCAAGTGGTTGGAGAGAAGATCTTAGTAAGGCGCCCAATTTTGCAAGGAGAGGATCCTGCGATGCCACTGTTTCGCCGATAGAATCAGCCGCACCTGAAGAGATTACTCCTAAACTGATTACAGTCAGTAGTGGTGAGGCATTTATGTCGGTGGGGTTCAAAACCTCTGGCCCCTGGTGCTTGGATGTTATATCACTATTACCAGTACCTTTGGCAAGTTTGGGCTTCCTGCCTCCAATGACAGTAGCAGCCCCCGCTTCCTCTTGGATATCGCCCCCTCACGTCTCTCCCGCAGCTGCCAAGTGTTAGGTCTTTCAGGAGAGCTAGCCGTGGTTGACACTATGGTAGTCTCTATTGCCTCTAATGGTTAGAGCTGCTCAGCTGGGGAGATATGGCCCTGATATTGGGATATAGGTGAACTGTTTTCGGTCACAGGAACGTCATTTATATTCGCTCGCATGATGGGTTCAGGTGTACGAGCATTTGCAAAATGGCCCAGGGACGATCTTTTCGCTAGGGCTAGATCTTGAGAAACCCGACGCTCGATTAAGATTATCCCCTGGTCAATAACTGAGTTGGCTTTGATAATAAAGTTTTCCAACGTCCCTGTTAATAATCCACTTGAGGTAGCTGCCTTACTCCTACTTTCGCGCGCTGCCATGTTACTGATACAAATCTTCACCCAGATAGGTACTTACTATTGGTAGCAGCAGTGGGAATGTGAAATGCGCCAAATGAAAGAGGGGTGGCCTGGTCCGGGCTCCTCTGGGCTAAAACGAGCTTAAACGGGCCCGACTTGGCCTGGGCTTCGCCCGGCACGCGCCCCTGTGCGTCCCGCGTTGCAGGAGGTGTGGTCAAATAAATACCGGCAGTTAATGCGCGGGAAGAGGACACAGCTGAGGCAGGAATGGGCTGCTGGTCCTGGCAGTCCCGACTTTCAGCATCACCACCAGAGTCCAGGGAGAAGCAGACTGCTGCGAGCGGCTACCGCCGAGCGGGGCCGTGAGCAGTATTTGAGTGGCAGGTAATGGGCGGGAAGAGGACACAGCTGAGGCAGGAATGGGCTGCTGGTCCTCACAGTCCTGATGTTCAGCAACACCACCAGAGTCCAGGAGAAGCAGGCTGCTGCGAGCGGCTCCCGCGGAACGGGGGCCGTGAGCAATATTTGAGTGGCAGGTAATGGGCGGGAAGAGGACACAGCTGAGGCAGGAATGGGCTGCTGGTCCTCGCAGTCCTAACATTTAGCAACACCACCAGAGTCTAGGGAGAAGCAGACTGCTGCGAGCGGCACCCATCATATCATCCTCCTTTTCCTGTTGGAAACAACTGCGGAAAACAACGAGCTTCCAAACTCTCTTCCCATACACTCATGAAACTTCCTTTTACTTTTTCCATTTGGAACAAATCAATAGTGTTCCCCATCACTTCTTTTGAATGAAGTGGATGTACACTGTAGTGTTCATAGATTTCTTCACATCTTAACATATCCACTTTTTCAATTTGTCCAATTGACCTTTCAGTATCTTCTGCTAACACTATTTGTCCTTCTCCCATGTAAACATTCTTATAGTATGTATTGTTCTTTCTCAAATACAATGTTGCCTTTTGCACCTTCCTAACATCCACTAACTCCTCTTAGATTTTCCTATTCTTATTCAGCACACCATTAACAAGAATAACTAGAGGTTCAATTTCAACACTCTTTACGCCAATAGTTTCAATATTTTTCTTTAAATCTAACAGTAAATACACAACTCTTCCTTTTAATCCTCTTTGTAAATCTAAAGGAAGCAATTTACCTGTTTTAGGCTCAATACAAACATTAGCCTGAAACGGGTGCACACATTAAATGAGAATAGACTCATATGTGCTTTAATCTATCAGTTCTGGAGGAATAGCAAACAACTCTAGATTATTATGAACAGCTCTAGCGGGCATTTTATTCTCAACTAATTTGTTACAACAATATTTACAAATACACTGATCAGAACCCAAATCAAAACAATTCTCTACCAACAAATAAGTTGCAAATTTTTTCAACTATCATTATTTTCTTTTTCACTTTTTAAATACAGATCAACACTCCTAGTCTAATTTTTGTAGTGAGTTCGTCGACAACAAATACAAGAAAAATGTAGCCTTTCACCTGAAATCACCTTAAACTTTATAATTTCACTTTCAACATTTTTTGTACAACTATGGTCAACATTCTCTACAACATTTTCTTCTAATAATGTCTGAGTTTGTTCAACCTCTTCTTCAGGACAAAAGTAACAAAACTCAATATCATCACAAACCTTTTTCACATCTGATAATGACCCATGCAAAAGAGCACTGTTAACTCATTTAACTTTAGTGCTGGACTTTTTGCATAATACAATCTTTTCACTAACTTGCACATTTGAGTATGATGTACTCACAACATCCTGAAATGGTGAAAAACACTTTGACATACTTTGCTAGAAAGACAAGCCAGAGAATGACCTTGCAAACCAGTATGCTTTCTCACTCTGCAATGGTCTAGTCCTTGCACCACCTTAATCTTTTGTTTAACACATTTTTACAATATGCGTGTAAGAAATTGCGTAATTTATCAATAGATTCTTGTCGTACACTACAAATACTACTACAATCTCAAGTGCACACTGGGGCTTATGCCTAGACGTATGCCTGGAACTTCATCAGCTATCACTTCTTCTGTATTTCTAGGAACCATTTACTCTTTCTCAATTGGACAACCATATCTAACCTCATAAGCTCAACCACTGGTGTCAACTGTATGCCACAAATCATTGCTCTGTAAATAACTCTCTTCAATAAAAAAAGGCTCAGAACTTCAACTGTGTTTCCATTGCCCTAAGAAAATATCACAAAAATTACTTTTGTTAATTATTCTTTTCTCCTTACTTTTGGCCTTCATTAAATGGATTGGTTAATCTAATGATCAAATTCTCTTTAATACTAAAATTAATAATTTCCTCTTTACTTTAAAAGCCTTTTCAACAATGGATTCGATATGCTTATTCTTTTTATACAATAGTGTTCTCTTTCTACATTTCTTTGTATGTTTCAGTAAATTATGAACTATATGTATATGTAATGTAAAATATTTTTGATGCATTTCTTTATATTGATTTTCTCTTCCTTTACTATAAGTTGTATCCTTTGTATGTACATTGCCTGTTTTACTTTTACTAATCTTTGCACTTTTTTCTGTGTTTGGAACATTTTCACTGCTTTGAACATTTCCATTTTTTTTCTGAATCTAGTAATATTTTTTTAAGAAATCCTTTGCGGTCTTACCAGAAATGTTTCTCTTTTTAATCACATTATGTTGGTCCTCCAATACTTGTGGTTAACTCTTTTTCAAGAAAGTATCCTTTGTCTGAACTTTTCTTCTTCTTTTTTTCTCCGGCATGATAACTTTTTTTTAATGATGATAAACAGTATCTGTAAAAAATAACCATGAATAAATATTTATTAATACCTTTAAAATTATTTATCTTTATTACTATACAAACACATTCCATATACATTCTAACTTAGACATTTTAGGCCTGAAGCACAACTGTGAAGTTGGTAACAGCAGTACATTCATAGTACATACCAGTTTGAAGCACTCCATAAAACTTAAACCTGAAGCTCTTTATGAGTGCATGCATATTAAGAAAAGGATCACAATACTATAAGGAGAGACACTGAGTGAATTCATAATTGGTTCACTTTTACTTTAGTAAATAGATTACTACATGGTACATAAACAGTCAATATCGTTTACCAACATTACAGATTTAGAGTTTACAGTACTGAAGTGGTGTTTGTGTAGTGTAGGGAGTCATTGGGGAGTACTGTTCTAGGGTAGTGCAGTGGTGTTTGAGTAGTGTAGGAGGTCGTGCTGGGGTAGTGTTTTAGGGTTTAGGGTACTACAGTAGTTAAATGGGTAGTGTAGGTGATCGTGCTGGAGGCAGATTAAGGGTTTAGGGTATTGTACTGGTCTTTGTGTAGTGTAGGGAATCATGCTAGGTATAGTGTCACTGCAAGAGTGCATGTTTTTATATGTCTGAAAACTCATAAATCAACCAAATCATTGTCTCTCAAATTCCCCAAATGGACACTGACTCACAGTGTGATTCAAGACAAATAACAATATTTCTTATAAATGCAGTAGTAGGGTAGTATAGTGGTGTTTGGGTAGTATAGGGGTCCTGCTGTGATAGATTTAAGCTTTAGGGTGGTATAATGGTGTTTAGGTAGTGTAGGGAGTCATGCTGTGGTACTGTTCTACCATAGTGCAGTGGTGTTTATGTTGTACACAGGGTTATGCTAGGGATAGTGTCTTAGGGTTTAAGATAGTACAGTGCTGTTTGTGCAGTGTAGGAGGTCGTGATACAGTGGTGTTCTAGGAAAGTACAGTGGTGTTTGGGTAGCTTAGGAGGTGTGCTGGGGTAGATCTAAGGTTTAGGGTAGTGCAATGGTGTTTGAGTAGTGTAGGCAGTCGTGCTGGAGTAGTCTTTTAGGGTGTTGGGTACTGCAGTAGTGAATGGGTAGTGTAGGTGATCGTGCTGGAGGTAGATTAAGGGTTTAGGGTAGTGCACTGGTCATTGTGTAGTGTAGGGAATCATGCTAGGTATAGTGTCACTGCAAGAGTACACATATTTATAAGTCTGCAAACACATAAGCCAACCAAGTCATTGTCTCTCAATTTCCCCAAATGGACACTGACACACAGAGTGATTCTAGAAAAATAACAATATTTCCTATGCAGTAGTAGGATAATATAGTGGTGTTTGGAGAGTGTAGGGGGTCCTGCTGTGATGGATTTAAGCTTTAGGGCAGTGAAATAGTGTTTAGGTAGTGTAGGGAGTCATGCTGGGGTAGTGTTCTAGCATATTGCAGTGGTGTGTATGTACTGTAGCCGGTCATGCTAGGGATAGTGTTTTAGGGTTTAAGGTAGTGCAGTGGTATTAATGTAGTGTAGGGGGTCATGGTAGAAAGGCGTTCTAGGAAATAAAGTGCTGTTTGAGTATTGTAATAGGTTGTGCTATGGTATATTTAGGGTTTAGGGTAGTAAAGTGGTGAATGCGTACTGTAGGTGGTCGTGCTGGAGGTAGATTAAGGGTTTACTGTAGTACAGTGGTGTTTATGTAGTGTAGGTAATCATACTGGGCTAGTATCACTGCAAGACTACATGTACTTATTTGTCTGCAAAAAACATCAAGCATGCATTCCATATATTTCAGAACAGCATTTTACTATTAATGTTAAACTCATTTTGGAAACACATAACCAATGAGTATTTTCTAATTCTACCAAAATGTGAGAACACAATAAGTTTTTAATCAATTACATATCAGGAAACAGGTGCACTACAAAAATGCTTCTCTCAACCTGGGCTTCATCCTACACTCCTCCCTCTCGAGCAACCTGGGCTTCATCCTGGACTCCTCCCTCTCGATGACCAAACAAGTCAACGCCGTCTCCTCGTCATGCTTCAACATCCTACGCATGCTGCGCAAGATCTTCCGGTGGATCCCCACCGAAACCAGGAAAACGGTCACCCAGGCCCTCGTCACCAGCCAACTGGACTACGGAAACTCCCTCTATGCCGGAACCACAGCCAAACTTCAGAAAATACTCCAGCGCATCCAGAACACCTCAGCACGACTCATCCTGGACATCCCCCGACACAGCCACATCACCGGACACCTGAGAGACCTGCACTGGCTCCCCGTCAGCAAGAGAATCACATTCAGACTCCTCACCCACGCACACAAAGCTCTCCACAATCAAGGCCCCAGATACCTCAACGACCGCCTGACCTTCTACACTCCCACCCGCCAGCTATGTTCGACCATCCACGCCCTCGCCGCCATTCCCTGCATCCGAAGAGCCACAACAGGAGGAAGATCCTTCTCCTACCTGGCTGCCAAGACGTGGAACTCCCTCCCCATCCACCTCCGCCTGACCCAAGACCACCTGTCCTTCAGGAAACAACTCAAGACCTGGCTGTTTGAGCAGTAGCAGACCCCCTCCCCCAAGCGCCTTGAGACCCTCCGGGTGAGTAGCGCGCTATATAAATGCTTGATTGATTGATTGATTGATCAGAGTGATTTCTAAATGCACAGACTAACTGTGTGATTCTACTTAAACAACTCTATCCCTTGCATTTTACTAAAACAAATTTACCACTCAACAAGATTGTACACATTGCACACAATGTTCTACTACACATTAGTATAGAGTGCTTCTACCAGAATAATTACTAAATGCACACAAGACTTACTGTGAGATTCGAGACAAACACCACTATCGGTTGCATTTTACCAAAACACATTTCATAGTATAGAATGAGTACTGCATTTTACTGTAGAAACTTGAGTCATTTTTGCAAATAAATAAAAAAATAACTGGTTTCTAATTCAACCAAAACAAGAGAACTGCATAGTTATCTGTCTGCCAACACATACAATACACAATTGCTTATCTCAGAATGCTTTCTAAATGCACACACACTCACAATAAAATTCTATTGAAAAAAAGTATTCCCTGCACTTTAGCAGGACAAACACCTTAATCTGATTAAAATCAAAATGCACCACATACATTCCCTCACAAATGAATAACTCACCTTTACAATTGTTTTGTAGAATAAGACGTATATCAGTCACACAGCAGATTTTCTTATACAGAATCTCTGTTTTGAACACCAGAACTAAAGAATGGCACAGTTTCCCTCTCATTTTGAACACATATACACCTTCACATCAAATCACATTACTTCCCACATTGATTCAAAAGCAAACATGCATTTCTATTGGTTACACATTTCAATCCTTTCTAAATGACATCAATTTCAACCCTACCCCCATTCTGCCTTCTGCCTGTTACCATAGAAACACTTCATGGAACACTTAACTGAGCACACAGGTCAAACGTTCATCACACAATGTTGCTAATCAAAACAGCAAGTGTGCTTGACTTTTCAATATACCAGCTTATCCTATGTAATGTTCTTTTCAATCATTTTTTGTTAACCAATAAGAATCATGCTTTTAAAAAACAGAATCATGCACCCTAGTTTTCAGTGTAGAATGTTGTCAAACAACCAAGCTATATTTTCTGGAGCCAAAGGTATGCAGAACACAAAGGAATTCACAAAGACCTAGGTTAACCAAATGTAGACATTAAATAGATTGGACAGAGAGGGTTAAAGTGGCACCAATTGATGCCATTGGTGAAATCCTTTTTGCATATCCAACACCCTGACCTCATAAGTGTGCACTGTGGTTGCAATGACCTAGGCACTTTGACTGGGGTAGGTCTGGAAATGCTTATGAAGGACACCTTTGGAGAATTGATGTCACTTTTCCCCCAAACTGCCTTTGTCTATTCTACCATATGCCAAAGGCAAAATCTGTTTCTGCTTTTCTCCGAGACTATAGAATGGGGTCCATATACCACAATAATCTGCGTTTCAATATGCATGGCATCTATAGGAGAGATGGTGTACATTTTACAGATGAAGGGAACAGAGTCTTCCTCTTGAACTTTAGACTCTGCATTGGTACTTACTTGTAGGTACTAAAATGTCTCAATAAACACAAGGGCTCTTTTTAGAGTCACCTAACAACTAAACACATAAGCTTGATGTATATCTGAAAAATAATATTTGTTTTTTGGCTTGGAGTCGCGCACCCAACGCACCAAAGTCGTGCAGCCGACGTGTGCAAGTCATGCACCACACACGTTGGAGTCGCGCACCCTATGGGTTAGAAGCCGTGCATCCAACTCATGCACAACCGGGGGCGCACTGAGCGCCGCGCTGGGTGCCCGACTCCTAATTTTACAGTAAAAAAAAAATAGCCCCTATCACAAATTTTTACTATCCCCAGGGACCCCATCCCCCGGAGCTTATAAAAAATATTGGGGACCGTGTGGGAGCCCCAATGCCCCCATGGTCCCAGCCGGCTCCACGCGTCCTTTGGGAGCCGGCATTGCTTTTTCTCAGGGAGAGCAGCTAACATGCTGCTCCCCCTGAGGAAAAGCAATCTCCTTTCCGATTTGGAAGAGAGAGCAGGTTAACCACATAGGAAAGTAGTTTGCAATGACAGGGTGGGAGGCGTGAGGCTCCCGCCCTGCCATTGCAAACAGCAGTCAGGAGGGGGGCCACGTGGCCCCCCGACACTTTCAAAAATCCGCAGGTGGTGGCGGTTCCCAGGGCTTGGGGCCCTCAAAGCCCCCCTCAATTAATATTTTGAAACTCGGGGTGGCGGTCCCCGGGGCTGCGGGGCCTAAGAGCCCCCCACCCATTTTAAACAAGCCCCAGGGGGGTGGCAGTCCCGGGGGCTGCGGGGTGCCTGTGAGTCCCCCCGCATATATTAAGATACAGCCCCAGGGGTGGCGGTCCCGGGGCAGTGAGGGGGGACAGGGACCCCCTCACACAATTTTTTTAAAATGCAACCAGGGTTTGGTCCCCCCGGGGGTTAATAACCTTTAAAGCGCGGGAGCCCACGCTTCGTTTTTTTTCAGTGGAAAAATACGTGGATCCTACGCACCCTTTTCGCGTTTTGCACACATATTTCACAGACTTTTTCAGCCTTCCTTGTCCCGAGGTATAAAATGGCTGCCAACTTTATTTGGCGTTATTTGATATTTATGGTACATTTTAAAGATTCTATGACTGTTAGTAGGTATGAATGGGGCTGGTGTGTGAAGGAGACTATCGGATACATGTGATGCCGAAATTGTTGAGTTTCCAGTGGTTATTAAAACAACTACCTGAATACCAATGTTGAAATATGACAAATGAGGGAGGGCTTGCTATGTAGATTATAAGATATCAGGTATTGATATAGGATGTCCTGTATTATTGGTATCATTGTACAATGATGATATTAGAATATAGTGTTTGCACTTATAAAGATAGTGTCATGAAGAAAATAAGTGGAAAATTGTTTTAAATATAATGTGTAACATTGTTTTTATTGTTTTTATTGTTGTATGTTTTTATTTAGATACATAAGAAAACATATTTGATTGCGAAAGAGACATACATTGAAAATAGTCTTGATAAAGGTGGTGCCCAAAGAGCAATTCACCGAAAAGTGTTGGCGCAATCACTTGTAGATAAATTCAAGGAACTACTTTGTCAGCACGTGTTTATTTGACTCTGACCTAGTTGCAAAGATTCTAATGAATTAACATCCTGATGAGTCAGGTCAGCATCACAGGGTTTGGCCTCTTGTTATGTTTATTGTGTATATTTTGCATATGTTTTTATGAAGTAGGACATGATTTAATGTATAAATTGTATTAATAATATTTACTGCTTTTATCATATATCAAAAATAAATGTATATTTTGAGCTAATTATGTTTTGAGATGACTTCATGACTAAGAGGTATTTGCATTTATAACCATTGGATGTTCTCTGTGATGACTGTGATTAGAATAATGTTGTAAAGTGTGAATGAGCAAACCGATTGGTGTGTTGTTGAGTTACTCCAAGGGATTTACGAATTTCACCATAAAATGGCTGCCAGCAGTTGCTAGTTTTGAATGTTGACAACCACTTGACAGCCAATTAGCATTCAGCGCGTGATCGGGGAGGTGCGCTTATGGTGTGCTCATGGTGCATGCAGGGTGTGCAGATCCACAGTGCCCATAGATATATAAATGGTTTTAACTGTAATTTTCTCAGGAACTACTCAACCGATTTAAATCAAATAAGCAAAAGGCACGAGTCTGAGCCAAGAACTACCTCTTTGCCAAATTTGGTGTTATTCCGTTCAGCAGTTCGGGCTGTAGCTGCGGCTAAAGGTCCTATGGGAAATTGCATGGAGAAAACATGTTTTAAGAGCCCCCTTTTTTCTCTGCCCCCACTTGACGAATCATCCCGAGACTTTCAGGATAGGAGTGGACCAGAGCTGGTCAAAAGTTTTGAAAATTTTACAAAGATTCGTCAACCGGCACCAAAGTTATTCCAAATAGAATGTTGCAGATTTCCTATGGGTAATAGGTCCTAACTATATCTACCTACTGGTGACCGCTAGTAGGTAAAATATATATATATATATATATATATATTTTTTTTTTCTGTTTTTTCTGGGAAAGAAAAGCATGAAATACCACCAACACAATCGCATGCTACTGAGTATGACGGAGTTCTGCCTCCACAACATTATTTTCCTGTTTGCAGGCAGCATGTATCGCCAGATAAGAGGGACCGCCATGGGCACGTGCTTCGCCCCCAGCTACGCAAGCTTGTTCATTGGCTGGTGGGAGAAGCACATGGCTTTGGGGTTTACCAACGAGAAATGGCTGGATCACATCATGATTTGGGCAAGATATATCGATGATCTATTTGTCATTTGGCGTGGTGACAGATCCTCAGCTGAGGAATATGTTCCGACGCTAAATGACAACGATCTCAACCTGAGATTTACTAGTACCACTAGTGAGACATCGGTACACTATCTTGACTTAGAGGTCTTTGTAACAGGAAGCTCCTTACAAACTAGACTCTATCGCAAGCGCACGGCGGGCAATACCGTATTACATGCGGCAAGCCACCATCCCAAGAGTATGATAAAAAAACATCCCATTTGGGGAATTACTACTCCTGAAGAGAAACTGCTCAGATCCTAAAGATTTCTCACAGGCACGGGATGAAGCGCTAGTGTGGTTTTAGGATAGAGGGTACTCCAGGCCACTACTAACGAGTGCAGTAACTTACAGACGTTGCCAGTTTCTTAGCGACCATCTGACCAGTAGCCACTTTGAGGACTCCCCTAGAACATCGAAATCCAAATCCACTCAAGGCTTTTTTCCGTGCATGCAGTGCAAAGCATGCAAGTACAACAAAAAGCCGATCAAATACGAAGGGAGACCCAATGACCCACGACCCTTCAGAGAGATTACAAAATTCCTGAATTGCAACTCGGAATTTGTAGTCTACTGCCTGGAATGCCCATGCTCCAAGAGATACATTGGGAGTACAATCAACCTAACAAAAAAACGGAACTTGGAGCACATGCGTGCCATTACGAATAGGGATAAAACCTACCCGGTGGCACGCCACTTTGAGACCCACCATAAGAGCAATAGGGATCTATTGTCCTTCTACCTCATTGATCAACTGGGTAGGAAAGAACGAGGTGGAGATAAGGTAAGGTCATTAAGAGCATTAGAATCCAAATATATTATTGACCTCCAGAGTGTGCAACCTAGAGGATTGAATAATGACGAGGAACTTTGGGTTCATTTGGAATAGTCCGGTCCAGTAAAAAAGGTGGTGCTACAAGATGTAGCGATATGTCTGCAATCGGAAACTTCCTACTGAGCAAGATATGCTGGGGAGATACTGAGATAGGAAGTCTAAGTTGAGTTTGTATTATCTTACTCCTTCTTTCATACTTTTTCTCTCTCTCCCAACCGGTTTTCCGGGACAAAGATGACTGCACTGTATTATAGGCTCATACAGGCCGAGACAACAGGATGGAGGGAATAGACAACAGTTGAATATGCCCATATAGGGCGAAATTAAATAGCGCATGCAAAAGTGCAATGAGGAATGTAATACCAAAGAGGAGGAGGATTTTGACATGTAATGCTGTTCATGAACAAACAAAATATGGACATGATGTATTTGAATAATGAACAGCATGAGATCGGCTATTGCGAAATCGCTCTTTACATAAAACAGGGTTTTGCAATATGCACATGGAAATAGCAAGAGGAAAAATGTGAATAACTTTATTAAATTGCTTACCTCCTGCCTCTTTTTTACCCATGAATGAATTGCACACATGCGCTACAATGAAATGTGAATGAGATAATGTTGGGTAATACCATGTTGTTTTTAAATTTGCACGAGCACTTTATTGTCACCTTTTTCCCTGCTTACTGAGTGTTTCTAATGTCTTTATATGGAGTATAATATTGTACATTATAAGATGGCCGCCGAGAGACTTTCGGCGAGGTTAGTCCTCTCTTTATGCTTAGGGAGGGGTGGGGATATAATGGTGGCTTACACGTAAATGTGGTTGACACTGACGAAGCCTAAACGGTGAAACGCGTCTGTCGAGGGGGCAGGGGGGTCTGCCAATAAATCTTTTGCTGTGAACATTGACTTGAAATGCCGTCTAATTTCCCTTGGAGGTCACGAGTGTGTGGCAATCATATATATATTACCTACTGGCGGTCGCCAGTAGGTATATATAGTTAGGACTTTTTTCCTATGGGATTTCTGAAAATTCTATGTCGAATAATTTTGGCGTTTGTGGACGGAATTGGCTGAAATTTTCAGGAAAATGGAACATTTTGTTTCTGAGCAGCCCATGAAAATTTGGGGGGGTTTCATCAAGGGGGGGCCGAGAAAAAAGGGGGGTCCCAAAACGCGTTTTTCCCATGCAATTTTCCATAGGGCGGTTGGACTCACTTTTAGCTCGAACGGCTGAATGGATTTCCACGAAACTTGGCAAAATTGTAGATATTGTTTGCCCGATGTGCCTTTGCTATGTCTCAATATATGTGCTCCAGTGGATTTTGATAAATTAACGTTCAAAAAAATATATATATCTGTAACAGCGCTCCGGTTAGCGCCCCGGTTCGCGTACTTGACGCGTAACAGAACTTCGTGAAGTGAAGCTGATTGGCTCTCCGGTGTCTGTCAACATTCTAAACAGTCCGGAACGGCCGCCATCTTGTCTCTCGGTAGGATCGAGAGACAAAAGGTGGAGAAAAACGAAGGGGGAAATTAATGAAAGGGGGCAAGGTAGACCCCTCCTGACCCCCTAGGAATGATGTGGGGGCTATTAAAGGGTCCCGTGGGGCAAAAAAAAAGTTTAGATTTTTCGCGGTAGAAGCGCTACCCGGTACGCGAACCGGGTAGCTCACCGGTAGCGTAACGGGAGTTCGACTTTTTTGTGTTTCGCTTGAATTTAATCACAAGATGGAGGAAAAAGAATGTTGGGAGGAAAAAGAATGTTGGGATAGGGTATAAGGGGGCACGGGAGATGTATCCTGACCCCCTAGGTTTTCTAAGGGTGGCTGAGGAGGCTCATATATGTCGGGGAAAAAATTGAATTTTTCGCGCGGTTAGCTGCCGGTACGCGAACCGGGTAGCGAACCGGGAAGCGAACATAAGTGAAAATGAGTAAAAAAGGTACATTCGAAATTTTTAAAGAGTAATCATAGTTAAGGTAGCTCTGAAAAGAGCTTTTGGGTTCTGTGTAAGTTCTAGGTACTTATAAGTAGGTACCAATACACAGTCTTAAATTTTGTATGAAAACTCTGTTTCCCTCATCTGAGAAGTGTACACCATCTCCTCTGTAGATCTCTTGCATGTAGTAACGCAAGTTATTGTTGTAGATGGAGCCCATTCCATAGTCTCTCATGTAAGCTGAAACAGACTTATTTACATGCTTCCTCGCTTTCTCAATTTGTGGACAAAATTGATTGGACCACCTCCATTTCTGTCTTTGGCATATATTTGAATACACCAAGGCAGTTTGAGGAAAAAGTGCCATCAATTGCTCAAAGGTGTCCTTTAAAAGCATTTCCAGACCTGCCCCAGTCAAAGTGCCTAGGTCATTTCCTCCACAGTGCACTATTAAGAGGTCAGGGTTTGGCAAATGCAAAAAGGTTTTCACCAATGGTATCAATTGGTGACATCTCAATCCTCCCTGCCCAATCCAATTGATTTCCACATTTTGTAAATTGAGGTTGTGTAAATATCTGTTATCAGCATACCTGTGAGCCCAGTGGATGCAGCTATGTCCAAGAATCCAGACAGAAAACATGGTGAGAGGAGGTTCTGCTGCAGTCAGATGAAGTGTGGGAATGAAATGGCAGTTGAAACATTAGGAGTTTGTAAAGAAAAAAAACTGTGGAGTTTCAGTGCTAATGATTCAGCAGCAGTGATTGGTGGATTTCCATTGCTGAAAACAGAAAGTTAGGGTGCATGGATGTGTTCTTTGAAAGATGTAATTTGAATGGTTAAGAAAAAATCATTTTAAAAAACATTGCAACGGATAAGCAGGTGTACTGAGAGTTCAGACTTCATTTGAAACATTGTTGTGTGAACTTGTAAACATGAGAGGTCTTTCAGGAGGTAGTTGCTATGGAAAAAAGGCAGAAAGGGCAGAGGGGGGAAGGGTGTTGATTTGAAAAAAGTGAGGGAAGAGTTTTGATTGGGTGACATGAGAGGTATGTGTGATGAATTTCAGCATTTCTGTGCCTTTGTTGGTTGCAGCCTCTGGAGTGCATACCCTTTGCTCTGCTAAAGAAAAATTGGTGTGTTTCTGAGACTGTTTCGAAATTTAAAAATCATTTGCTAAGGTGAGAAAAGATTCATTTAATTTAAATAGAGACTAGTATAGTTTATGGAGAAAATAAGGAAGCCAGCTGTGCATTTAAAATGTTGTTTTGTGTCAAGTGTTTTCATTATGTTTTCCAAAAAGATTTTGCTTCTTTGACAAATTATAATTAGAGATAATGTGAAGTATTAGTACTGACAGGGTGTGCTTGTACATAGGAGTTGTGCTGTGATTTCAAATTATGACCAGAACATCGTTTTTTTTAAAAAGAAATGCTTTTTACATTTATGAGAAGGACAAAATGTTGTCTGCTTCTTTAAATAAATATTTCACTTCCCACCATGAATATGGGAGAATAATTTGCTTGTTTGTTGGTTTAAAAACTCGTTCCTTGAAGTCATTTAGGTTTCACAATATGTTCTACAAGAGTTTCATAGTCAGCATGGGGGCATATTTACAAGGCTTATGAGCCACATTCACATCATTGTCTCCACGTTAAAAGTGACTTTAAAGGTGGTGCAAGGTCCTTGTAAATACGCCCTCATGAGTGCTTGGCAAATTTAAGTCATTTCCCTCTAGTGAATGTGCCTTGTAAATACCCCCCCATGTGTGCTAGACAATTTTAAGTCACTTCTCCCGTGAATCTGGGAGACTAATTTGCTTACATGATGTGTTTAAAAATCGTGCTAAGGTGAGAAAAGATTCCTTTAATTTAGAAAGAGACTAGTATGCTTTTTGGAGAAAATAAGGAAGCCAGCTGTGCATTTAAAATGTTGTTTTGTGTCAAGTGTTTGCATTATGTTTTACAAAAAGATTTTGCTTCTTTTACAAATTGTAATTGGAGATAATGTGAAGTATTAGTACTGACAAGGTGTGCTTGTGCATAGGAGCTGTGCTGTGTTTTCAAATTATGACCAGAAAATCGTTTTTTTTTAAAAGAAATGCTTTTTACATTTATGAGGACAAAATGGTGTGTGTTTCTTTAAATAAATATTTCACTTCCCACCATGAATATGGGAGAATAATTTGCTTGTTTGTCGGTTTAAAAACTCGTTTCTTGAAGTCATTTAGGTTTCACAATATGTTCTGCAAGAGTTACAGAGTCAGCATGGGGCATATTTACAAGGCCTATGAGCCACATTCACATCATTTTCCCCACATTAAAAGTGACTTTAAAGGTGTGCAAAGTCCTTGTAAATACGCCCTCATGAGTACTTGGCAAGTTTAAGTCATTTCCCCGTGGTGCAAGGTCCTTGTAAATACGCCCCCATGTGTGCTAGGCAAATTTAAGTACTGACAGGGTGTACTTGTACAAAGGAGCTGTGCTGTGTTTTCAAATTATGGCCTGAAAATGCATTTAAAATGTTGTTTTGTGTCAAGTGTTTGCATTATGTTTTACAAAAAGATTTTGCTTCTTTGACAAATTATAATTAGAGATAATGTGAAGTATTAGTACTGACAGGGTGTGCTTGTACCTAGGAGTTGTGCTGTGTTTTCAAATTATGACCAGAACATCGTTTTTTTAAAAAAGAAATGCTTTTTACATTTATGAGAAGGACAAAATGTTGTCTGCTTCTTTAAATAAATATTTCACTTCCCACCATGAATATGGGAGAATAATTTGCTTGTTTGTTGGTTTAAAAACTCGTTCCTTGAAGTCATTTAGGTTTCACAATATGTTCTACAAGAGTTTCATAGTCAGCATGGGGGCATATTTACAAGGCTTATGAGCCACATTCACGTCATTGTCTCCACGTTAAAAGTGACTTTAAAGGTGGTGCAAGGTCCTTGTAAATACGCCCTCATGAGTGCCTGGCAAATTTAAGTCATTTCCCTCTGGTGAATGTGCCTTGTAAATATGCCCCCATGTGTGCTAGACAATTTTAAGTCACTTTGCCCATGAATCTGGGAGACTAATTTGCTTACATGATGTGTTTAAAAATCGTGCTAAGGTGAGAAAAAATTCCTTTAATTTAGAAAGAGACTAGTATGCTTTTTGGAGAAAATAAGGAAGCCAGCTGTGCATTTAAAATGTTGTTTTGTGTCAAGTGTTTGCATTATGTTTTACAAAAAGATTTTGCTTCTTTTACAAATTGTAATTGGAGATAATGTGAAGTATTAGTACTGACAAGGTGTGCTTGTGCATAGGAGCTGTGCTGTGTTTTCAAATTATGACCAGAAAATCGTTTTTTTAAAAAAAGAAATGCGTTTTACATTTATGAGGACAAAATGGTGTGTGTTTCTTTAAATAAATATTTCACTTCCCACCATGAATATGGGAGAATAATTTGCTTGTTTGTCGGTTTAAAAACTCGTTTCTTGAAGTCATTTAGGTTTCACAATATGTTCTGCAAGAGTTACATAGTCAGCATGGGGCATATTTACAAGGCCTATGAGCCACATTCACATCATTTTCCCCACATTAAAAGTGACTTTAAAGGTGGTGCAAGGTCCTTGTAAATACGCCCTCATGAGTACTTGGCAAGTTTAAGTCATTTCCCCGTGGTGCAAGGTCCTTGTAAATACGCCCCCATGTGTGCTAGGCAAATTTAAGTACTGACAGGGTGTACTTGTACAAAGGAGCTGTGCTGTGTTTTCAAATTATGACTTGAAAATGCTTTTAAAATGTTGTTTTGTGTCAAGTGTTTGCATTATGTTTTACAAAAAGATTTTGCTTCTTTGACAAACTGTAATTGGAGATAATGTGAAGTATTAGTACTGACAAGGTGTGCTTGTACATAGGAGCTGTGCTGTGTTTTCAAATTATGACCAGAACATCGGTTTTTAAAAAAAAGAAATGCTTTTTACATTTATGAGAAGGACAAAATTGTGTCTGCTTCTTTAAATAAATATTTCACTTTTCACCATCAATCCGGGAGAATAATTTGCTTGTTTGTCGGCTAAAAAATTCATTACTTTAAGACATTTAGGTTTCACAATATGTACTGCTAGAGTTTCATAGTCACTATGATAATAATGATATACATTTAGGACTGTTTAGGGGGCATGGATATGCTGAGGCTTCTGTAATTGTCATTGGAGGTGAATTATGTACATTGCACTGCTGCATACAGTCCTCACCTTCTGCGTACTCTTGGATATGCTAGACTACATCTGCACAATGAGATACCTAAGCTGAGGAAACACAGGTGATGTGAATGTGAAATGAGCAAAAATATTTGCAAGTTTTTCAATTACATTACCTGTGTTTCCTAACATTACTAATCACATTGTGCAGATGAGGTTTAGGCCTGTCCAGGGAGACAGAGGAGGTCTGGCCTTTGTTCAAGAGTGCAGTGGACATGACTCACTTCATCTGTAGGCCTGCACATGTATTATCTCCTCTGTACTCTTCAACAAGCCTAAATTTCATCTGCAACCCTGAGTAGGCCTCACCTCAAACAAACCTCTGGATAGGCCACACCTTATCGGCATCCTGAACCAATCATTTAAAATGTTAGGGGCAGATTTATGATGGCCGTGCGCCTCTTTTGCGCTGCCGTTGCGTCACTTTTGTGACGCAGCGGCGGCACAAAAGATGCGCCATGTTGCGACATATTTACAACGTGACGCATCTAGGCAGATGTGTCACGCTGTAAAGCCCTGCGCCACATGAAACCTGCGTCAGGTTTCATGTGGCCGTTCTGTCGCAGGGTGGGCGTTCCCTCGCATGAAAGCCCTGTAAAACTAACGCAGTGAAATCTACAAGATTTCACTGAGTCAGCTTTATGGCATTGCTGAATCAAATCCTTACGCCTGCTTGAAGCAGGCGTAAGGAGTGACGCACCATGCAATGTATGGCTCGCCCCTGTGCATTGCAGGAGTCATGTCGCGCTTGCGACGTGACTCCTGCAATGCGCCACTTTTGCGGTACAGATTCGTGACGCATCTGGCCGTTTTTGCCCCATGGTGCTCCACATTGTAAATGTTAAAAGTGACGCATAAGTGGTGCAAGGGCCTTGTAAATACACCCCCATGTGTGCTTGGCCATTTTAAGTCACTTTCCCCTGGTGCAAGGGCCTTGTAAATACGCCCCCATACGTGCTTGGCCATTTCAAGTCACTTCCTCCTGGTGCAAGGGCCTTGTAAATACGCCCTCATGTGTGCTTGGCCATTTCAAGTCACTTCCTCCTGGTGCAAGGGCCTTGTAAATACGCCCCCATGTGTGCTTGGCAATTTTAAGTCACTTCCCCCTGGTGCAAGGCCTTGTAAATATGCCTTCATGTGTGCTTGGCAATTTTAAGTCAATAACAATAACATCAACAATGTCTGATGTGGAACAATCTCTAGATGTGGAACAATCTCTAGATGAGGAACAATCTCTAGATGAGGAACAATCTCTAGATGTGGAATCATCTCTAGATGAGAAACAATCTCTAGATGTTGAATTAAAATTATATAAGAGTTTTCAAAAACACCTTGTGTGAAGTGTCTTTAATATAACAGTGAATCAGAGTCTCGAAATTAGTTGAGATTAACATATAACAGAGCACAGGTCATATGTAGAAGCATCCGTTCCATTGCTAATATTTGAGAGTTTAAAATTTGTCTATGTTGTTAAATTACTGTAGGTAGAATTGACATCTAGTGTGTTAATTGTTTGCCTACTGTTATTGGTTTACTGTTTGGTAATAGTGGTTAATAACAATTTTTGTAAAAAATTTCCACAGATTCAACTCAAGATCTTTTGAAAAATTCAAAAATGCCATCAAGGCAGAGGAGAAAAAAAGGAGAAAAGCGACTTACACCCCACCTTGGTAAACATTTGCAGCAGTCCTCTACTATAAAAAGATGTCAAGTCGCCAAAAAAGCTCCGGGTAAGAAAATGAAATCATTTTTAAAAAGAATTTGCAGACGAAAAAATACCACTACAGAACATGTTTTAGTGCAGAAGAAGAGAGACAATTTTAAGGGAAAGGAAAGGCCCGTCAAAAAAGTTTCTGCTAGAGCAGGAGATAACTCTGTGCATGGCAGTAGAAGGGAAAATCAATTCAGGGACATTCATAGACGAATGTTCCGCAACAGGATAATTGTCAATTGTTAAGAAATGTTAAGAAAGGTCAACAGAAAGTGGCATTTTATAAGAAAAAGAAAAATGTAGAGAAAATTATTGATCAGGCTTTCGAAATTAAGCGAAAGTTATTTATTTTGGTAATCAATAGAATTAGGAAACTAAACAAGGCAATTTATGATTTCAAATCAAATAGTAGATGGAAGAGAGTAGTTAATCGTACTCATTTTTGTGAAGTTTTCTCAGGAGAATGGATGCATAGTTCAAGTTGTGAGGCATTTGGAGGTCACTGTATATAACTATGCAGATGATCTCCAACTTATTTTTGACCTTTCCTCCCCCTCAGGGGTCGGCAGTTTCCAGTCCGTCATGCTATTCATCCGAGACTGGATGAACACCAACCAGTTAAAACTCAATCCGGATAAAACTGAACTTGTGGCGACGGGCGGCGCTGCCAATCCCTGGTCCTCTTCCTCCTGGCCCTCCTCACTTGGACCCCCTCCTCTCCCTTCTTATTCAGTTAAAACCCTTGGGATCATGCTTAACAACCAATTAACCCTCCACTCACACATTAATTCGGTGGTCTCTTCTTGTTTCTTTACACTTCGAGTTATCCGGAAAATTGCCAGATTCTTTTCCACCCCTGCTCTAAAGCTAATCCTGGTGGCCATGGTCCTGTCAAAGATTGACTACGGAAACATAATTTACAATGGAGCCCCTGCGTATGCCTTGTAGCGCCTACAGTTAGTACAAAACCAGGCTGCCCGCCTGGTTTTTGGCCTATCTAAGTCCCATCACTCGACCCCCCTACTCAAGAGCTTACATTGGCTCCCGATAAAAGAATGAGCCAGGTTTAAGCTAGGGTGCTTGACTTTTCAAGCAAGAGCCGGCACAGCCCCGGCCTTCATCAATTCTGCAATTTCTCCCTATGTTCCTTCTAGGGACCTCCGCTCCTGTAGCCTAGCCGTACTAACTACGCCCCGGTTCTAAAAGAAGCGAGCAGGGGGGCAGAAGTTTGCCGTACTTGCGCCCACCTTCTGGAATGACCTCCCCCTATCTTTAAGACTCTCTTCCTCCTACATGGAGTTTCGGAGGTCACTAAAAACATTATTATTCCAGCAGGCTTTTGGCACCTAGCTCTCTTATCTTTACTAGCTCTCTTATTTCATTCTTCTAGGGACCTCACCAGCGCCATGAAACTGACTCAGTGTACGTGCGCTCTACAAGTTCTTTTAAATTCAAATTCAAATTCAAATTTTTCAATGAGGAGAGTTACTTCCAGGACAATGATTTGGTGCATGCAGTTGACACCAGTGGTCGAGCATATGAGGTGAAAGACGGTTGTCCGGTTGAAAAAGAAAAACTTGTGTCTGCAGATGCAGAAGAGGTGTTAGGTGATGAAGTTTTAGGAAGACGTCCTAAGGGTCCAGTGTACACCTGGAAGTGTAGTAGTGTTTGCATTGTGCGACAGGATTCCATCAATTTGCTTTGTGATTTTGTTCGTACATTTAATAAGAAAAGTTTAAAACAGAAAATGAAGTTGTTGCAAGAATTAGATCCTTGCAGAGTGAGAGAAGTGACAGGTTTGCATGGTCATTCACTGGCTTGTCTTTCCAGAAGAGTATGCCAGAGTGTTTTTCATCATTTCAGGATGCTAGCAGTGCATCATAATAAAGTGAGGAAATTAGTGAGAATGGTGTATTATGCTAAGAGTCCAGCAATTATGCTTAAACAATTAAGCAGTGCTCTTTTGCATTATTCCGAACTACATGTGAAAAATATTTGTGAAGAAATTGAGTTCTGTTACTTTGCTAGTAAAGAGTTGTTTATTTGCCTTTAGATTTGAAGAAAAACATTATTACAATTGGAGTAGAGAAAGTGGAAGAGGAACCTCTGGTTATCCTAGTTAATGGGGTTCCGACAAAGAGTAAGAAAATCTGGCAAGATTTAGTGGGTGTTAGGAAAGTCAAAAAGGCAACATTGTATTTGATAAAAAACAATGAGTACTACAAGAATGTATGTGTTGCAGAAGAGGAAGTAAGTGAAGAAGAGGACAGCGATTTGTGTGCTGGACAAATTGAGAAAGTAGAAGCCTCTAAAAATGAAGAAATATATGAACATTATAGTGTTCATCCTTTGCATTCCAAGGAAGTCATGGGGAATGCTATTGAGTTGTTTCAAATGAAACAAGCCAAAGGGAGTCCCATTAGTGTTTGGGAGGAAAGTTTGAAAGCTCTGTGTTTTCCACAGTTATTTCCCACAGGTCGAGGAGGACGATATGATGAGCGACCTGATCAAATTCCTGCTTCTGAATACCGGACTTTACGATTGTATGCAGAAGATCCTAGGTTTCGTCAATGCATTCCCTATTTGTTTCATCTACTCTTTGAAAGTGATCTGTCTGGACTATCTTATGCAGTGAACCACATCTTGAAAAGTGGTGTAAAACTGCGAAATATCTCGGCAAGGGACTTTATGGATAAAGTCAATGTGCAAGACAGTATTTTGGATTCTCACCTGATTAATCTCATGGCATGTCAGCGTGGTACTAATGAGTATTGGTACCGTCGTCATGGTGACTTAAAATGTATGCTGAGGAACTTAGGAACTCCCACATGGTTCCTCACTCTCAGCTGTGCTGAGTATGGCTGGGAAGACTCACTTGAATTTCTACGAGAGGCAAATGGAAACATTGAAAATATTGAATTCCAGACACCCGGAGAAGTGTGCTCTTTGGATCCAGTGAATGTCTGCAGGTACTTCAATCATAGATTTGAAGCTATGATGTCTTTCATCACGAACAAGAAAAATCCACCTCTTGGAGAGGTGTTGGATTTCTTGTGGAGAAAGGAGTATCAAGCAAGAGGTGCTCCTCATATACATATGCTGCTATGGATCAAAGATGCACCCAAATTTGGAACAGATCCGGATGACTTAGTGATGAGTTTCATAGAACAGTATTCTACATGTGCTGTTCCAAAGACAAAGGAAGACAAAAGTCTAAGAGAACAAGTTTTACGGTTTCAAAGCCATCGTTGTGGAAAGTGCTGTCATCATAAATTCAGAAACAAGAACAAGTACTACACAAAATGTCGTTTTGGATTTCCACAATCAGTGATATCTAAAGGAAGAGTGAACCATTTGATGTCTTCGCTACAACATATTTTGACGAGGAAATCACCCAAAAATACATACAATTTGAAAAAAAACGAAGAGTCCAAGTACATCAACGACTATAACTCAGTGATTTTGTCCATGTGGAATGCTAACATGGATATGCAGTATGTGGCTGACAACTTTATGGCTGTGGCTCGGTATGTGACGTCTTACATCACAAAAAAAGAAAAGACAGAACTGAAGGATATGTGGGAGGACATTTCCCATGAAAAGAGCCTCAGTAAGAAGTTGTACAGTTTCAGTCTGAAGATGTTGTCGCATCGAGAAATCGGAGCTTACGAATGTTCTGACCGGTTATCTTCAGCGAGTCTCTACGCCAAATCTAGGAGTATCATTTGGGCGAGTCTTGGTCTTGCTGCAACGCGTAATCAAGTTCTGAAACCTGTATGGGAAATTGAGTATTTGGCAGAGAAGGAGCCAAGCAGTACAGATATTTTGAAGACCAACATGTTGGATACATATTATCCAAATAGAAGCAGTCACCTGGAGAATGTTTGTCTGTATGAGGTTCTACAAAATTACATATTCAAGAGGAACATCAAAGAAGATATTGATAAAGGAGTGTATGCTGTAATTGGAAGTGAGGGATATCTGGTCAAGCAAAGAAAATGTCAATTGGTAAATCATAGAAAATTGAGTTGCGAATCTCCAGAAAGAAAAGAGTTTTTCTATTTAGCTCTTTTTCAACTTTTCAAACCTTGGCGTGCAGAAGAGGAGCTGCTTGGAGATTTCCTCTGTTACGAAGACTCTTTCAATGCAGCCAAGGAGTCCATAGAATGTCCTGTTTTTCCAAAATATCTAGAAATGTTGAATGAAGAAATAGAGCAGGAAGCAACAATTGCAGCCGAGATTGCTAGAGACAGTTCTCAGTACAGTCAGAGTTCTGTTTCATTGAGTCAGGATCCACTAGGAGGACCAGTTATCGAAAATGAATCTGCCACTGCCATGATTGAAGTGGAAAGAGCCATGGCACATGCTCAGGAGGATGCGGTTAACTTAGAAGATTTGGAAAGACAACTCAACGTTGAGCAGAGGAAAATATATGATGAAGTTACCAACCAAATTGATCATGGATTAAGTCATGAGAAGAAAGAGTGCTCATGTATGTCGTTGAAGCCTGTCCGACTGTACGTGAGTGGAGAAGCAGGAACTGGAAAAAGTTTCCTCATTAAAGCAATTTCATGTTATCTGCAGAAAAGGACTGAGTCATCGCTGTCTTGTGTTGTCACCGCTCCAACTGGACTGGCAGCACATAACATTAAAGGTATTACTTTGCCTCAGCTACTGATGCTGCCAGTGGAGCATGATAACAAATTATAATACCACAAGTTATCTGGAGATGCTTGTTGTGAATTATCTAGAGTCCTGAAGAAGATGAAACTTCTTATCATTGACGAAGTAAGCATGGTTTCCTATGTCATGCTTGCCTTTGTGCATTTGAGAATGCAGGAAGTTCTTAAAACAGAGTATGATGTGTTATTTGGGGCAAACACATCATTGTTTTCGGTGATCTTCTGCAGCTGACACCAGTGAAAGGACAACCAGTGTTTAAACTGCTTACGCATGAAGATACCAGGAAGTGCCTAGGGAGCATTGGCAACGTTAACATATGGTTAAACTTCAATTATGCTGAACTGCGTGAAAATATGCGTCAGGTGAAGGATGAAGATTACAAGAATATTCTACAAGATGTTAGAATCGGGAAAGTGACCGAGCGTGGGAAAGAAGCTTTACATGCACGATTACTGTCAAATTTGTATCCAGAAGAAGACGTTCTGCCAGAGAATATTTTTCAGAAAATTACTGAGAAGAAATCTGGAATATGTTTGATGCCAACTCTTGCAGAATGTTCCATCTTCAACAACAAAATGTTGAATTTAGAAAACCAAGAGATTGTGAAACTGGAAGCTATTGACAGAATAGAGCATATGGGAGCAACAATTATTTTGTCTGAGAATTTGAAATCTAAATTGGATTCATTAGAGAAGACTATATCTAAAACTGCTGGTTTTGAAAAGACTCTGAATGTGTGCTTAAATTGCCGTATCATTTTGAGAAGGAATTTACATGTTGAAAGAGGTCTGGTAAATGGATCAATGGGTAATTTTGTTGATTTTGAGAAATACAGAAATAGAGATGGAATTGAATTTTTAAAAATTAAATTTGATGGCATTGAGGAAGTACAGCTAATTGGTCGTTGCTCTGCTAGGTTTATGCTTGTAAAAGACTTATATGTTCGCCGAAAGCAGTTTCCTGTTTGCTTGGCATATGCGGTGACAATCCATAAATCACAAGGTTTAAGTGTAGACAGTGCTTTGGTGAATATTGGCAGTTCTGTGTTCAAAGAGGGTATGGCTTATGTAGCATTGTCACGAGTCAGAACTTTATCGGGATTGTACTTGATTGAGTGTGATGTCACAAACATTTGTGCAGATCTAGATTGTGTTAAGGAATACAATAGGTGAAGAAGAGAGTATGCGCCACATTTGCCTCAATATCCTTTGTTTGAGAAACGTGTGGTAGGCCCGAAACGAAGAAATGTCACCAATAGCAGGGAGGTTGTAGCAAAAAGACAAAAAGTCGATGATCCCAAAATTATAAGCAGAAAGAAAATGAATTCTGTAGAAGATGTTGTTGGTTTTCAATTTGAAAATAGTTCTGGTGTCAACTGCTATGCTAATGTAGTGGTTAATGTTGTCTTTTCTCTAGAAACTTTAAAAGAACAGATTGTGATCAATTCGGATCAAAGTTTTTGCCGTTTGTTGAATTCTGTGTTAGAGAAATGTAGCGCTGATAGAACAAGAGTAGAAAGTGTGTCTGAAATTCAAAATCTGTTAGACAAATGTTCAGGTCAAACACAATTCTCTCAAAATATTCAGCAAGATTGTCAGGAGTTTTTAATGTATGTGCTTGATGTATTGCAAGATGAAGGTGTAGATGTAGATCATCTGTTTGGCCTTTCTTATCAATGGCTGCATGACTGCGAGAACTGTAGGGTATCAAGTACTACTAGTGTAGACTCAGAAAGATTTATATATTTAACTTTGCCAGACAGTAAATCAGTATCCTTTAATAAGCTAGTAAAAGCAGCCCATCAAAACATGGAGTGTAGCCAATGTAAGTCTGCAATGCTGTCCACATTATTTATACGAAGATATGGCCAGTATGTCATTTTAATGTTCCAACGATGTAGGCCTGATGGAACAAAATTGACAACTTTAATTAAAAATGTTGTGGCTTCGCAGTTGTCATTATCAGGAAGGACTTTTCTAACTGCAGCAATTATATATCATGACGGTCCTTCAACAACATCAGGACATTACACAACTTATTTGAAGTCTGGAAACGGCTGGTCATTCTGCAATGATTCTGTTTTAACTTTCAAAAAAAGATTGCCTTTTGACCTTAAATATTCTCACCTGGTGTTCTTACAACCACAATTTTAGGGAAGGAATCTCGGGATTTGCTCTGAGGAATTTCAAGAGGTTCTAATGGCTCCTACACTATATGGCCTTGTGGATAAGTGTAGTACAGAGCGAAAACTGTTTGTTTTAATAAGCTAATTCAAGCAGTAGATCAAAACAAGGAGTAGAGGTAATGTAAGTCTGCAATGCTGTCCACAATATTTATAGAAACTTATGGGTGAAATGTCATTTTACAATTCCAACTATATAAACTGGATGAAAGTAAGTTGTCAACTCTAATTAAAAATGTTTTGGCTACACAGTCGTCGATTTCAGGAAGAACATTTGTAACTGCAGCTATTATATGACATGATGGTCCTTTGACAACATCAGGATATTACACAGCTTATTTGAAAGGCAAAAAAGGCTGGTCTTTCGGCAATGATTACCATTTGACTATGAAGCAATGTTGCCTTTTGACTTTGTGTTTTCAGAAGTAAGAATTTAGGGTAGGTAACTGGCCTATAATGATTCTAGGTGTTGATATAATTTAGTGCGCTGTTTTAAATTGCTTTGTGATTAACAGTGCTTAAGAGAATTAAATAATTGTAGTAGTCATTGAGGTAGTGTAAGTGTGCCTCATAGTAAGCAGTATCAGTGTTATAGGAAATGTGGGACAAGAGTGAGCAAGAAGGGTGAGATATTACTAGTACAGGATTGTGAAACTGATCTTGGACGTTTTCTTTATGAAAGTTGTGGGAAAAGAAAATGATAGGATTTGCTTAGAAGAATTCAAAGAGTTATAAATGGCCTTGAGGAGAAGTGCGGTAGAGAGCGAGAAGTCATTTATTGTATGTCACATTTTTGTCAAAACGATGGGGCTTTTCTTTCAACAAGTGGCGGGCAGAAAATAATAACAGCACAACAGAGTATAAGCTGTTCATAGGACATCCTTTGACGTCATGGAAAGTAAGTTACTTTTGTGGAGTTCTGATTTCTGATTGGTTATATTATATGGGTTTTTTAAACACAATCATTTTGATTGTGTTTTTTTTCCCGCTGTTATATGATGAATACCTTCAACTCACTGTTTTTAGTGAAATTTGATATATTCTGAGAACAGCAAAAATAAACCATTTAATATGTATAATTAATTCTGTACTTTGAATTGTGATTTTTAATATGTACTCATCTTGTCTCATGCTCACTCATCTTTTACTACCTTCTATTAATCCTCTTTAGATACTCACATTGCCTTTTGTTTTATTCTCTTTCATCCTTGTTCTCTAATGGCACTTATCTTTCAAACATTGTTTCCCTATTCTAACTCTGCTTTTTTCTTTTCTCTCTTGCACCATTTTCCAGCTTTTAGACCCTCTGTTTCGCTTGTCTTTTCCATCTTTCCTCCCTTTGTTTTCTAAATTAAAAAATTTTAGGTTCTCCTTTGTTGGTGCAATCAGTTAATATAACTCACCCTCACTTACTTATTTTTCTTTCTTGCCTTACTCAGTCTGTATCTGACAGTCTTTCCTTCACTTCTTCTGTCTCCTCTCTCCCTCACACTTTTTTCCTTATTCACCCTTTCCTTATATAGTTTACCTTACTCACTTTCTTTTAGTATCTTACACATCTTTAATTTAGTTTTCTCTTTCATCCTTCTTTTCTGTCAAGGAAACTATCTTCCTTTTTTTTCTCTTAGTAATTTACTGTATTACAATTTCTTTTTATCTCTGTCAGTCTATCACCGTTTCTTTCTCTTTCTTTCTGCATGTTTATCTCTAACTTTATCTCTTTGTAAAATTGGATGATTTTTAATCTTTTCCCTTGTCTTTTCTAATTTTTAAAAACATGTTTTAATATTTTTTTAATTTTTGTTCTTTCTTTCACAGATTGAAAGTATAAAAATAACAAGTGACTAAGTTAACGACAATTATAAGGTAAGTATTTAGTACTCTTTCCGTTACATCTCTATCACATTTAACTTCTATCAGTTCCACTGCTTCATTTCTTTAATCCTCAGTTTCCTGCCTTTGCTACTTCCCTCATTCCTTTTCTATTACTTACTTATTCTACTCCTTCCACTCCTTTTCTCAGTCCCTCTGTTCTCATAGTTCCTCACTCCTGTTCACTCAGTCCGTCTCTATTACTTTCACTGTCTCTGTCTCTTCACTCTTTCACTACTTGTTCATTATGCTTTTCCCCTATAGTTAAAGCACACTATATTATTTACATTTCTTTGCTGCTTCAATTATTCCTTTTCTGTCACTTCTTCTTTTCTGCTTTCTGTTTTTTCTCTCTGTTATTCCACATGTTTTAACCTTATTCACTGTCACACATCTTGTTTTATTCCTATTTACTTTCGCTCACTGTTTTCTTAACACCTTCCCTCACGGTTGTTGTTTTAGTCCGGTTCTATCCCTACCTCTCATTCCACATTCTTTACTGTTTTTCTTCTTAATTTGAACATTCACTCACATTCTCCAAGTAACTCTTGTTTATTATTCTTCTACTCTCCTTTTTTTCTTTCACTTCCTTATCTATTTTGTTTTTCTCAATTATACCCTCTTACATCTTTCTTTGGAAAATAGATCTATTAAACAGTATCTCTGTGTTACTCCCTCTAGCTGTCTTTCTTTTAACATTACTCTCTGTTTCCTTCCCTTATACTCACTCTTCCTTTTTATTTAATTTTTTTTTTGTTTCGCTTCCGGTTCGCGTACCGGCGCGCGAACCGGGAAGCGAATCAAAAAAAAAGAGATTGCCAGAGTGCTAAACATTCTAGCAATTTTTTATAAATGGGAGGTAGTTCTGAAAATAACTTTTTTTATTGTTTTTGTTGTTTTAAATTTTTTTTATTATTTTATGAACATTTTTTTACTTTTTTTTGTATTTTAAGAACGGTTTTATATTTTTTTTGGGGAGGAAACGAAAATCAGTCATTATAAAGGGCTCAACAGGAGCAACAAAAAAAAAGATAATTTACTTTCTGGGGCGTTTTGTACATTTATGATTTTCATAAGCTCTGTTGATTAGACGTATACTTTTTCCCCATAGCAAATTAATTTGCCGCAAAAAATACAGGTATGCTTCAGGTCCCCGAAGTTCATCTGGATGTTTGGGACCGTCTCCCTCGCCTTTGGTCCCGTCACTGCCTGTTCGGTTGATGTACTGGCCACAGGAGGGGGGTTTTCCTGCAGGTCACGTACCTGCGCAGCACTATAATTAACAGGGTGCCACCTCTCCATGTCGCGATGCATGGTGTGATTCCCGAAGCTGTACTTTTTTTCTGTCCCTCGGGACAGTTCTTTGTCACAGGTGAGACATGTGACGTAACGGGCATTTACTTTTTTTTGGCCCCGGGGAAATGTGAAGAATTGCCAGATATAATTAATTTTCACATGGGACCTCCTTGGCTCTTCAGGCAAAAACAGCCTGCTCACTTGCTCCTCTTCCACTTCTTCCTCTTCTTCCTCCTCTTGATTAAGGAGGACCTGAGGAGGTGGTCCATCCTTTTTTGGTGGTGGTGGTGGTGGTGGAGTGGCTCCAGCAGCTTAGAAAATATAGAACCAATGAAAAGTGTTATTTTTAGGTCACATGACCTAGCCTTACATCATTAGGAAACCAAAAGTAAAATGAACCAATAAAAAGTTTTATGAACATGACCTGTCACGCTTACGTTACGCGTCCCACTACGCACCCGGAGCGCTTCCGGGGTGCTGCGCTTTGCGCCTCGGTTCGTGCTCCGGAGCACTTCCGGGTGCGCTAACGCGGCGCGTCATAAGACACATTACGCGGCAACACGATATGTCGCGTTTACGCGACGCGTCACGATGTTGTTTTCTAGCGCAGCAGTTGCGCTAACGGAACGTTTACCGGTTCGCGGACCGGGTCGCAGCACCAAATTGAGCTAACGGGAAGCTACCCGGTGCGCGGACCGGTAGCGAAACAAAAAAAAATAATAAAAAAAAATATATATATATACATAAAAAAATGATATTAAAAACACATAAAATATATTTTCCCATTATAAGAAGAATACATTTTACAGCTTTTGATATTTGCTAATAAAAAACCATTGAAATTCACTGAAAAAACCATAGGTTATAGACCATATATAGTTAGGAATTAGCATTTACAAAACCTTATTTTACTCACACAAAACCATTGAAATTCGCATATATAGTTAGTTGCACTAACTATATATTGCGCACCCGCAATCCACTGCTGATGATGTCACAGATTACATCATTCATGACATGGTCAGTGACATCATGATATGCCGCGCCTACATTTTGAAGTATTTAAGACCCTCATTTGTTTCATCTCACGTCATGTGATCAAGCCTCGTTTGAGAGGTGAAACGCGTTATGACGGATGGCTGGTGTAATTGAACAATAAATCACCGAAGAACTTGCACGAAAAATTGGGCTTACTCTCGTTATTCCTTTCGGTAAAGAACTGGTGGTGAATGGCGTTTTCATTATATATATATAGCACCGCCGAACACTGAAGATGAACTCCCCAGTGATGATACTATCTCCTTAACTAGTGGCTCCAGCAGAACCACAGACACGGAGATAACAGAGTTGCCAGCTCCTATTTTAAACATGGAAGAGGAATTGGATTTTTTAGCGAAAGAAAGACTAGACACACTCAGGCCACGCCTAAAAAATCCAATTCAACCCGCCGCAACAAAAGGAGACGGGAGAGGAGACGCATACGCGCCCAAAAAACAGCAACAAAAAAAGAAACCGCAAACGAAATGGCAGCAGAAAAAGTAAGTGACAATTCAGTTATAAACTTATCGGATGTTACTTTAACGTTGGCCGAACAGCAACTGTTGTCGTTAGGTTTGAATTATTGTCCCAAGCAGCCATTTAAATATGCTGCCACCAGGATAGATGTGTTCTGCTTCATTCGAAAACTAAAATTGAAAAAGTTTTTTGCGTTCCAGAAACTCAAAGCCAGCCATGAAACAGAAAGGGTTCCTGATGTAGGGGGAGACAGTATTGAGACGGCCGCAGGGGATGTCCCACTTCTTCTAACACTTCATGATCTGCAGGATGCCACAACTTCTCAACCATGTGGGCCTGATATCAATATGAGTACGCAAGCACGCTTAGAAAAAATAGACAAAATTCAAAAAGGTGCGGGACTATCTCCTTTTAAAAGCAAATCCAACTTCGTACCCTTAGCTGTGAAGGATGCCGTAGATACTTTCCACGACTGTGTTACGAATGAAATAAAATCACTACACAGAACGACCATAAGAAAAGGAATCAAATATAATAAACAACAAAGAGATTACACCGCCCTTATGAAGAAACTCTGCAGTAATATTGACATTGTCATTAAAACTTCTGATAAGGGTCGTAATATTGTTTTGTGGCCCACCAATGAATACAACACAGAAGCTTTCTGCCAACTAAATGATACAAGCTGCTATGAAAAACAATGCATAAGAACTATGACATTGCAAAAGACACTCTCCTAAAGCTATTAAATAAATGGCGCAGGGAGGGACTAATTTCCTCAGAAGAATTTAAATTCATGCATAATGCCTTTCCAGTACTCCCGGTGTTCTATCTTATACCTAAGATTCATAAATGTATACAGCCTACCCCAGGGAGGCCCATTATCTCCGCCATTAAGAGTGCTGGCGAGAATGTGGGAAGATATATAGTTTTTGTCTTACAGGATATGGTAATGGCTTTGCCCAGCTACGTTAAAGACCCAGGAGATTTTTTGTCCAAGCTACAAGATGTGAGGTGGAAGAAGGATATGTGGTTGATTGCTATGGATATAGAATCCCTGTATACGAGCATCGCCCATAATGCAGGTTTAAGAGCTACTGAACATTTTTTGAACAAACGCTCAGCAGAATTTTTCCAGCATAATAAAGTCATTCTCAGTCTGATAGATTGGTGTCTCCATAATAATTACTTCTTATATGGAAAGGATATATGGAGGCAGATAAGGGGAGTAGCTATGGGGGCCTGCTTCTCCCCCAGCTATGCGTGCCTACACGTTGGCTGGTGGGAGGAGCAGGTTCTGGGAAGACAACACCAGTCTTGGGTAAATAACAAAATTGTTAAATACCTCCGCTATATAGATGATGTTTTCATCTTATGGCGGGGGGATGCCCATGAAGCTGCTCTCTTTGTGCAGGAAATCAATAACAATGATTTAAATCTTCATTTCACTGTCAAAATGAGTCAGAATGAAATTGATTTCCTTGACGTCAAAGTATTTATCAGCAATGACAAAATAGAGACCACCCTGTTCAGGAAGCCTACTGCTGGGAACACTACCCTGCATGCATCCAGTATGCATCCGAGGCATACCATTGCCAGTATACCACTGGGGGAAATCCTACGTCTCAAACGCATATGTAGCACTCCTACTGAGTTTGATCTTTGTCTTAGGCAGATGAATAAGAGACTCAAAGCACGGGGGTACTCTGACAAAATTTTGAAACAAGCACTCAGTAAGGCAGACATGCGTCCCAGGGAAAGCTTACTTGTTTCCAAGACTCCAGATAATGGGATCATTGAAGAGGTAGAGTCTATCGGAATCAGTAAAGACTGCCCTCGCCTTATCACTGCATTCTGCAATGAAGACAACAAAATTAGGAGTATTGTCAAAAGAAACTGGCCCATTCTCCTAACTGATCCTGTACTGAGTGCTCTGCTCCCTGATAGTCCCCAGATTACTTTCAGCAGAGCTAGAAATATGGGGTCAGTTCTTGATGTCAGTAGCCCTGAGATCAGACAGAAACCAATATGGCTGAAGCCGGCCACAGGTTTCCGTAAATGCTCTTCTTGCAGAGCGTGCCAATTTGGCACTAATAAAACCCACTTCCAAACCGCTTTTGGGGACCATTTGGTTCCCATCGCCAGCTGTTATAACTGCAAAACGGAATTTGCAGTATATGTCCTGACGTGCACTTGTGGCCTTAATTACATAGGCAGCAACAAATTACAAGTGCACGTCAGGATACTGCAACATCTGAGAGCTATTCTACATAGCGATCCGTCCTATCCAGTGGCACGGCACTTTAAATCCAAACATAATAAAGACCTGCAATGCCTCACTTATTATGTGGTAGGTGCCGTCCCCAAACTGCGCAGAGGGGGCGATAGAGAACAGTTACTCAGACAATTGGAGACAACCATGATATTACAGTTTGACAGCAGATGGCCTAATGGGTTAAACAATTCAGAAGACATGTATACCCATTTATAAAACAGTTTGAGTTTTCCCTTTGGCTGCATTCTGCG
The DNA here is from genome assembly GCF_964263255.1 of Lissotriton vulgaris. Classification (NCBI taxonomy): domain Eukaryota; kingdom Metazoa; phylum Chordata; class Amphibia; order Caudata; family Salamandridae; genus Lissotriton; species Lissotriton vulgaris. The sequence continues at coordinate 762,201,365 of NC_141696.1, read as the reverse complement.
CTTCTGCGTACCCAGCTTTCTATTAAGCTTATTCTATCATGGATTGCTAATCTCTCTTATCTATGGTTAGGCAATCAGGTTCCCTGTAGCCTAATATATCTGATACCCACTTTGAGTTTCTAGCTAGCAGGAGAATTATTCCTTGTATCTCAGTTTCTGATTAGAAGGAGGTAGTCAGGCTCCCTGTTGCCTCCTTTGTTTAGTTCTTAATGTACTATCTCGTTTTATTAATATTGCACAGTTACTGTCTCGGCCCAAGCCCACTTGGTTTATGGGGTGCTCACTGTTTTTACACTTGATGATATGGGTGGTTTTTAACATTTGTACAAATTGTATGTAATGTTTTTTCAATTAAATTTTGGTGTATTATATTTGTACATAGTAGTTTTTTTACCGCTCATATATTTCTTTACTATAGCACTTCACCTTTTAGAAACTCTTGCATTTATTAGGATAGCCATGTTTACACAGAACCCAACATGTTGTTACTGTATCATCTTAGCAGGCTTTTTTTAGTTGCCCTATTTATATTCTATATTGCTTTCTTTCACCTTGGAGTAAAATTATTTTTTCTCAGGCTAAGTATTGTTATTAGCTTTTCTCCATTCACTCATAGATACTGTTTTACTATGTATTGCAGGAAGAATGGAAACTAGGGATTTATCCTGAAAGACTTCAATTTCCTGCTCTACGGAAACATCACGCATTTATGCTGTTATATTTATTACTTGTATGTAATTTACTACAATTTTTGAGACAGAATACGCCTTAGGTAATGCACTGAGTATGTAAAGATTGAAATAGCAGTATTTCTTCTTTGTCTTTGGTCAGGTGACCGATGATACTTTTGTACTGAGGGGCGGGTGTTAGTTCACTAGCATGTATATAAAAAGAAAAAAAATCAGTGACAACTTTACATGTGACCAAGGGCTCTCGGGCCCGAAACTCGTCATGCTGTTTGTTGCCTCACCTGCACAATAAACAATTAACCTGATGTCAGATCCTGTGGTCCGTGTCTCTCTCTTCGTGCTTCGCCGATCCTGGAGGATAGGAAGTAGCATGTGTGGAGACATTCTGCGCATATATATATATATATATATATATATATATATATATATATATATATATATATATATATATATATATATATATATAGATAGATAGATATATATATATATATATATATATATATATATATATATATATCCACACATCGCAGGTTTGCCCAAAGCGGAGAGACCACAGGAGGTTTCACAGTGAGTTTGTATTCTTTTAATGTAAGCTTGCCAGCAGCTTCTGCAACAGTAAAATTATCCCAAAGTTTTACAATAGCCAGACGCGTTTCGGGACATCCATAGTCCTTTCTTCAGTGGCTTTAGTTAAAAGGAAACAGGAAGCACTTTATCTTCACGCACTAAATCAATTAATGAACACCTGCCTGTGAGGGCGCAGCCGTATACACAGCCTTCTGGTTGTTGTAGTGCGTAATGGTTTTCTCCAAGTGGGCGTGCTGCAAGAGTCCTCAATATTACACTTTTGTATTTTCAAGTTGGTGTGAGTAAAATGCTGTGCATCGTCTGCCCTGCTCTTGCGCTGACATTAACAAACGATCTGGCCCCCCTCCTGCAAGGCGCCAGACCCCCTCCTTCCGTGATGCTGATGTCGATAGTATCAGCTCTGTAGCCGCTCATCAGCGGTGGGCCATCTCCCCGACCGGGACCGGCCGGAAACATCCACACATCGCAGGTTTGCCCAAAGCGGAGAGACCACAGGAGGTTTCACGGTGAGTTTGTATTCTTTTAATGTAAGCTTGCCAGCAGCTTCTGCAACAGTAAAATTATCCCAAAGTTTTACAATAGCCAGACGCGTTTCGGGACATCCATAGTCCTTTCTTCAGTGGCTTTAGTTAAAAGGAAACAGGAAGCACTTTATCTTCACGCACTAAATCAATTAATGAACACCTGCCTGTGAGGGCGAGGCCGTATACACAGCCTTCTGGTTGTTGTAGTGCGTAATGGTTTTCTCCAAGTGGGCGTCTGGCGTCTGGCTATTGTAAAACTTTGGGATAATTTTACTGTTACAGAAGCTGCTGGCAAGCTTACATTAAAAGAATACAAACTCACCGTGAAACCTCCTTTGGTCTCTCAGCTTTGGGCAAACCTGCGATGTGTGGATATATATATATATATATATATATATGTGTATATATATATATATATATATATATATATATATATATATATATATATATATATATATATATTCACTGAAAAAACCATAGGTTTCACACCAGTTATAGTTAGCTGGAAATTTTACTGATATAAAACCATTGAAATTCCCACGTTATAGTTAGTCGGACTCACTATAACTTGCGTGTGCAATGCACTTCTGATGACATCACATATTACATCACTCATGACATGGTCAGTGACATCACTCATGACACCATCCTTGTGACATAGTGACAGACCTCCTTTCACTATAATGTAACCCTTGAGACACATATTCAAAAATAGAAACTGAAATTTTTAAAAAAATGGAGATACCTATATCAGTTACAACAAGCAATTCAGTAATTCCACTATCTATATACACATCCACTCATTCACCAACAGTTCTATATAGTCACTCATACATATACTCACTCATCATATGAAGTGATACACCTATACATCCTGTTACACACCGACATTCATCCAAAAGTTACTCACACACATATTCACACGTGCAAATAAACTATTGGACATCCATTTATTTGAATATAGAGTTATACACACACTTCCACCTTACTTCTATTTAAAATTACACATATTTATTCTCTTAAACAATCACTTATAGAAACACATACTTATTTAAACAGGAACTCTTACAATCTCTTACTCTCACATATGCTCACTTATATACATCAATATTCATATATACTAGATTAAAACATATGTAGTTACTGATAAAGACACTAGTGAGACAGTCATTCACTCACTAACAAACACATATAGACACTCATCCACCCATACAGTCCTGTACATATGTTGTCTTCAAAACACATACAAACAAAGAGTCAGTCACTCATGCATCTATGTGCTAAGTAATACCCCCACCAAACCATATAGACACTCATACTGATACTAATAAAAATATCTAATAACCCATATACATACACATGAGTGGATGTGTATTAGATGGTGGTATTACTGAATTGGTTGTTGTAACTGGTATGGGTATATCCACTTTTTTGAAAATATTAGTTTCTATTTTTGAATATGTGTTTCATGGGTTACATTACACTGAAAGGAGGTCTGTCACTGTGTCACAAGGATGGTGTCATCAGTGATGTCATGAGTGATGTCACTGACCATGTCATGAGTGATGTAATATGTGATGTCATCAGCAGTGCATTGCACGCGCAAGTTATAGTGAGTCCGACTAACTATAACGTGGGAATTTCAATGGTTTTATATCAGTAAAATTTCCAGCTAACTATAACTGGTGTGAAACCTATGGTTTTTTCAGTGAATTTAATAGGTTTTTTAAATGCTAATTCCTAACTATAACTGGTGTGAAACCTATGGTTTTTTTCAGTGAATTTCATAGGTTTTTTAAATGCTAATTCCTTACTATAAGTTTCACTTTATAAATAAGACTGTTAGCACTCTAGTTGTTCTTTTTAACACTCTGGTACATTCTGTCATTGGGCTACAGTTGTGCTACATCTAGTTGAATTTTGGGCTACATTTACAATTTTTGATCTCTGGTGGCCATCTTTGGGCTTCATTGGGCTACTTTGGGCTACATTTGGGCTACATTTTGGCTCTTACATATATTAAGCCCAATGTAGCACAATACATATTTTTATAAAGTTAATTTTTTTACAAACCACTTCAGAATAGGGCTACCTGTCTCTACAATTATCCCAATTTTTTTTTTTTTAATTTTTGGGGGGAGCGCTCCCAGAGCGCGCCCCGGAGTGCGCCCCGAAAAGCGTATTTCTGAAAAGCGCCCCCGGGCGCGCTCCGGGGAGCGTCTCGTGAGCGCCAATATCGCAAACGAAAACATGATCGTGACGTATCGCGTAGCCGCGACCGCGTGATACGCACGGCGTAAGCGCACCCGGAAGTACTCGAACGAATACGATCGCAAAACGTAAACTTCCGACGCGCTTACGCTGCGCGCCCCCGTGCGCGTAGCGTAAGCACGTCGGGTCATGTGAGCAGAAAATAACACTTTTCATTGGTTCATAACAGTTTTAGTTTCATAATGATGAAGCCCCTGGTCTTGTGACCTGAAAATAACACTTCTCATTGGTTCAGGACAGTTTTGTTTTCCAAATGATGAAAGCCCCCACCTTTTTTCCTTATTCTGACTTTGTCCTTTGACTGAGGAAGATCTGTTTGGAACTCTCTGTACCTTTTTGTACTTTAAAATGGCTTCAGTAGCAGCAGCAGCAGGAGCATCTCAGCCACCACCACCACCACCACCACCAAGAGGACCAGCTCCAAATTATATTGGTGGTCAAGAACAGGAGGAGGAGGAAGAGGAAGAGGAGGAGGGGAGAAGAAGATGGCTGCCTGAAGAAAACACACCTTATAAACCCAAACCACACTTCATTTGGCAGTTTTTTTCAATCCCAGAGGGGCAAAAAAAGGTGAATGCTCCCAAAGTTACTTGCCTCATCTGCAATGATGAACTTTCACGGGGCAACCCAAATAAGAAATATTCTTTTGGTAACTATACCATGATTCGGCACATGACAAGAAAGCATCCAAACAACTACTCTCGCGCAGAGTTCCGGGAACTGGCCAGTAACCTCCCCCAGTCATCAAGGACCCCCTCCCAAAGAAAACAACCCTCTTCCTCGCAACCAGAAACATCTGAGGTGATGCCTTGCATTCAGCCGAGATTTGCTGATTTTAAAATTACTTGCACTGCTTGTGGCAAGCTTATCTCCTATGGGGAACAAAGTATTAAGCTCATCGTCCTTGCAGGTGATAATCACAAGTGCCCCAAAAAGAAATAATTTTTTGGGTTTTTTGTTTTTTTGCTCCAGTTGAGCCAGTTTCAATTCCCTTTTTTTGTTTCTCCCCCTAAAAAATACAAAAAAAATATAAAACTGTTTTGAAAAGCCAAAAAAAGTTTAAAAAGTTCCAAAAACACAAAAAAAATATAAAACAACAAAAAGAAGAAAAAAAAAAGTTCTTTTAAGAACTACCTCCAATTTCTAAATGAAAACTTCATTTTTTTAAAACTCTGTCATCTTTTTTCCTCATTTTACGCTCCCCGGTGCGCTACCTGGTGCGCGCACCGAGCGCTTCCCCCGCGCAAAACGAAAAAAAAAAAAATATTTTAAATGCCCCGCGGGGCCCTTTTATAGCCCCCACATCAAACCTAGGGGGTCAAATGGGTCTATCCCTGACGCCTTATGGTCAGTTCCCACTTTGTTTTAGCCACCTCTTATGTCTCGATTTTACCGAGACACAAGATGGCGACCGCTCTGGACTGTTTGGAATGTTTACAGACACCCGAGAGCCAATCAGCTTTCCATGCGCACCTCGCGTGTCGCGCCTGGAGCGCACTCCGGTGCGCGCACCTGTGCGCTGCTATAGATATATATATTTTTTGGGACCTAAATTACTCAAAATCCACTGGAGCACATATCTTGAGACATAGCAAAGGCACATCGGGCTACCAGTCCCTACAATTTTGCCAAGTTTGGTGTAAATCCATTCAGCCGTTCGGGCTAAAAGTGAAATCGACCGCCCTATGGAAATTAACATGGGGAAAACGCGTTTTGGGACCCCCCTTTTATCTCGGCCCCCGCTTATTGTATCCCCCCCAAACTTTCAGGGAAGGACCGGAGCTCGACGAGGCCATTTTCCTGAAATTTTCAGGCAGATTCGTCAACCGGTGCCAAAGTTATTCCAAATAGAATTTTGAGATTTAACATTGAAAAAAATCCTAACTATAACTACCTACTGGCGACCGCCAGTAGGTAATATATATATATATATATATATATATATATATATCCACACAGACACTTCTCCAGCAAGAAAAGGATAGGAGGCCACTCAAGGGGATTTAGAGGGAGCCGTTTATTCAGGACTGCAAGGCAAAATGCATTTCGGCGTGGAAGCCTTCTTCAGTTGCCACAGCTACCGCGTTTAAGCTCCACCCATGTCTTTAAGTGTCCTGCTCCCACCAGATTGGCAGGTAAGTGAGTTCCACCCCAAAGTCACATGGTTGTAGTTCTGTAGTGGCTCAGAAAAACTACATCTCCCAGAAGCCACTGCCCCTGGTGAGAATAGCTGCGGGTAGGAACACCATATTCAGGGTAAAGGCGCAAGGGGTTTTCACGGTGTAAATGAAAGTCCAACGTATTCCCTCGGGTCCCCTTTTCCATTCCAACCTCTAAAGTGCAGGGCAGCCAGGTCTTGAGACGACTGTACAGTGACTTCGGCTCCTCGTGCAGTCACAAGCTGCTCTCGGCAGGAGTCCTTGGCTGATCCTGCATTAGAGGTGAGCAGAAGTGATTCCGATACCTCGGACAAAAAGGAACAAGCTTCAACAGCTGATGCCAGCGTAACTTCAGCCGCTTTGTAGAACGGAGCCTCCGGCGCACCTCTGGCTAGTACGCGAGTTGTATCCACACAGACACTTCTCCAGCAAGAAAAGGATAGGAGGCCACTCAAGGGGATTTAGAGGGAGCCGTTTATTCAGGACTGCAAGGCAAAATGCATTTCGGCGTGGAAGCCTTCTTCAGTTGCCACAGCTACCGCGTTTAAGCTCCACCCACGTCTTTAAGTGTCCTGCTCCCACCAGATTGGCAGGTAAGTGAGTTCCACCCCAAAGTCACATGGTTGTAGTTCCGTAGTGGCTCAGAAAAACTACATCTCCCAGAAGCCACTGCCCCTGGTGAGAATAGCTGCGGGTAGGAACACCATATTCAGGGTAAAGGCGCAAGGGGTTTTCACGGTGTAAATGAAAGTCCAACGTATTCCCTCGGGTCCCCTTTTCCATTCCAACCTCTAAAGTGCAGGGCAGCCAGGTCTTGAGACGACTGTACAGTGACTTCCGCTCCTCGTGCAGTCACGAGCTGCTCTCGGCAGGAGTCCTTGGCTGATCCTGCATTAGAGGTGAGCAGAAGTGATTCCGATACCTCGGACAAAAAGGAACAAGCTTCAACAGCTGATGCCAGCGTAACTTCTGCCGCTTTGTAGAACGGAGCCTCCGGCGCACCTCTGGCTAGTACGCGAGTTGTATCCACACAGACACTTCTCCAGCAAGAAAAGGATAGGAGGCCACTCAAGGGGATTTAGAGGGAGCCGTTTATTCAGGACTGCAAGGCAAAATGCATTTCGGCGTGGAAGCCTTCTTCAGTTGCCACAGCTACCGCGTTTAAGCTCCACCCACGTCTTTAAGTGTCCTTCTCCCACCAGATTGGCAGGTAAGTGAGTTCCACCCCAAAGTCACATGGTTGTAGTTCTGTAGTGGCTCAGAAAAACTACATCTCCCAGAAGCCACTGCCCCTGGTGAGAATAGCTGCGGGTAGGGACACCATATTCAGGGTAAAGGAGCAAGGGGTTTTCACGGTGTAAATGAAAGTCCAACGTATTCCCTCGGGTCCCCTTTTCCATTCCAACCTCTAAAGTGCAGGGCAGCCAGGTCTTGAGACGACTGTACAGTGACTTCGGCTTCTCGTGCAGTCACAAGCTGCTCTCGGCAGGAGTCCTTGGCTGATCCTGCATTAGAGGTGAGCAGAAGTGATTCCGATACCTCGGACAAAAAGGAACAAGCTTCAACAGCTGATGCCAGCGTAACTTCTGCCGCTTTGTAGAACGGAGCCTCCGGCGCACCTCTGGCTAGTACGCGAGTTGTATCCACACAGACACTTCTCCAGCAAGAAAAGGATAGGAGGCCACTCAAGGGGATTTAGAGGGAGCCGTTTATTCAGGACTGCAAGGCAAAATGCATTTCGGCGTGGAAGCCTTCTTCAGTTGCTACAGCTACCGCGTTTAAGCTCCACCCACGTCTTTAAGTGTCCTGCTCCCACCAGATTGGCAGGTAAGTGAGTTCCACCCCAAAGTCACATGGTTGTAGTTCCGTAGTGGCTCAGAAAAACTACATCTCCCAGAAGCCACTGCCCCTGGTGAGAATAGCTGCGGGTAGGAACACCATATTCAGGGTAAAGGCGCAAGGGGTTTTCACGGTGTAAATGAAAGTCCAACGTATTCCCTCGGGTCCCCTTTTCCATTCCAACCTCTAAAGTGCAGGGCAGCCAGGTCTTGAGACAACTGTACAGTGACTTCGGCTCCTCGTGCAGTCACGAGCTGCTCTCGGCAGGAGTCCTTGGCTGATCCTGCATTAGAGGTGAGCAGAAGTGATTCCGATACCTCGGACAAAAAGGAACAATCTTCAACAGCTGATGCCAGCGTAACTTCTGCCGCTTTGTAGAACGGAGCCTCCGGCGCACCTCTGGCTAGTACGCGAGTTGTATCCACACAGACACTTCTCCAGCAAGAAAAGGATAGGAGGCCACTCAAGGGGATATATATATATACATATATATATATATATATATATATATATATATATATATATATATATATATATATATATATATATATATATATATATATATATATATATATATATATATATATATATATATATATATATTCACAGAAAAAACCATAGGTTATAGTGGATATATAGTTAGGAATTTGCATTTAGAAAACCTTGAAAATTCAATGAAAAAACCATTGGTTTTAGGCCATATATAGTTAGGGATTTGCATTTACAAAACCTTATTTTACTCGCATAAAACCATTGAAATTCCATATATAGTTAGAAGCGCTAACTATATATCGCGCACCCGCAATCCACTGCTGATGATGTCACATATTACATCATTCATGACATGGTCAGTGACATCACTGATGACATCACTGATGACATCTGAAATGACATCACTGATGACATCACTGATCACAACATCCAGTGATTGTATGTGTCTGTAAAGTTTAAATATGTTTCACATATTGAAGAATGAGTGGATGTATAAGTGTCTGGATGAAGAATTTAGTAGGTGCATGACTGACTGTATGAGTGAGTGATTAAATGTGTCTCACTGAGTGCATGGGTTAGTGACTAAACTGTCTTAATTTGTGCATCAGTATGTTTGTTGTTGTGTAAGCTGCTGCATGTGTTGATCAGTAGCTATAAGAGTGGCCATATGGGTTATTGATTGGTTGCCCAAGTATTTGAATGGGAGGCTGAGTGTGTGTGTGGGTGGCTGGGAGGTGCGTGACTCTGTGCATAGATGTGTAAGCAGTTGATTCACTAGGAGTATGAGTTCAAGAGTGCATGTGGAAACAGCTATATGGGCGGTTGACTATGCATGGGTGTGTTGGTGAGTGAATGGATTTCTCATTGCTACATGTGCAAGTAAGTACGTATGTAAAACACAATACATGTGAGAGTTGAGATATATAAATAACTGAACATAAGAGCCAGTGAATGTGTGAGTGGCTGTATCGATCACTGTGAGCTTGTATCAGGGATTATATAAGAGAATAAATATGTGTTATTATATGTTTGAATAAGTAAGATGTGTATAACTTTATAGTTGAGGAAATGGAGGTGTGATTGATTCTTTGCATGACTGACTAGGTGTGTGAGTAACTCCATGGATGAGTGACAGTCTGTGAGTGTCTGTTTATACTGAGTGTATGTAAGGTTATATTAGAGTCTGAAGAGGTTCATTGTATTATCACATAAGTGATGTGATCAGTGATGACAAATGAGATGTCATCAGTGATGTCATTTGAGTTGTCATCAGTGATGTCATCAGTGATGTCATTTGAGATGTCATCAGTGATGTCATTTGAGTTGTCATCAGTGATGTCATTTCAGATGTCATCAGTGATGTCATCAGTGATGTCACTGACCATGTCATGAATGATGTAATATGTGACATCATCAGCAGTGGATTGCGGGTGCGCGATATATAGTTAGCGCTTCTAACTATATATGGAATTTCAATGGTTTTATGCGAGTAAAATAAGGTTTTGTAAATGCAAATCCCTAACTATATATGGCCTAAAACCAATGGTTTTTTCATTGAATTTTCAAGGTTTTCTAAATGCAAATTCCTAACTATATATCCACTATAACCTATGGTTTTTTCTGTGAATTTCATTGGTTTTTTGATAGCAAATATGAAAAGCTTTAAAATGTCAAGTACGTGATAGATAAAAACATTTTCGTATTTATGCACGCTGATGTGCTTTGAACGCTGCACCCCCACCCCCTCCCCTCTTTTGTCTTAGTAGTACTCTCTCTTTGCAGATACTGAAGGGTAGTTAACGCAGGCCTTTACCCCCGTTGTAATCCGTCGTGCCTCCTTGTCTCTCCATTTGATTGATTGTTGTCCAAGCATTTACTGTTTTAGAATTGGTTCTCTTTGGATCATTCTCTATTTACAAACAAGCACAAAGTCGCAATACTCTGTTTAGTCTTTGCAGATAGTGAAAAATCGTGTAAAAAAATAAAAGTAATCGAGCAAAATCAGTAGGCCACTAATTGGATCTCTTTTTGACCTCGCTAAAATAGAAATATTAGGAACAACCCTTCATGAGAAATACGAAAATAGTGAGATGAACTGAGCTCCACACCATGAGGGCTGCAAGACAGCTCGGCTCCATCACCCATCCCGCACAAAATAACGACAAACCCTATGCAAATATTAAAAATATAGACAACACACCAGCAAAGAAACAGGGTAAAACATTTTATTAAAAAACTATTTACATAACGTTGGTTTATAAGATGATGTCAGTAGTGGACCGATGTGTGAATAGATCGAAAACAGCACAAGGCTCCAAGATCCGGATGACAAGCTCCTGGATGTTGGGTGCCATAGTTTAGAGTTCTGAATTTCAGCCTTTTTCAATGCCTGTGCTTTGTTGAATCAAAATGGCGGCTTGACACAAAGCTGACTCAAGCGTTGCTACTGATGCTATGCAGACCAAAACTGGTTTTCAGTTTGTACATTTTTCTAGATTTTTCAATCCAAGTTTGGTTGACTTTGTAGAACGATGGCTTCAGATTTTCAACATACGGTGTGGTGGCGCTGACTGGGAGGGGGCGCTTCGCTCCTGCCCCCTCCCCAAGTAAGATTTTCATACGTGAAAGTACGTTAATGGTTTTGGTCCCTGAGATGCTTCGATGTCACTACCATTCTCAAATAGCATAAGTTCTGGATGTTGGGTGCCATAGTTAAGAGTTCTGAGCAGTGCTTGTAACACTGTCTGAAGCTTATTTCCACCTACTGCAGCTTCACTATTCTCAAAGTAAGTGAGTGCCGTTTGTGGACCTGACTGCATTAGAAAACAATGTGATATGTTACCTTCCTAAACAGCTTGACGGAGGCCCCTGAGGGGCGGTGTGATGGCCATGGACTCGGAGAAGACGCTTGGCTCCGACACCCTCCCCAAGTCTTATAGCACTGGTGTAGCCTGAGATCGCCCCCGACATAGGCGGCCGGCTCCCGGGGTCCGGCGGAACTTTTTGCCTTTTGATGACTCTTCAATTCTGGACCTTGTCCCACAATCCGTTTGACCTGAAGACAAGCTGTAGTGGAGCGCCCCTTTATCGTTTTAGTTACCATTCCGCCCGCTTTTGCTACACTGTGCCTCTTCCGCCATTCAGCTGTTTACCGCCCGCTCTTGCGACTACAGCGTCTCGCTCACCATGTAGTTGAGATGCGCCCGCTCTTGCGGTGCAGCGATAGGCGGCTGCCACAGGACTCTCAAAATGGCGGCCGGCTCTTCGGTTTTGGGCCTGGTCCACTAAAATGGCCCTGGGACACCTTGGAACTCGGACGCTTGTCTGCTAGGGCTTGGGTCCCATTCTCGAAAAGCGTCCCCTCAGCCGTGAAGATTCTACAAAAGTCTTGGGGGCCTCCGACTCCCGCAGGCTTCTGGTGGGGAGCGGCTGCCATGATTGCTCGTGGAATGGCCACGACGGAGCTACGAGATGGTAGTGGTCTCATGCTGACGCCAGCTTTAGTCTGAAACATCCAGAAACACTATAGACTACCAATTCGATCAGTTCCGGTAGCGCCCCAACATGACCCGGAAGAGAAGAACTTGCCCTCCCCTCTTTGACTGATGGTTCTTGTTGCCTGTCCCCTCTGTTGTCATTTAACAGAACTTTTTGGACTGCTGAAAGGGGTTGTGTTCTGAACGCTGGTTGGTGGAGACATTTAGACTATATTCTTGACCTACGTTGTCGCGTAATGCGTTTTATGACACGCCGCGTTAGCGCACCCGGAAGTGATCCGAGGCGCGGCGCGCAGCGCGTAACGTAAGCATAACAGGTCATGTGACTTGTTAATAAAACTTTTCATTGGTTCATTTTACTTTTGTTAATTTAATGATGAAAAGCTTGGTCATATGACCTAAAAATTACGCTTTTTATTATTTTCGAACAATATTTTTTTTTCAAACATATGTTATAATATTCCAGGCTAATGTACTTTCCCGGAAAATTTACAACTGTCTTGCAAGTAAAATATATTCCTTTTTCGAGAAAAAGGGCGTTTCTTCCTTCCATGACGGAGCCGTTGAGTAAAAGAGATTCGGCCTGCTGTCTTAGTCGCCGATACACCTGATTATCAGATTCTTATCGATCACTTTATGTTGCAGACATGAAAAACACAACTGCCCTTGACCATTTATCTTTACTGCGTTCCTACATATTATACCTTTTATCCGTCATGTAATTGGACTGCTTTATTTCACTTGCCTTTTACTGATTCGAAAACAGTCACTAAAAGTAAAAACTTTACAAATGTAAATACTACTACCGTGTTTTGTTTTAAAAACCTTTATTGTGAAAATGTCAGTATACAAATACGGGCCTATAACCACGTGGGCCGGCCACGGAGCAAACTGAAATCGTATATGATGAGGAGACATTTACACTGTAGAAGAACGTAAAGAGCGGGCCATTACGTGACAAGAACAAAGGTGTCTAACAGTTGCGGAATCGGTGGACGTACATTTTGTAATTAAAATACGACAGGGCCACTTACAATAACATTTTCTAGATATACATTTGCGGGCAAGGAGTTACGAGTCCCATTTATACCGGCGCCATTTTGGGCGAGGCCGGGCAGGTCCAAGATAAAGTCAAAATGTCTCCACCAACCATCGGCCAGACCAGAACCCCTTTCGGCCCTTTATGCTACAAGATGGTGTCTTCCATTCAGAAAATATTGGTGGCAGCATTTTGAAAGGAAACAGAAACAGCCGTTCTCGAGTTTCACATTGTTACATTTAGGAAGAATGTTGAAGAGTAGTATGTGGAAAATCTGAAGCCATTTTTCTACAAACTCTCAATCAGACTTGGATGGAAAAAAAAAACCTGAAGAATGTACAAACTGAAAACCAATTTTTGTCTGTATAGCACCAACAGTAACGCTTGAGTCAGCTTTGTGTCAAGCCGCCATTTTCATTCAATCAATAGCGTCCCCCTGCACACATTCAGGGACCTGGTCGTGTCTTCAGATGAAACGCATTGTAGGAAAAGAAGCAGAAAGGAAAAGGCAAAAAGTTCCGCCGGACCTAGTGAAGCTGCAGCAGGTGCAAATAAGCTTCAGACAGTCTTACAAGCACTGCTCAGAACTCTCAACTGAGGCACTCAACATCCAGGACTTGCCATTCGGATCTTGGCGCCTTGTATTTTTGTTTTGTTTTTGATGGAGGGGAAACAACAAAAAACAGGCATTGAAAAAGGCTCAACAGTGCAGGGCGCCTTGTGCTGGTTCCGACCTATTCACACATCGGTCCACTACTGACATCACCTCATAAACCAACGGGGCACCCCACGCCGACTTTCGGCACAGCATTGTAGGATGGCCACACCAGTGCGGCAATTTGCTGGACACCACCTCGGTGCCATCCAGATCTCGGCGCGTTCGACTCACTGTACCGCAACAGTGACCGCAACTCAGCTGGACACGCCGTCTTTCGGCGCAGCATTGTAGGATGGCCACACCAGTGCGGCAATTTGCTGGACACCACCTCGGTGCCATCCGCATCTCGGCGCGTTCGAGTCACTGTACCGCAACAGTGACCGCAACTCAGCTGGACACGCCGTCTTTCGGCGCAGCATTGTAGGATGGCCACACCAGTGCGGCAATTTGCTGGACACCACCTCGGTACCATCCGGATCTCGGCCCGTTGTGCTGCCTTCGGCCTATTCGCACATCGGTCCGCTACTGACGCCGCCTCACGTGCCAACGGATTTTCTACGCTTTTTGTAGCCCTATGGCGCATAACAGGTCATGTGACTTGTTTATAAAACTTTTCATTGGTTCATTTTACTTTTGGTTTCCTAAAGATGGAAGGCTTGGTCATATGACCTAAAAATAACACTTTTCATTGGTTTAGAACATTTTTTTTCCCAAACGATGAAAGCCCCACCTTGTTTCTGGATCATTCAGACTGAAGCTGGCGTCAGCATGAGAGCACCACCATCTCGTGGCTCCGTCGTGGTCATTCCGCGAGCAATCATGGCAGCCGCTCCCCACCGGAAGCCTGCGGGAGTCGGGGGCCCCCAAGACTTTTATACAATCTTCACGGCTGAGGGGACGCTTTTCGAGAATGGAACCCAAGCCCTAGCAGGCAAGCGTCCGAGTTCCAAAGTGTCCCAGGACCATTTCAGTGGACCAGGCCCAAAACCGAGGAGCTGTCCGCCATTTTAAGAGCCATGTGGCAGCCGCCTATCGCTGCACTGCAAGAGTGGGAGCAACTCAACAACATGGTGAGCGAGACGCTGTGGCCGCAAGAGCGAGCGCAACTCAGCTAGATGGCCGCCACCTGGGGAGGCCCGTTCACGCCGGCTCCCCCACGCCCCCCCCCCCCCGGGCCGCCGCACGCCAATTTTCGGAGCAGCATTGTAGGATACCAAAACCAGTGCGGCAGCTTACTGGACATCACCTGGGTGCCTGACGTACATGTTGTGTCAGCCATGTGACACTGGACACAGACCGCTACTGACGAGGCCTCCCCCCGCACCACCCGGGACGCCCCACGCTGTTTTTCTGTACTGCATTGTAGGATCCCTAAACCAGTGCGGCACCCAGGCGACATCACCTGGGTGCCGTCCAGAACTCTACACGTTGTGCTGCCTTGGGACTATTCGCACAACAGACCGCTACTGACGAGGCCTCCCCCCGCCCCACCCGGGACGCCCCACGCCAATTTTCGGAGCAGCATTGTAGGATCCCTAAACCAGTGCGGCACCCAGGCGACATCACCTGGGTGCCGTCCAGAACTCTGCACGTTGTGCTGCCTTGGGACTATTCGCACAAAAGACAGCTTCTAACCATTGTTGCTTTTAGTGTTGAGAAATGTTTAAATGTTTTTAGTTTTTGTTCCGTTCGTTAAAGTTAGTAGTTAATAAAGTTTTATAACCTTACTTTGTTGGAGTGTTATCTATTTTTTTAAAAACGGGTGAATGGGGCCTTGAATCGGGTTATTGTCATGTGTGGGCTTTGGAAGTGTGCTGCTGCAGGATCGGACATTTCAAACTCAAATGCACGTTCTTTTTCTTACCTTTCCGAAGCATGGAGCGCAATAGCAGGCAGAGAAAGGGTGATGCACGTGTTGAACACTACCTGACCTGGCAAGTTGCTGGCAGTGCCCCCCCGCCCGCTCCTGAAAGAGGGCACACACACACTGCCGCCCCGAGTACTTCACAAATCTTTAAAAGACCATGCGCTTGTTCATGAGGCTTAAATGGTTTATCACCTCTTCTAGAACCCCTGCATCGACCCTCTGACGTTTCATGGAAAAATTACCATGTAACACAATACCAAGCCCTGTCAGCTGAAACCCCCAAGGAATCGTGGGGCATATTATCAAGGGGGTTTATCTCCGCTTTTTTGGCTTTAAAAGCCATGAAAGCGGAGATAAAATTATCTCCCTATTACCAAGCTGTCGCTAACACCAGTTAGTGACAGCTAAAAGGAGATAGCGACCATCTTGGGCCCCGCTTTGCATGTCAGTGATACTTATCACTAATGACATGTAAAGTGGCGTGCCAAGATGTTAGCGACTGGAAACAGTCCCTAAAATCGCTACCTTCTATTACCAACTTTTGGAGATATTCGCGCTAAGCGCGAATATCTCCAAAATCTAACACCTGCCCTGAGCAGTTCTTAGCCATGTTATCCAATGGGAGGTGGATAACATGGCTAAGAGCATTAGGTCGATAATACATGAATATCGCTGACTTTTCTGCGATAATAGCAAGGTTTATCTGCGATAAAAATCGCCGATGTGCGGCGATAATTTTTGTCTCTAAACAAGTTAGAGACAAAAATTATCGCTAGTTGTTCGTAATATGCCCCCAGGGTTTTTGCTTGCAGAAATCGGGAGGCGGGAGACTAGCACTGAAATCAGTACTCACACGCCTGAATCAGGAGGATTGGCATGTCTGAATTCTCTACAGCTGGGGCCATAAACTACATCCGCAGGGTTAGGTGATAGCCTGGGACCAGCCTGGCATCTAAAATGGCTGCCGTGCACGACAAAATTGTGGCATTCAAAAAAAGGCAAGATGGCGCAGCCGCTGGAAGAGATGTATCAACATATATCAGCCTCCTCAGCCACCCTCAGGAAACATAGGGGATTAGGATACGTCTCCCGCACCCCCTTATACCTAGTACTTTAATTAACGAAGCACAAAATGGCGAATTCCCGTTTCGCTACCAGTTTGCGGCCCAGTTCGCGGCCCGTGAAGCGCTTCTACAGTGAAAAATCATTTTTTTTTTATTTTCCCCACGGGACCCTTTAATAACCCCAACAACATTCCTAGGGGGTCAAGAGGGGGATACCTTGCCCCCTTTCATTAAATTCCCCCTTAGTTTTTCACCTTTTCTTCTCTCTCGATCCTACCGAGAGACAAGATGGCGGCCGCTCCGGACTGTCACGCAGCAAAAAAAAAAAAAAAGCTCACGCACAGCCGCTGGAAGAGATGTATCAACATATATCAGCCTCCTCAGCCACCCTCAGGAAACATAGGGGATTAGGATACGTCTCCCGCACCCACTTATAACTAGTAATTTAATTTACGAAGCACAAAATGGCGAATTCCCGTTTCGCTACCAGTTCGCGGCCGCGCTTCTACCGTGAAAAATCATTTTTTTTTTTATTTTCCCCACGGGACCCTTTAATAACCCCAACAACATTCCTAGGGGGTCAAGAGGGGGATACCTTGCCCCCTTTCATTAAATTCCCCTTTCGTTTTCCACCTCTTCTTCTCTCTCGATCCTACCGAGAGACAAGATGGCGTCCGCTCCGGACTGTTTAGAATGTTGACAGACACCGGAGAGCCAATCAGCTTTCTGCGCGCAAAGTTCCGATAAGCGAAAAGTAAGCGGACCGGATCGCTGCCCAGAGCGCTGTTACAGATATATATCTTGGTTTGAACGTTAATTTCTCAAAAACTACTGGAGCACATATATTGAGACCTAGCAAAGGCACATCGGGCTAACAGTCCCTACAATTTTGCCAAGTTTCGTGCAAATCCATTCAGCCGTTTGAGCTAAAAGTGAGTCCAACCGCCCTATGGAAAAATGAATGGGAAAAACGCGTTTTGGGACCCCCCTTTTTTCTCAGCCCCCCCTTGACGAAACTCCACCAAATTTTCAGGGGCTGCTCAGAATCAAAATGTGCCATTTTCCTGAAAATTTCAGCCGATTCCGTCCACAAACGCCAAAGTTATTGGACATAGAATTTTCAGAAGTCCCATAGAGAAAAAATCCTAACTATATATACCTACTGGCGACCGCCAGTAGGTAATATATATATATTCGAAACGATTCCCACCACTTCCAGACAAACACCTGGCGAAGAAGGAAACTCAGGCCTCAGCAGCAAATATTTCAGGCAAGAAGTATTTTATTTGTCACCTCTCACGACGACGCGTTTCAGCCTATGCAGCCCTTGGTCACATTCATATATATATTCACTTAAAAAACCTTTGAAATTCACTCAAAAAACCATAGGTTTCAGACCATATATAATTAGGAATTAGCATTTTACAAACCTTTGAAATTCACTCAAAAAACTATAAGTTTTAGGGGTGTTATAGTTAGTTGGACAATTCACTCATACAAAACCATTGAAATTGCTCCTATATAGTTAGTTGTACTAACTATATTTTGCGCACCCGCAATCCACTGCTGATGATGTCACATATTACATCATTCATGAGATGGTCAGTGATATCATTGATGACCTCTTTGAGTCCAGAGCCACACCCTCCCCAGGGAAGACAGACTGGGCCACACAGTGCGTAGCGCTCCTGCGAGGCCTGGGCGTTGGTGGTTCCGGGGCCTGGAGGGCGTTTGGTGCCTGACTGATTGACTGAGGTGAGGACAGGCCACGGGGAGCTACAGGGAGGTAGGAGGCCATAGCATAGGGCGATAACTAGAAGGTTCGGGGCACTTTCCTCCGCCCCCCATTCCGGAACTCCTTGAAGACGCACTGAGGAACCTGGTGCCCTCCCCGCTCTCCCTCCCACAAAAGCCAGGGAACCCCTAGGGGCCACAATCGTGTGGGAACACAAACCCCCTTATCTCGGAGTTGGTGACGGGTGGGGACCAACAAGGCCACACACAACAGGGTAGACCCAGTGCTGGAACCAGACCATTGCATAGCAAGATGTTAAACACAAGAGGCACCAAAAGTATCCAGCAAAGTAAACTGGACCGGTACACTCTCCCGAAGACGGAGCTCCGAGACCAACAACAACCGAAGCATAAGTCACCTGGGGACGCAGAGGGGACCTCCCAGAAATTACGCTGCAAGATGTCTTGGCAGCGATCACTGGAGTCCGGACCTCCCTGGAGCAGAGAATGGACGCAATTTCCTTGGAGGGGATGCTGATAAGAGCGGAACTCGCCAAACACAGAGAAAAAGTCGAACAACTTGCAATTACTACTGCAAGCCTGGTGGGCGACACCTCACAGTTGCAGACTGAGATCCAAGAACTAAACGCATTTAGGAAATTTGCTGAAACTAAGCTTGATGACTTTGAGGGGTGCTCCAGAGGCAACAATACACATATTCTTGGGGTGCCGGAGAAAGAGGAGGGGCAGGCTACAGATCTCTTCATGCAAAACCTCATAACCGCCCACCTACAACCCAAAGACCTCTCTAAACTTTTCGTAATTGAGCGGGCCCACAGAGTTCCTCGGCTCGGTGCTCCTCCCTGCCAGACATTGACCAAACAAATAAATTACCGGGACAAAGATGTCATACTACAGACCACCAGACTGGCGCCTCCACTTAGATACAATAATGCTGAAGTCACCTTTTTTCTGGATTTTACTAAAACTGTGCAGAAGCAGAGGCGCTCCTTCCTTGCCATCAAGAAAAGACTCAGAGACAAGGGGCTGAAGTATGCAATGTTATTCCCAGCCCGACTCCATGTTGAGGCGGACGGAAAGGTCATGCTCTTTGATTTCCCTGCGGCTGAATGGCTTGACTGGTGGAGGGGAGCTGAGGAACACAACTCCAATTAAGACAGAGACTGTCCGGCTAGCACCGTTTTGACCTGACGATTGCAAGATGCCCACTTCAGACCAACATCCATCGGCTTTGCTGGGTCACATAGGTAGAATGCCTTTTGGGCGGTTGTGGACTTGATGGACCACTGTTAACTGTTTAGTGCTGATTATGTGACCCAGTCCTTTTCGGGGCACTCACTGCACCAACTTGATCGGGGAGAGGGAGGAGCAGGGCACCTCCTCCCGCAATTTTCTACTTTTAGTTTAATCTTTGGGCGACAGGCACTCTCCATAGGGGTATTCATGGGCAGTTGTGAGCCCAGAGTGCAGGGGAGCAGCGAGGGGGGTAGTTAGGTTGGGATTTTCGTATGGTTATTTTTTGTTTTGAATCTACACAGTACTATCGTTCCTTGTCAGAAGATTACTTGCTACATGTAGATCTTGATGAGTACAGGTTGGGATAAAAGCATCAAATTGATGAGTTGGAATGTGAATGGCTTGGGGGACAAGGTTAAAAAATGTGAGGTGTTGCAACACATTAGACAACATGCCCAGGACGCTGTCTTGCTTCAAGGAACACACCTGGTGGGTAACATGCAAGGCTTTGAATAGGTGGGGGTACAAGCTGGTGGCCTACTCTTGTTTTACCACGGGCTCAAGAGGAGTCGGCATAACATAATGAGAAATTCCTTCATCTGCGGCGTACCCCAAGGATCATCCCTCAGCCCGACATTGTTGAACATCTACATGGCACCACTCGGGCATGTCGCCCGACTGCATGACCTCAATATCATCTCCTATGCTGATGACACCCAGCTGATCCTCTCCCTCACCAAGGACCTCCTCACCGCCAAAACCAACCTTCACAAAGGAATGAAAGCTGTTGCTGAGTGGATGAAGAATAGCTGTCTGAAGCTGGACTCAGACAAGACGGAAGTCCTCATCCTCCGCTCCACCCCCTCGGCTTGGGACGACTCCTGGTGGCCGACCACACTGGGAGCAGCACCAGCACCCACCGACCACACACGCAACCTAGGGTTCATCCTCGACTCAACACTCTCCATGACCAAGCAAGTCAACGCCATCTCGTCCTCCTGCTTCAACACCCTCCACATGCTCATTAAGATCTACTGGTGGCTCGCCACCGAAACAAGAAGAACAGTCAACCAGGCCCTCGTCAGCAGCAGGCTGGATGATGGTAACACCCTCTATGCAGGAGGCTCAGCCAAACTCCTGAAACGACTACAACACATACAGTATGCCTCCGCATGCTTGATCCTCGACATCCCTTGCCGCAGCCACATCACACCCCACCTGAAAGACCTGCACTGGTTTCCCGTCAACAAGAGGATCACTTCAATCTCCTCACCCACGCACACAAAGCACTCCACAACACCGTACTGGTATACCTTCACAGACGTCTCACCTTCTACACCCCGAACCGCCAGATTCGCTCTGCTGACCTCACCCTGGTCACTGTCCCCCGCATCC
This sequence comes from Lissotriton vulgaris, assembly GCF_964263255.1. NCBI lineage: Eukaryota > Metazoa > Chordata > Amphibia > Caudata > Salamandridae > Lissotriton > Lissotriton vulgaris. The sequence goes on along the minus strand of NC_141696.1, from coordinate 762,180,292 downwards.
AAAGAATGACCACCGACGGCAGATCGTTCTCCCACCTCGCCGCAAAAAACTGGAACACCCTTTCCATCCTCCCACGGCAGACCCAGGACCTACTTACCTTCAGGAGGCTACTCAAGACCTGGCTATTCGAGCAGTAGCAGCACCCCTCCCGCCAGCAGCTTTAGACCCTCACGGGCGAGTAGTGTGCTTTACAAGTGTTATGACTGATTGATTGATTGATTGATTGATATCCCCTTTCTGTGCATCCCACGTGGTCAGATGACTTGGGTAGATATATAGGATCACGGGACAGTGGGAGGGAAGCCTGTTAGCACTTATGTCTGTGTATGTACCTCCTGGCCTTGAAAGTTGCAATTTTACGGACCTGGGAGCCATACTGTTAACAATCCCAGATGGTCTCCTGGTAGTGGGAGGAGACCTCAACTCAGTGGTTTCAGGCACACTAGACCGATACCCACCCCATGAGCTTATCCTGTCGAACTGCTGACTACCAGATTTCATAGAGGCTTCACCAACACCTGGAGGACTTATCACCCAGACAACATTCAGCACACCTTCCACTCCGGGCCCATCACAGCCTGTCCGGAGTATATTATCTGCTCGTTCCCGTACCTCACATCACACATGTCCAGGGGAAACAGCATATGGCATCTCTGATCACTCCCCGACATGGGCCCAGCTAGTTATTGGTCATCACAGAGTAGGTAGAGTTGCTCCAATTAATCCCTGGCAACTCTGCAACTCAGAGGTCCGGAAGTCACTAATTATGGCAATAGACCACTACTTCCAAGAAAATGAGGGCTCAGTACAGTCCCCCCAGATAATGTGGGAAACATTCAAAACAGTAATAAGGAGGCATGCGCTCTCCCAGGTAGCCGGGGTCCAAAAGGAGAAATGAAAGATGGTGGTTGAGGCAGAAAACGAAATCCTTAGACTGGAGGAAGAGCTGGGGGAGGAGGTAACTTGAGAGAAGCTTCATGTTCTGCTACTTTAAAAGAGACAACTATAAGGCAATTGTTACTGATTGATCCAGAGAGTTGGGGCGGGAGAGACAGGGCAGGATATATGACCTGGGGGACAAGGCGGGGAAGTTGATCGCATGGCTTGACAAGAAAGAGCTCATGAGTAGATTAGTCCAGTAGCTAGTAGACAAGACAGGTCGATCGATCACCGACCCCAAATGCATTTGCGACCCACTATGGTGATACGTACAGCTCAACTACAACATACACTGAAAGCGATTCTCTAATGCTACTCAGAGACATAACCCTCCAAACCCTCTCGACCGACGACCTAAAAATGATAGAAGACGACTTCACCAATGACGAAATAGCCTTAGCAATTAGAAGTCTCCGTTCTGGAAAGGCCCTGGGCCCTAACAGCCTACCAATAGAACTGTACAAACTCAGACCAGACAAACTTGCCCGTACCTACATACCATGTACAAAGAGAGTAAGATGCTGGGGGTGCTTCCGCGAGACCAAAGAATTGCAACACTCGTTACAAAACGTGAGGAAGGGAAGCCAAAAACGGACTGTACCTCATACAGGCCAATATTCTTATTGAACGCAGAACCTAAGATACTGGCCAAACTCCTGGCCAATCAACTTGTCAAAGTAATCAGTGGATTGGTGCACCCAGACCAGTCGGGCTTCAGCGGAAGACCACATTAAATCTGCGCAGAGTGCATAGAGTGATGGGAAGGGTGGCAATGATCCAGGAAGCGGCGATAATAGTTTTGCTAGACGCCACAATGGCATTTGACACTGTTGAATGGCCGTACCTTTTTGGAATCCTCGAGAAATTGGGATTTGGGCCTAAGTTCGTCCAATGGGTCAGGCTCCTTTACTCTGAACCCCTAGCTCAAGTCGTAGTCAATAACAAGAGTGCAAAATATATCGCTTGGGTTAGGGAACTCACCTGGGCAGCCCTCTGTCTCTCCTCCTGTTTGCTCTGGCATTAGAACCATTGGTGTCCTGGATTCGCAAAGATCCGGTGATACGAGGACACCGCTGCTCTGAAACCTGGGAAGACCGCATTTCAATGACATCCTCCTGTTCCTGGCCTCCCCGAAATCATCACTTGGAAGTGTGTTGGACATCTTCACTATCTTTGGCAGGTACTCTGGCTATTTGATTAACTGGAGTAAGTCTATACTGTATGTCCTTAAGGGACCCCCACCTGCCCAAGGGGCTACCTAATGCAAACCACCACAGTGGGCTTTCAGTATCTTGGAATTTTTGTTACAGCAGACCCTAATCACCTGTACGACCAGAACCTGCTCTCTGCCCTGCAAAGACTGAAGCTGGACAGGGCAAGCTGGAAGGCACTCCCGCTCTCGTTGGGCAGAGCGGCTCTCTTTAAAATGATGTCCCTGCCCCGCTTTTTGTATGCATTGGAAAATTCCCCCGACTTGGTCCCCGCGAGCTACTTAAGGGAGATTGAGAGTCTGCAGAGAGCTCTGTTGTGGAACGGAAAACCCCGTAGAGCATTAGCCAAACTCAACCTCAGCTGGTATGATAGAGGAATTGACCTTCCAGACCTCAAAAAATATTATTGGGCAGCGCACCTTGCTGCCATCAACCACAGTACCCACCGATGCACGGATGATCCAGGCTATGCCATGGACAGATGGCTGCTGCCAGGAGGGAATTACAACAGAGCACTATACTCTAAAACCTGATGACTCTCCCTGACAGGACCGACTAAACATGCGGTTCAAATTTGGCATGCCGCGACCAAGAGTTTGGGATGGGAGCAAAAGCTCACCCTAGCGACCCCCTTGTGGAACTCTGAAAGCCTAGGTAATTTATGGAAGTTGAAGGGGTTTGATGAATGGGACCTAATTGGTATCTCTAAAATAGGTGACCTCTGGATGAAGGGAGAAGTTAAAACATTTACCACTTTGCAAAAAGAATACGGCTTGGCGGTCAGAGCATTTCCGATACCGCCAGGTGCGCCATGCCTTGGAATTGCAACTGCCGAAGGGTGTCATCCCTCCAGAATCCTCACCCCTTGAGGACCCACTGTTGGATGGCTACCTGCAGACGAGAGCTATTTCGCTTGTTTATAAAAAGCTGATCAATAATTCTATTGCTTAGCATATATTTAACAAGGACCCCCTGAGTTCATGGAAATAAAGTTCCTAGACCAGGGAAAAGGTGAGCAATTGAAATATAACAATCTAGGCAACCAAGAAGAACAAATCCAAATAGAAAAGTAGTACTTTGAAGGGAACTGGGCTACAACAATAATTATGGTTAAAAAAGTTTCACAGTTTATTAAAAATTGACCAAAAACTTACAATATCACATTTCAGGATTAATATGCAATAGAAATACATATAATTTAAATATTGAAAAAATTAAACACCATACATGAATCAAATTACATATAAGAATACAAGTAAAGGTAAAAAAGAGAAAGAGTGGCAAGATATTTCTCTACGCGCGTTTCGGCAAACCAGCGCCTCCTTCTGGAGCAGCCACGAAAATTTATGAGACGATGTTATGTGGATGTATAGGGTATACTTTATTTTCTTTCTTTCTATAAATGATGATTTCAACTGTAGGAATACCGGAGACGATATGAAAATTTTATATGTACAGCCCAATAGTAGAGTTTTAATGTGGGTCAGAAGTTAGTGTCCTATTTCCTGGAGGTAACACTAGTTTACAAGGTGTCCTGAATTGACTTCTAAGTTTATTCTTTGTTGGTTAGTGCTTTTTGATCACAGTTCTTCGGTATTCTGTTTCCTGAGCAGGTAACGGGATTTGATTTGATCCCGCCGGCCGGAACCTATAAGTCACTTGGGCCTAGGGTGGGCTTAGTGACTTGGCGCTATAATAACTTGATCCTCCTGACGTGGGGATTTTGTTAGAGGTGATCTCCTTGATGGTTCACCTCCAATGGAGTTGATGAAATGAAGATTAAAATAACTCCCTGTCCAATATAAATTAATAGGGCCCTCAATTTCCGGCGGCGGAACACGGGGTTTCTGTAGTTGTGCGTAGATCAATGATCAGGACACCTTGTAAACTAGTGTTACCTCCAGGAAATAGGACTGGGCCCAGGTCTTTCTACTATGTCAGTTAGGAAGTCGGGGAGGGAGGCCCATTTCTCCATGAGGGTTGAACAGCAGCAAGAACAATACCATGAGTTGGAGACCAGGTACTGGGAAAACCTGTTGTCTAATTCATCCACCCTGGAGCTTATGTTAACTAGATGGGCTGCAATGGCTTCTAGGAGGTCTATTAGGACTTTTATTTTGGATGACTGCCACAAAAGAGCTTTTTGGTGATACCTTTTGTCTCGGTCAAGGGAGATTTCTCTGCTGCCGCATACTTGATGGCGTTGCGGAGTTTGTGGTCAGCTTTCGAATTGGTGCCCCATGGAGGTGTTGATGGCAGCAACAGATTTTGGGTAATTCTAGAGTTCTTTCAATCTTTTGGCCAAGATTGTGAAGGAATGAGGCTGTAAGGTCCCCTCCCACAGGGAGTCTGGTCCCTCGGTAACTGAATGGGACCACAGGCTTTTGGATTTTGCTTCTGACTCTGTGCTCTGAGTGTCTAGACCGTGGGCATTGACTTGATGAATTTGCGCTTTTGTCACTAAAGTTGATATGTCCTTAGTTGGCACTGTTTCGTGTGACTTTGTGAGTGTAACATCTCGTTCCATAACTAAGATTTGAAGAGGGGTTTGGCACGTGGCTGGGCCATTGAGCGGCGCTACCTCGGATTGCCCATGGACTGCACTCTCCGTTTCCTCCTGTTCCCTGGAATCCTTACTCGAGAGTAGACCTTCCCCCCCATTGTGGGTGTACTCAGGGGGTGATCTGCCCAGCACTTTGGGACTACTGTCTTGGGCCAGGGTCAAGCCATGAGATAATGCACCGTAGCTTATCCCATGGTCGTGTTGGTGGCTTTTTTAATGTTTTCTCTTTTGACCGTAAATGACTATTAAATGTGAATTATCACTTTTGGAACTAAAATCTCTACTTCTTTTGTCGTTTTATCACCTGATGTTTTCAGCGCGCGGACACCCCTGTGTTGGGGGTAGCTGTCGCACTTAATAAATCTCAGTATTATAATTATTATTATCCTTTTTCCTAAGGACGTGCCTTATCGACCCCCTTTGTGCTGCATCTCACGATGTTTCCTTTCGGTTGTCAGTGAGTGATTTGCTCCTTGTCGTCCTTATAATCACTTTTTGTGGGGAGTGAGTTTTGAGAGCTTCTTCTGGGGTCGTGTGTGCGCTGCCTTTTCTTTTGGGGCCCATTGCTGGGTGGGCTTCTAGGTGTGCTACACCTGCTGTTTGTACCAAGTGGTTCGCTTACAGCACTTGCTGGACTGTGTACCCACAAATGTTGAGCAGGGTGAGTGGTCCTCTCATTGGTGCTGGAAATTTGCGAAAATACTGGGAGTGAGGGATCTTTAAAAGTGTCTTGGCGTGGCCGTGGTTATGCAAAATGATACCCCAGTAAAATGTTATCCTCTCTTAGGCGATGGGTAGTGCGCGGAGGAACGGGCAGGGTTGCCTGGGGGCAGGGAGCAAGGCAGCAGGGCAACAGGACAATGGGGCAACGGGTGGATGGTGGAAGACAGTGCTCACAGTGTAGGTCAAAGCTGCCCCTAGTTCCATGGGCCACCAGGATACCTCCTCGCTATTCGTTATTGCCTTGTGACGGCCTCCATCACCTGTGCCTTGCAGTGCCCCTTTCCAAACATTGCTGGTGAAGTTGAAGTTAGTGCAACACAGATCCCCGAGACCCCCTCCTCGCTCCTCCTTGCTCAGCTGCCTCTTGACCGCATTCACTGTGCCCTCAGCTGCTTTTTCATCCACGGGCCACCGGCGCCGGGCAGGGCCCCCTTTTGCCCCCCCCTTTTCCCTGAGCTCAGTGTTGGGACTGGTTAGCCCGCTCCTCGATTTTGCCAGGGGCCTGTAATCCGCTCGGCGACGCAGGTTGCAGGGAGCTGCGGGAGGCAGCAGGGTGAGAAAGTGCTGTGAAATTTTGCAGGCGCTGCAGGCACCTCAATCTGAAATCCACGGGAGGCAGCAAGCGGCTAGTAGCGGGCCGAGAGCACTGTCACATTCAGTGCTTCAGGCTCACTAGTACCAATTTACAGGCATTAGGCACATATAGTACCTCGTTACTAGGAACTTACAAGTAAATTAACCTAACCAAACAGCCAACCTTTGCAAAATCAGAAAGTAGGCTTGATTTCATTCTTGTATCATTGAGCATCTGGCACTTTATGTTGGATTTTAGAGTAGTAACCAGGGATGAGAGTGATCATTATCCCCTGGAACTTCATATCGATGCACATATGTTCAGTGACCTACTGAACAGGGAAGCTGTTGATGAATCATGTGAAACTGTACACATTAATAACAATAGACGTGCCCTAAAATGGCCGCTTTTGCTTGTGCTTTTGGCACAATTTTAGCAGCGGTCTATTCTCTTTTTGATTCGATCTTTGGCCCCATAGCTGGTCAACCCCTCCTAACTGAGAACTACGAACATTTTGTAGAACTGCATAAAATTTTCTTTGATAAACTTAAGATCTACATGACAAAAATGCCAAAGAAACACCAGCAAAACGTAAGGATGGGTTGCCATGGGAAGCTTTGGTATAATCGCTCATATAAGATGGCCAAAAGGAAGCTCCTTATTGCTATCAAAGAGGGCTCCAAATTGGACGTTAAACTTGCAAGGGAAGAACACAAGCACGTCTTAAAGGATTCTAAAAAAGAATGGGAAGAGCAGCTCTGGGCAGATATGTTGGCTGCTGCTAAAACAAATGACAATGTTGGCTTCTGGAGGTTGGTTGCAAATGGGGGGCATGCAGGAAGAGCTGTTAAGGACACATTTTTGGATGAATTAACATGGGTAAAACATTTTACATCCCTGTATAAACAATATGACAGTGCTGCTGGAGAGGACCCATGGTTACCCCCACCTCCTGAATGCCTTGATTTTACATTGGAAGAAACAATGAAGGCAATTAATGAACTAAAAAACAGTAAAGCCCCCGGTCCGGATAAAATACCTGGTGACCTATACAAACACGCGATTGAAGTCTGGGCTCCTTACATAAACCGTTTATTTAACGTTTTGTCAAAAGATTGTTCATTTCCCGAAAGTTGGCGTGCAGCAGAAGTTGTATTAATTTTTAAAAAAGGTAACAGATCTGATCCCTCTAACTATAGACCCATTAGTCTGATGGATACCCTGCAAAAACTCTACGCCAAGCATTTATTATATCGAATAAATGATTGGCTGGAGGAGTCAACAATACTTTCCAAATTTCAGGCTGGCTTTAGGTCCAAGACCAGTACATTGGACCAGGTCTTCAGATTCTGTTGTATTTACTGGAAGTACGTACACATTAGGAAAGGTCACCTGTATGTAGCGTTTGTTGACCTTAGAGCTGCATTTGATCTTGTTCCTAGAAATTTGCTCTGGAGTTCCTTAAATAAAGCCGGGAAGCCAGGGTGTCTCCTAACACAGATAATTGAGTTACATGCTAGAAACCATGCCAACATTAGATGGGGCCCAAATGGTGAACTGTCCCGCGATATTCCAATCGAGCGCGGCGTCCGTCAAAGATGTGTCTTGGCCCCCACTTTATTTTCTATATTTGTTAATGACGTCCCAGAATATCTGAATGCCTGCAACAACGATTCACCACAGCTACATGGAGAGAGAGTACCTGCGTTGCTCTTCGCGGATGATACCATCTTAATATCTCAGACTAAGAAGGGCCTCCAGGTACTCTTAAACTCCTTTAGTGGTTACTGTGAAAAAAAAGGCTTAGAAATAAATATTAACAAAACTAAATGTATGGCACTAAACCCTAGCAGACCTGATAGAGGGATTTTGACTCTGAATGGACAAACTCTTGGAGCTGTTGATAGCTTCTCTTATTTGGGGGTGGTGCTTGACTCAAAGTTAACGTGGAAGGCCCAAATTGAGAAAAGTAAGGTGGCATATGCTCAAAATGTTAAACCTATAATGAGTAAACTGAATGCTAGTACAAGCAAGAGTGTAACACCTGTTCTTGAACTCTTTAAATTTAAGATCCAATCTGCTACCCTATACGGGGCTGAAATATGGGGTCCCTGTGTGGTAAATTTTAATTACCTATACGGATTTTATGTGGTAAAGTTCAATAAGAATAACTCAGTCAAAATAAGAAGGCAGAATCCGTGGTATCTGAGGTTGAAAAGGGTTTTATTCCTTAACAAAGGAATTGGTTTGAACCAATGGTAGCATGACCCATCGCCACGAGGGTTCAGGGTGGGAATTGCAATGGACATGTACAATGATTTATTAACATGAAATCATATATATAGTCATTTCATACAGTAGCATTGAATGCAGAAGGCGTAACAGCTGAGAGAAACGAGATAAGAACAGAAATACGTAACAGAAGGCGTGCACTAGGGCGTACACGGAGGTGTGTGCTGGAAACGTCACATAAAAGTGTCATAAGTGGGTGGATCCCTAGAAGGATCCTGCAGAGTCAGCATAAAACATGTGGCAGAGATGCGCGCGCAGCAGCATGACGTATGATTGACCTGTAACTGGAGGGTGAAGGGGACTTGACATTTAGCCCTTCATGCGGAGACAGAAGTCTGGGATGTCAGAACAACTTAATCCCAAATCATATCTAATATCTTGTGTTTGGGGAACTGTAGTATCTAGAAGGAAAGGTCTCTCGGGCAGAGGCTATTCTATACTGACTTCTAGTGCGTGCATATGCGACTACGTGTCTACATGAGATGTGAGGGGCCATGGGCCTACCATGGTAACGGAAGCTATGAATTACTTGCATGGAGACAGTGAGGCCGGGCCCTTTGCTCTGCAGCTGGGAAGGATGTTTACCTAAACTACTAGACAGGAATGTATTTTTCGAGGAGCGGAGCAGATAACTTGAAGGTTGAATACAGTCTTGGCAGGCAAGGCTGGCCGAGCCTGGCACAGCTCGCCGCGCAGGGAGTAAGTCAAGGGTCAGGAAGTAGCAGGCTGCGGCTTTCAGAGGCAGAAGGGAGAAAGAGGCTCGATGGCAGGAATCAGGGCCTAACTCACCAGAGCTAGAAATCATGAAAGTGTACCACATAAAGACGTTGGCAAGGCACACTTAGGAACTGAATATCGGACCCATTCATGGTGCATCTGAAAGAGGACATGTTAATGTTGGACGCAAATGTATTTGCGTCTTCATGACTGGTTGTGGAGGGAACTTACATGTACTAGAAGCATGTACATGGAGCCGTTGGGGTCTACGATAGGGGACACAATTGACCATAAAATTTATATTACCTCATTCCCTCCTTGTCCCCTACGGACCCTTCATGATATATCAATCCTCATTAATCTATCAATCTGTTCATGTAACATCATTTGCTCTTCTTTCTTCTTATGGCGTTTCGAATGAGGACTCGAATGAGGAATACATGATGTGGCGCACAAGCCGCAAATCGCTGGCCCACATTGCAGACATAGGCAACAACTGAATACTATGAGAAGGCCAATACCTAGGAAGGATAGGACTTTCCATCCCCAGGCTGACAACGTTGTCCAGAACCAACCGGACCAAGTCCAGGTGCCTGGATTCTGATGTATCAGACTTGCAATCTTATGAAGACGGGTAATAGCTTTATATACTGATGGCGCGTTTTCTGGAATGAAAACACAGCAGCTCGACCCGATGACCTTACAGGCTCCGCCCCTATCGGCCAGGATGACGTCAAGGACGAGACGATTTTGAAGAACAACAATCCGCATAGCAGACTGCTCCTCTGTTAAGTTACCTAGGGCAGAAGTAGTTTCATTCACTACAGCTTCAAGGGTTCTAGTTAATTTTCGTATCAGTTTACTATTAAAGACAGCACCTAAGTAGGGAAAGAAACCTTTATTGAAATCTGTGTATTGCTCCCATGCCGTTTCAGTATAGTCGACAATCGGGAGATCTCTCTGTGGTCTATTGTGTACTAGATGAGTGTTCCTATGATAGTCAGGAGGGGCTAGGAAAACAGGTGGCAGAAGGAATGCAATGTAACAGGTGCCATCCCAATCTAGAGGTAAGCGTATATATGCGGTATGACCACAAACGAAGTAGGAATGACGTGAAGCTTTAAAGGTAGACTTGCCCTTATCACTGAATTCGATCACAGTAGTACATCTACTATGACCCAGGTGTACTGAACCATTCTTTCTGACACATAATTCACCTTTAACTGGAAGTACGGACATGGCGGGCAAGACTGATTCTGTTTCGGATTCAACACTGAGAATCATGAGGTTGAGTGTAAAGTTACCTAATCCATATACTTCATTTTCTAGATCAGTTCCTGTCCTTTTGGGAAGACCCTCCTTGTCAGGGAAACATACTTTATGCAAAACAGTGTTCAGGTTTCCCCATACCCAGTTACCCTGGTAGACTATGGAATCTGAATCCAAGGAATTAATCAAACTAAACCATGCACCACAGGACCCATTATGTGTGAACGGGTACGGAAAAAGAGGCAGAACTCCTTTGTATTTCTGATAGGGAGGGAGTCGGCCACATATCCAACAATTAGTAGCATTGCTGGTCTGATGGGAATGATGTAACATACTAATGAATGTATTGTTGCGCAGCGCAAGTCTGTAAGATAGTTCGTGTGGGGGCAGTTCGCTAAAAGAATGCTCGGCAGTGACGTTGAAGGAAGAGTTGGCACGTTTGAATATAGGATAGTATATGTGTAGAAGCACACTTGCAGCAATAATCAGAAGGCTCAGAAAAAACATAACCAATAAAGTCATAATGCAGTGGCTGCGAAGAGATTTGCAATATTCACGTTTCTTGAGCTGTTTCTGTCTATCTCTCTCTCTATTGGGGTCTAGGGGATACATGTCAGAAAACACGTTCAACCGATTCACCTAGGGGAGGACTTAAACAATTAAACTGTCTGACTTGCTAGACCTCAATTTCATTTTATACTCCTGTTGTGGAGTTTTCTCTATCAGGGGAAGTTTGGAGTCACTAGAATCTGGACAGTCCTTAGAGGGGGAGGGTGAGTCAGTCTCTGGCAATGCACGAAATTTCTTCACGTGACTGGAGTGCAGCCACCCTTTGCGGCCCTCGACCTTGATTGCAGTCCTCGTGGTGAGAAGTACCAACTTCGGCGCCTGCCACCTGGGCTCCAGCGGACTTTTCCTGTCGAAATTTCTTATAAGCACAGTATCTCCTGGAACGACGTCGTGCGGTTTCACCTCGGTGTTGTCGGGAAAGGCTGCAGCTACCTGTGAACGACATCATTGTAGTGCAGACATCAAGGAGGCAAGGTAATCTGTCAACATATTACAATCGACATCGGTAATTTTTCTGGGCAAAGGCGTCCCCCACATATTCGGTGGTCTACCGAAGACCACCTCATACGGGGATAGCCCTGTTCTGGAATGTGCAACCATCCTCATATAGAAAAGGGCAACTGGCAAAGCTACGATCCAGTCGACACCCTTCTCCTTACAGATTTTTGCTAGACGAGTTTTCAGGGTCTGATTGTGTCTCTCTACGAGACCTGCTGCTTCAGGATGTCGGACACAGTGGAACTTCCATTGGTAACCGAGCAGGAGAGATACCTGCTTCATAAGCTCGGACGAGAATGGCTGACCGTTGTCTGAGTATACGACACGGGGCAAACCATATCGAGGGAAGAATTCACGAACCGGCTGCTTGGCAGTGGTCAGAGCAGTGTAATCTGGGAATGGATATGCTCCTGTCCAACGGGAAAGTGCACATACAACTACGAGGACATATTTGAAACCTCGACATCGTTCCATCTGAATATAATCCATCTGGAGGACTTCAAAAGGGTGATCGGGAGGATGAAAACCACCTTGTTCTACGGGAACACCTCTACCTGGGTTGAACTGACAACATATCATGCAAGTACGCACTTTCTGTTTGGCTGCTGCTCGTAAGTGTTTATTGAACCAGAGGTGTTGAATACTGTCTAACATGGCTTTTTCTCCTAAATGTGCTGGACTGTGTACTGTATTAATGATAACTTGAACCATAGAGTCGGGGAGAAACCATATAGATTTTCCCTTCGTCATCCATCCTTGATCTGTCTGGGTCCCTCCTAGTTCGATCCATTTCTTGATTTCATCTGGTGTAGCATGTGTCTGTATGTCAATTACATCTAGGGCGGGATCCTTAACTGTCATGCAATGTGTCGGTGTCAAGACTATTGTCTTTGTCAGGTCAGTGGCAATAATCTGATTCTGAGCTGTATGTTTTGCGGTTCGGTCTGCCAGGTCGTTACCCTGGGAAACAGTATCTGTAACCTTTGTATGTGCCTTGCACTTCATGAAGGATATTGCTGTAGGCAGATGTATTGCATCTAACAGAGTTTGAATGAGGGGACCGTGTTGAATTTTGGCACCGTGAGAAGTCAAAAAACCTCTCTCTCGCCAGAGGACACCGAAGTCGTGAACAACTCCGAATGCATAACGGGAATCTGTGTATATGTTAACTCTCTTGTTCTCAGCTTGAATACAGGCTTGTGTCAGAGCAATGAGCTCTGCTGCTTGTGCTGACAGGATGTCGATACGATTTGTTTCTATGACTTCAGTTTCTGTTGTGACTGCGTAGGCGGCCACTAATTCTCCTGTACTTGTTCTCATACATGAACCATCCACATAAAGTGTCAGATCTGGATCTGGTAATGGAGTGTCTGTCAAGTCTTGTCTGGGTTTCGTCGTGATAGTAATGACTTCAATACAATCATGTGCCAATGGGTCTGTTTCAGTTAATGGCAAAAGTGTAGCAGGATTCAATGTATTACAACGTCTAATTTCTATGTGTGGCTGAAATAATGTCAATTCATAACCTGTCAGTCTTGCTATAGTCAAGTGTTGAGGCTGTGTTCGATTTAAAAGAACTTCCACGGAGTGTGGAACTTGTACTGTCAATGGATGTCCTAACACTATTGAATCACTTTGTCTGATTGCTAGAGCTGTTGCTGCAATTGATTTTAAGCACGCAGGCAGAGCCTGGGCTACTGGATCCAATGTACTAGAAAAGTAAGCACACAGTTTGTGTGAACCTGCTTGATCCTGCGTGAGTACCGACAATGCAGTACCTTCACGTTCTGTGACAAAAAGTGTAAAAGGCTTACTGTAGCATGGTGTCGCTAAAACTGGTGCTTGACATAAGGCTTTCTTTAAGTCGTCAAAAGCTTGTGTATGTTCCTGAGTCCAGGGGAGGACGGTCGAAGACGCTGCCTCCTGAGTTGTTAACTGAATGAGTGGTTTTGCTAGAAATGCATACTGAGGGATCCATTGTCTGCAGTAAGAAGTGAGGCCTATAAAAGCCCGCACCTCCTTTTGTGTCTTGGGTGGTAACATGTTTGCAATTAACTGGATGCGATCGGGCGTTAGCTGTCTCCCCCATTTGGACAGCAAGTGGCCTAAGTAAACAACTTGCTGAACACAGAATTGCAGCTTCGAAGGGGATACCTTGTGCCCCTTGTCAGCCAGGAAATGTAAAACCGTCAGTGACGCTAGTTCACATTCAGGTTCACTTCGGGCGGTGATCAGTAGGTCATCGACATACTGGAGTAGGGCAGTGTTTTCAGGCATGTGTATACTGTCTAGTTGTCTTTTCAGTGCTTGGCTATAGATGCTGGGGCTTTCTGTGAATCCTTGAGGTGCGCGTGCAAATTTGAAACTTCGTCCATTTAAACAGAATCCGAAAAGGTATTGGCTTTCCGGATCAATAGGGACACTAAAGAAGGCGTTCTTAAGATCAATAACAGTAAAGAACGTTGCCTCAGAATCAATGGCTGTCAATAGAGATGAGATATCTGGGACCACAGGGTACTGTGGTACAATGCATTTATTCAATTCGCGCAAATCAATAACCAATCGGTAAACTGGTGGTGCATTGGGATCTGTACGTTTAAGAATTGGAATGATAGGAGAATTACATAAATTCGAGTTGGTTTCTACAACCACTCCTTGTGCAATGAGCTCTTCAATGATTTTCAGTAAAGCCACTACAGCATCGGGGGGTAACTTGTATTGTCGAATTCGTGGTAAAACAAAACCTGGCTTGAGTGTAACTCGATACGGTGTAATGTGCATACAACCTACATCAGTGGGGCCTTGCGCCCATAAATGTGCAGGTACATTCTGTAATCGGGGATCAATATCTCTCAACACATAGTGACCTTTAAAGTCACGTAGAAACAACCGTACTCCTTCCGGAGAACAGCAGATAACAGCTCCTAGAGCTTTCAGAGTCTTGATACCTAACAAGTTTTCGGGACATGACTTAGTGAGCAGTAAATCTGTAGTACGTGTTAATGGACCAACTGCAAGGGGAAGTGGTTGCGATACTTCATTAATAATAGGCTTGCCTGAAAAACCAAGGGATACATTCTGTGAGCCTGAGAGGGGTGCCCCTGGGACCTCGTCGTGACTTATCGTTGTTCGGCTTGCCCCTGTGTCAATTAAAAACTTTCTGTCTTTCCCCAATACTTGACTGTGTACATAAGGACCCTCTTGATCTACAGGAACCTCAATAAGAGGCAAGCCAACTTCCCTCTCTAGGCTGTTTCATGTGTATCGCTGATAATCTGGATAATCAGTCTGGGCATACTGGTACATCTGCTGTGATGCATGTTGAATTGCAGTAATCGGTTGGGGCTGTGGCACCGCTACTGTCTGTTGTGAGGCTTGCATAGGCTGGATATTCTCTGATACTTGTTGTTGGACCTGGTCCTGTCTAGGAGGACGCGGTCTCTCTTTAGTTTTACCCGTGGCTATATTATGTTTCAAAACTGCACAATCGTTTATATAGTGACCTGGCTGTTTACAATAGTTGCATGTCCCTTTAACAGGAACTGTTGTATTATTAGACTGTGTCGTGCCCTTTTTCTGACCGTCAGCTGGAACTGACTGGGCAACTAACATTTTCATTTTTGTGTCTTTCATGCGTCTCTGTTCGTGTTCATGTTCTTCTCTAATTCTATTCTGGTGGTACTGTAACATTTGTAACATTTGTGAAGGTGTATTTGCTTGCCATGTGCTCTCGACTTTCTGTACACGATTCTTAACTTGGGGCAGGGAATTTTCGACTAGTTTTGTTACGAAAAGATGTGGATATGACTCGCTACTTGCTTTCAGGCCACTATTAATACCAAAACATTTCTCAAAACGGGAATAAAAATCGCTAGTGTCTTCATCGGGTTTCTGTTTACAGGCTGAGATAGCATCCCAGTCCTCCTTTTTAGTTGCTAATAAACGTGGCAATACTTGCACTAACAATCCTGGTAATGCTTTAGATTTGTCCCCAAGCCCTGTTCCTGGGGTACGAGTCTTTTCTTCGTCTTCTAATGCAGCCCAATCTATCTTTAGGTCTCCTACCTCCCAATCCTTTTCTTTGAGTTTCTCGTAGATACCAGAAGGCATTAACACTTTCAATATTTTCATAATGTCGGGGTAGGTGTAATCCCCCATGAGTAACATGTCTTTGATTTCGCGATGGAAACCTGCTGGGTCTTTATCGTGACAGGGCACTAATTTCTTCATTTCTAACAGTTCCATTTTCGTTATGGGCGTGTACACAAACACGCGTCTAAAGGAATTATCAGCATTCTGGACCGGATGCACTTCTCGCAAAGGGTTCTGTCTGTCTATGTAATACGTTTTTCTGTCTATGGGTGGAGCTGGAACAAACCGTGTATTCAGGAAAGTATTGTACCTGTGTCGATGTTCTAGAATTACTTTAATTAAGTCAGTACCTAGACCTCTCCATTGCGGCGAGAGTAGTTCTATTAAAATATCAGGTAAGGGACCTGGATCAGAATGATGGCCTTTGAATAATGTAATGAGATGCTGAACCATGTATATACCAGCTAATTTCTGTTCATCAGGAGAAAGGTTTAAAAAGGTCTGTACTAAACCATCATCACTATATGTATCAGGATCGTCAGTCCATTGTACGGCTGACCTGGCCAATTCTTGTTCATCCATGGAATTGAGTACATGGTACCCCATTCGTTCTTGTAGTATTCTGTCAGTGGCCTGGAATAGGTGTTCGGGGGTCTTTGGATTTGACATGGCAGTTCCAAAGATTCTTTTACTTTCCGGACGTACCGGACGCATTGAGTTATTATAGGGTCTTCCCTTACCTACATATGCTATCATTTCTCTGGCTGGTAATTGTGCTTGTCCTCCTGTCTCTTCTGGTGCGTCCTCCTCCCCCGAGGATTCAAGTTTGTCTGAATCTATTTCTGGTGCTGGCTGTCTTCTTTCATGTATCTTTATTACTGCATTTCTGATCCTTCGGTACATATTTTCTATACAGGCCTGTTTATCATGATTCCCGTCTGCTATATTCTGACCCCATCTATGAAGTGCTTTTATTTCTTCCGGGTTTGCACCCGGCCTATCCTGTTCTCTTATTAGGCAGTTTATGAAAAACCGTAATATCTTGGCTTGGGTGTCAACTTTTTGGTAAGCCATGGCCTCGCCAATACTTTCAGGGCCTACCCCTGTTTGGACAAAATGATATATTCTATCTAGATGATCAACCATTCCAGGTAGTGTCAATAAAAAGTTTGTAACTTGTCGCAATCGTACTGATGCGAGCATCATTCTATCGTCATTCTTTTTACCGGGTACTGGATCATATCTACAATCTGCAAGACGTTCTTTATATATGTCAAAATCGGCTGCTTGAGGTGTACGTTGTTGTGCTAGATCCCTATAAGTCCATCGATGTGTTGGTGGTGGGGTTTGAAAACCTATCGCCCCTCCTGACGCGCCTCCTAAGGCGCCGGATCCGAAC
Source organism: Lissotriton vulgaris (assembly GCF_964263255.1). Classification (NCBI taxonomy): domain Eukaryota; kingdom Metazoa; phylum Chordata; class Amphibia; order Caudata; family Salamandridae; genus Lissotriton; species Lissotriton vulgaris. Next base: position 762,163,445 of record NC_141696.1, on the reverse strand, counting down.
GGATTCGTTGGGTGTAAAGTAGGAGGAATGGGTGCAGGAAGAGGTGGAAGGACAGCCGGAAGTGTTGGAACGGGAGGAGGAGTAACTTGTCGCGGAGGTGGGGGTTGACTATCTCGGGGTCGAGCGCCGCCAGTAGGGGGAGTGCGGGGCGGTGCGGTATTAACATATTCGGGGGCTACATCGTCTAGATAGGAAGAAAGGAAAATGTCCTTTGTGGTCTTGTGATATACTTTAGTCGGGAGCAGGGGAGGGGGCAGATCCTTCGGCATTTCCGGAGTGGCCTTAGGTAAACCCTCGCCAGTAAAGGATACATACCATTCATAAGAGTGTTTCGCTGCCGGTCTACTTGTTCTGTTTTTACTCGTATCCCCTCCTCAACTAATACTTTTTCTTGGGCCTTGTCTGAATCCTCTTTATGTTTCTCTGCTTTTCTGAGTTCTTTCTCTGTACGTCTGTGCGATTCTTTACGCCATAGTTCAATGGCGTCTTTCTGAGACTGTCTGGCTTTCTTTTTCCATAATGCTTCTTCTACTCTCATGATGCACTCGGCATCCCATGTCCAAGTAGCGGGCCATCTTTGATTCTCTGCTAAATCTTTAGTATAGTCTACCCACAAATCGAGATATAATACAGCGTCTAGGCCGTGCTTGTGGTACATAAAGTGCCCTGGAGTGTCCCTAGGTGGAACGGGCACTGCTTCTTCTAGAATCCCTTTTCTAGTTCCTATCTGTCTTAGTTTAGAGAACAGCAGCATGTTTCAGTCGTGCTACTCTGGGCTTGATACTTACTCGACTTCGGACACAACTAATACAGTAAACACAATAATGCAGATCGAACAATCACTCATACCACGACATTAAAACATACTAAAACATTTCAGAGCGAACAATAATGGTTAGAATAAAACTAGCTAATGGCATGATATGGGATGTACTGCTAAACAGTACAGATACACCGCTAAACAGTGCAGACAGGATATACTGCTAAACAGTACAGATACACTGCTAAACAGTGCAGACCAGGTCTGTGTACCCAAACCCGTCTTGACCGGCACAAATTAATGCGCTCGTCTAGATGCTTCCCCAGCAATGGTACTCACCGGGAAGCACGGAACAGAAGGCCTCGGAAACTTGACACTGGACTGGACTCGACTGGACTCGACTCGTGACGTAAGCACTTCGGAACTTCGGAACTGGTGGGCCTCCGGATACCTCGGACTTTGCTCTCTCAGCTAGGCTCTGGTCGGGATCCTCCGCACTCCTCACCGCCTCGTCTGGGTGTCGATCGCAGCCTCAGTCACCTCCGTTGGCCTGAGGGAGATACAGGAAATCCTGCGGGTACGCGTAGTTGTCCGTCAGCGCTGTGGCAGGGGACCAGGCCTGCAACGCACCGCCGGCGCGTGAGGTGGGGGAGGGGTTCCTATTCGGGCGCCAAATTATGTGGTAAATTTTAATTACCTATACGGATTTTATGCGGTAAAGTTCAATAAGAATAACTCAGTCAAAATAAGAAGGCAGAATCCGTGGTATCTGAGGTTGAAAAGGGTTTTATTCCTTAACAAAGGAATTGGTTCGAACCAATGGTAGCATGACCCATCGCCACGAGGGTTCAGGGTGGGAATTGCAATGGACATGTACAATGATTTATTAACATGAAATCATATATATAGTCATTTCATACAGTAGCATTGAATGCAGAAGGCGTAACAGCTGAGAGAAACGAGATAAGAACAGAAATACGTAACAGAAGGCGTGCACTAGGGCGTACACGGAGGTGTGTGCTGGAAACGTCACATAAAAGTGTCATAAGTGGGTGGATCCCTAGAAGGATCCTGCAGAGTCAGCAAAAACATGTGGCAGAGATGCGCGCGCAGCAGCATGACGTATGATTGACGTGTAACTGGAGGGTGAAGGGGACTTGACATTTAGCCCTTCATGCGGAGACAGAAGTCTGGGATGTCAGAACAACCTAATCCCAAATCATATCTAATATCTTGTGTTTGGGGAACTGTAGTATCTAGAAGGAAAGGTCTCTCGGGCAGAGGCTATTCTATACTGACTGCTAGTGCGTGCATATGCGACTACGTGTCTACATGAGATGTGAGGGGCCATGGGCCTACCATGGTAACGGAAGCTATGAATTACTTGCATGGAGACAGTGAGGCCGGGCCCTTTGCTCTGCAGCTGGGAAGGATGTTTACCTAAACTACTAGACAGGAATGTATTTTTCGAGGAGCGGAGCAGATAACTTGAAGGTTGAATACAGTCTTGGCAGGCAAGGCTGGCCGAGCCTGGCACAGCTCGCCGCGCAGGGAGTAAGTCAAGGGTCAGGAAGCAGCAGGCTGCGGCTTTCAGAGGCAGAAGGGAGAAAGAGGCTCGATGGCAGGAATCAGGGCCTAACTCACCAGAGCTAGAAATCATGAAAGTGTACCACATAAAGACGTTGGCAAGGCACACTTAGGAACTGAATATCGGACCCATTCATGGTGCATCTGAAAGAGGACATGTTAACGTTGGACGCAAATGTATTTGCGTCTTCATGACTGGTTGTGGAGGGAACTTACATGTACTAGAAGCATGTACATGGAGCCGTTGGGGTCTACGATAGGGGACACAATTGACCATAAAATTTATTTTACCTCACCTGGGCCAGAGAGTGTTTTCAAGGATTGGATAACAAATTTATGAGATCAATCGTAAGGGTCCCTACTTGCACCCCCTTAATCCCCCTCCAATTTGATTTAAATTTCAAACAAACTGATTATTTTACAATTTTAAGACCTCTGATGTTCTGGATTAGAATTTGGTCCACTCCAGAATTACTAGACTATAGGAACAGCCTTCAAGAGGTATTAAACCTCGATTCTTATGGTTTGGACATATCCAAAAGTGGTTTAGAATGCTGGGTCTGTATTCACTATGGGAACACCCGGAGAACCTTCCACCCTTTGCTAAAACCATGGTGAAGAGAGCTTTTTGGTCCTATATGAATAATAAGTTTGTACACGAGAGTAGAATTGGGACCTTAACTAAAGATTTTTTATTGTTTAAAGGCGAACCCTGTTTCGAATCATTTCTGGATGAAATCGAGCCCCCTGTGGCTAAGACCCTCTACCTGAAATTCAGATATGGGAATCTTATGTTAAATTCTAATTTAGAACGTTGGTCAAAGAAAAGTGTGGCATGTACAATTGACAATAATAGAATATGTCCTATGTGTTTAGTTTCCTGTATGGAGAACGAAGTTCACATGCTTTTTGTATGCAAAGCGTACACGAAAGCCCGGAAAAAATGGCTAAAACCTATGTGTGCTCTCCTAGGGACTAGAAATTGTCTTACAGCATATAGGATTGTTAAAACTGATACTGCCCAGTTCATTGTATTTAGCATCAGCAGATTCCTACATTCAGTGTTTTTTATACGAAAGAATTTGGGTCAAATGCTTTGAGAAATTGGGTCAGATACTTTAAGAAGGTCTATTTTATATTACACTCCTGTTGCCAAATGAATTATGCTAAATGAATTATCTCAAATGAACCATGTTATAAGGAGACTGATGAATTGTGACTTTTTGCACTTTATTTCTAAAAAGAAAAACTCAAGCATGCTTTTATGAACTGATGTGCGTAATTGACTGTTCTCTTGTTTTATGTATGTATACATATGTGTCTTTTATGGCTATTCTGCCGAAATAAAGATTTAAAATAAATAAATAAATAAAAAATGAAATAAGCCAATTGGGTGTAAGCCAATTCTAGCATGTTTAGATGATAGTGCATAAGCACTTTCGCAGATGGTTAGCAGTGGGAAACTGGGCAGAGTCATAAAAGGCAACAGAAATTGGCTCAGTAAACTGGGAGGTAATGACAAACAGTTTGGGGATCACCCTGCAGAAAGGGCCAAGTCCAACATGAGTAAATTATTTTTCACAGTGGGAGCACTGAATGACCCCCTCCAAGTAACAGTCCTAAACATTTTCAGGAAAAAAATCCTATTGTAGTAATGATGGCAGAAAAGACCTGTCTGCGTTTTATTGTTTTCTAGAAAGGTTTAAAAATTGATTCTCTTCCATAGATTTATTTATAATTATTTAACGATTCATTTCTAGAACAAGGTTACACATATTGGAAAGAAAATATCAATTAGAAAAGTTTTTAAGAACCACGGGCCACATGCATCACTGTAAGGTTTTGCGATTCCTTATTTGCAATGTTTAGGGAATCGCAAATAAGGAATCGCAAAATGGGATGCATGATTTTATTCGCATAATATTTGCGATTCGATAAAAATCGCAATTTTTACCGAATCGCAAATATTATGCGAATTCTAATTTGCGATTTCGCATTTCCCATTGATTCTTATGGGCCAAAAGGCCCATAGGAATCAATGGGAAGGCATTGACATTTTGCGAATTTCAATTAGTGATTCGCAAAATGCTAATGCATTCCATGGGTGCAGGAGGGGTCCAAATGACCCCCCCTGCACCCCTGAAATGCATTTTTAAGTGCATGTTACACACACACGTGTCCTAAGGACATGTGTGTCTGTAACATGACAGTGTTTAAAATGCAATTTTGAGCATTTTAATACTTTTTTGCAAATTACCACGAGGTTCACCGTCGTGGTAATTTGCACCCCCTAATTGCGAATTCACAATTTAAAAAGCAATCATGCATTGCTTTTAAGGAATCGCAAACTTGCGATTCCTTAAAAGCAATCGCATTTTTGGAATTCGCTAAAAATAGCGATTTTCACAAAAATGTTTGATGCATACTAAAAAGATATTTAGGAATCGCAAACGGCCGAATTTACCGATTCGCACCGTTTGTGACTCCAAAATACCTTGCTGCATGTGGCCCCTCATTTGGGCAAATTCAGGTAGGCCAGATACCTTGTTTATTACATGTATGACTCCTAAAATATTATCTTTTGAAATAAAAGCGTGCATCAGACGAGTTGCAACAGTTTTATTTCCCTTTCAGATTTGTAGACACCGTAATTTGTGGCAATTAATTTGGCACATTTTGTAGATTGGAAATGGTAATAGAACATTACTGACAATGAATTGAATTAGATGGTTCAGAATGGAACCTAAAATATAACATTGTTTGGTTTGGATGGGATAGCATTATGCCCAACAGATAATATTATGTGTATGTACATATTTCTGTCTAAATCCACAGATCTCAAGGCAAATAGTTTAGATCCCACGTATAATACATATTCCGTTATGTCATTAATTACCTATAGGGTATGGAAGTTGTTTGAAAGGTGGCTGTCATGATCTCGTCGTCTGAATGCTGTGAATAAAACATATGTTGACATCTAAGTGTAGATGTGTTTTTAGTGATCTTCTTTTAGGACTAATAATGTGAAGGATAAAAGGTTCATATCTACAATAATGCGTGCTTCTCTAAAAGAAGAGCAGGCATACTCAGAGAAAGAAGCTGCAGATAGAATTAGCAGAGGTGGCGTGGAAATAGTACAGGTCACGTTCAAAGTTGTTCACAACGGCTTTAAAACTCTATCTAAACATAAATCTGCTGCCTCTTCGACGGCCTCTTCTGCTTTAAATATTTTCCAAGAAGACTTACATTCTCTGCAACACAGGCAAGCTCAAATGTGTGCACTGATACAATGAAGTTGTACATTAGAAATACTTAAGGTGCCCTGTTAGTTGATAAACCAAATGACTATTTTTTTTTTACTTACAATGTCCCTTCCAGACAGATAAACTTTAATAATGAGGCACCTACAGCCTTCCTTCCATCGAACAAATAGATTGCATCCTTTTTTATCGCTGAAGCTCTGCATCTCAAGTGACTTGTATTCCTTGTGCCACACTTTGGGGCATATTACCAACAACTAGCGAAAATTATTGCTAAATAGGCTTAGCGAAAAATTTTCTATCGCCAAGCATCGCCGGATTTTATTGCTGAGATAACGTGCTATTAGCAACGTTTATCTCAAAAGTGATAAAATACCTGGCGATAGCGGCGAAATGCGTGAATATCGCTGAGAATACAGCGATATTCACGCATTACCGGCAAAATGCTCTTAGCCATGTTATCCACCTCCAATTGAATAACATGGCTAAGAACTGGTCTGGGCAGGTGTAAGTATTTGGAGATATTCGCTCTTAGCGCGAATATTTCCATCGCTATGCCTGCCTTGCTAATAGGCGATAGCGATGTTAGCGACTGCTTTCAGTCGCTAACAGGTTGGGTACGCCCACTATGCATGTCATTAGCGATAAATATCGCTGACATGCAAAGCGGGTCCCAAACCGCTCGCTACAGCCTACAAGCTGTCGCTAACAGCTGTTAGCGGCAGCTTGCTAATAGGGCGATAGAATTTTCATGGCTTAGCGGCCGAAAAAGGCCGCTAAAGCGGCGAAAATTGCAAATCGCCCCCCTTGATAATATGCCCCTTTGTGAGGAAAACGTAGCTATGTATTTTGAGAAAACACTTCTTTGTGTGGCCTAGACCAAGGTTTTGTGTATTTGCTAGCTGCATTGAAATGTTATGGAACTACTGGGCATATTACCAAGGGGGACGATAAGCAATTATCGCCGATTTAGCGGCCATTAAGCGGTGATAATTCTATTTCTCTATTAGCAAGCTTTGAGGCGATAGCGAGCGGTTTAGGGCCCGCTTTGCATGTCAGCGATATTTATCACTAATGACATGCAAAGTGGGCGTACCCAACCTGTTAGCGACTGAAAGCAGTCGCTAACGTCGCTATCGCCTATTAGCAAGGCAGGCGTAGCGATGGAAGTATTCCCGCTATCGCCAAAAACTAACGCCTGCTCAGAGCAGTTCTTAGCCATGTTATCCAATGGGAGGTGGATAACATGGCTAAGAGCATTTTGTCGCTAATGCGTGAATATCGCTGTATTCTCGGCAATATTCACGCATTTCGCCGCTACCGCTGGATATTTTAGCACAATGGAGAAAAATGTTGCTAATAGCATGTTTTCTCCGCTAACATATCCAACGATTGGCAGCGATAAAAAAAATCGTCGCTAAGCCTATTTAAATATCGCTACTTGTTGATAATATGCCCCTACATTTTATTCCCCCCCAGTAATAGTCTTTGAAAGTGTTCATGACCCAAAATCAACATGATAGATACATGCCTTGAATCCTTAAATTAACTTGTAGCAGTTCTAATGCAGAAAGAGGTACCTCTGAGATTCAACGAACCCTGACAACTCAATTTCCAGCACATTTTGCTAATCTTTTTCCCAGTGTTTCCTGTTTTGAGCACAACTGGCATGAATCTGGCTTATTGACTAGCTTCGAGTCTGTGTTTTGAATTATTAATTCTTTTTTTAGTTCCATGTGTCCAAGCATGTTTGATGGAATATCAACAGTCATTCTCATTGTGTGGTGCACAATTTTTGTTTCTGTCCTGCTGAAGTGAATAAGATCAACAGGACCAGCAATGCATCACATCCAACCGAATTTCAGTGCCTCAAGCTATTGCATGCTGCTATGTTGCAGGAGAGCTGCTGGTTTAGCTAAATGCACGCGGGAGTGGCAAACTTCACCTTCCTCAAGTGAGACTTATGTTTCAATGACTGAACTGTTTTCAACATGTCACTTTGAATATTCCATTGGAACAACAGGCAGTGCTTCCTGTTGATTGCTGGGTTCTGGAGTGCAATGGCGCATCATCACACTTCTCCCTTTGAATCTTAAGTTTGGCTGACATATATGCCATTTTATGTGGAACTGACAAAATCATAATTTTCAGATGGCATTCCGAGTAGCTTTATAAAGTGATCCAATTCCAGCAGATGCACCTTTGACTCTGCCTCTTATGCCATATTCATCTGTATTTTTAACATTTTCAATCTTTGATCCCAACCTAGCTTCTCAATCATCTACTGTTGGCGACTAATAGGATTACTGTAATTCATTCCACCATACCTAACTTTCCTGATGCAAGACGTGTTGAACATGAATCAATGAAACAAGAGAAATACAATCAAAAGCTGCTGATGTTTGATTATACAGCCAACAGAATCCAGCTTTTGTGCTTGTTAATTCTTTTTGGATTCATGGTTGGTTTTTGTAAAATGCTGAATAATCAGATTTTGAAACCCAAGGGAGTTAGGTCCTTAAACGGGACAGGGGCGGGCTGGACCTTTTGTAAATCAGAAAAAACAGAACAAGTGCCTGCACCCTCCTTATTTGTTATAACGTGATTAATCCAATTCAGACCAAACCAATACTTAATTACGTTCGGTCAGGTACCTTGATTTGTACCACTCACTTTTTTTTTATTTTTTAGCAAACTTTCATACGTGTTTTAGGCAGAAAAACAAATACACCTCAACATTTAACACATATATATACATTTCATACAAAACAAAGAGAATATATTCACAAATTAGACTACAAAACATCCAAATGACATTTAAATAATAAACATTACAATGATTATTTTCAAACAAAGATCAACTTCATCGTCAAATGCCCAGGAACATTGAAAAAATGTTCAATGTTCCTGGGCATTTCCTGCACATTACAACCTGTAATTTGATAGCATGTCAGTTATTCATGTATATGTACTAGGGTGATTTGTAATGTGTTAGAATTAAGGGAAGGTGCAACAGAATTCACATGCTATTTTTTTCATTTTACATAATTTATCGTGAGGTCTGGTTTAAAATGGTAAATAATCTGAAAAATGTATCTAAGTCTAATATAAATTTATATTAGGCAAAGAGGAATCTTTAGGTTCCTAGGAGATTTGCTCAAGTTGAGCTGAAAACAGCTCTAACAAAGGCCACAGGCTCCTCTGAGCAAGGAGGTTCTAATCAACTCGGAAAAGCTATAATTGAGACTTAGAACCACCATCTCCAAGTACAGAAACTAACTGAACAACAAGCCTGTTATTAATCTGAGGTATGTGGGATAGAGGCCACCTAAAGAAACTAGGAAAGGTACTTTTGCAGCTAAGAAGGCTTAGCTGGGGCCTAGAGGGTAGAAGAGTTTGGTTATCAAATACTAATTTAATAATTTAAGGCAATTCATTTTTGAAATGCCATTGCAATGTTGATTGTTTTTTAAATATTTCGCTTTTTAATTGCTTTAGTTGCCACTAATGTGTTTATTTTAATAGTCAAATCAATAAACTTTATCATACAAGACTAGAACATTAAGGGTTCGATTTATATGTTGGCGGTGTGTATACTCTGCCACCCTGGCAGAAAATAGGTTTAGCTATGGTGGTTCCTACTCTGACAGGGCCATAGCCAAACCTCTCTGAAGGCCCAACAGAGTATGGATCATCGGAGAAATGGCTAAATGTTCGCTCACCCAATCAAGATGGGCGGACATGTAGCCATTTTTTACTGTCTGTTACTGACAGGCCAACCCTGACGGCGAGGGACAGTAAAAGGCAAATAATGCTCCCCCTGCCATGGAAGATGACTACCATGACAAGGGGAGCATTGTTTTTTTATTTTAAAAAAAAGAAAATCCGTTTCGAGATTTTCTTTGGAAAATAGAAAATGAAAACTGTATGGTGAAGGGTTTTGTCATGCTGACCCAGACTTGCACCAAACAGAGGTATGCATTTACAGGAACTGCCATGATGGCGATTCCTGCCAATGCATGAAAAACAATCCCTGCCTTGTGGTCATTATGCATTTAGCAGGTGGCCCCTCAGCCATGAGGATGTAGTATTATACTCCATCCGTTTGCTGGAATGATGGGCTGTCTGCCACATTATAAATCAGACCTAAGTATGGAAACTATATAGTGTGGAATTTTTGTGTGTGTCCGTCCATGGTGAAAAAAAGTTTCAGAAATCACTAATAAAATTTAAAAAATCCTGTAGTCTCAAAGGGCTGATTGTTTCACAGAATGCACTTGAAGGAAATGGCCCGATTAAGGTCACCAGGGTCACTCACGACCTCCTCTCAGCCTGCCATGCCAAATGAAGAGACGGTCAGACAGTAGAGAAGGCACACCAATATCTGTTTATTTGAATACACTCAGAGTGGAGCCCAATCTGCACAGCCGCTTGGGAGTGCTGCAGAGGGACTGAAATCAGAAAGCAAAAAGATACATTTTGTACATTTCAGAACCAATGAAGGCACGCCCTCAATGGAATTTTCCAAGCAGATGCAGCTAAACAGTGAAATACAAAAAGTAAGCTTCAATTCTGACGCTGGGTACACACTATCTCCTACCCAATGTCATTCTGCCCGTGCCCACCACTAGACAAGGGGGAGAAGGCCTCTATCTAAAGGGAAAGTTATGCACTAATAAGAACAGTGTATTCATTAGTGAAGCAAAACCTAACCTTGGAAAAACAGAACCTAATAGAGGCCTTTTTTCGGAAATAGCTCAGTATAAGTTTAGATTATAATACACAATGGCGCCAAAATAGGAATTGGCGTAGCGAATGCTAACATACATAGAACAATGCACAAACATGAATTTTTCTATCCTAACACACTATCCGCATGCAAGGTATAGGTGGTTTAGGTGGTTTGTGGGTTACAGCATGCCAGATTCCTTTCCCAAGTTGACAAGTTGACTCAGCCTGCGGTTGTCCAGAGGGTTTAGGGTTTCTATAAACTGGGACATATTAGGCAAATGAACTCAGGGATACAGGCACCTGGTTAATGCTAGGATGTAGGACTTGTTAATTAGTGATGCAAACAGTATCAATCATTTTGTTCAATGGAGCAAATCAGGGGAAATCAGAGAGTTTCATGGAGGATTGTTTAGAACCAGTATGCATTAGGCAAGCAATAGGTCTATCATTAATAACACATCAAACATATTCCCTTTTTTGATCTACAAGGATTAAGGCTTTCACTAGGCTGTTACTCTTCTTGGATTGTCCTGATATTTAGTGTGCTGGTGTTGGGAAGGGGGGAGGCAGAAAAGGGAAATTGTACTGTTTGTGCTGATCATTGGTTTAAGGAGGGTGATTTGGTAGTCAGTCTTGTTTTAAATGTTCCAAATGTCCGCAAATAAAATAGAAAGGTATTCACTGGTGAAGTGTGTTGTCCTCACCCTGACACCTCTAGATTCTTCAACTTCCTTGTATTTCTCTGTGTCTAGCTTTGACTGTGTTGACAAGATTGCATTTAAAGAGACATTGACTTTGATTCTGTAGATTATTTCTTTCTTGGACGACCACTCAAAGATTACCCACCAAAATTAATTCTGACAAATGTTTAGTTTGCCAACCCTATATGATCTCATCTACCTCAACCGCCTACCATGAGTGCCAAAGAGGAGCAGGAGCTAACTATTTAAGGGAAAAGGGCACTGGACAGGAGCACCTCAGTTTCATTGTCTTTTATCGGTTTGGAACACCACATATACCATGCTTAAGGTAACATCACTATACTATGTACTATATTTTGATGATAGTTGTGGTCATGTTTAATGAGAAAACAAATTATACTATATTATTTAGCAAATATGGTTAAACCTAATTCCACAGCCTTATCTTAAATTGTGGGGTTTTTACTGTTAGTTTCCTCGGTGGCCCACTATTGGTGTGATCAGTTCATTTTGATCATTCTTTTTCATTTTAGCGAAAGTTTGGTTGGAGTTTAAGTGGAGATTAAAATGTCAAGTGAATTGTCATTTGGAGTTCACCCTAATAATAACAAGCATTAGGAATGCATTAGGGCTCGGGCTTGTTTGAGTTTGAGATAATGGCATTGTAATGGTAATGTGCACTGAGAGCTGCTGATGATTGTGCCAATTGAAAGAGTGGCTGGTATACTGTCAGCTGTTGGTGTGTGTGTGTGTTTAGTGAGAGTTGCACTAACATTGTTTGTTGTGTGCGTGGGTGTTTAGCGGCACTGATGCATGGTCGTGTTTGTTTTTGGTGAAAGCGTACATTGATGGTTGTTGGTGTTTGTGCATGGTGAAAGCATTCATTGACGGCTGGGGTGTGTTGTTGTGTGTGTTGTTTTCTGTGTAGTGGTGAGTGTGTTGTGGTGAGTCTGTGGGGGTGAGCCTGGGGAGTGAGTGTGGTGCTGACTGTGTTGTGGTGAGTGGTGAAGAGTGTGGTGTTGAGGGAGTGAGGTGTGTGTTGTTTGTGTGTGTGTTATGTGTGTGTGGTGTATGTGTGTGTGGTGTGCGTGTGTGTGGTATGTGTGGTGTATGTGTGTGTGGTGTTTTCTGCACACTCACACACTGCCCCTACACATTCACACACTGCTCACCCGCACACTCCCAATGTCACCCTGCATAGTCACACACTGTTTATCCTGCACACTCATTCTGCACACTCACACAATGTGCACCCTGCACCCTTACACACTGTCTCTGCAGCCATTCTGCACTCACTGTCACTCTACACTCACTCTGCACTCACTGTCACTCTACACTCACTCTGCACTCACTGTCACTCTACACTCACTCTGCACTCACTGTCACTCTGGCACTCACTCTGCACTCACTGTCACTCTTGCACTCACTCTGCAATCACTGTCACTCTCGCACTCACTCTGCACTCACTGTCACTCTGCACTCACTGTCACTCTGCACTCACTGTCATTCTGCACTCACTGTCACTCTCGCACTCACTGTGCACTCACTGTCACTCTGCACTCACTGTCACTCTGCACTCACTGTCACTCTGCACTCACTGCACTCACTGTCACTCACTGTCACTCTACACTCAGTGTCACTCTGCATTCACTGTCACTCTGCACTCACTGTCACTCTGCACTCACTGTCACTCTGCACTCACTGTCACTCGGCACTCACTGTCACTCTGCACTCACAGTCACTCTGCACTCACTGTCACTCTACACTCACTGTCACTCACTGTCACTCTGCACTCACTGTCACTCTGCACTCACTGTCACTCACTGTCACACTGCACTCACTGTCACTCTGCACTCACTGTCACTCTACACTCACTGTCACTCTACACTCACTGTCACGCTGCACTCACTCTGCACTCACTGTCATTCGGCACTCACTGTCACTCAGCACTCACTGTCACTCTGCACTCACTGTCACTCTGCACTCACTGTCACTCTACACTCACTGTCACTCTACACTCACTGTCACTCTACACTCACTGTCACTCTGCACTCACTCTGCACTCACTGTCACTCGACACTCACTGTCACTCGGCACTCACTGTCACTCTGCACTCACTGTCACTCTGCACTCACTGTCACTCTACACTCACTGTCACTCTACACTCACTGTCACTCTGCACTCACTCTGCACTCACTGTCACTCGGCACTCACTGTCACTCTGCACTCACTGTCACTCTGCACTCACTGTCACTCTACACTCACTGTCACTCTGCACTCACTGTCACTCTGCACTCACTGTCACTCTGCACTCATTGTCACTCACTGTCACTCTGCACTCACTGTCACTCTGCACTCACTGTCACTCTGCACTCACTGTCACTCTACACTCACTGTCACTCTACACTCACTGTCACTCTGCACTCACTCTGCACTCACTGTCACTCGGCACTCACTGTCACTCTGCACTCACTGTCACTCTGCACTCACTGTCACTCACTGTCACTCTGCACTCACTGTCACTCTGCACTCACTGTCACTCTGCACTCACTGTCACTCTACACTCACTGTCAATCTGCACTCACTGTCACTCTGCACTCACTGTCACTCTGCACTCACTGTCACTCTACACTCACTGTCACTCTACACTCACTGTCACTCTACACTCACTGTCACTCTGCACTCACTCTGCACTCACTGTAACTCGGCACTCACTGTCACTCTGCACTCACTGTCACTCTAAACTCACTGTCACTCACTATCACTCTGCACTCACTGTCACTCTGCACTCACTGTCACTCACTGTCACTCTGCACTCACTGTCACTCTGCACTCACTGTCACTCTGCACTCACTGTCACTCTGCACTATGCACTCACTGTCACTCTACACTCACTGTCACTCTGCACTCACTGTCACTCTGCACTCACTGTCACTCTGCACTCTGCACTCACTGTCACCCTACACTCACTGTCACTCTACACTCACTGTCACTCTGCACTCACTCTGCACTCACTGTCACTCGGCACTCACTGTCACTCGGCACTCACTGTCACTCTGCACTCACTTTCACTCTACACTCACTGTCACTCTACACTCACTGTCACTCTGCACTCACTGTCACTCGGCACTCACTTTCACTCTGCACTCACTGTCACTCTGCACTCACTGTCACTCTACACTCACTGTCACTCACTGTCACTCTGCACTCACTGTCACTCTGCACTCACTGTCACTCAAAGTCACTCTGCACTCACTGTCACTCTGGCACTCACTCTGCACTCACTGTCACTCTACACTCACTCTGCACTCACTGTCACTCTGGTACTCACTCTGCACTCACTGTCACTCTCGCACTCACTCTTCAATCACTGTCACTCTCGCACTCACTCTGCACTCACTGTCACTCTGCACTCACTGTCACTCTGCACTCACTGTCACTCTTGCACTCACTGTGCACTCACTGTCACTCTGCACTCACTGTCACTGCACTTACTGTCACTCTGCACTCACTCTACACTCACTGTCACTCACTGTCGCTCTACACTCACTGTCACTCTGCACCCTCTGTCACTCTGCACTCACTGTCACTCTGCACTCACTGTCACTCCACACTCACTGTCACTCTACACTCACTGTCACTCTGCACTCACTGTCACTCTGCACTCACTCTGCACTCACTGTCACTCGGCACTCACTGTCACTCTGCACTCACTGTCACTCTGCACTCACTGTCACTCTACACTCACTGTCACTCACTGTCACTCTGCACTCACTGTCACTATGCACTCACTGTCACTCTGCACTCACTGTCACTCACTGTCACTCTGCACTCACTGTCACTCTGCACTTACTGTCACTCTGCACTCACTGTCACTCTGCACTCACTGTCACTCTACACTCACTGTCACTCTGCACTCACTCTGCACTCACTGTCACTCTGCACTCACTGTCACTCTGCACTCACTGTCACTCTGCACTCACTCTGCACTCACTGTCACTCGGCACTCACTGTCACTCTGCACTCACTGTCACTCTACACTCACTGTCACTCTGCACTCACTGTCACTCTGCACTCACTGTCACTCTGCACTCACTGTCACTCTGCACTCTGCACTCACTGTCACTCTACACTCACTGTCACTCTACACTCACTGTCACTTTGCACTCACTCTGCACTCACTGTCACTCGGCACTCACTGTCACTCGGCACTCACTGTCACTCTGCACTCACTGTCACTCTACACTCACTGTCCACTACTGTCACTCTACACTCACTGTCCACCACTGTCATGGTAGTAGTGTACGGCTGCGCTCTGCGTGAGTGATGTAGGGTGTTGCTACTGACTGGTAATACGATTAGGACTCCAATTCCTCATGAAAAGTTCTGCAGTGTTCTGACCGAGCGTGTCGGATCCCGTAGCCCGTAGCCCGCCTCTGCCTCCGCCCTAGAGCCACCGCACGTACGACGTTCGACGTAGAGGGAGTGAGAGTGAGACAGCGCGAGCGGCCTGTGCCGCGGTGAGCGGAGCAGCAGAAAGCGAACCGGCATCTATTTTGGAACCGGCACTTAACAGAAGGAAACGGAAGGAAAACGATGACAGCCATAAGCAACTTGTGAGACGCAGTGGAGCAGGGGGCTCCCTGCCCAAAGCTGCTGGCAGACGGGCCGGGCACGAGGCACGCCAAACAAGTCGGACATGCAGAGGTAAGTGAGGGATGAGGAGAGGAGGATCAGGAAGCCCCAGTAGTCGAGTGGAACTGCGGGCGCTTTTCGCTTGAGCAGTCGGGCGACTCCGTGCTTGGGGGTTTTTAAAACAACAATTCGGCAACAATTCGGAGGTTGAACTGGCACCCCACTGAGGCCTGTTTCTGTGTATACGAAGAGCCAAAGTAACAAGACTTGCTCGACTCAGGCAATATCAGCAGTGGATTAAACTATACTACTAAAAATACTTCCCCTCCTATCCCACACAAAGAGAAAGAGTCACTAGCCCCAAGAGTAACATTAGCATCAGGGGAAATCGCCAAGATGGTTGCAAAAAAAGGTAAAAAAGTGGCAGAACAAAACTTACAGACAAAAATGAAGGTGGCAAACACATTAATGCGGGCTCCCTGGAAGGGAACAGTGGGAGTTTAGACCTGTCCCCAGTTAAAGGGAAAAGAAAGGCGCTAAAGAAGACCAAAGCTGTGGTTGACCCTCCAGGCAGAGCCACAGCAATGAAGGATTTTGTGGGGAGACATTTTAAAAAAGTTGTCACATCGGCACAAGTGCATGACCAAAACCTAACCCACGGAAAAACTATAAGTAAATTAGCTTCCATAAATGGGAACTCCGATATGGGCGAGAAAGGAAGTACCTCCCTACCGGTGGAGGTGCATAGTACTGACTCACATAATATGGTCAACCACTCTCTACAGCTATTACTGGATCAGGGGGGCCTACCATCGCCACGGTTGTCATCATCACCACAGCTACTCTTCTCATACGACTTGGAGAGAGACCCCCTAGATAGCCTGATTCAACAGGACAGCCCAATCCCCTCGGAAGGGAAGGAGTGAGTATCAGAAATTTCCCTGAGCAGCAGCAGGACAAGCCAGAAAAGAAAGGACTTTAAAAGTCTGCTGGGAACCCTAGATAACAGCTTGAAGCAAGCAGACGAACTAAATATAACTCCAGAGCTAAATCCAGATCTAAATCGGGACTTATCATCAATGTCTGCGGTATCTATGTTGGATCTAATGCTGATTCTCCAAAAGACCCTACAAGGTCTACTAGAAGTAACCCTATCTAATAATACGGTGTTAAAAAATCAAACTGTTTACTTAGGCAAAATAGAGGGGGATTTGCAGGGGATAAGGACTCTCATGCCAGCAATGGTAAGACAAATCCCCGATCATGAGTCATCAATACAGATACAGGAGGAAAGCAATGAACCGCCCTTAGGGAAGGAGCTTTGGCCAAAGATTGTAAACAAAACGCCAATGCCAGAAAGAGATATGCAGGGGAAAAGTCAGCTACAAACCGATAACCTCCTCAAGGAGAGCCATCAAGTATATATATCAAAATGGCCTATGAGGGTAATAAGGAGAGCAGAGCATAATAGATGTGGGCATAGAAGAAATGTAACCAAAAGTGCAAGGGGTGTAGGTAAAAAAATCGTTAGTAAAAGGAAACAAACAATGGTTAAGGAAACGGGGTGGGTAAAAGTAGGAGGTACACAGGGAAGAGTCACAAAAGGATCTGCACACTATAGTAGTACACAAAAAAATTAAAAAAAAGCAAAAGGGCAGCTAAATGCGACGCCCTGTCTCAAGAGCTCGAACTCACAAAAGAACCTAGATAGAAATAACCCCCTAGCTGTGCCCAAAGTGACCACGAGGCCATTGGGAGGAAATCTGCAGACCTGGGTCACAAGGGAGATTAGACCTGGTAGTTTGTATGAAAAAGTAGGAAAAGCTAATATGAAAGTAATCTCCCCTCTATCTAGGGTAAGAAAAGAGAATAACGGGAATATGGAGTTATACTTCGAACAAATCCCAATAAGAAAAGGGGGGAAGAATCTTGGAAAGAGGCCGCCCCTAAATAGGTCACAACTGCTGCAAGGTTTTGCAAAATGTCAGAACCTCAAAGCAATTGGAACAAACGACCTAAGGGGAGTGGGGTTCAGTCAGGTCAGAGAAGGGAAAGAGATTACAAAAGTTACACTGTACTCCAACCTGGTAATAGAGACGGTTAAGAAAGCAGCAACTGAGTTACAGAAGGAGGGAATAAGACTGTTAGAGGAGAACGAAGTATTGGTAGACATAGGCGAGAAGAAAGGGCAGGGTCAACACTTCCTTAAATGCCACGCAGGTCTAGGAAAGAGACAGGTCAAGTAATGTGAGTACGAGGTTGAGAATGGCGAGATGCCAGGAAACATAAAAATAACAGCAAATAGCTCAAATATCGACCAGTGGTTGGGGAACTGGAGCAAGGAGTTAGGTCAGGCAGGCCCATCACAGAAATTCGAGGAAGAACAGGGGGAGGAAGGTTGGTTAGAGGACATTGAATAGGAAAAAGGTATGCCACATAGCATAAGACTGGCCCCCTGGAACATAAATGGGCTAGGAGCTGATGAAAAACAAAAAAATGTAAATGAACTTGGAGAAAACGTAGAAATTATGTGTATCCAGGAGACCTGGTTATGTGGCAAGACACTAATTTTCGATGGTTTCTACCAGTTAATTCGACCTGCAAAGAAGAATAGATTTGGGCGTCCTGTAGGTGGATTAATGACCCTAGTGTCTACAAGAAATATGAAAAAAGTAGTGGAAATAACCGTAAGATGCAAATGGCTGCTGGTTTGTAGAATAATGTTATCAGAAAGCATAAATCTTGATACAATACTGATTATAAATGTGTACATCCAATGGGCCCTATGGAGCAATATGTGGAGGAAATGGCTATTTTTAAAGAGGATTTGGTTTCTCTATGTGAAAAGTACTGCGAGGACATTATTTTGCTTCTTGGAGATTTTAACCACAAATTACACACAAAGAATGTAGATTGCTGTTTCCGAGAAATACTAGAGGCATATGACATACCGCAGGCAATATTCCCCAAATGTTTACTAGGTGCAAAGGACACACAGTTGGCTAACTTCCTAGGAGCTAAAAATCTCTTCTGCCTAAACGGAAGGGGCCCCCAAGGCTGTCCGGCCAAGAGAACATTTAAATTGGGTACGCAGAGTTGCCCTATTGACTATGTTTTTCTGGCACCCTGGAATTTCCACTTAGTCTCGGGGTTTAGCATCACAAATAGAGAAGGGAGTGACCATAATGTGCTATCCCTAGAGTTTCCAGTAGTATAGGTAGAACCCCGCCCTCAAGTGTTAGAGCAACAGATGGACTACCCTAGATGCCGTACAACTAAACTAACGGATGAATACATCTCAAGACTAATAAGGTTGCAACAAAATCTAGATCTACAGATAGTAAGTGGACAAACCCTTGACTGGTATGTAAGGAAAATCGAGGAGGTTGTCCAAATACTCTGCAAAGGATTAAGAGATGGTAATGGGGGAAATAACAAAACCAAAGTAAGTAATAGAAAAATAGGTAAACTAACAGGCTGGTTTACAAAGGAATGTCTGGAGAAGAAAAGAGAAGTCAGGAGAATGGCCCGCCGGTTTGCCCGAAATGGGAATCAGGCCAGTGGAAAGGACTTAGTGGCCCTAAAAAGAGAGTATAACATGTTAACAAGGAGGGTAAAAAGAGAATTTAAAGAAGGATGTTGGGTAAAACTTCTAGAGACGATTCAAACAAGGAACCTACGCCAGTTCTGGCAACTAGTGAATTCAGCAGCAGAAGGCCACAAAGGGGCAATGAACTGCATTGTTGAGGAGGCGGCCTGGGAGGAATATTTACAGGACCTGTATAGCGCAAAAACAGATCAGGAAGAGAACCTGTACACAGATTGGAGCGGTCTGGTAGTAGGTATGAAACCTGAGTTTTCTGTCGATGAGGTTAGAAAACAATAAAGAGTCTAAACCTTACGAGAGCAGCAGGCCCTGATAACCCCCCGGCACTGATAATCAAAACACAACCAGACTGGTGGGCAAAAATTTTCGCGGACATGTTTCAAATAATCCTAGAAACCGGGAGATTCCCCGATACCTGGAAAGGGGCCATAATACGGCCCATACATAAGAAAGGGGATATGCATAGTCCTAAAAACTATAGGCTAATCAATTTACTTGACATTGGGGAGAAGATCTTCGCCAAAATAGTACTAGGCAAATTAAAAAACTGGGTAGAGACAAATCTAATTATCCCAGAGGAACAGGGAGGATTTAAGGAAGGCCATTCCACAATGAACCACTGTCATGCCCCTTGGGCGCTGGCCCGGAAGTCGATAGAGCAAAGGGGAAACTTGTTTTGTTGTTTTGTCGACTTCCGGGCAGCCTTTGACTCAGTGGATCGCGGGAAACTTTGGGAGTGCCTGATTAAATATAATATCCCAACTGACCTATTAGCAATATTGAAAGAATTACATAGAGGAAACTGGGCCAAAGTAGAAAAAGATACACAGGGGGCACTCACAAGGAAAATAGCAATAGACAATGGACTCCGACAGGGCTGCATGTTAGCTCCTCTACTCTTTTCAATCTTCCTAGCAGACTTGCCGGTAGAATTGGAGGTGGAGAAGAGTGCTAGCCCCAGAATGAGTGGTAAGAAAGTATCATGCTTATTGTATGCAGATTTTCTCGTTATCACTGACCAGACACAGCTGGGGCTACAGAGGAAATTAAATGCTTTTAACGAATACTGCAAGAGTAAACTGCTAATAGTAAATATGGACAAAACAAAGGTTATGTGCTTTGGTAAAAAGCCAAAGAGCTTTTACTGGTATCTAGATACAACTAAATTAGAAACAGTAAAAGAATATAAATATGTGGGCCTATGGTTCGAATCATCCTTAAAATGGAACAAACATGTAGAAAACCAAAATGCAAACGCTTCTTCCTCTATTTGTGGTTTGAAAACATTTAATAAAACCTACGGAGATATGTCACATAAACCCATGATAAAAGCTTTCTCAGCCATTGTCCCCCCACAAGTATTATAAGGGGCAGAGGTCCTATTCCTTAGTGGTAAAGGGGATTGGAATCGGGAGGAAGGTAAAGCGGTAAAAACGCTACTGTCCTTGCCAAAGTCAGCCATGTTACAGGCAATTAGACTCGAAACAGGACTGATAGGGTGGAATACCCAGACCAGAATGGCTGTGGCTAGATTTTGGAAACGGCAATCTCTAGAGGAAGCGCAAAAGGTGTCACACTGGTGTAGTGGGGAAATACAACATAGCAATCTAAGATGGACAGCTGAGGCAAAAAAGAAGATAAAAGAGACAATTTGTTGCCTAGATGTAGGTACAACCCAAAACCCCTTAGAAGCAGTCTTTACAAAAGAGACACTTAGACAAAAAGGAAGGGAGCACTCAAGGTCACAGGACCTAGGTTATCTAAGAAATACAAAATCGGTAGAAAACATGATAGAAGTGTGGGAAACCGATATAGGATATCCATACCTAGAAGCACTCCCGAACTATGGATTTAGGTGGGATATTTTAAAAATGAGAATTGGCATTATCCCCTGGCGAGTGGAGGAGAACGTCATGGCAGAAATGATGTACCCAGATGGTTTTTGCAAGTGCGGTATGGGGTCTAAGTGTGAGATAATGCAAATTCTTCTTGACTGTCTTAGGTATGTTGAAGTGAGAAAACGGATTCTGCGACCCATATTCAGAAAAAATAACACAAGAGCGAGAGCCCAAGCAATCAATTTAGTGCTAAGAATGGAATATCTACAAATAGCTTTAGCGCTGGGTTATTACCTGAAAGAAATCAATCAAATGGTCAGGGGAAAGCTCAAAGAAGTGTAGTGAGAAACCCCTGTTACCCTGTATACAATAAAAGAAGAAAAGTAACTTAGGCAGGCCAAGTCCAATGGGTTTTAATACCGTTTAATCTCCTTAAAGCAATGGTGGACTGCTGAAGATATGGAACAGCCCTGACTTTAAAAGTCAAAGATGATTCGGATTTTAAGTAGAATGTTCTGTATGTTTTATACCTTGTTAAAGATTTTAACAAAAGCTGTACACTGTTTTACTAATAACTAATTATGTATAATATCCTGAATTTTATTCGATTTGGTTTTAAAGACTAAGGTTTAAATAAACAGAGTCTTTCTCTCTCTTTCTCTCTCTCACTGTCACTCTACACTCAGTGTCACTCTACACTCACTGTCACTCTGCACTCACTCTGCACTCACTGTCACTCGGCACTCACTGTCACTCTGCACTCACTGTCACTCTGCACTCACTGTCACTCTACACTTACTGTCACTCACTGTCACTCTGCACTCACTGTCACTCTGCACTCACTGTCACTCTGCACTCACTGTCACTCACTGTCACTCTGCACTCACTGTCACTCTGCACTCACTGTCACTCACTGTCACTCTGCACTCACTGTCACTCGGCACTCACTGTCACTCTGCACTCACTGTCACTCTACACTCACGGTCACTCACTGTCACTCTGCACTCACTGTCACTCTGCACTCACTGTCACTCTGCACTCACTGTCACTCGGCACTCACTGTCACTCTGCACTCACTGTCACTCTACACTCACGGTCACTCACTGTCACTCTGCACTCACTGTCACTCTGCACTCACTGTCACTCTGCACTCACTGTCACTCTGCACTCACTGTCACTCTGCACTCACTGTCACTCTACACTCACTGTCACTCTGCACTCACTGTCACTCTACACTCACTGTCACTCTACACTCACTGTCACTCTGCACTCACTCTGCACTCACTGTCACTCGGCACTCACTGTCACTCTGCACTCACTGTCACTCTACACTCACTGTCACTCACTGTCACTCTGCACTCATTGTCACTCTGCATTCACTGTCACTCACTGTCACTCTGCACTCACTGTCACTCTGCACTCATTGTCACTCTGCACTATGCACTCACTGTCACTCTACACCAGGGGTCTTCAAACTGTGGGGCGCGACCCCCAGGGGGGGCGTGGAGTGGTGTGAAGGGGGTCGCGCATTCACAGTCAGTCTGCCCTCCAGGGCTTCAGCCCCCCTCTTCCCCCGTCCTCTCTGTCTCAGCCCGGGCTGCTGCAGTGAAACTCGAGCTGCTGGGGGCTCGGCTGGGCAGTGTCTGGAGTCTTATCTCCGGCAAGTTTTTCACAGGTCTTTAAAGACCATTAGCATCTTTCCATGCCTTTGTAAACTGGTTACAGAGGCTTAATGTTTTTTATGGTTCCAGTACCCCCTGGGCCCCCACTCTGCCTATTCCTTACATTTGTATTTTTACACTTCTTGCTGTAGTGTGAGAATGCATTTAATGAAAAGGAATATAAAGTTGGGTTGCCAAAAGAAAAATGCCTGCTCTTGACACTAAATAGTTATAAATAAGTAAATTAATTAGTTATGTGACTTTTTTGTCTTTGTTCTCTTTAATTTTCAGTCATGGATCATTGATGCAGCCCCAGAACACAATTAAAAGTGACACAATTAAAAGTGCTTTCTATTTATATTTGCTGTTCTAAGTATTCACAGGTAAGTGCTAAAAATACAGCTTTAGCTGACTGCTTATTTCTGGGCCATCAAAATAATGAGCTGGTAACCCTAATCATTAGACTGAAAGTTTGTTGCAGGATCAGCACATTATTTATTTCCTCCACCATCAATCCGTGATTAATGCCATTATAGCAATAGTTTAACTTATATCTGAAACCTTACACTTCAAGTTTCCGGGAATGCACACTGCTTTCAGACAACTCAATTCTCATTCTCGCCTTCACTTTCACGCTCACCCTGCACTCGCAGCGATCACAATGCACTCGCACTGATCACAATGCACTCACAACGATCGCCATGCACTCACAGCGATCGCCATGCACTCACAGCGATCGCCATGCACTCACAGCGATCGCCATGCACTCACAGCGATCGCCATGCACTCACCGCGATCGCCATGCACGCACAGTGATCACAATGCCCTCACACTGATCACAATGCGCTCACAACGATCGCCATGCACTCACAGCGATCGCCATGCACTCACAGCGATCGCCATGCACTCACAGCGATCGCCATGCACGCACAGTGATCACAATGCCCTCACACTGATCACACTGCCCTCACACTGATCACAATGCACTCACACTGATCACCATGCACTCACACTGATCACCATGCACTCACACTGATCACCATGCACTCACACTGATCACAATGCACTCACACTATTCACCCACTCACCCTGATCACCGTGCACTCACACTGATCACAATGCACTCACACCATTCACCCGCTCACCCTGCACTCACAGCGATCACAATGCACTCACAGCGATCACAATGCACTCACAGCGATCACAATGCACTCACACTGATCACAATGCACTCACACTGATCACAATGCACTCACACTGATCACAATGCACTCATCACAATGCACTCACACGGTTCACAATGCACTCACACTGATCACCATGCACTCACACTGATCACTATGCACTCACACTGATCACCATGCACTCACACTGATCACCATGCACTCACACTATTCACCCACTCACCCTGATCACCGTGCACTCACACTGATCACCGTGCACTCACACTGATCAATGTGCACTCACCCCGATCACCGTGCACTCACACTGATCACCGTGCACTCACCCCGATCACCGTGCACCCACACTGATCACCGTGCACTCACAATGATCAACGTGCACTCACAATGATCAACGTGCACTCACACTGATCACCATGCACTCACACTGATCACCATGCACTTACACCATTCACCCGCTCACCCTGCACTCACAGCGATCACAATTCACTCACACTGATCACAATGCACTCACACCATTCACCTTCTCACCCTGCATTCACAGTGATCACAATGCACTCACACTGATCACAATGCACTCACACCATTCACCCGCTCACCCTGCACTCACAGCGATCACAATTCACTCACACTGATCACAATGCACTCACACCATTCACCTGCTCACCCTGCATTCACAGTGATCACAATGCACTCACACTGATCACAATGCACTCACACCATTCACCCGCTCACACTGCACTCACAGCGATCACAATACACTCACAGCGATCACAATGCACTCACACTGATCACAATGCACTCACACTGATCATAATGCACTCACACTGATTACAATGCACTTACACTGATTACAATGCACTTACACTGATCACAATGCACTCACACCATTCACCCACTCACCCTGCATTCACACTGATCACCATGCACTCACACTGATCACCATGCACTCACACTGATCACCATGCACTCACACTGATCACCATGCACCCACAACCTTCCTCCGCTCACCCTGCACTCACAGTGATTATAATGCACTCAGTGATCACAATGCACTCACACTGATCACCAGGCACTCACAACATTCACCCGCTCACCCTGCTCTCACAGTGATGACTCTGCACTAAAAAAGTGCTTGCATTGTTCACTCTGTACCTCACCCTGCAGTCACACGAGCACACTTCTCATCCTGCACTCATGTGACACTTCACTCACCTGTCCCCCCCTCACTGCTCAATCTGTAGCTCACTCAAACAAGGCCATCACTAACCATGCATTAATTTGTCCCACTCTGCATTTACAGCCGAACCCAAATTCATATGGTCACCTCACTCAACCTGTAGTCACTCCTTTTACCCTACTCTCACACTGTTGCTTTGCTCTCCGTGCAGTCGCATGGGTACTCTTGTCACCCACACAGTGCAGAAGGTTAAAGTACCTGGTACACAGAAGATGTACCATTCACATCACAGAAGTGAGTGTGAGTAAACTATTAGTATTTTGTCAGACAGGTGCTATAGAGTGATGAGGTGTATTGTTGGTGAGTAGTAGTGAGGGAATTCATGGAAAAGGTGGAAAGACTGTTGCACCGTGTGCGACCAGTGCTAGGGCCAGCCCTTGCTGGGAGTGTTAACCCCCCCGGAAGTTTAGATCTAGTGGATACCCTGCTTCTGCTTATTATTATTTACATTTGTAGAGCGCTACTGTCACCAAAAGGTGTCCTGGGGCTAATAACCATCTGCCTACAATGTGAGAGAGGGATCCAGGGTTGGGAGAGGAGATAAGAGGGATGGAAGGAAGGGGTGAGAGGAAAGGGGCATGGGTAAACTGCTTAACTCTGCACAAGACTGCCAGGGTTTGAACGGACCCTTGCTGCTCCCGGCCATGGCCAGGTGAGCTTCTAATGTGGCAGCGCGTATTCCTGCGGAGTGGGAGGCCCTTCACAAAGGTTGACTAGACATCTTTCTGATGTTAATTGCTGTATTTTGGTTATAAACTGGTACTGATGGGGTGAAATCTTTCCTCAGTGTTACTGTGTTTAAAAAATGTCAAAATAATAAAGCAATGCTATCCCAAAATACGCAGCATCACAGAACATTATTGAAATTTTCTACTCACACAATTTAGTCAAGCCTGTCGCATAATTTGATACTCACCTGCCTCATAATTCCAGTAGCCCTGCCTAGAGGTTTAGAAATTTTTGTCAGGAGGGGGTCCTTACGCCTGTAAATGTTGACAGGGGGGTCTCGGCTTCCAAAAGTTTGAAGACCTCTGCTCTACACTCACTGTCACTCTACACTCACTGTCACTCTGCACTCACTGTCACTCTGCACTCACTGTCACTCTGCACTCACTGTCACTCACTGTCACTCTGCACTCACTGTCACTCTGCACTCACTGTCACTCTGCACGCAATGTCACTCTACACTCACTGTCACTCTATACTCACGGTCACTCTGCACTCACTCAGCACTCACTGTCACTCTGCACTCACTGTCACTCTGCACTCACTGTCACTCTACACTCACTGTTACTCACTGTCACTCTGCACTCACTGTCACTCTGCACCCACTGTCACTCTGCACTCACTGTCACTCACTGTCACTCTGCACTCACTGTCACTCTGCACTCTGCACTCACTGCCACTCTACACTCACTGTCACTCTGCACTCACTCTGCACTCACTGTCACTCGGCACTCACTGTCACTCTGCACTCACTGTCACTCTGCACTCACTGTCACTCTACACTCACTTGCTGCTCCCGGCCATGGCCAGGTGAGCTTCTAATGTGGCAGCGCGTATTCCTGCGGAGTGGGAGGCCCTTCACAAAGGTTGACTAGACATCTTTCTGATGTTAATTGCTGTATTTTGGTTATAAACTGGTACTGATGGGGTGAAATCTTTCCTCAGTGTTACTGTGTTTAAAAAATTTCAAAATAATAAAGCAATGCTATCCCAAAATACGCAGCATCACAGAACATTATTGAAATTTTCTACTCACACAATTTAGTCAAGCCTGTCGCATAATTTGATACTCACCTGCCTCATAATTCCAGTAGCCCTGCCTAGAGGTTTAGAAATTTTTGTCAGGAGGGGGTCCTTACGCCTGTAAATGTTGACAGGGGGGTCTCGGCTTCCAAAAGTTTGAAGACCTCTGCTCTACACTCACTGTCACTCTACACTCACTGTCACTCTGCACTCACTGTCACTCTGCACTCACTGTCACTCTGCACTCACTGTCACTCACTGTCACTCTGCACTCACTGTCACTCTGCACTCACTGTCACTCTGCACGCAATGTCACTCTACACTCACTGTCACTCTACACTCACGGTCACTCTGCACTCACTCAGCACTCACTGTCACTCTGCACTCACTGTCACTCTGCACTCACTGTCACTCTACACTCACTGTTACTCACTGTCACTCTGCACTCACTGTCACTCTGCACTCACTGTCACTCTGCACTCATTGTCACTCACTGTCACTCTGCACTCACTGTCACTCTGCACTCTGCACTCACTGCCACTCTACACTCACTGTCACTCTGCACTCACTCTGCACTCACTGTCACTCAGCACTCACTGTCACTCTGCACTCACTGTCACTCTGCACTCACTGTCACTCTACACTCACTGTCACTCTACACTCACTGTCACTCTGCACTCACTCTGCACTCACTGTCACTTGGCACTCACTGTCACTCTGCACTCACTGTCACTCTGCACTCACTGTCACTCTGCATTCACTGTCACTCACTGTCACTCTGCACTCACTGTCACTCTGCACTCATTGTTACTCTGCACTATGCACTCACTGTCACTCTACACTCACTGTCACTCTACACTCACTGTCACTCTGCACTCACTGTCACTCTGCACTCACTGTCACTCTGCACTCACTGTCACCCACTGTCACTCTGCACTCACTGTCACTCCGCACTCACTTTCACTCTGCACTCACTGTCACTCTACACTCACTGTCACTCACTGTCACTCTGCACTCACTGTCACTCTGCACTCACTCTACACTCACTGTCACTCACTGTCACTCTACACTCACTGTCACTCTGCACTCACTGTCACTCTGCACTCACTGTCACTCTACACTCACTGTTACTCACTGTCACTCTGCACTCACTGTCACTCTGCACTCACTGTCACTCTGCACTCACTGTCACTCACTGTCACTCTGCACTCACTGTCACTCTGCACTCACTGTCACTCTGCACTCACTGTCACTCACTGTCACTCTGCACTCACTGTCACTCTGCACTCACTGTCACTCTGCACTCACTGTCACTCTACACTCACTGTCACTCTGCACTCACTCTGCACTCACTGTCACTTGGCACTCACTGTCACTCGGCACTCACTGTCACTCGGCACTCACTGTCACTCTGCACTCACTGTCACTCTGCACTCACTCTGCACTCACTGTCACTCTGCACTCACTGTCACTCTGCACTCACTCTCACTCTGCACTCTCTGTCACTTTGCACTCACTGTCACTCTGCACTCACTGTCACTCTGCACTCACTTTCACTCTGCACTCACTGTCACTCTACACTCACTGTCACTCTACACTCACTGTCACTCTGCACTCACTGTCACTCGGCACTCACTGTCACTCGGCACTCACTGTCACTCTGCACTCACTGTCACTCTGCACTCACTCTCACTCTGCACTCTCTGTCACTCTGCACTCACTGTCACTCTCGCACTCACTGCGCACTCACTGTCACTCTGCACTCACTGCCACTGCACTCACTGTCACTCTCCACTCACTCTACACTCACTGTCACTCACTGTCACTCTACACTCACTGTCACTCTGCACTCACTGTCACTCTGCACTCACTGTCACTCTACACTCACTGTCACTCTACACTCACTGTCACACTGCACTCACTGTCACTCTGCACTCACTCCGCACTCACTGTCACTCGGCACTCACTGTCACTCTGCTCTCACTGTCACTCTGCACTCACTGTCACTCTACACTCACTGTCACTCACTGTCACTCTGCACTCACTGTAACTCTGCACTCACTGTCACTCTGCACTCACTGTCACTCACTGTCACTCTGCACTCACTGTCACTCTGCACTCACTGTCACTCTGCACTCACTGTCACTCACTTTCACTCTGCACTCACTGTCACTCTGCACTCACTGTCACTCTACACTCACTGTCACTCTGCACTCACTGTCACTCTGCACTCACTGTCACTCGACACTCACTGTCACTCTACACTCACTGTCACTCTGCACTCACTCTGCACTCACTGTCACTCGGCACTCACTGTCACTCTGCACTCACTGTCACTCTACACTCACTGTCACTCACTGTCACTCTGCACTCACTCTCACTCTGCACTCACTGTCACTCACTGTCACTCTGCACTCACTGTCACTGTCACTCTGCACTCACTGTCACTCTGCACTCTGCACTCACTGACACTCTACACTCACTGTCACTCTACACTCACTGTCACTCTGCACTCACTCTGCACTCACTGTCACTCGGCACTCACTGTCACTCTGCACTCACTGTCACTCTGCACTCACTGTCACTCACTGTCACTCTGCACTCACTGTCACTCTACACTCACTGTCACTCTACACTCACTGTCACTCTACACTCACTGTCACTCTGCACTCAATCTGCACTCACTGTCACTCTACACTCACTGTCACTCTGCACTCACTGTCACTCTACACTCACTGTCACTCACTGTCACTCTGCACTCACTGTCACTCACTGTCACTCTGCACTCACTGCCACTCTGCACTCACTGTCACTCTGCACTCACTGTCACTCTACACTCACTGTCACTCTACACTCACTGTCACTCTGCACTCACTCTGCACTCACTGTCACTCGGCACTCACTGTCACTCTGCACTCACTGTCACTCTGCACTCACTGTCACTCTGCACTCACTGTCACTCTACACTCACTGTCACTCTACACTCACTGTCACTCTGCACTCACTCTGCACTCACTGTCACTCGGCACTCACTGTCACTCTGCACTCACTGTCACTCTGCACTCACTGTCACTCTGCACTCACTGTCACTGTACACTCACTGTCACTCTGCACTCACTGTCACTCTGCACTCACTGTCACTCTGCACTCACTGTCACTCACTGTCACTCTGCACTCACTGTCACTCTACACTCACTGTCACTCTACACTCACTGTCACTCTGCACTCACTCTGCACTCACTGTCACTCGGCACTCACTGTCACTCGGCACTCACTGTCACTCTGCACTCACTGTCACTCTGCACTCACTGTCACTCTACACTCACTGTCACTCTGCACTCACTGTCACTCTGCACTCACTGTCACTCTGCACTCACTGTCACTCACTGTCACTCTGCACTCAATTTCACTCCGCACTCACTGTCACTCTGCACTCACTGTCACTCTGCCCTCACTGTCACTCTACACTCACTGTCACTCTACACTCACTGTCACCCTACACTCACTGTCACTCTACACTCACTGTCACTCTACACTCACTGTGAATGAGTGGTAAGAAAGTATCATGCTTATTGTATGCAGATGATCTCGTTATCACTGACCAGACACAGCTGGGGCTACAGAGGAAATTAAATGCTTTTAACGAATACTGCAAGAGTAAACTGCTAATAGTAAATATGGACAAAACAAAGGTTATGTGCTTTGGTAAAAAGCCAAAGAGCTTTTACTGGTATCTAGATACAACTAAATTAGAAACAGTAAAAGAATATAAATATCTGGGCCTATGGTTCGAATCATCCTTAAAATGGAACAAACATGTAGAAAACCAAAATGCAAACGCTTCTTCCTCTATTTGTGGTTTGAAAACATTTAATAAAACCTACAGAGATATGTCACATAAACCCATGATAAAAGCTTTCTCAGCCATTGTCCCCCCACAAGTATTATATGGGGCAGAGGTCCTATTCCTTAGTGGTAAAGGGGATTGGAATCGGGAGGAAGGTAAAGCGGTAAAAACGCTACTGTCCTTGCCAAAGTCAGCCATGTTACAGGCAATTAGACTCAAACAGGACTGATATGGTGGAATACCCAGACCAGAATGGCTGTGGCTAGATTTTGGAAACAGCAATCTCTAGAGGAAGCGCAAAAGGTGTCACACTGGTGTAGTGGGGAAATACAATATAGCAATCTAAGATGGACAGCTGAGGCAAAAAAGAAGATAAAAGAGACAATTTGTTGCCTAGATGTAGGTACAACCCAAAACCCATTAGAAGCAGTCTATACAAAAGAGACACTTAGACAAAAAGGAAGGGAGCACTCAAGGTCACAGGACCTAGGTTATCTAAGAAATACGAAATTGGTAAAAAACATGATAGAAGTGTGGGAAACCGATATAGGATATCCATACCTAGAAGCACTCCCGAAATATGGATTTAGGTGGGATATTTTAAAAATGAGAATTGGCATTATCCCCTGGTGAGTGGAGGAGAACGTCATGGCAGAAATGATGTACCCAGATGGTTTTTGCAAGTGCGGTATGGGGTCTAAGTGTGAGATAATGCACATTCTTCTTGACTGTCTTAGGTATGTTGAAGTGAGAAAACGGATTCTGCAACCCATATTCAGAAAATATAACACAAGAGCGAGAGCCCAAGCAATCAATTTAGTGCTAAGAATGGAATGTCTAGAAATAGCTTTAGCGCTGGGTTATTACCTGAAAGAAATCAATCAAATGGTCAGGGGAAAGCTCAAAGAAGTGTAGTGAGAAACCCCTGTTACCCTGTATACAATAAAAGAAGAAGAGTAACTTAGGCAGGACAAGTCCAATGGGTTTTAATACCGTTTAATCTCCTTAAAGCAATGGTGGACTGCTGAAGATATGGAACAGCCCTAACTTTAAAAGTCAAAGATGATTCGGATTTTAAGTAGAATGTTCTGTATGTTTTATACCTTGTTAAAGATTTTAACAAAAGTTGTACACTGTTTTACTAATAACTAATTATGTATAATATCCTGAATTTTATTCGATTTGGTTTTAAAGACTAAGGTTTAAATAAACAGAGTCTTTCTCTCTCTTTCTCTCTCTCACTGTCACTCTACACTCAGTGTCACTCTACACTCACTGTCACTCTGCACTCACTCTGCACTCACTGTCACTCGGCACTCACTGTCACTCTGCACTCACTGTCACTCTGCACTCACTGTCACTCCACACTTACTGTCACTCACTGTCACTCTGCACTCACTGTCACTCTGCACTCACTGTCTCTCTGCACTCACTGTCACTCACTGTCACTCTGCACTCACTGTCACTCTGCACTCACTGTCACTCACTGTCACTCTGCACTCACTGTCACTCGGCACTCACTGTCACTCTGCACTCACTGTCACTCTACACTCACGGTCACTCACTGTCACTCTGCACTCACTGTTGCTCTGCACTCACTGTCACTCTGCACTCACTGTCACTCTGCACTCTGCACTCACTGTCACTCTACACTCACTGTCACTCTACACTCACTGTCACTCTGCACTCACTCTGCACTCACTGTCACTCGGCACTCACTGTCACTCTGCACTCACTGTCACTCTGCACTCACTGTCACTCTACACTCACTGTCACTCTGCACTCACTGTCACTCTGCACTCACTGTCACTCTACACTCACTGTCACTCTACACTCACTGTCACTCTGCACTCACTCTGCACTCACTTTCACTCGGCACTCACTGTCACTCTGCACTCACTGTCACTCTACACTCACTGTCACTCACTGCCACTCTGCACTCACTGTCACTCTGCATTCACTGTCACTCACTGTCACTCTGCACTCACTGTCACTCTGCACTCATTGTCACTCTGCACTATGCACTCACTGTCTTTCTACACTCACTGTCACTCTACACTCACTGTCACTCTGCACTCACTGTCACTCTGCACTCACTGTCACTCTGCACTCACTGTCACTCACTGTCACTCTGCACTCACTGTCACTCTGCACTCACTGTCACTCTGCACTCAATGTCACTCTACACTCACTGTCACTCTACACTCACGGTCACTCTGCACTCACTCAGCACTCACTGTCACTCTGCACTCACTGTCACTCTGCACTCACTGTCACTCTACACTCACTGTGACTCACTGTCACTCTGCACTCACTGTCACTCTGCACTCACTGTCACTCTGCACTCACTGTCACTCACTGTCACTCTGCACTCACTGTCACTCTGCACTCTGCACTCACTGCCACTCTACACTCACTGTCACTCTGCACTCACTCCACACTCACTGTCACTCGGCACTCACTGTCACTCTGCACTCACGTTCACTCTGCACTCACTGTCACTCTGCACTCACTGTCCCTCAGGCTGAGTGGTCGCTCCCCAGTGTCCCCTCCTGACACTCGGTATCGTTGTGCTGCTTTTCATCACAAGAACTGCTTAATTTTAATTGCCTGCTGTTTGCCTGCTTGCCGAGTTGATTTATTTGCACTTTAATTTATTTGATCAGCCGCTTTGACTGTTTGTGCGCGTTTTCACTAGCGCGACGCTGTGCTCCCCCCTCCGCCTCCATTTTGTTGTTATTGTGATCCCTGGAGCCCGCCCCGCCTCCCAGCTGAGCCGCCCTCCCACTGACCAGATCAGCGCTACAGTACCTGAGAGCGCCGTGACTCGCTCCTGTCCCTCAGGCTGAGTGGTCGCTCCCCAGTGTTCCCTCGTGACACTCGGTATCGTTGTGCTGCTTTTCATCACAAGAACTGCTTAATTTTAATTGCCTGCTGTGTGCCTGCTTGCCGAGTTGATTTATTTGCACTTTAATTTATTTGATCAGCCGCTTTGACTGTTTGTGCGCGTTTTCACTAGCGCGACGCTGTGCTCCCCCCTCCGCCTCCATTTTGTTGTTATTGTGATCCCTGGAGCCCGCCCCGCCTCCCAGCTGAGCCGCCCTCGCCCCTCCCCCTCCACTATCCATATATGACAGGAGTTCCCGCGCGCAGCATCCACGCGCAGCGATCGCGCCCAATCCGCGCCGAAGGTGCGCCAAAGGTAAGCCCGTCTACGCCCGTCCGCGCCTGGCCCGCGCCCAGTGCCAGACCCCCTGCCCCTCGCGCTGCCCAGCCCTCCCGCATTACCTACGATGCCGCCACCCTCCTAGCCCTTAACCCCGGTCGCGCCCCCTACTGCGTCCAAGCCGCTCCTGGACACACCCATGGACCTTTCTCCTGCTACTCCTGCAAATTCAGCGCCACCGACAACATCTCCGCTACGACCACACCACAGATTCCCGACCCCAACCACCTACAATGCATCCTTCTCAACACCCGCTCGGTCCACAGACACGCCATTGACCTATGGAATCTACTAGACACCATCTCTCCGGACATCGCCTTCCTAACAGAAACATGGATGAACGCTTCCTCCGCCCCAGACATCACCATTGCCATCCCTGAAGACTATAAGATCACTCGCAAGGACAGTACCGGCCACACAGGAGGAGGAATCGCTATCGTCCATAAGAAATCAATCCGCATCTCAACCAGCTCTGACGCCAACCTCGCCAACTCCGAACACCTTCACTTCCAGATCCACATCGACCCCAAGACCAAACTCCGAGGCACCCTCCTCTACAGACCACCAGGACCCCGCGCAAAATTTAGTGAAGACATCACGGACTTCATCACTCCTCACGCGCTCCCCTCCAAAGACTACATCCTTCTGGGAGACCTCAACTTTCACCTTGAAAAGATCAACGACCGCAACACCACCACCCTCTTGGACAACCTCGCCAATCTCGGACTTAAACAACTGGTCACTTCCCCCACCCACATCGCAGGTCACACTCTCGACCCCATCTTCACCTCCAGCAATCATGTCTCCTTCAGCCACACTACGGATCTCCTCTGGACTGACCACAGCTGCGTTCACTTCACCTACAACAAGCCAAAACCCATCAACCACCTCAAACCAACTCTGCAAAGAAACTGGAACAAAATCACCATCGACCAGATCTCCTCATCGCTCCTTCTAAACACCCCAGCCCACTCTTCCAACCCAGACCAAGCCGCCGCCAACTTCACCCTATGGTTATCCAACACCGCCGACACCTTAGCACCACTGAAACAACGTCAAAGCAAACCTGGCAACAAGAAGGCCTCATGGTTCAACGATGATCTTAAGAAGTCCAAGAAACTCTGCCGCTCCCTTGAAAAGGCCTGGAAAAAAGACCCAACCACTAGCACCAAGGACGCCTTCAAAAACGCAACCCGCACTCACCACCAACTAATCCGAAAGGCCAAGAAAACAGCATTCAAGGATCGACTTGACAACAACGCCCACAACAGCAAGGAACTTTTCAACATCGTCAAGGAATTTTCCAATCCCTCGGCCAACTCCAACGACATCACCCCCTCCCAAGCCCTCTGCGACTCCCTAGCCTCATTCTTCCACAACAAGATTGCAGACATCCACAGCAGCTTCGACAACCAACCCGGAGACCAACCCACCCAACCATATGCTGAACACTCTCCCCCCGTGAACACCCTTAACGACTGGAACCCAATCTCCACTGAGGACACCATCCGCCTGATGAACTCCATCCACTCAGGATCCCCCACAGACCCATGTCCTCACCACATCTTCAACAAAGCAGACTCCGTCATAGCACCGCACCTCCGAGACGTCATCAACTGCTCCTTCAACTCCGCCACCTTCTGGAAACACGCTGAACTCACCGCCCTTCTGAAAAAACCCACAGCGGACCCCACCGAACTCAAAAATTACCGCCCCATTTCGCTCCTTCCATTCCCGGCCAAAGTAATCGAGAAAGCTGTCAACAACCAGCTCGCCGCTTTCCTCGAAGCCAACAAATCCCTCGACTCCTCACAATCTGGCTTCCGAGCAAAACACAGCACTGAAACCGCCCTCATCGCAGCAACAGACGACATTCGAACTCTACTGGACAATGGAGACACAGTCGCCCTCATCCTCCTCGACCTCTCTGCAGCATTCGACACAGTCTGCCACAGCACCCTTTTACAACGCCTCAGTAACATCGGAATACAAGGAAAAGCACTTGAATGGATCACCTCGTTCCTCACCGGAAGAACCCAGAGAGTCCGCCTCCCACCATTCAAGTCAGAGGCCACAGAAGTCATCTGCGGCGTACCACAAGGATCCTCACTCAGCCCCACCCTCTTCAACGTATACATGAGCCCCCTCGCGGCCATCGCACGCCAACACAACCTCAACATCATCTCCTACGCTGACGACACTCAACTGATCCTCTCTCTCACCAATGACCCCAGCACCGCCAAAACTAACCTACACGAAGGAATGAAAGAAGTTGCCGAATGGATGAAACAAAGCTGTCTGAAACTGAACTCAGATAAAACAGAAGTCCTCATTTTAGGTACATCCCCCTCTGCATGGGACGACTCTTGGTGGCCGGAAGCCCTTGGAAAAGCACCCATCCCGACAGACCACGCACGAAACCTAGGCGTCATCCTGGATTCTTCACTCTCAATGAACAGACAAGTCAGCGCCGTATCCTCATCCTGCTTCAACATTCTTCGCATGCTCAAAAAAACATTTCGCTGGATCCCCACCGAAACCAGGAAAACAGTCACCCATGCTCTGGTCACGAACCGACTGGACAACGGAAACACCCTCTACGCAGGTACTACCGCTAAACTCCAGAAGAAACTCCAACGAATCCAAAACGCCTCAGCCAGGATCATATTAGACATCCCATGCAACGAACACATCTCTGGTCACCTGAAAGACCTCCACTGGCTACCCGTCAATAAGAGAATCACTTTCCGAATGCTAACCCACGCACACAAATCACTCTACGACATCGGACCAGAATGCCTCAAGTCACGACTGTCCTTCTACACCCCCTCCCGCCAACTACGTTCTCCCAGCCAAGCCCTCGCCACTGTACCCCGCATCAACAAGACCACCATGGGAGGCAGATCCTTCTCATACCTGGCTGCTAGAACATGGAACTCACTCCCCACTTACCTTCGTCTTACCCAGAACCACCTAGCATTCAGAAAGCAACTTAAAACATGGATATTTGACAAGTAATCCTCCTCCCCTTCCTAAGCGCCTTGAGACCCTCTGGGTATGTAGTGCGCTATATAAATTCTTTGACTTGACTTGACTGTCACTCTGCACTCACTGTCACTCTGCACTCACTGTCACTCTGCACTCACTGTCACTCACTGTCACTCTGCACTCACTGTCACTCTGCACTCACTGTCACTCTGCACTCACTGTCACTCTACACTCACTTTCACTCTGCACTCACCGTCAC
Source organism: Lissotriton vulgaris (assembly GCF_964263255.1). Taxonomy (NCBI): domain Eukaryota; kingdom Metazoa; phylum Chordata; class Amphibia; order Caudata; family Salamandridae; genus Lissotriton; species Lissotriton vulgaris. Next base: position 762,126,175 of record NC_141696.1, on the reverse strand, counting down.
TTGGCACTCACTGTCATTCGGCACTCACTGTCACTCGGCACTCACTGTCACTCGGCACTCACTGTCACTCTGCACTCACTCTGCACTCACTGTCACTCTGCACTCACTGTCACTCTGCACTCACTCTCACTCTGCACTCTCTGTCACTCTGCACTCACTGTTACTCTGCAATCACTGTCACTCTGCACTCACTTTCACTCTGCACTCACTTTCACTCTGCACTCTGCACACACTGTCACTCTACACTCACTGTCACTCTACACTCACTGTCACTCTGCACTCACTGTCACTCGGCACTCACTGTCACTCGGCACTCACTGTCACTCTGCACTCACTGTCACTTTACACTCACTGTCACTCTACACTCACTGTCACTCTACACTCACTGCCACTCTGCACTCACTCTGCACTCACTGTCACTCGGCACTCACTGTCACTCTGCACTCACTGTCACTCTGCACTCACTGTCACTCTACACTCACTGTCACTCACTGTCACTCTGCACTCACTGTCACTCTGCACTCACTGTCACTCACTGTCACTCTGCACTCACTGTCACTCTGTACTCACTGTCACTCTGCACTCACTGTCACTCACTGTCACTCTGCACTCACTGTCACTCTGCACTCACTGTCACTCTACACTCACTGTCACTCTGCACTCACTGTCACTCTGCACTCACTGTCACTCTGCACTCACTGTCACTCTACACTCACTGTCACTCTGCACTCACTGTCACTCTGCACTCACTCTGCACTCACTCTGCACTCACTGTCACTCGGCACTCACTGTCACTCTGCACTCACTGTCACTCTACACTCACTGTCACTCACTGTCACTCTGCACTCACTGTCACTCTGCACTCACTCTCACTCACTGTCACTCTGCACTCACTGTCACTCTACACTCACTGTCACTCTGCACTCTGCACTCACTGACACTCTACACTCACTGTCACTCTACACTCACTGTCACTCTGCACTCACTCTGCACTCACTGTCACTCGGCACTCACTGTCACTCTGCACTCACTGTCACTCTGCACTCACTGTCACTCACTGTCACTCTGCACTCACTGTCACTCTGCACTCACTGTCACTCTACACTCACTGTCACTCTGCACTCACTGTCACTCTGCACTCACTGTCACTCTGCACTCACTGTCACTCTACACTCACTGTCACTCTACACTCACTGTCACTCTGCACTCACTCTGCACTCACTGTCACTCTACACTCTCTGTCACTCTGCACTCACTGTCACTCTACACTCACTGTCACTCGCTGTCACTCTGCACTCACTGTCACTCCCTGTCAGTCTGCACTCACTGCCACTCTGCACTCACTGTCACTCTGCACTCACTGTCACTCTACACTCACTGTCACTCTACACTCACTGTCACTCTGCACTCACTCTGCACTCACTGTCACTCAGCACTCACTGTCACTCTGCACTCACTGTCACTCTGCACTCACTGTCACTCTGCACTCACTGTCACTCTACACTCACTGTCACTCTGCACTCACTCTGCACTCACTGTCACTCGGCACTCACTGTCACTCTGCACTCACTGTCACTCTGCACTCACTGTCACTGTACACTCACTGTCACTCTGCACTCACTGTCACTCTGCACTCACTGTCACTCTGCACTCACTGTCACTCACTGTCACTCTGCACTCACTGTCACTCTGCACTCACTGTCACTCTACACTCACTTTCACTCTGCACTCACTTTCACTCTGCACTCTGCACTCACTGTCACTCTACACTCACTGTCACTCTACACTCACTGTCACTCTGCACTCACTGTCACTCGGCACTCACTGTCACTCGGCACTCACTGTCACTCTGCACTCACTGTCACTCTACACTCACTGTCACTCTACACTCACTGTCACTCTACACTCACTGCCACTCTGCACTCACTGTCACTCTGCACTCACTGTCACTTCACACTCACTGTCACTCTACACTCACTGTCACTCACTGTCACTCTGCACTCACTGTCACTCTGCACTCACTCTACACTCACTATCACTCACTGTCACTCTACACTCACTGTCACTCTGCACTCACTGTCACTCTGCACTCACTGTCACTGCACTCACTGTCACTCTACACTCACTGTCACTCTACACTCACTGTCACTCTACACTCACTGTCACTCTGCACTCACTCTGCACTCACTGTCACTCGGCACTCACTGTCACTCTAAACTCACTGTCACTCTGAACTCACTGTCACTCTGCACTCACTGTCACTCTACACTCACTGTCACTCACTGTCACTCTGCACTCACTGTCACTCTGCACTCACTGTCACTCACTGTCACTCTGCACTCACTGTCACTCTGCACTCACTGTCACTCCGCACTAACTGTCACTCTGCACTCACTGTCACTCTGCACTCAATGTCACTCTACACTCACTGTCACTCTACACTTACTGTCACTCTGCACTCACTCTGCACTCACTGTCACTCGGCACTCACTGTCACTCTGCACTCACTGTCACTCTGCACTCACTGTCACTCTGCACTCACTGTCACTCTACACTCACTGTCACTCACTGTCACTCTGCACTCACTGTCACTCTGCACTCACTGTCACTCACTGTCACTCTGCTTTCACTGTCACTCTGCACTCACTGTCACTCGGCACTCACTGTCACTCTGCACTCACTGTCACTCTACACTCACTGTCACTCACTGTCACTCTGCACTCACTGTCACTATGCACTCACTGTCACTCACTGTCACTCTGCACTCACTGTCACTCTACACTCACTGTCACTCTGCACTCTGCACTCACTGACACTCTACACTCACTGTCACTCTACACTCACTGTCGCTCTGCACTCACTCTGCACTCACTGTCACTCGGCACTCACTGTCACTCTGCACTCACTGTCACTCTGCACTCACTGTCACTCACTGTCACTCTGCACTCACTGTCACTCTGCACTCACTGTCACTCTGCACTCACTGTCACTCTACACTCACTGTCACTCTGCACTCACTGTCACTCTACACTCACTGTCACTCTACACTCACTGTCACTCTACACTCACTGTCACTCTGCACTCACTCTGCACTCACTGTCACTCTACACTCACTGTCACTCTGCACTCACTGTCACTCTACACTCACTGTCACTCACTGTCACTCTGCACTCACTGTCACTCACTGTCACTCTGCACTCACTGCCACTCTGCACTCACTGTCACTCTGCACTCACTGTCACTCTACACTCACTGTCACTCTACACTCACTGTCACTCTGCACTCACTCTGCACTCACTGTCACTCGGCACTCACTGTCACTCTGCACTCACTGTCACTCTGCACTCACTGTCACTCTGCACTCACTGTCACTCTACACTCACTGTCACTCTACACTCACTGTCACTCTGCACTCACTCTGCACTCACTGTCACTCGGCACTCACTGTCACTCTGCACTCACTGTCACTCTGCACTCACTGTCACTCTGCACTCACTGTCACTGTACACTCACTGTCACTCTGCACTCACTGTCACTCTGCACTCACTGTCACTCACTGTCACTCGGCACTCACTGTCACTCTGCACTCACTGTCACTCTACACTCACTGTCACTCTACACTCACTGTCACTCTGCACTCACTCTGCACTCACTGTCACTCGGCACTCACTGTCACTCTGCACTCACTGTCACTCTGCACTCACTGTCACTCTGAACTCACTGTCACTCACTGTCACTCTACACTCACTGTCACTCTGCACTCACTGTCACTCTGCACTCACTGTCACTTTGCACTCACTGTCACTTCACACTCACTGTCACTCTACACTCACTGTCACTCACTGTCACTCTGCACTCACTGTCACTCTGCACTCACTCTACACTCACTGTCACTCACTGTCACTCTACACTCACTGTCACTCTGCACTCACTGTCACTCTACACTCACTGTCACTCTACACTCACTGTCACTCTGCTCTCACTGTCACTCTGCACTCACTGTCACTCTGCACTCACTGTACCACATTACACAAAATTAAAAAGGGCATAAGAAAAAAAAAAGATGCAAAGGTGTTTTCAAAAAAGAACAGGGGAAAGAATCTGAAAATTATTTTTTCTACACAAACGTGAAATTGTGATGAAAAGTCACTTCAGTTCTGTAATACAGTCATCCTTTTCTGTGTGACTTGGGGTTCAACTGGGCATGTACTTCTCTTAAGCTCCAAAGTCAGGCACATTGGTTTTTCACAAACAGACAGGCCCTTCTTAATGATTTGACAACGTCATATCAAGAGTCCTACACGTCCTCCTTTACTTGTATATGTTTATATTACACTTTTACATAATACCTAAAGTAAGTATACTTATTTCATAGATTCCTTCTACGATATGGGCCAGTGTGATCACACGGACATGGTAATGGTATACTGTGGTGATTTAAAAATCTGAACTAAAGTGCAGAACAGCCAAGGTGCGATTTATTCACATGTAACCTGTTAAAAAGTGGACAGACCTCTTGATGTCTTGGCCTGTCCTGCATTCCGAGTGCCTAGGGGAGTGAAGGACAAGTGCCAGCCTAGACGAGAATAACTCGTACTCCGTGAAACTGGCGCTGAAAGCCTTGGCCTCCTGATAGGACGCAATCAAAAGCCCCGCAGAGGCACTTACCGACAGGAGCCCCCTATGAATCCTCCCCTGCAGGGCACACATCACACTGGCAGCGCCCGACGAGCTATGCACTGCACCGACGTGATCCAGTGCAGCAAGCTGGGGGTGTGCGTTAGCTTCCTGCAGTACCGCTGGACCCGCCGAGCTCTACCGCATCCTTTCATCAGCGGGCCGCTTGGCCGCTCGAAAAGAGGTATCCCGGCGGCCGGCCTCAGCAGGGCCTCGTGCACTTCAGATAAAAAAATCAAATAAAAAAATCTAAGGACCGTGACTGATCCACGCGCTCCACACAGCGATGTGCAATCGCAAGCCATCTTCCGTGAGTGATCCTCCCGCCCCCTCCCCCTGGCGCGGTGACACGCACAGCCCTGCAGTAGCCTGTATAAATATGGTGCAAGCCGGCATCCCTTGCGCTACAACTTGTGAGAAATGATCACAACACAATTCAAACACGTAGGAGAAAAAAAGGGAAAATACCCCCCCAGCTCAATTCCACTGTGTGGAGGAGGAGCTGGGTTATCATCTTAAACATTATCTGATACATCACTGGCTCCTTCAGCCTAACAACCCTACACTCCATGTCCCCAATGCAGCAGCAGCACCCGATCCCCACAACAGAGCTAGCCCCTTGAAACCCCCACCCCGCCCTTCCGTCAAAGCAATCAAACCGCGGCACACACAGCATCACAGAAGCGCACGCCTGCCTCCTCGCAGTTCCTGCATATAATGCAGCATGCCGGGCTCAGAGTCCTGCCATTCCCCATTCTCGCGATTAAAATATGTACCGATGAGTTCAAATAATAAGACACCCTATCAGACGAACGCGCGCCCGACAAACGCAATGCAGAATGGTGAACGCGCTTAGACCATCTGGATTGCATTACAGTGGCACCCTGACAGCTCCTAATTGAAATTAATGGACTGCCGTGCGCATAACCGCACAGAAAATGCCAAAAATGGCGGCCGAAAATTATATATGCCCTATCGCGTCAAAACTACTAAAAAGACAACACCGCGAGGACCAATCACCATGCAGATGGTAAAATTAAGCACTGCAAAAGCTCACGCACAGAGGAATTTTTCCAGCACGAGTCGGAACCCTGTAAGAATAGGAGCTCGCAGCTCCGCTCCACTTCTGACGAAGTGGTGACGTCGCCGAGCCCTAAAAAGGGCATTAAATTAAATGTCAAGTGATTCGCCTGCCATATTAGTGGGAGGGCAATATTGTAGTAGATCAAATAATGTAATGGATTGGCAAACCTCAAGATGGGTTGGGGACCAGGTTTAACCAGGTCTAGATGGAAGTCTTCTTGAAATATACTAAACCTTGATAGTGAGATTTGCTTGGTTATCATGTTGATCAAGCTCCAGAAGTAGAAAGTTATTCTTAGGAGAGTGTGAGATAACCATATCATGACTTATGCAGAGTGTTTGGGAAGGTAGTCAGAAATTTAAAAGATGTGTTTGATGGCATGATCATTTATGAATAGTTCAGTTTCAGCTTTGTGGGAAAGGACCACACTTTCCAGTGTGTTCCAATCAGAGTATAGGGACTGCAAAGGAGAAGAGTTTCAAATCAGCATTAGAGTGAGGGTTGCATGAGAACTTTTGGGTTAGGTTTATACGGTTTGAAGTAGGTGCTGTTATTTATTGCAGTTTTGCTGCTCTGACCAACAGGTGTGGAAAGCATAGTGTAAGGTAATTTTTTTGTATGTTCTTGATAGTAAGTAATGTGAGTGCGTAGTTGATAATTGAATGAGGTAAGCCTGTTTGTCTTCTGTTGGTTGTCTTACAGTTTTAGGTTTTGTGTTTGGAAACCAGGGTGGAGAGTGGGGAAATATGTCTTGAGGTACTAGGGCAGTAGTTAATGTTGACAGTGAACGAAGGAGCTCAGATAAAGTGGAATGCCTCAATCTGAAATGGGCTACTCACAGTAAATTGACATGCTGAAGCTAGTAACTAGAAATCATCATTTGGTAATAATGCTAGAAAATTGGGCAGTTGGGAAAATTCACATAAACCAATAGATTATTCGAATTTCCTTTTACACTGAGTTTCTGTTTCCTCTACTGGAGTTACAATGCTTAAACACATAACTCTTACACAAACGACAAATGAAATAAGTGCATTTCAAGTCAGAAAAATGGATAGGTTACAACTTTCAGGAGGCTTTAAAATTATAGTCTGACTTTTTCTGTTGAAAGAGTATAATTTAGCATACATTAGTCTCTGGTCCTTATTTAAATGTCATCTTTATAACAATGTTTCAGAGTTTTCGGTCAAGTAGCCATCACTGTGTGTTTTTTTATTAAAGATATATTTAAGTTTTGTCATTCGCCATTAGTTACTGTGCAATGCTTTATAGCGCACCATTTTTTCAAAAGGTTGTTGAATCATAAATTGTTTAACAGCTACTAGAGTAACTGTAAATAATTCATACTGCAGAACCTCTTTTGTTACAGCAGTCTATTTTACATGGTATTTAAGTTACTGGAAATATTGGACTGACAGCTTCATAAACCATGCCCTAGCTTCTGCAATGTCATTCCTGACCTAATCGCACCTATTGCCATCAAGTTCGAGCACTACATCCTCCTGGGGGATCTCAACTTCCAATTCGACGACCACAGCAACACCAACACAAACAACCTCCTAGAAAGCATGAACAACATTGACCTCATGCAACCGGTCACCAACCCCACCCACATCGCTAGATTCACGATTGTCCCCATTTTTATGTCCAGCAACAGAGTCAAGTATAGCCACTTCACACATCTCACCTGGACCGACCACAAAAGCACCCACTTCACAATTTCAGAACCAACCAACACGGGCATCGTGCCCCAGAACTTTAAGCTCAGAGACTCGAAAAAGGTTACAGAAGACCAGGGGAACAACGCTCTCAACTTCCACTGCCCAGACATAACATACGACCCAGATGAGGTTGCAAAGAATTTATCCCAGTGGATCTCATAATGCATTTAAACAGTCGCCTCCGCCACCCCATCCAAACCCAAAGGACCCACCAGAAGAGCCAACAGGTTTACAGCAGAACTGAAATCCACCAAACGCAACTGCAAGCAACTTAAAAGGATGTGGCACACCAGCAAACAAACAGGATACTTCACAGCCTTCAAAACAGCACTCAACCAGTGTCACCGCTTACTGAAAGAAACAAAGAAGAACACGCACACGGACTGTATAGAAGTCAGCACAAACTGCACCGAGGAGCTCTTCGCCAGCATGAAGGAGTTCTCCAACCCAGCAACTGCTGAAAACAACATCACACCCTCCCAAGAACTGTGTGACACCCTGGCAAACTTCTTCCATGGTAAAATATCAGTCATCTACAAAAATCAGCCTGCACCAGCCCATGAACATCAAACCTGAACACATGCTCCCCCACTGGACCCTCTCACAACCCTAGCCACAATCTCCATCATGAACTCTATGCACTTTGGAGTTCCCACAGACCCCTGTTCCCACCAAGTCTTCCGCCTCAGGTGCAAGATGAGTGGTATCAATCTCAAGAAAGTTCTGAATATCTCTACCACCTCTGCCTCCTTCCCTAAGCACTGGAAACATGCAGAAGAAAGGTCCCTTCTGAAGAAAGCATCCGCTGGCCTAACAGAACCTAAAAACTATCGACCCCTCTCCATGCTCCACTTTCCAACGAAGGTTCTTAAGAAGATAATCAACCAGCAACTACCAAACAAATGTGACACAACAACCTCCTAGACCCCTCTCAATCCATATTCCAAGCCAACCACAGCACCGAGGTTGATTTGAATGCAGCCACTGAAAACATCATGGCACTCCTGGACTACAGTGAAACTGCAACCCTCATCCTTCTGGACCTATCAGCCTCTTCAACACTGTCTCCTTCCACATCTTGATCAACAGACTCCATCACATCCAAATCCAGGGACACACTCTCAAATGGATCACCTCATACCTCATCGGCAGAAGCTAGAGAATCCATCTCACACAGTTCACCTCTGAACCAGACAAGATCATCTGTGGCATACTTCCCCAGATGGACCCACATCGCAGCCCACCTCAAGAAGCAACACTGGTTTCGATGATGGCTAAAACTAGTTCAGTGGTGTCTTTGTGCAAAAAATTATTCCAAGACCCACTGACTAGGGTTAAAAATGTGAAGGATGGTGGTGACAGAAAGTATTAAGAGGCTCTTCCCCCCTCCTTACTACCAAATCATCAACATGTTTCTGCTGCATAACAAGTGCCCACAATGTTGGGTCACAACAGGATTACTCAGGACCTTTCTGAGCCCAGTGACTTGTATTTCCCCTGTACCCAGAATTAGGTATCCCTGGAACCAGTAGTTCCCAGGGAGTAGGTCGCCCTCAGTAACTCACTCCAGGTTCCAGGGATACCGAAATTCTGGGTAAAGAGGAAGTACAAGTCACTGGGATCAGAAAGGTCCTGAAGAATGCTGTTACACAGCAGAAACATGTCGTTTTTGCATAAAGACACAACTTAACTATTTTTAACCTTCACTGTGCTTCTTCTTTCGGTGATTCCTACTTAATTTACTACTACATATATTTCTTTTCATGTTTGTATTGTCTTCCCCTCCCTTTTGCTGCACCCCAGGTGTTGGTCTGAGTGGGGGTGCATTGAAGCAAGCTCAATGATGAAGCATGTCTCACTTTTGTGAGTGAGGGCAGTCTTTTTTCACAGAGCATGTGTCACCTCTCCATACATCACCCTCTACTTCTCTTTGTGTGTTACAGTTGTGATTGGGTAGGCTGGAGTAGTGTGTATTTGCCTTTTCCCCCTTATGAGTATGAAAAGCAATACAAAATGGAGCCATGAATAAGAATGGCAGTATCCCCATTAGTCAAGCTATTGGGTGTTCCTCTATTCTGCATAACTGACTCCTTTCAAGGGACTGCTCTGCTTGAACTTCTCAACCAACTTTTTCCAGGATCTAAAAGAAATTGCTCAAAGCCATGTTACAAGTCATGTTTCACTAGCTTCAATGTAGTAAAGGCATAGTGATGTTGACTGCTCCTAAAATTAATTTCTATGCTTTTGCTCCATTTTTTCATGTGGTTGGCGTTATTGATTGGATGCACACACGTATTATCCCTCCAAAAGCAAAGGATCAGAAATTTTGCACCAGAAGCATTACATACTCTTTGAATGTCCAAATGATTTGTGGTGGAGACTTGAGGCCTTATTTATATATTGATGGAGAGGATACTTCGTCACAATGGAGACGGAGTTCCCTCCCAGCAAAAAATGTGGTCGACTTGCCTCATTTACATGCGGGATGACCATAAGGTTAATCACGGTGGAGACTACTCTGTCTCTGCTGTGATTAATCCCCTCCGACTGCCCTTGGGAGTCAGGGCCATCAGAGAAATAGCTATATGTCTGCCCACCCAATTTAGATGGGCAGACATGTAGTCATTTTTTACTGTTCCTTCCTGCCAAGTAAAACCTAGCGGTAAGGAAAAGGAAAACCATTCTAATGCTCCCCCTACGATGGTAAAAGCCTCCCATGGCGAGGTGACCATAATTTTTTTCTTTTCATAAAGAAAACCCTGTGTTGGGTTTTCTGTTTGAAAAGAAAAAAAGAAATATGTTTGCCTAAGGGCTGCATCCTTCTGACGCTGCCCTGTTGCAACCAGTAAAATGCATTTACAGGAGCTACTGTAAAAGCTTTTTTTGCCAATGCCTTTATAAATGACCGCCTGCTTGGCGCTCATGTATAAATATGGCTGGAGGAGTATTCTTGGCCTTGCAAAAGTAAAGCCCTCCGCCAGGCCAATGGGGAATACTCTGTCTGTCAGAATATAAATGTTATGTTATGTTATGTTATGTTAACTGTTTTTGTACCGCGCACAGCTGCCCCAGCAAAGGGGCGTCCTGGCGCCATAAGAAGGTATACACAACACAGCATAAAAGATACTCAATCAGAGATTTTTATTAAAAAGAAGGTTTTAATGGCCCGTCTAAACTGGAGTAATCTTCCAGTGCCCGAATTTCAGCAGGAAGAGAGTTCCACAGCTTTGCAGCCACTACTCGAAAGGAGCGGCCACCTGTCCTACTCAACAAGAAACGTGGGACAACAGACAGGTTCTGACCCATCGATCTCAAGGATCGAGAAGGGACGTAAGGGGTCAGTAGGTTCATCAGTATTGGGGGGCCGTGCCTTTTAAGATTTTAAAAGCCAGTCAAAGCACCTTAAACTCGATACTCCGACCAACAGGCAGCCAGTGGAGCGCTTGCAGTGTTCTCGAAACCGGACAACGCCTAGGCAATCCCACCACCGCTCTGGCTGCGGCGTTCTGCACTCGCTGCAGCCGCGTGACTTCAGCCTGGTTTGTTCCTGCTAGCAACGCACTGGCATAATCTATCCTAGATAGTACTGAGGCTTGGACCACTAACTGTCTGGTGGGGGCATCGAAGAATTTAAGTACAGGTCTAAGGCCCCTGATAATGCCAAAGCAAGAGGCTGCCACCCTCTTAGTATGGCAGGTGAAACTAAGAGTAGGGTCCAGCCAGACCACAAGGTTTTTTATCTCCATTACAGGAGAAGGGGTCATTCCTAATTCGGGAGGCCACCAGTTATCATTCCACCATCCTGCCTGCTTTCCGACAACCATGACCTTTGTCTTCTTAGTGTTCAATTGGAGGCAATTCTGATTCATCCAATTGGCCACCGCACGTAGACCCTACTCAGGCTCTTAATCATCACACACTACTTCAACAATTTTCATGGGTCCTCACTTGACTCATATTTCCTATGGAGGATCAGCATTGCACACATCATGATGAACATGCAGCAGGTGAGCAATTGGTTTTTGGGTCAGTACCATTTCCATTTTACTGGTATGTAAAGTTGATGCATTAAAAAGAGTGGGAAGTAAAAAGTAATAGGTTAAGTTATGCCCACATCTTAAACATGGTATATCCTCTCTATTTATTGGCTGCATCATGTTACAGCTCATTTTCATTCACTTGGCTTCTCAGTGCAGCTTCACCTTGACCATTATTATCTGCATTTCTAATTATGGCGATAGTGTTGACTGCTGACCACCATACTCCACCCACACAATATCAACACAGAGGAGAATGATAACAGAGCACATATAAAACCAAGGAACACTGTTGCAAGGACTTTTGGACCTCTAAAATGTTTATTTCGGTGTTTAAATGTTTTGGTGGTGGGACTCATCAAACATATTGTGTAGCATGTTGCACAACGTGGCAATAGGACGCAGCCTACTTTTTATAATGTTGAACCACAGGTTGAAGGCAATATTGAAGGCAATGACAGAGTGGAACTGCAAATAGACATAGAGCACAGGAAAGGGGCAATAATATACAACAGACTCATAGAAAACCTATTTTAATTTATATGATAAAAATATGTATGCAGTTTGGAATCTTCAAGTTATCACTTCTTTTTGTTAAACGAAATATTACATCAATTTCAATTTTCAATTTATAATCTTTATTCGGTTCTTAAAAAGACACCATAAAAGCACAGATACAAAATACACACATAAAATACACACATAAAAAGCTTTTAGTGTAACACATAAATAAATCACTAAATACGGGAGTCCTTGATTAAAATGTTCATGCAATTTGACTCATCATGGGAACAGGCAAATGTCAATGGTCAATTTTCTCTAGTATTTCTTAGTCTTATCGCTACACGAATAAAATTTATGGTGCAAAAGAGGGTATATGCGTCCTCTGCTTCCTGTAGGAATCTCAGAGCCGTTCTTGCATGTTTAGGTTTTATGTCTTTCAAAATCCCCACCAGGAACTTACGTCTAGGCATAGTATAAAATGGGCACAATAGGACGAAATTAAGGGTATCCTGCGGAGACCTGTGGTCGCAGCCGCAGGTACCCTTCTCCGCCAGTGTGTGAGTAAACCCTGCCGGGACCGCAAGAATATGATGTAGCATGTTTAGTCTGAACCGTGTCATGACAAAGCGGTCCTGGGCGTTAAACATGACTCTTAAATACGGTTCCATTCCATGCTTTACTGTGAGTTCGTTATAGGTGGAATTTGTGGGTTTACAATTTTCTTTTTCTGCTCTTAATAGCTTGAGCTGTGCCAAGAAGAGGTTCTTTACCAATGATTTACTCTCAGGTGTTATGGAGTCTGGGGATGTGAAAAAGTTTATGCAATCGATTTCGGCTAGGGATTTCTTTGCATAGTTCAGCCAAGGGATGATGTCACCTTTATCTTTTTTGAGGCAGTCCTCGATGATTTGTCTTGTGAGGGAGGCCTCTGGGTTAGTCCATATTTTGACCCATGCCAGGAGGGGTTTAATTTTGATTTTATCTTCTATGAAGAGTTCTCCTAGTTCTTCATGGATTATGTGGGCCGGTACACTCTGAGGGACCTTCAAAATTCTCCTCATGAATTTGTTTTCTTCAGTCTGTATCTGCTGGGCTTTACTGTCCAAGAAGCCCCACACTTCTGCGCCATAGGAGACTTTCGCGCAACAAATTGCCCTGTAAAGGTTCAAGATTTGTTCCGGGGACCATTTTCCCAGTCTTTGCCCGTATCCCATGATAGCTCCTACTGAAGCTGCAAGTTTCGTAGAATGTTTTTCGACCAAGGGTTTAAAAGTGAGGTGATGATCAAATAGTACCCCCAAATACGAAAAGGTCTGGACTTTGTCGATTTTGTGCGACCCAATGTGAAAGGAAAAAGATCCTTTTGTAGGTTTTCCGACGGACATGATGTAGGATTTTTCCAGATTAGTTGCCAGGTCTAGTTTGTCCATAAATCTGACAAACCCATCAATCAGTTTTTGCAGGCCTAGGGGGGTTCTAGCAAGCAGAACCGCGTCATCGGCGTATAATAACACAGGTACCGCACGATGACCAATTTGGGGTGAGTCCACCTTGAGATTAAGCAGGTCTTTTTCCAGCGAATTAATGTAAATGGAGAACAAAAAGGGCGCAAGGATACAACCTTGCCTTACTCCACTTGTGCAAGTGAAGGGGTCGGTCTTCTTACCCTCTTGGCTGTACCTTACACTTGCAGTGGTGTTCCGGTGGAGATTTTGCAAGGTGTCCACTAGCGGTTGGTCCACTCCTAGTTCTACTAACATGCTCCAGAGCTTTCTCCTATTTACACGGTCGAAAGCCGCTGAAAGGTCCATAAACCCCATGTGAATGGACCCCTTTCCAGCGATGGTATATTTGGCTATCAGAAGGTAAAGATTTAAACATTGGTCAGTGGTGGATCTGCCTTTCCTGAAGCCGTATTGCATTTCTGAAAGGATTTGATGTTCCTCGGCCCAATCTTGCAATCGCTGTAGGATGACTCGCCCTAGCACTTTTGCGGTCACGTCTATAAGCGATATGGGTCGGTAGCATTGGGGGTCATCGCGGTTCCCTTTCTTATAAATTGGGACTATGGTCGCCGTTGACCAGGACTGGGGTAGACCTGCCACCACCGCCTCATTTAAAACCCTGGTGAGTAACGGTGCCCACAAGTCAGGTTGACTCAGGTACAGGTCTGGTGGAATTCCGTCCGGGCCCGGGGCCTTATTTTTACTTAGTCCAATTATTCCCCTTTTGACTTCTTTCAAAGAGAAGTCTAGCTTTGCCGGCTGGTGTTTCCTCGATGTGTCCTCCAGAGCTAGGTGATTTGAGTGGTTATATAGGCTCTGGAAGTGGGTCTGCCATTGCTCCGGTAAGATGATGTTTGTGATTTTTGGAGCCCCTTGGTCCTGGAAGCAAGGGGAATTAATCACTTTCCAGAAGCTAACCATGTCTTTTCTTTCGGCGGCGTCCCTTAAGTCCTCCCAGGCCTGGTTTTGTAGGTTTTGCTTGCGGATTTTCAGGGCCTTTTTATACTCCGCTCTGCTCTTTGTCACCCTGATCTTATCCCTTGGTTTACAGTGGAGGCTATCCTTCAGTTTTTTAAGCACCTTGGTGCAGTTCGCATCGAACCAGCGGGGATTTGAGTTCATTTTATTAGATCCCGTGGTCGTTAGTGAATTATTTACGTGTTGTGCGATTTCTTCGAAAGCCTTGACCACCCGGTCTCCGCATACACTTGGGTCTAAGCATTTGTCAATTGCATCTTTAGCATCTATTAGTAATTTTTTATAAAAACTGACCCCATCAATTTTTGCCCATTTAATTCTTCTTCCCTGATCCACAGCTTTTTCCACAGTGTCAGGTTTCTTTGGGCATGTGTTAAAATCAAAACCTTCGATTGCAATAAAGACCGGGTTATGATCACTAAAACTGCTGGCCTCTATTTTAGTGTTGGTAATGTTTCTTTTTAGGATGGGCGAGACTAGAATAAAATCAATGTAGGAGTGGCACCCTCTTCCTTTGTACGTTGGTGTCAGTTCTCCTAGTTCGCCCAATGCCACAAGGTCTAGCGTTTGGGTTAAGTTGTTCCTTTTCGTTAATCTCTCCAAATCCCATCCCTCTTTTGTATGTGCAAAATGCGGGCCTTTCATTAAAGTGCATCTTGACCAGTCTTTATTAAAAGGTTTTAGTTTGTCGCATAAATGACAGTTAAAATCTCCCGTTAGTATTACGCTCAGTTCATTTGGTGTCTTGTGTAAAAGGTTTAAGTTTCTTAAGCATTCCTCTAATTCAAAAATGGCTTTTCCCCTCTCCATCAGTGCTGGGGAGTTGTACCAATTAACTAGGAAGAGGGTTATTTTTGCTGAGGTGAACCTTAGAACTTGTAGGTTGTGTGATGCCCATTTGATGTTACTCCAGGTGCCCTTAATGTCTAGGTTGACATATATGGCCAGACCCCCACTTGCTCTCCCAGAAGTTACTTTTTTGGCTGGGAGACAAAAGCTTTTGTATCCTTCCAGGCTGTAGTCATTTAATTCAAGAGCCCAAGTTTCCTGCAGGCAAATGATTTGGAATTTTTTGATGTAGCTCAGCCATTCCTGTGATTCGAACTTGGCCGCTAGTCCTGCAATGTTCCAGGATGCTATTAGTAGATTTGCTGGCGTCATTTCTTTAGTGGTTCTTTTTGGTTCATCTGGTAGGGGCATAACCTGTTTGCTTGTTTCTGTTAGGGTGGCATTGTTGGAATGAGTGTCGCTAAGAAAATTTGGTGGGTTTGTCCCTTTTTCTCTTCCAAGGCTGGTATTCGGAATTTTGGTGTATCCTCCTCTGTCGGGCACGTCAGCTATTTCATTGTCCATCCCCTTTTCCATTCCTGTTAGTGGTAGATTTTCCACCTTCAACCTCTCAGTCTTGGGGGACTGATTGTCCCATCCCTGTCAATCGACCTCTTCCAGCGCACCGAATTTGTTCCAGTGTGCATATTGCATTAGGGAGGAGTCGTAGTTTGGCACGGCAAAGTTTGGTCTTTGCCATTGTGGTGGACCATAGTGGGTACCAGGATATGGTAAGTTTTTAGGGAAGGTTCTGTTGTTCTGCCTGATTCTTTGGGGTGCAAAGGGATAGAAATAAGACAAGTGTACCGGGTGGATCTGTGATCGGGTATAGCTAGGTGGGGCACTACAGATAAAATTAACTGCGTCCATATCTCTAAAGTTTATCGTAATTATATCCCCTGCTATGGTCTTGGTGCCTTTGCCGATCCACTCCCCTCTTCTTACAGACAAGATTTCCCCAAAAACATTGGGGGGCAAGGGTCTGTGTATTTGTAGCCACTGTGCGCATTTATTTTTCAGTTCTATTTGGGTTTCCCGTTGCCCTTCCCTTAGAGGTGGAACTCCTGTTAACACCACTACATAGGGCAGTGCTTCAGGCGGGAGGTTAATTGACCTAAAGCGAGTAGATGTTTTGTTTTCTTTAGTTGGTGCAGTGGGCGGAGGCTTTGGGTTCACGTTGGGGGTTTGGACGTTGTTTACTTCCAACGTTTGGGGAGGTCCTGGGTTTGATTTGTTGTTTTCAGTAGTTGTTTTTTTACTGCTTTTCCCTCTGTCTGGTGTGGAGGAAACCTTTTGGTTATCTTTAATACTTTTTTGACTGGCTCTGTTTGGGGTTTTTGTGGGCGCATCAGGGATCGTAGGGACCTTGTCCTTAGTTTGGCTATGGGATGTAACGTCGGTCTGTTTTCTTAAACCGCCTTCTTGCCCTGGTTGGGTCTTTGTGCCATTCCCTCTGTTGTTCACAATTGAGGTTAGTCTGTCTATTTTTGCTATGAGGGGTTTTAGCAGCACAGTAATGGAGTGTTCAAGGTCCGTTTTAAGGTCAGCCACCATGTTGGTGATCCAACACGGTATTCCCGAGGCAGGTGGGTTTATTGGTGTAACCAGGTTGTGATTTCTAGTTTTAGAGGATCCTTTTGAGGATCCCTTTTTCCCCCCACGTTTAGATTTTTCTCAATGCTGCAGGGAGCGTTAATATGGTTGTGTGTTTGTACAACAGATCTCTCGCTGCGAATATCTGCAGAGACCTGCGCACAAGGTAGGTCAGCGAAAGAAGAGGGAGAAAGGGGCAAGCTGGTGTTGAATTCCTCTACCAAATCTCGAGAAGCCTCGGTCAGGTTGATGAGGGATTCCTGGGTTTCCTGAATAATTGTCACGGGTGGTAGTGACATTCTTCTTTCAGTATCTGCGATGGCATTTGACACTGCCCCTATTGTTTGTTTGAGCATTTTGTCAATCGCTGTCAGTGTTGGTAATGGCGGTGGTGGATCCGTTTTATTTTTTGCGCTCGATCTTAAAGTGGGCATCTTGGGCTTCTTGGTGGTCTTCCTCATAATCTGTAGTGCTATGTACAGATGGTAGATTTTACTAGAGCAGATATAACCGACTAGAAGCCTGGTTCGAGAGTTGTAAAGAACGATTTTTCAGGGGGGTGGCCCAGCCCAGCCTCTTCTGGCCTCTGAGGGCCACAGAGGGCCCGCCCTTTGCCCGGGCTTCGCTCGGCGTCCTGCTCGCGTCCCGCTATGCGGTAAACTGCTGATTATAAGGATGTTTTGCAGGCAGGGGGCGTGTCTTCCTGGGGGCGCGCCCGTGCACACCTGTGCAGCGCAGGGACTCCTGGTCTTTTGAGTCCCTGCGGCGCGCTCCCTCGGTGTTATCTCGGTGCTCCTCCTCCTGGGACAGACCCAACAGCGCGAGTGCTCTCCCAGCCTCGACCCCACGCCACTCACCGCGCAGCAGCGCCCGCGAAGCGGGTGCTGCAAGTTGTAGCGTTGCGGGAGGGCGGTCAATCCCTCCTGGGACACAGGGAGGCCGGGTGTCAGCAAAAGGCGAGGGTAGAAAGTCTGGAAAGCCTAACGGCGACAGCAGCAACAGTCTGGTAAGAACAGAGAATCCCGCTGGAGGCTACACAGTTTCCCGCTTAAATAGGCTGGACAAGCAGGGGGCGTGTCTTCCTGGGGGCGCGCCCGTGCACACCTGTGCAGCGCAGGGACTCCTGGTCTTTTGAGTCCCTGCGGCGCGCTCCCTCGATGTTATCTCGGTGCTCCTCCTCCTGGGACAGACCCAACAGCGCGAGTGCTCTCCCAGCCTCGACCCCACGCCACTCACCGCGCAGCAGCGCCCGCGAAGCGGGTGCTGCAAGTTGTAGCGTTGCGGGAGGGCGGTCAATCCCTCCTGGGACACAGGGAGGCCGGGTGTCAGCAAAAGGCGAGGGTAGAAAGTCTGGAAAGCCTAACGGCGACAGCAGCAACAGTCTGGTAAGAACAGAGAAATATTACATGGTAATGTTCTATCCTGCTGTTAACTTGGCCTTCCTTTATGCATTGCCCCTCCTTCCCTTTTTTTCTCATCATATTTCAAAATTGTTAAACAGCATCAGTTCTTGATGATATTTCTTGTTAAGTGAATTCCTACAGTCTATACAAGTTTCTGTATATTGTCTATACAAGTTTCTGTATATTGTTTTAGTTTCTGTATACTGTATATTGCTTAGTATATTGCATGAACAAGTGTTTCCATCTGGTGGCTCTGTGATTGTCGCTGTATATTGTGTTGTCAACACTGTACATAATTCAAATAACAAATGTTTCTTTATTAACAAATTGATTTCTCTTTTTAAAATAGTCCAAAACAAACATCAAAGTGTAAATTCTCACACAGGAGAGTGCAGCACTTGGAATAAAGCACAAATATCTCAGTCATGAGCATAGCATTTTAGTATCATCCAAAACTTTGTAAACCAGATATGATGAAATGACAAACGTCGCTATTTCTATGTTTGTACTCGCATCAGGGCTGTGGGGGTTTAGACACACAACATATACACTGGTTGAAAGGGGCTGTGAGAACAGGCATTGGATCTATGGAGGGTATTCAGCACTTGCTGTGCCCTCTCCAACTTACCTCTTACTGACTATGTCAGGTGTTACACGCACATCCTGAGCAGTATCCCACAATCAACGTCCACATAGAGTCAGACTGATTCTTGTTGTATTCCAAATGACTGAATAGTGTCTCTAAAACCTTGTTATTCGATTGCTAGCAGTTCACAGTATTTGTATTCCAGACTTCGTGCCAGCCAGTGATTTTCTCGTCAGTGCAGTGTGCGACTTGAAACTTCTATTCAATTACCAGAGCTGCATTCTTATTTTTAGAATACATCTTTATTCTGTTTAAAAGTACAGCCAGCTGGAAAAAAGTGAAAGTATAAACCAAGAATTATAATTAAGCATGAGCCTTCTTGTGTTGGATTTGGGTTATGGACATACCAGGGGGAAATTCCCTGACTCCAAGGTTTTTTCCAGATTTTCTGAAAGTTAAATCAAGGCCTTTCTAGCAACTAAGGAAAAACACTCCTCTCTTCATAAACACATCATTGCATACAACACCACACCTGAGGCTCTCACAATTAGGACACGCGTTATTTTAAATTAGTTAGCAGCCTGAATGCACCTAATGCATGACAACAAGCTTGCATTCAAAATAAGCTCTGTTTCCATGTGGCTAGAGCATCTGCTACATAAGTATAAGGCACACAATATGAATGATTTGTCACTCACTTAATGACTGTTTGCTGTGATGGACTATGACGCTGTGATGGACTGCTCAGTGTTGCCTTAATATAATCAGGAAAGCCTTCAAGATTCATTTACGGAAGATTGATCCAACGACAGGATCACACTGCCTATGCACATTTTTCATTAAACCAATAGCTCCACATTTTATTTCAGAAGCAGGATAAAATTCAATTCCCTATACCAAAGCGCATGACCTAAATGAATCAATAAATGCAGCTGATAGAATGATCACTACGTGGCTATTGAAGTCTGCCGACAGTCACGCCAAGGATAAATGTAACCCAAACTGAGCATGTATTTTCCTCTGAAACTGACCGAGCCATGACTGCAACTTAATACAGCAGGTGGAATTTGTGTCATATTTGCTTCAATTGCTATGGGGAAAGGATTTTGCCAGGTGTTCTACAGGTCATATTGTTTGTACATGTCAGTTTGGCTTAAGCGCAGTAAATCCAAAACGCAGGAATCCTTTTCAGCGATCTGTATTTTCTTGCACATTTCGATATCTAAATTGCACCTGGCTGGAGGGGAGTGTAATTACCTTTAAAGTGAAGCATGTGGCCCCTCGATACATTTTCAAATGCTGCTTCCCATTATACTTTCCACAGTAATTGTATATGATTTCAAAGGGACAAAGAGGTATATTTACAAAAAAATGTCGGCGCGCGGAGCTGCGCCAAAATCAGCATCGCCGTGCTCTGACATTTCTAAAATACTGGGATGCGCTGTATTCACAAGAATATGGCGTCCCCCTGTGTTTTCCCTAGTGCAGAAAAAGGTGCCTAGCACCAGCGCAGGCACCCTTCCGCCATGTTGCAAGGGTGACTGCATTGCATGGGCAATTGTTTATGTGCCGGAAGCGACACCTTCCTGCACACAAACAATCATTCATGGCGATTTGCTCTTTCCATGTGTGCTGCAGAATACAGCACACATGTAAAGAGCATAAAACAGCGAGAAATTAATGATTTCTCCTCGTATCACTTGGTAATCCATGGCAATACAATGGCGCTGTTTTTGGCTCTGCCTCAGCTCTATAAACCCGGGCAGTGTCAAAATGCAATGGGTGTTGCAGTGGAGCACCCTCAGCAACACCCACTGCAATCCCCTTTTCCACTGAGGACTGTGGCAGAAAGCAACATATTTACAATGTGACCTTAAGACATGTTATGCGGCTTAGCACCATCTTGTAAACATGGTAAGTGGCGCTACACCATCGGAGTGTAAAAAAAAGTGATGCTCCGGTAGTGATTAGGGCTTGGAAATATGCCCCAATGTGTCCTATCACCTTTGCCAGTTGTGCTTAACTTCTTGTTCAGTATGTTTAGAGTTAGACGGTATCTGAACTGTGACCAGCATGAAGTCAAGAGCTTTTATTCTCGAGAGCACCAGACCTGGCCCCTGTTTTGCAGCTTGCTTTTCCACTCTAGGTTGCTGGAATCCACCCTCCATAGATCCTTTCCCTTGGGAGGTGATAAGCCACATAACCACTGCTGCACCGAGTATGAAGGGATAGATTGTGTCCTTGAGGCTTCTTTCACTTCCCCAGCAGGCCTGATTTTTTGCAAAGATTGAATCTGAACGGTTGGCGGTGACCCTGATTCCTGCTGTTCCCCAAGGTGAGTTTGTAGTATCCTGCATTTATCATGAAATGTATTTTACACCTCCTGCTCAGCCAGTGCCTGTGCTCTGTGCCCAATAGAATGATGGAGTCATGATGTGCCTCGAAATGTTGGGACACAGAGAGGTGAAGCAACAGTTGGACATGTGCTGAGCAGCATGAAGGCTGATCCTGGTGGGGCTCTCCATCAGAACCTAACTACCTGTTATACTACTTGTTACCTGCTTGAATAAATCTTACTAAATTACTACTTCCTGCGTGGACCTCCTTACTACATTTGTTGGCGATGAGTTGGGGACGTACCTACGTGGAACAAGCGGATCTAATGTACCTGGTGAACACAGGTGGACCTGGATGGCGCAATCTACAGAATCTATGGTGAAAACAAGAACAAAGTGTGAGGAGTTGGCCTGGCAAATGCAGTCCACTATTCTAGTGGGCACCTTGTACCAGCCCAAATGACTCTTATTGATGATAGGTTAAAGACAACCTTTATTGAAAGCTATTCTAGTGGTAGCTATGGAGAGCAGCCTTCAGGCTAAGTCTTGGAGGAATGTAAAGCTGCTTGTTTTACTAGTCTATAATCTCTTGAATGACCAATTGAAAGGAGAACCACGCCTGGTATCTATATAAAATATATGTATTTATTATAAACACATCCCACTAGTCTCTTTATGAGGTTAGAGGCATAAGGACATACAGAAAACTTAATAGTACACAGTAAATTAGCACAATATACGTTGAGCCCTAGGGGCATACCAAACCATATATTAAGAAAGTGGTATAAGAACCACGACTTGACTAGACACAAGGCCTAGAGCCTGTAGAATCGCTGGGACCACAAGGAACCACCCAAGGTAGTGACACCGGGGACCCACGTGGGACGCGTGCAGTGTGAGAACACAGCAGCGATTCACCGTTAGCTTCTACAGGGAAAGTCACGGTTGGAAAATTAAAGATTAAGGGAACTTGGGAGAGGACTTTGAGCAAACCCCTTTAGATTTAAGGGGTACTAGGGCCAACAACCACGGGAAGCCAGGTGCATAGGTGTTTTTTGGTGTCGGGAATCGTCGTCTTTTTCAACGGTGATCTGCTGCCAAGTGCTGCTGCAGTCGAAGAGGAAAGTGTCCGGTGTGATCCAAGCCTTGATTGTAGATGAGAAGAACCTGAAAGCAGAGGGGACAGAGTCTGGGTCACTTGCCAGTGACCAGGGGGACAGTAGTCAAATACCCACCGATGTCGGGCGATTTCAGGTGAAGGAGGTGAAGCTTGACTCTACAGCCACGAGAACCAGGAGGCATTGATGACTACGAGGATCTGGAATTGAGCTGTCCCACAAAGGATGTCGAGTGCTGCAGTGTTTGTGACCAAATTGGACCCAACAAGCCTTGGCAACAGTAACCCACGCATAAAGTAAAGAAATGCTTAGGTGTGGACCAGTAAGGTCTGTGGGACTCCCCACGTGGTGAGGAGTCAGGGCACATCTGGAGCAATCAGGGAAGCCCAAGTCAATAGACCAGGGATCGCAAAGGAGCCTCAAGTGGGAATACAAGACGCAGGCTCACGGAACACTTGTGGAGTGTAGGCCCACAATCTTCAGTGCAAAAGGTGCTCGGGGCTTGGGCTACTAATAACTCAAAGCACAACTTCAAGAGACGTCGAGAAGTCAATGCATTTGCAAAGGTGCACTGTGTCCAGGAGTTGCGGTTCCACATCACTCACGAGGGTTGCGGGTCTCAGCTTTGCGGGGGACTCAGGTCGTCCCCTGAGAAGTCTGGTAATCTTCTCCCTGGGATAAACATTCTTCGTAATCCGACGGGAGCTTCAGAGATACAGAACAGCAAGTGCTTTGTTGGTGCCTGCCAAGCAGGGGAGTCACTCCTTGACCCCAAGGGAGATTCCTTCGTCCTCTAGTCTTTAGTAGAGCGTTGAAGTTCCGGGATTTCTGTAGCAGAGTTTCATCCAGGTGTAATCTAAAGTCTTGTTGCAAGGGGTTCCTTACTTATACCTAAGAAAGGGGTTTGACATACTCTGGGGATCCACCTATGGGAGGGTCTGGAAAGAGGGGTGACTACACCCATTTTCTTTGTCCAGTTTTGCACCAGAGCGGGGACTGGTAGTCCCTGCAACCGGTTTGAACTGGGCTATGCACAGGGACACCAAATGTGCCCCCAGTGCAGACTTCAAACCAATCTCAGAGGGCAGCCACCCAGCCCCAGTACGATAAAAACCTGTCTGGGAAGTGGTTACACCTCCCTGTGACAGAAAACCTATTGTCCAGGCGTCCCCTGCCGGAGTTTCTTCCAGCAGCAGGAGGTCAGACCCGTGTCTGTGGCATACATTTTGTGATGCCAGGGCTCATTTAAACTATTACCGGGCAGACCGGTGTATACATGTCTTCTCCCTCTAGAAGGGTGGAATTCTACCCCCGCCTCCAGGACTAGCAGGGGCAGGATTCCAAAGTGTTTGACACCAAACACAACATGTTTCCATGCAGCCATTCCAAAGTTTGCATTTACCGCGAGGTTATAATGCACTGAAGAGTATATGGTCTGGCTGCATCACAGAACAGCCCCAGAGAATAGATTCCGAAGGCTGAAGAGGGGTCCTGCTCATGCATGGGCAACCTCTCACTTTAAACCAAGCACCCTGCGTTAAGGATTGATAAGGCCTGCCATAGGGTTGACTGATAGGTTTCTATGTGCAGTGATTTAAGGTAGATATAGGTAACCTATATCCTAGTAAGGGGTGCATGCACCACCTTACCCAGGCTACAGCAGCAGTCCTGTGGTGTCATTTTGGAAGGCTTTCCAGGGGAGGCATAATACATGCTGCAGCCCCTGGTAGTCCTCTGGGGTTCCTATGCCCTTAGTACCTAGTGCACCATATACTAGGGCCTCACAAGGGTGCCCCAGTAACCAAACTGGAGTGTACCTATAGTACATGCAATCAATTTAGAGAGGAAGCAGCTAGGCTGGGGTCCTGGATAGCAGGGCCCCAGCCAGACTAAAGTCGAAAAAAATGAAACACCAGCAAAAAGTGTGGGTAACCATAGTGAGATAAGGTATCAACAGCCAAGGTAAAACTGCAAAAATGCATGCACCACCTTACCCAGGCTACAGCAGCAGTCCTGTGGTGTCATTTTGGAAGGCTTTCCAGGGGACGCATAATACATGCTGCAGCCCCTGGTAGTCCTCCGGAGTTCCTATACCCTTAGTACCTAGTGTACCATATACTAGGGCCTAACAAGGGTGACCCAGTAACCAAACTGGAGTGTACCTACAGTACATGCAATCAATTTAGAGAGGAAGCAGCTAGGCTGGGAACCTGGATAGCAGGGCCCCAGCCAGACTAAAGTCGAAAAAAAGTGAAACACCAGCAAAAAGTGGGGGTAACCATAGTGAGATAAGGTATCAACAGCCAAGGTAAAACTGCATAAATGAAATAAGGATGTTCTACACAGAACAACTGCAACGACAAAAAGGAAAAATTCTGTTCCTCACAGAAAACAAAAGAAGACATCTTGAAACAAGTAAGGTTGAAGCACTATGCTTTTCAGCCCCACCAGTGTCCTCACCATCGGACAGCCCTAGCCCTGGCGTGCTATGCTCATATACTATACATAATTTGGACATTGGATTTGCCACTACAGTCTGTTGTATGCTTTCAACATTATCTCAAAACAGAGATAAGGAGATATCGACGTGGAAAGTTGGTCTCCAATCAGCATTGAGCATTATGATAGTTCTACTGTCTGTCAAGGAACTGTGTGACTGATTTTGGGACATTGTGTTATCCCCAGCACATTTTGTATTTTGGAACTTGGCTAAACTATCTAGTCAACAGTTTGGGAGAAGTGGTCTATGCTCTCAATATTTCATGCGAAGCACCACAGCGCTGGTGAATCTCTTCTTCATCAATACATCAGCATCTGCTACTAATGTGTTTCTTTGTTTATTATTATACACGCCGCTTCACAGAGGCAGATATGTGCTTATTTGGTACACCTCAACAGGAGGTTTTCAGTGTTTGTATTGTGACCTTCGTAACAGAAGAGAACCAAGTGAAAACACAGCTCTTGTATAGCTATGTCCAAGTAGGTGTTTGCTATCTGACCATTTTTGCTACTTTCACCACTACCTCAGACACAGAGTTTTTGTCCGTTTAAACGCAGCTCTGTGACAGTCATGCGCGTGAAAAACCTCACACTGGTTACCGCGCGCCTCTTTTCAGGAACCTCTCTGATGTCAGACAGTCCTCCTCAGCAGTACTGGCAAAGATACACAGTTTGGTGCTTGTACAGGCCATGAGCCACCTAGCGCGGGCGTTAATACGTGCCGCCATCTTTTGCTTGGAAGCTACATGAATAGAGCAGACTTTGTTTATAAAACGGTTCAATGTTGGCCAATGCACCTACCAGAACTCGTCTATTTGCAAGTTTTGGGATCCTGGCAGATCTGAAGAACATGTAAAGATAACTAAGACTTACATGGAAGTGAGGTTAATACTTTGAGTACATTCTGTGCTTGGTGTTCTGGTCCACCCTGTACAGCTCCGGTTTCACGATCATATCTGCAAGTCTTACCACTTATTGTACTCGCAGCCCACAGGGGTGATCCCAGGGTTCTCTTACCGCACTTGCATCTTGCACATTATTTTATGTGATGACTAAGCATTAGCTTGACATCCGCTTTCACATTACACATGTTACTTCTTCTCTGTGCTGCCAGTCTAGGAGCTACTTACATTACTAGGTCAGATGCTCCTTACCGTTGCAAATCTAGTTAGCATACGAGCTCTAGTGGGTGTCACAAGACTTTGGTGACACGCACACCTTTAATTTTTAAAGTTTATAAACCCAAAGGTGATGGTGCTCATTTATGCCTTTCCCTTTCTGCCAGTTGTATTGCTTGTTTATGATTATGCAACGTTCACTCATGTTTTGTCTTAATGTACATTTCATGATGGAATTGCTCCTATATACATTTATCCACTATGGGATTATATTTTACATAGATGGACTCTTGGTACATTCCTCCAGGGGATCATTTTCATTTTACATTTTAAAGCTTTACACTGTCTTTCTTTCCTCATAGGGATGGCAATGGGTCTAGCCCCACTTGCTTTCATACACTTCATTATTCCTTACACAGGGATGGCAATGGGTACTCCCCCCATTTGCCCACTTACACTTGCCTACTCAGGTTACATATGGTTTTCACCTTTACACAGGGCACCGTTTCATGGGTCATAGTCCCATTTACATCTACATTGTTACCCTCACACTGTGTGCGTCTTATGGGTTTTAGTCCCATTTCTACTTTGCACTGCATTCTACCCCTACACAGGGGTTACCCCTACACAGGTAGATTTTTCATGGGTCTTAGTCCCATTCTCAGTGCTCCTCCCACTCTTGCCTTGGGTAGAGGACGTTCATTTGTTTAAGTCCCATCGGCTGATATGGTCTTTCATCGTTGTCACATTGCTGTTTTTACAATTCTATGTTACTCTCATATCTGATTTGTATTGTCTTTTTGAACATTGGGAGAGGATTTGTTGCACTAATTGTATTTCTTTTCCTCTTTTCTGTTTTCTCTTATGTCCAGCTTTCCTTGTGATGATATACATCATTTTCATCCTTGGTTTCTGAATTTACATTGCTTGTTGTTGTCCTTTGTCTCCAGCCTTCCCTCGTTCGTATTTTCATTCTTTTTCTTCCCTGTTCAGGAGGAGATCTGGTATTCTCTCTTCTGTGTGTCTGTGTGCAGGCTGGTGTCTGGTTTGCGTCATGCCTTGTCCTACCTTTCTTCCTTTCTTGCCTGCGGCCAGTGGGTATGTTTGGGGGTTGACTTTGGTGAGACTATGTCACTCTGTTCTCTGGTTGTTTACTTCACTTTATCTATGCTTCCTTCTCCTTCGAAATCCTTTCTGGAGGGCATTATTATTTTACTTTCGTGCATTTTCACTCTTCGCTTCGTTCATCTATCTCTTTGCTCTCTTCTGTTTGGTCATTTCTTTGCTGCCTCATTGTATTCATTATTGGAGCTTTTGGGTTTTCCCATTTGTGTATTCATGCTCTTTACTTCCTCCTTGTCTTCTTCCACCTGTCTCTTTGCTCCGCCTTGCTTACTCTTTTCCTTTAAGTTTATTCTGTCACACCGTTGTTCCTCCCTTGCATTCTTTTCTTTGTTTACTCTTGTTAAATGTTATTCTTAAATAGTAATTGTGCTTCTGTTTGGAAGGAAAGGGGATATGTAGTATCCTGCATTTGTCATGAAATGTATTTTACACCGCCTGCTCAGCCAGTGTCTGTGCTCTGTGCCCAATAGAATGTTGGAGTCATGATGTTCCTCGGAATGTTGGGACACAGAGAGGTGAAGCAACAGTTGGACATGGGCTGAGCAGCATACAAGCTTCTCCTGGTGGGTCTTTCCTTCAGAACTTAACTACCTGTTATACTACTTGTTACCTGCTTGAATACATTTTACTAAATTACTACTTCCTGCGGGGACCTCCTCACTGCATGCAGAGTTATATAGCACAGTTTGCACCAGAGCGGGAAACAAACGTTACAATGCATGCGTTACAACACATGCCATTACCCTGCATGTTGTTACAAAGTGAATGGCTTGTTGCAGGGGGTAGAAGGTGTTGGATTTTACTCCAACGCCTTCCCTACCGTTGGACACACTGGAGTTAGAATAGTAAATTATACTATTCCAACTTCCAGCTCACCCCCAACAGCAAGGCGGTGTAAATATTTGCGTTGTAACGGCATACGAGAAAATGGCATACGTTGTAACGTCATACAACCTACCAGAGCTGATGGGTAGCAACAGAAAGCATCTCTTCTTAACAGTGTATCCAGACCTGCAGGGAGGTGCCTCAGGAAGTAGTTGACAATGGCAGACGAGCTGGAGGGTTACAGACTACCTGAGCCTTATTATTAGAGACTCCATCAACCTATCAGTGCTAAAGTCACCACCATTACAAATGAGGCTTTGCACGGAGCAGCATCTCAAATGCAAAACCCACCGGTGTAGAGGAATTGAAAGCTGAATTCCTCAAGGACACAGAGATGAGGAACAGAAAAGACACTTAGGCCCAGATGTACTACAGGCTTGCAATGCCTTTGTGTCACCCACCTATTGAACGAATAAAAGCCTCAGAGGATTGATTCAGTCTCTGCCCTACATGGAGCGCATGCGCTGTCTCGAACCAACACATGCTGTATCTGCTTTATGGGCTTCAGCTCACCCATAGGCTTCTCCTTTGCTGGCTCCATCGTCACTCTCCCAGGCTTTCTCCCGATTTGTCCATGGAATGCATTTGTCATGCCTCCTCCTGTGTTTTCCCCTTCCCGAGAGCATCGACCAAGTTTAGTACCATTCCACTATCTTTCAATTTCTGATTAATTTAAGAATTCCTTTTTACTTCCTTTGGTAGCCCTCCTCAGAGCGCTAGTGTTCTCATTACAGTAGAGTGCCATTTTATTTACATATAACGTTCCCATGCACCTCCTCCCTCCTTATTTCATACTACTGTGGCTGCCTCCCATTCTCAATTTGAATGCTCTGCTTCCTCTGCATGAGAAAAGCTGCTTTTCCAAATTGCAGAGCATTCCCTTTCCCACCCGCAGTCTTCATGCGCCACCCATCCCTCACACCAGATGGCACTGGGAGGCAGCTGCCTACATTGCACTGACAATAGCAACTATCCCAGCTGGTTTTGTGCAGGTGAAGCTCAGGCACTAAAGTAAAAACTACACACGAAACCACAAACAATTGTCCACTATAGACGTTTCCTGGATTCACATACCTTGACACACATACCCGCTTGGTGTCTGTTTTATGCCCCTTCACCTTTATAATATTGTAGTATTGTGATAAAAACTCCCATTGCTCTGTGCGTGTGGGTGTGTGACATGCCACATTGCTCAGCCATTGGAAGTCCTCATCTATTTTTCATTGTAACATACTTTGAGCCACTGGCATGGCGAGCATCGTATTTGAATGCTCTGCTTCCACTGCATGAGAAAAGCTTTTTTCCACATTGCAGAGCACAACCCTACCCCACCTGCCGCCTTCCAGGGCCACCCTTCCCCCACGCCAGACTCAGTGCGCTGCCCAGCCTGCTGGCTCGGGCCACAAATTGACATTGGGCTTTTCGCTGGCTCAGCTGGTTTTCATTAGGTTTCGCCTGCACATCGCTTGCTCTGTGCTTATGAAATCGGTTGTGTGTAATATAAATCTTAAAAGGGGTTTACATCCCGCTCTTACTTTTTATTGGTTCATGTGTTTGCCACTTACTTTTCCTCTGTATCTATTGGCTGTCACACACTATTTCCTATTGATCGTGTGTGTCTGCTCTTATCAGTGTCCCAAGTCCCAAGTACTCCTTTTCATCTGCTGAAATTCTTTGTGAGGCCTCTCTCATGATGCAGACAAAGGTCAGCGTTCAGTGCTCTTGCTCTCCAGTGTGCACCTCGGCAGCATGGTACATCCTGTCAGTTGAGCCCTCTTTTTTTAATGCAGTTATCAGTTTTCCCTCAGACTCCCCTTTCCATGTCTTAAGTAGGCTCCAAGGAAATGGAGGGCGTAAGGAGCACTCCGTAGTTTCTCACTTTTAACTTTTAACTTTTTAACTTTAAGTAGGCTCCAGGCATATTTTTGACATGATATAATTTCGAAGCTTGCAGCAACTCTGTTAAGTACAAGCCATTTTATGAATGTAAATTTGCTTTATTGTTCATCAGACGTGATGCGCATCAGACGGGGCCGGATTCACCACGCTGCAAGCTTCCTGCTATGTTGGCATTTCTTCCCTACTCAGTCTTTATCTATACTACTATTATAAAGAGAGAACTTGCACCTTTTGGCAAGGTCAACTCAGGAACCACAGTGCCAATCTACACACCCGATACATCTATGAAAATGTCAGGGTGTGTAGATGGACATAGGCTATATAAATTACAAAAAAAAAAGTAAATTAAAAAAATTACGTTTGTAAACAAAGTAGTCCCCCCCAGAAAGTAGCGCCGGCCGGGACCTAGCGCTGGCCACGACGCGACGTGCGTCATGATGACAAGGAAGAGGGCGGTGCAGTAATGCCTCGATTGCAGTCTGTCAGGGCCGTGTCTCTCTTCTATGACTACGACTCTGCAGCGAGCTGTGTGCGAGATGGCGACAACGGGGAGTGCGGTGGAGTGGAGGGTCCGCACTTGAGCGCACTGAACGCGAGTCAGTCTGGGCGGGAGGGGGGCGCGAGTGAGTCTGGGCGGGAAAGGGAGCACGAGTGAGTCTGGGCAAGAGGGGGATACGAGTGAGTCGGGGCGGGAGGGAGTTGGTTCGGGAGGGGGTCGGGGCGGGAGCGGGTGTACTGCCCCCAGCCCCTTTCTGCCCCAGGAAACGCTGGGGCGGGCTGCTAGTCATTTATAAAGAAAAAAAATCTTCCTGGCTGCACACATTTCAAGCATGCTTGTCTTACATGGAAGTGCAGTGCTTTGTAGCTTTTTTGAACTGGCTGCTGTGTGAGTCTGCAGTTTTTGCAAACCTTTCCTCCTGCTTTGTTACTTGTTGCTGGCACCCTTCCAATCCCTTTGCGTGTTGTCTATCCCTCCCACCCATTTGTTGCCCTTGTTCCTCCTGTTCCACTGATTGTTGGTCTTCCTTCCCTCCATCCCACCTCCTGCACTTTTGCTTTTATATTTTTACACTAGTTGGAGCCCACGGAGATCTGTATCGATCTGCACACGATCCCTTTTTTGTCCCTGAAGATTTGTACATGGGTGGTAAAAAGATTAAAAAAGCACGCTCTTCAAGCTGCAGCAAACTTTGTCATGCAATAGGCTTACTTTCACACTTCTTGTGGGAGACGGAGGAGATGGAGAGCTATTCTTTTGCCTCAGTGAGTACATTGAAGAACAGGACCGTCATTCACTCTGATCGCCAGTAACAAGCCTTATTTCTCAATCTACCTGCTGCCAGAAATGGGAAGGGATGACATGTTAGAACCTTGTGCCAAAAAAAATTACATTATAACTTTTTTGCCTTTGGGCCTCTGCCAATATTGGAGTGGATAGATGTTTACCAAATCATTATTTTCCTGTAACTTCCCTCTTCTGGTGATGGCTGAGACGTTCCATTCTGGACCAAAATAGTAATTACAGGTTCCAATGTATTAACATGGAACTTCTGATATGCATTCTTGCCTGTGGTTTAGCAGGGTTATTATTTGACCTAGTGCAAGCCTAGAAATGGAGCTCCAATGTTCCCATATCAGGAAGTTAACAACAGCATATCTGGGGTGCAATGGGCCTTCTTATCTTCTGGGCTCTGGTGCCACTGCATCTGATGCATTACTGGTAACATGTGGGTCATGCTTTTGCATATGTTTCCTCAGCCCTGAGAACTTCACTCTGAACCACAAGAAGTGTGAGCATATGAGGAACTCTGGAAATTGATTAGGAGGCAGCGAGGTAGGGTCACTTAGTTGTGAGGTACTTATTGACTTTTGATAGGTTCCATCTTTTCCCACTACACCAACCTTTAAGAGACACCTCAGGATTGGAAAATTGCGTTACCCTGCCTATAACTGAGACTGCCCCCAACTCTGCTCCGCACCGCCTTTACAAAATCTTTCTAAATTTCCCCTGACCTGTGGATATCAGGCCATAGGCAATATAGATACTCACACCTTTTGGGAAGTAGTCCAGGATCAGTCTGGAAAGTTGCTTATTCAATTTCAGAGTGGCCTCTCCCTTGTTGCCCAGACTCCACCTGACTTTTTGGCTTGCCCTCGACTCTCCTCGCTTTTGAGAGACGTTATCCCTGGGATAATTTGCCTGATTTGTATATCTGCTGACTTACTACTAACTCTTATTTATCCATCCAGAGGGCCAAATGACCCCACAGGCTCTGCCTGAGTGACAAGACTCCCACTCCGCCCCTTTCCCAGGTTTATTAGAGGTATTGTCATATCACATAGGCCAGTCTACAACCAAATGATAAATTCTGTAATTTTTGGATTAATTTTTTTCTTACTGTGATTTGGAACTCATATTACACACATCCTGGTTTTCTATGCTGACGCCATTTATTTCATGCTTAACTTCAAATATCTTGTTTTTACCCATTCATAGAAGACGTTGTCCACAGAAAGAATGCTGGATTTATTACTCAGGTCATCGTTCTTTTAAAAAGAAGTGCTTTACTGAGTCTCTTAATGCCACAGAAGATCCGAGATAAAAAGTGTTTTCACTGTGGTGCTCCTGACAAAATCACTTTTTAGTTCTACCCTGATAAATTTCATGCTCTGTCACTTGTGAGAGATTGTGTTAGCTTATAGGGAGCCTGCCATTGGTTAACTTCATCTGCACTCTCGTTTCTTGCTTCTCTTTGGTCAGTGTGTGCCAGCATCACTTCCACTGTGTGTGCTTTTGCCACACCTGAAGCTTGTCCCAAGAACTGCTTCATTGTTCGACTGTGTGTGCTTCACCTGCTCAACCGTTGGAGATACTTTCTAGTCTTTTTGCTGCTTGCCATTGTTGTTGCTTGGTCCGTTGTTCTTGGTTACCCCATCACTGTTGCGTCCCCTCCCCCTCTCATGTTCTTGTTGTAGCTCAGACCCTCCCATCCTCCTCCTGCGTTGTGGTGCTTCTCCCGTCCCTGCGTTTAATTGCTTCTCCCATCCCTCTCACTCCTTCCCGCTCGTCTGTTGCTTGCCCTCCTCCCGCTCTTCTCTCGCTGTCTATCATATTCATAGGTCCTTTCCGCCCTCCTCCCTCAGTCCCTCATGGTGCTTTACCCCTCCTGCCATCTCCTCCTTTGTCCATGTTGTGCCAACTCCACCCGCCATAACAAAAAAAGCGCAATGATGGCGCCAGAGCAGGATGCAACATAGCACTTTTTGCTAGTTTTCTTCTGTATGCCAGGTGTTCCTCATAAAATCACTTTAAAATGGCTACTGTGCATGTTTTGCCCGATTGTCCCTACAATAGTGGAATATCTAATTCAATTTTAGCACCCTTGGGGAATAGAATCTGAGAACAACCTCAGCTTTGAAGCAATCTCAGCCTAATTGTGGGGCATATTATCAAGGGGGTTTATCTCCGCTTTTTTGGCTTTAAAAGCCAAGAATGCGGAGATAAAATTATCTCCCTATTACCTAGCTGTCGCTAACACCAGTTAGCAACAGCTAGTAGGAGATAGCAACCATCTTGGGCCCCACTTTGCATGTCAGTGATGTTTATCACTAATGACATGCAAAGTGGGCGTGCCAAGATGTAAGCGACTGGAAACAGTTATCCAATGGGAGTTGGATAACATGGCTAAGAGCATTAGCTTGGTAATGTATGAATATCGCTGACTTTTCAGCGATATTCATGCATTGCGGCCGATTTTTATCGCATTTGCGATAAACCTTGGTTATACCAAGGTTTATTTGCAATAAAAATCGCCGCAGCTCAGCTGTAAATTTTTGTCTCTAACCAAGCAATAGCGATAATTATCGCTATTGCTTGGTAATATGCCCCTGTATTCATTGCATTTATACACTAAAACCTGCCATTTATATTGCAGCTTGTTTTGAGGGGTGCAAACACTACGGGGCATATTAGCAAGAACCTCGTTAAAATTATCGCTGTTTTAGCGGCAGGAAACTGCAGCTAAAACTGCGATAATGGGCTTGCTAATATGCGTTACAGAATTCCAATAGAAACCCAGGTTACATGTGCAGGACATCTAACCTCGGCTTCTATTGGAATTCTATAACGCATATTGGCAAGCCCATTATCGCCGTTTTAGCGGCAGTTTCCTGCAGCTAAAATGGCGATAATTTTAACGAGGTTCTTGCTAATATGCCCCTCTGTGCTTAAATATATTAGTGGTGGTGTATTCAGACCCATAGCTGAAAACATATGCCTTCATTTTCTAGTGGTGATCCATGTTTAGGACTGGTGACAGTTATCAACAAATATGTGTGTCTTGATTAGCCTATGCAGGTTTGCTCATACGTTACACTGGTTTTTAAACACTCCAAAGTCATTCTGCCTATTGATGTTTGTACATTTTTAAATTTGCAAAGCACTGATGTCCAGATATCACCTAGGTCCTATTTTGTGTGAGACATTTGACACATTGGAATGTACTGGAATGGACAGGTATGCCACTCAGGTGGTTGTGTTTAGGACTGTGATTGGTGGAATGAGAGTCTGTGGAGCCCTGTGATATGAGCTTCTTTGGTAGAGTGCTAAATAAGTGTTACACTCTGTTACTATGCGGGCATTACTACGATGTGCTTTTTCTACGCATTTTTTACTGCACGTTTACCATTACTAGGCATTCTGCTACATAGCATGCTTTTGGTACGCAAATACTTTTACTACGCATTACTTTACTTTGCAAATGTCAATGATATCCCACTGTTTAAAATTCTTTTTTTAGGGAGAAATCTCGCATTTTTCGCATGTGGAGGATCATAGTAAAAAATAGCACAAAAAAACTTCCTAAATAAGTTGTCTTGGAAAAACGTGGGCAGCAGAGAGCTCAGCTTGACGAGTAGAGTTTTTTTTGTTTAAATCTTTTTTATTGGCATTTTATTTTTTGCCATACAACATGAACAGTGCACCGACACCATGTTTAGCAACTTCCAAGCAATGCAGTTCAGGATGCAAACCAGCTTAATACCAGGTAAGCTATCAAGCAGGGTACTGATATAATAATTAGAATGGTGGCATTCCATTAGCTGAGGCAATGCTAATAGATCTTATGGCAAGACATTCATAAGGTGTTCTAGACATGGTGCATTGTATAACAGAGCAGTGGACATAGGGTTCAACAATATGAGGACAACATAACCAAAGGAAGGGTTGAGTAGTCGCCTGAGGACGAGTAGAGTTTGCTTTGCTGTGTAACTATCAAAGGTCTTTTCCCTAGACGTTTTTAAAGGTCAGTTCCAACATTGGCTGAGAGCCATTGATGAGTTCCCATGGGTCAGTAAATCAAAAACATGTTACATAGCTGCTATGTAACATGTTTTTTTATTTAATTCATTTTTGGGCGTCAACGTTACCCGAAGGTACAAGAGAGCTTTATATTACCACCAGTTACTGCACAATTGCCTTTCTCAATAAACCAGTCATAACATGTATACGGAGTTTCTTTAACTTATATTGCACATATGCTCACCAAGCTAAAACGTACAAAAAAACAACTTATTAATAATCACATAGGTGAAACATTTGCCTATGCTTGTTGTAACATACCTTGAGTCACTGGAGAGGTGAGCATTGTATTATAACCACTGCACCCTCTCCAGATATGTTCCTGTCCTTGTGGCGCGGAAAAGAATGGCCTACCTTAGGTGCCTTTCTTCTTAGCTGGTAGTAGTGTGACAAAAATGATAAGGTTTTTTTTTTTTTTTTTTAACAAAACGCGATGTTCCACCCAGTACTATAGAAATATGAATGTTTCTCAAACGATTTATTTTAGTCAGCATGTTTTCAAAACGTAAATTCAGATGTTTGTGCCTGCAGCCATAGTAAGTAAATGTATCTTTCCTAATTGAAATAACAATCACTGGATAAATTGCCCACATTTGTGCAGCTTCATGATTGTTAAATATAACCTGGGCATAAGGCGTTAATTTCGTGCAAGAAAGCAAAATATCACTGCAAAAATGTTACTGTTTACAAGTTAAAATAAAACCGACATTTTACCAACGTTCTACATAAGTTTGACATTCAACTAGTCCTAGATTTTTAGGCTCCAACGCTAAGTATTCTGGGGTTTGTAGTTTTGGTTTACGCATCCACAGCCATCTTGATGCTGTGGCAGCTCCTCGATGAAGAAAAAATGTTTTCAGTGATTTGTAATGCCCCAAATGGTGCAACCACAATCCCATCACGATTACTGAGGCATCTGGGACTGACTTTCAATGTATCACTGGTACTACCAATATCTGGATGCCATCTGTATTTCAGGGGGTGATAAAGTCAGGGCAACTGCTCATGCAACAGTAGAGGCCCAAACTATGTGGTAGGGTTGATTAAATTATGCAGGAAGAAAGCATACATTTTCTTCCAGGTATGACCTGGACGGCTTGTCCCCCGGAAACCAAAGTGGTGTCTGCTTAAATTGACATAACCCAAATCATAATGAGCTCCATACTAAGAGATGAAAGGAATGTTCTGTGGATTTATTTTCAAATGCTTACTTTGTTGCTGTGCTTGAGTAGAAAATATAACATGATACAGTCAACTGGAGTTATGCAATTCTGTGGCTTTGACTGTTCCCGTATGATGTAAGTTCTTCACGCATAATTTAGTTGAGCCTGCTGCTCAACTTGGTCGTTGGTTGTTGCATAATTCTAGTTTTCTTAACAGAATCTACATCACCAATACTACTTCACGAGTCACATTCTTCAGCGCTCTATGGGGCATATTCACAATGCAGTGGTGTAGCAAGGGGGAATGGGGGCGGTCTGCCCTGGGCGGCACGGGTTATGGGAATGGCCCCCCCCCCCTTGCTTTTTCATGCGGCTGCCGTGGGGGGCAACGGAAAAACAGCTAGTATGTCCGCTCCCACTCCTTCATGCGTCTGCCAGTGGCAAAAGCAGTGACCACCACTGGCCACACAGGGGCTAGCTACGCCACTGGTGCTATGCCACTCCAGAAACGCAGAGCTGCATGATACTTACAACAGTATGGTGCAGCGTTTAACCCTGCCATGGGGCTAAACAAAGCAGCCCAGGGCCAACGCCAAATATTTATGTGCAGGAACGTCTCCCTTTCTGCACATAAACAATCTTTAAATGGCGTTTTTGAACTTTTATTTGTGCTGCTTAATGCAGAACTCTTAGAAGTTGCAAAACGTCATTTTTTTTGTTTATGCGCAGGAAGGGTCACCTTCCTGCACATAAACAATCAATGGCAATTTGCTGTTCCTATGTGTGCTGCACAACACAGCACACATGAAAACAGCAAAATCTATGAGCAATAAAGCATATTGGGGCAATCGGGTTGTCAATATATGAAATGTATTTTGAAGATACGAGGGGCCAACGAAGGGAATTTCAGGTCTAGAAGAATAACAATTACAGTATTTTCCTTGCCTGTGCTGGAACATTTTTATTTTTCACGTTCCATGCCTCCGAACTGAATGACTTGGGCCCCAACCTTCTCTGTAGAGTTTAACTAGGTTTGAATAATCGGAACATGGAGCTGGCATTCAGGGAAAGTTGCAGAAATTGGCAGGTTAACTCACCAAGCCTGAATTCATTCCGACTTCGGCTGAGAAATATTGTACCCTTATTTTGCTGTTGTCTGTCAGCCGGTGTCTCTGTTTTCTGGTTTCCGTCAAAGTAACGGTAGAAAGAACAGGAAGGAGCTATTTGGTTTGGGTGACATAGTTTGTTGTGGGCAAGTGGCTCCTTCCAATGAAGTCTTCCACCAAAATTATCATCATGCCGTTGAACAAAAATACTTTGTAGGAATCCGATGTCTAATAGCAAGTGTTTCAGCAATTACACGACTCGTCCAATGTTTATATTGGCTGCTTTTGCTCTGTGAACCCAGTCTTTGGCTATCAAAACAAGTGCAACACACTCACATAGGGGAACGAATAGACTTGCACACAAACACAATTTTACAAGACTAGACTGACGTGTACACAGACACATACATTTACACAAGAACAAATAGGCATGCCCACAGACACAAGATGCACACGAGAACAGACATGCACACTCATACAATGAAGACATGCAGACTGACACCCATAGAAGAAAATATACACATGCACACATGCACACAAGAACAAGTAGACATGCACACATACAAAAACCATTGGTCATGCACACAAACACTTATACAAGAACCATTGGTCATGCACACAAACACTTATACAAGAACAAATAGACACGCACACACACACATACATATACACACACACACAAGAACAATGGGACGCAACACACACTATTTAATAAGAACAAGTACACATGCACACCCGCATATAAAAGGACAATTGGATATGCACACAAGCAGACACGCCTAGAAATGGCAGTCTTGTGTAAGAACAAATAGAAGCGCACAACACATGGTTTTGCCACTACACAAAGCTCTCGTACAGGGGCGGTGGACAGTTCATTCTTGCTTGGTGGTAGCCTTGACACTGTCGGTTGTGGCACTGGTGTTATTTATTTTTCTCAGTCGCTGCTCTGGAAGCCTGGAGTTGACAGAGCGGTTTTGTAGAATAGAAACATTATAGACTGTTACTGTCAGAGTGTTAAATGTGATGGATAGAGAAACGTAGGAGCAGGAGGGAACCCTATACCCGCCATGTCTGAGCCAGGGTGCTCATGGGAAAATAAACCATCCGCATGTAAAACAAGCCAATAGGTCTCACCTTTGGGACCTTAGAAGTGGTTAGTCATGCAGTACATTATCCTGGGTGCTGTCCTGCCATGGTTTGAAGCCCTATCAGGCTTATCTGCACCACTTTTGCCTTTGCTATATTATGTGGCAGATATCTGATGCATTTCAGGTTTGGAATTACGTTTTAGCTTGCTAACTCAGCTTGGACATTTGGTCCTAAAACTAAGCCAGGCCCCTGGCTCTGCTATTCTCATGAATTCCATGCTTTTTACAACTCTGTCAGAATTACATTTGAAGTGTATAAAGGATGAGGTTCCTGTCATCATAACATACCAACATTCCTCTATTAATACCACCTTCAGGGATTAAATTAGGCCGGGTCTGTCCAGGTCTCGACCTGGTAGTAAATAAAAATGAACATCATGTAGGTCTGCAAATAGCAGAATTGTAATTTTATTTATGTAGCGTTTACTACCCCTGACTAGTCGTTTAAGCGCTGCAAAACTAAATACACATCTCAACTTTATTTAGGAACGCCAGATGTAGGAATGCGTAGATGGGGCCCTAGGCGGAATAGCCACCGGTGCATCTGCCGGGTCATCAGGCGGAGAGGGGAGCCAGATCTGTTTTTTCCTTCTTTCATACTCTGTTTATTATTTCACATTTCCTTAGTTGTCTCCCCAGCTGCCCCCATTTCTCAGGAGAGGACCTTGTCTCTTTCCATGATCTAACACCCCTACTACCACCGTACTACACCTTTTTTTTCTTTATTGGAAGCTCAATCAATCAATCAATCAAAGCATTTATATAGCACACTACTCACCCAGAGGGTCTCAAGGCGCTGGGGGAGGGGGGTCCGCTACTGCTCGAACAGCCAGGTCTTGAGTTGCTTCCTGAAGGCGAGGTGGTCCTGGGTCAGGCGGAGGTGGGTCGGGAGGGAGTTCCATGTCTTGGCGGCGATGTAGGAGAAGGACCGTCCCCCTGTGGTGGCTCTTAGGATGCCGGGGACGGCGGCGAGGGCGTGGCCGGTCGATCGAAGCTGGCGTTTGGGAGCGTAGAAGTTGAGGCGGCTGTTGAGGTATCCTGGGCCTTGGTTGTGTAGGGCTTTGTGTGCGTGGGTGAGGAGTCGGAAGGTTATTCTCTTGTTGACTGGGAGCCAGTGCAGGTCTCTCAGGTGTCCGGAGATGTGGCTGCGACGGGGGATGTCCAGGATGAGTCGTGCTGAGGCGTTCTGGATCCGCTGGAGTCTCTTCTGGAGTTTGGCGGTGGTTCCGGCGTAGAGGGAGTTGCCGTAGTCCAGACGGCTGGTGACGAGGGCCTGGGTGACCATCTTCCTGGTCTCCGTGGGGATCCATTGGAAGATCTTACGTAGCATGCGCAGGATGTTGAAGCACGACGAGGAGACGGCATTGACTTGTCTGGTCATGGAGAGGGAGGAGTCCAGGATGAAGCCCAGGTTGCGTGCGTGGTCTGTTGGTTTGGGTGCGCTGCCTAGGGCGGGGGCCACCAGGAGTCGTCCCAGGCGGAGGATGAGGATCCAAGGATGAGGACTTCCGTCTTGTCCGAGTTCAGTTTCAGGCGGCTGTTCTTCATCCATTCGGCTACCTCTTTCATCCCTTCGTGAAGGTTGGCTCTGGCGGTGGCGGGGTCGTTGGTGAGGGAGAGAATCAGCTGGGTGTCGTCAGCGTAGGAGATGATGTTGAGGTTGTGCTGGCGTGCGATGTCTGCGAGGGGGCT
The DNA here is from genome assembly GCF_964263255.1 of Lissotriton vulgaris. Lineage (NCBI taxonomy): Eukaryota > Metazoa > Chordata > Amphibia > Caudata > Salamandridae > Lissotriton > Lissotriton vulgaris. The sequence continues at coordinate 762,085,811 of NC_141696.1, read as the reverse complement.
CATGTAGACGTTGAAGAGGGTTCGACTGAGCGAGGAGCCTTGAGGAACGCCGCAGATGACTTCGGTGGCTTCAGATCTGAACGGGGGAGGCGGACTATCTGTGTCCTTCCGGCGAGGAAGGAGATGATCCACTCCAGTGCCTTCTCCTGGATTCCCACATTGCTGAGTCGCTGCACTAGTGTACGGTGGCAGACAGTGTCGAAGGCCGCGGAGAGGTCTAGGAGGATGAGGGCTGCTGTTTCTCCGTTGTCAAGCAGTGCTCGGATGTCATCGGTGGCTGCGATCAGGGCGGTCTCGGTGCTGTGGTTGGCCCGGAAGCCAGACTGCGAGAGGTCGAGGGATCCGTTCGTCTCGAGGAAGGCGGCCAGCTGCTTGTTGACGGTCTTCTCAATGACTTTTGCAGGAAACGGGACCAGCGAGATGGGGCAGTAGTTCTTGAGGTCGGTGGGGTCGGCTGATGGCTTCTTTAGTAGAGCGCTGAGTTCGGCGTGCTACCAGCTCTCCGGGAAGGTAGCGGTGTCGAAGGAGGTGTTGATGATGTCCCGCAGGTGGGGTGCGATGACAGCGTCTGCCTTGTTGAAGATGTGGTGAGGGCAGGGGTCGGTAGGAGATCCGGAGTGGATGGAGTTCATCGTGCGGACGGTGTCTTCGGTGCTGATCGGGGTCCAGGCGCGGAGGGTGGTGGTGGGGGGCAGTGGTTCGGTCGTGGCGTGCGTCGGTTGAGTGCTGAAGCTGTTGTGTATGTCCGCGATCTTGTTGTGGAAGTTGGAGGCGAGGGAGTTGCAGAGGTCTTTCGAAGGGGTGATGTTGTTGTTTCCGGCGTTGGGGTTGGAGAGCTCTTTAACGATGTTGAAGAGTTCCTTGCTGTTGTGTGCGTTGTTGTCCAGTCGTTCCTTGAATGCGGTTTTCTTGGTGGTGTGGATGAGTTGGTGGTGTTTTTGGGTGGTGAGCTTGAGGGCAGTCATGTTGTCCGGTGTTGGGTCTCTGCGCCATGTTCTCTCGAGGGCTCGGCAGTTCTTCTTGGAGCTCTTGAGTTCGAAGCTATTCAACCTTATCTTGTAGTGAAGTGTACTTTCTCCCCCACCATATTCCAAGGCAAGTATTTCTGTGGGGCAACTCTTCCTAATAAGTTCATATTTTGTGATCAATCAAAGGAGTATTTACGATCTCTTTGTCAGATAGCAAATTAAAATGGACCGGGAAACAATATCAATCAATTATAGAGCTACAATTTGAATTACTATGAGTGCAATGAGCAGGGATATCTTTATCAAATCTTCCATTAATGACAATTGCCCCATTATTCATATACTGTTCAATAGCATAACAAAACAAAGAATAGCATAGCAAAACACAACAAAGCATAGCGTAGCGTAACAAAACACAACAAAACATTGCATACCAGCCTATAGCATAACAAAACATAACAAAGCATAGCATAACATAACAAAGCATAGCAAAACAAAATATAGCATAGTATAACAAAGCATAGCATAGCATAACAAAAACACAACAAAAACATTGCATAACATAACAAAACATAGCATAAGAACGCATAGCATCGCATAACAAAACATAGCATAACAAAACATAGCACAACACAACAAAACATAGCATACCAAAACACAACAAAGCATAGCATTACAAAACATAGCATAGCAAAGCATAGTATAACAAAACAAAACATATCATAGCATAGCAAAACATAGCATAGCATAACAAAACAACAACAAAACATACCATAACAAAACAAAGCTTAGTATAGCTTAACAAAACATAGCATAACAAGCATAGCATAACAAAACATAGCATAACAAAGCATTGCATAGCATAGCAAAACAAAGCATAGCATAATAAAACACAACAAAACATAGCATAGCATAGCAAAACACAACAAAACATAGCATAGCATAACAAAGCATAGCATAACAAAACACAACAAACCATAGCATAACATAACAAAACAAAGCATAGGATAGCAAAACAAAACATAGCATAGCATAACAAAACATAACATAACACAACATAACACAAAACAGCATAACACAACACATAGCATAAAAACATAGCAAAACACAACAAAACATAGCATAGCAAAGCATAGTATAACAAAACAAAAGATATCATAGCATAGCAAAAAATAGCACAGCATAACAATACATAACATAGCATAGCAAAACATAGCATAGCATAACAAAACATAGCATAGCATAACAAAACACAGCATAGCATAGCATAACAAATCAAAGCATAGGACAGCAAAACATAGCATAGCATAAAAAAAAATAGGATAGCAAAACAAAACATGGCATAGCATACAGCACCACTCAGCACCACCACAGCATGACTCAGGGGCACCACAACATCACTATGCGCTACCATAGCATCACTGAACGCCACAGCATCACTCGTTTGCCACCACAACATCACTCAGCGCCACCACAGCATCAATCTGTGCAACCATTCAACAACAACTGATTCAAATATGTTCTCTCAATGTTTCAAGCTTTATCACAAATGTCACAAAAAGATGTTAATGTTTCACTTCTGTTCTTGGATTTTCGTCACGATAAAATACACTGAACATAATCTTCACAAAAGTTATTTACAAAAGTTTAAGCTATTGCCATTATAAATTACAATACCTTTTATTTAAGTTTTAATTATTAAAAAAAATAAAAGCCATTGTTATTTGTAATATCAATACATCTAAGTCACGTAAATACAACACATATTGCATTACAAATGCTATAGGTGTCATATTTGCGAAAGTTAAAACTATTAGCATTGTAAATGACAAAGCTAATAATTTAGCTATTTTCAAAACCAACACATAAATACAAAATTTGTCATTTACAATACCAATAGCTCAAACTTTTCTATTGCATTGCAAATGCTTGTTCCTTTTGCCAGGCCTCGGTGATGGGATTTCTCCTTTGGATGCTAACTGACAGCTGAAGAGGGGGAGAGCTGGCAGATTTAACACCGAGGGTCATGATAAATCCTACACAGCACACATGGAGAGCCCTGATGCAGCACATTCTCAGCTGCACTGCGTCAGACCTCTGCCCGCGTCCAATGCTAAACGAAGCACTACCATCGCACAAAGAGATACTACAGAGATCACTGTCTCCTTCTTTCATACCCAATCACTTTCCTAATGGCATCTTTCAGTGTATAAGCAATCATCTGCTCTCTTAAATCGAAAGATGTTGACTCGGGCAAAATTATTGACCGGTCAGTCAATTACCAATTTCGCTCAAGTGATCTAATCTGTAGTCAATCATCGCATGCAAAGTAATCACTGCAACGTACCACCTAATCACTGCATTCCCTGCTCTTGTGCATTGCTATGCAAGTGCCTTTGACCTATAAAGGAAAAATATAGATTTTTTTTAACAATTGACTTGCTGGATTTTACAAAAATGATGCTCCTTTTCTTTAAATAAATCCCAAACTAACCCATTGTTGGGAGGAACTCGAAGGCACTATTAGTAAATATCTAAAGTATCTTTCGTTTGCTTAACCTTGTTAAACTGTCTTGACCTCGCAAGTTAGTTTTCTACTTCGCAAAGAGTCGTTTTTTAATTGTAAATCAGATATTACTATAGCCAACATCACTGTAATCTGTATTAGCCTAATGGGACAAGGTAACTTTGTCTGCGCCTTAGTGGCATATGTTTTAGACAACATGCATTACACATAAGGAAGTGTCAGTTAATATAATTCAAGCACTGATTACTCTAAATATTCCAGCGTTGGAAATGTTCACTGGTAAGTATCAGTCCATCACTGCAGAAAGTATAAGCAACATGCACAATAACCATAGTCAGTATGCGTCATGCTAAGGGTGTGGTGAGCTCCCCAAGGCTAGCTGGTGACTAAAAATCTGACCTTGCTCACACAAAATGTAGAAATTACGGGTGCAAATGGTGCACCTGCTAACTGCCATGCTGTAATTCACAGGTGTACAATTTACTTCCTGTTCTGAGTTCCAGACCTCAGAATGAGGAATAAGACTGAAATCGATCTCTTTCCTTTGTTCTAAAATATGCAAAAAAAGAATATACGTTGTTTTCCCTCCTGCAGTAAATCAAGAGGGAAACGTATACACAACAGCACACTTGCGGTCAACCTGTAATTTTGTGATCAGGTACCTAAATATTCAATACTAAACGCCTACTGCTCTCTGCACCTCCTCAGCCTGTGTAGTTTATTCCCTCCACATGCTCATGGCTAGTACATCTCTTATATCAAATCAACCGTTGATTTTGGTTATCTGCGACCTTGACTTGATTTCTGCATGCAGGCAGAAAACAGTTTTGTTCACTTTGGACTTCGGGCTCTTGATGCGAACCCCAGATCCATACTGAACATGTTGGATACTTCCAAAATGGCGTCTACCAGGTATGAGGTAGTGACCCATCTGTGGGTGCTGGTCCCATTGTTTGATCCTTTTGGTGTGCTTTTAAATTACTGCTAGTTACCATTCTTTTTGGTTTGGACAAGTTCAGAGAATAAGCGATTTTTGTCTGCTGCTGTATGAGACAGAATTAACTTTTAATTGTATTCATTGGCGAAGTACTGGTGCATTCTTTGCAGTACTTATTGACTTTCAATATTATTCAGAGACAAACTTTCTATTTAACACCTCTTTTAAGCTGAATTTTAGCATGCCCTCTTTCTTTGTGACAGTGGACCTCTGTACTGACCATTGCTGGATACGTCCCTCACAAATACTTATTCACACGTGTGAGAGGGTTGGTGTGAGCTCTTCTCAAGCAACAGCCATAATTCTTGTCAGGGTTAACCACAAAAAGTCACTAAGTTAACCTGTGCTTAGCTCTCTGGTAGCTTGCCACAAAAGTAGGCAAGCTTAACTTAGCGGGAGCGTGTAAAGTATTTATGCCGCACTTAACCAGTAATAAAATGAAAACACAACATAAGAAAAATCCTACACTAATTCTGAAAAATAGAGTCGATACATTATTTGTCACCAAAATTACAAACTTCTAACCAGAGTTATGAATTTTAAAGTTTAAAGTGGAAAATAGCACCTAAAAGATTAAAGCGCCAATCACAGACATCTAGTCGTGTGAGACTGGGGCAAAGTCGAAAGTTATAGCCGACCGTGATAGAGCGTGGCTCAGATACACAAAGTGGATTAGGCCCACTCTTCAATTGTTGTCGGACATAAAAGACTTTTGGAGAAAAAAAAGCCTGCAAAGCTAAAGTTCAGAGGGGTCAAGGCAGCCGGCAGTGTCCGAGGAGGAGGTGTCATCATCGGGGAGCTGCTGGACAAGGTGAAGATGTCTATGTTCAGACTTATGCCCAGATAAATTAGGGTTTTGTGATGCCCTTGTGCCATGAAAGTGGATGCAGGAACCTTGGGTGGCAGTGCGTGGCTTGGTAAATCCGGAGTAATGCAAGGCAACGTAAGTCACTGATTTGCATTACTCTGTGTGCTGGGGCTATACAAGAGTGGAGTGTGGGTATAGAATAAAAAAAATTAAAAAAATGAGTGGAGTGTGGGTGGAGTGTGACTGTTCCCACACATCCAACATTTATTCTTAAGCATTCACAGATCTACCAGCACTGGCAAACCTGCAGCACTCTGCCATCTGCAGCATGCTTAGAAAGATGAAAATGCCTTGAAGGATTGTTTTTTTGCAGGAAGGGGTCCCTTCCTGCACAAAAGCAATGCTGCATGTAACACAGGCACCCTTGCTCCTTAGGTGCTAGGCTTCAGATTGTGCACCAGCACAGGCAGAGGACAGGAATGATATATATGGTGCATTCCTGTACCTTTCAAGCAGCGCAGCTAGTTGTCTTGCTACATTGTGCTGGGTGGAAAAATATTATATCTGGCCCCCAGTCTCTTTTTCGGAAGTCGAACATTTCCAGTGGGACGAAGCTGCAGCCTATTGCCTATGAGGGCCCCACAAAGCTAGATACCCCTTCTGAAAGAGGAGCACTGAACAGGATTTGTTACTTCTGAGAAGACAGGTGAGGAAACTAGCGCAACGTCAGGCCAGCTGCAATGCATGTTGGGTGGTTCAGCAAGCAGGTAGGCCCCAGTCTTCTCTCGGTTCTCAAGGCACTTTTTGGCAGAAAATGTTTTACGTTCAAAATTTTGGATTTGAGCTATCTTGGCACCAGTACAGGAGGGGTACCACTTGGAGGATCATAACACACTGAGACAGGGCCAGGTGTGGGTTTGTGACAAGTGGAGCTTTTTCTCTCCCTGAGGCTCTGATCAGGAGACCAGCCATTTAGCCTTTGGAGCTACTCTGGAAGTACTGGGTTAAAGCAGAAAAGCAAGTCTCAATCAGCGGGCTAAACCTCTTGGGAGTACAGAGCAGCCTTCAAACAGTAGAGAAGTCCTCTCAGAGCAGCAGGGCAGTCCTCTGAAGTACACAGCAGACCACAGGCAACCGGGCAGTTCTTGAAGAGTCATCCACAGGTCCAGAAGAGAACTGAAGAGTGGTTCTGAGGCTCCTAATTTTATACTTGGTGCCAGCTTTGAAGTGGAAGAAATTTGTAGAGTCCCACCACCTCCAGATACTTTTTGAACTTCTTTCCTCCCTGGCCTTGTCCCAGGATGTCTGGGGGCAAAAAAGGCTAGTGTGAAGTACTTTGTGTATGGGGTAAGGCATTTCTTTGGTATGCAAGTGGGGCTTTGCACAGCTCCGCTCTCATCCTGCCATTAAAATCGATCCTGCCAACACCTGTCCCTCTATTGTGTGGCTGTCAGGGCGGAATACACAAAGGCCAACTGCAATCTACATCTAGTCATGTGATCCAGGAAACTGACTGGATTCACCAAATGGTTAGGTTAACTTTATTTATTAAGTTTCCAAACTTACATGTATATGAAAGCATATATCAATGCAACGTTTAAATGTACAGCACAGACAGTGAGCACATATACTTCAAGGGTTATTTAACATTATGGTATCTGCATCAGGTCACAACAACATTTTGACATATATTTGTTGATAAGGCCCAGGTCTTCACTTCAGTATGGGCTCCTCTCTGTGGAACAGTACTGCAGTTCCAGTTGGCTCATAAAGCAGTGCAGGTGGGTAGATAAAAATACAATTGTCAAAATTTCCCCCCCATCAACATGGGCCGTCGCCTGATGGCAGGTTCGGGTATCCGGAGTTAGAGCGTGCAGGATCAAGTCGAATGTTCCCTCAGGTAGTTCAACAGGGGCTCCCAAATGTCTCTTGGGTGAGACGAGGCCAACAGGAGCTCGGCATAGGTCGTTGACTGATTCTTACAATAAACTAGGTCAGTCAGCCATTCCTTCAATTTGGGGGCTCGTCCGCTGCCCTATTTGCATGCCACCCTTCATTTAGCCAATAATAATTCCATTGCTACAAATTTTCCTTGTGATGCTGGTATTTCGCATGTGTATCCCAGAGGCCCGAGTAGGGGGGACATGGTAAGAGGGGTGGTTATCATTTGGGACAGTATCCCTGGACCTCGTGAATTGCCAAGCAAATCAAGGTGGAAGAAACCCGCCCGCCTAGCGACATCTCTCACATAGGTCATCATTTCTCAATTTGTACTTGTACTTGTGCAGTCACAGGGGTGTATAATAAGTTCGGTGTAGATATTTGAAATCTATCATTCATAAGTGACTGCATGCTGTGATAGCTTTGGTTTGTGTGCAGCAGTATGCCCTCTGCCCATCTGTCAGGGTCAGGGGCAGTCCAAGGTCGAGATCCCACGCTTCCCTGGCCCCAAGGTTCAGCTGCGTTATCTCAAGTAGTGCAGCTTGGTATATTCTGGATACCACATGTGCCAGTCCTGACAGTTTAAGTAGAGCGTGCAGTGTTTCTAATGTGGAAGGTTCCTGGGGTAATCCTGGGACAAATATGTGATAAATATTGCAGCTTCAGAACAGCAGAAGGCTTACTCACCTAAGCCGTGAAACGCCGTGTAAGCCGCACCTCTTTTGCTTGAGGTCATCCCCCTGTGACAAACATGAGCGTGACAATGGTGAAATCGTTTATAAAATATTCCTCGCAAGGCTTGCATGTGTTATATGAGTTATGTGGTGTGATTGGTCGGCTGTGAATGCAAGCCGCGCCCCGTCCCTGATGTCAGCGTACAACGGTAACACCCAGGTCAATGAATCTGCCTCCCCAAAGTGTGTGTGAGTGAATATTTCGCATTTGCAATATGCTGTACTGTGATTATTGCGCGTTTGAAATACGCTGCATTGTGAGCACGAATGGTTGAAATACTCTGCACTGTGAGTGCGAATGGTGTGTTTTGGTTTTGCACCGTGACATCTCCTCGCATCTCAATGTTCTCCTTGCACATCTAACGCCCACAACTTGCCTCTCTGAATGTTAACGCCCACATCTAACGCCCACATCTCACGGCCACATCTCCTCACTGTTTGGTTTTGCACAGTGAACTACAATGTTAACGCCCATATGTAACACCCACAACTTGCCTCTCTGAATGTTAACGCCCACACCTCACGCCCAGAAGGGACTACTTTACTACTGATGCCCCCCCTTTTTTAGTGTATATGGTGTCCATTATATAGCCTATGTCCATCTCCTGGACCTCCCCTTTCCAACGCTGTATTGGGTGTTGTGATTGGTGGTGTACTTTTCGAGTTTACCTGGCTCAAAGGACACAGTTCTCTCTTTATAATAGTAGTATAGATAAAACTCCACCGGTAGGTCTTCAGGCCCCGGGGATTTGCCGGAGCGCAGACCCATTGAGGCAGCCCGGAATTCGTCCTTCTTGATATCAGCAGATAGAAATTCTCTATGTGAGTCGTTTATTCACCCAAGAGCAGTGTCCTCTACGTAGGATGCTATGTCCGGAGGGGCCCTCCTGTGCTTGCTGTAAAGTTTAACATATTATGCGGTGTAAACTGTAAGGATCTCCCGCGATTCAGTGTGCCTGATGCCATCCTCATCTATTATTTCCAAAATCTGATTGACAAATCTAGGGGGCCTGATCGCCTTGGCCAGTGCCTTGCTGGGTTATTGGCCTTCACCATATGATCTGGCCACATGGTATTTAGAGCGGAATTATGCCTTGCACTCTGCCTCATTTGTGTATTCAACTAATAGTTCTTTAAGCTGGGCCCTATGCTGTGAGGCACGGGTAGAGGCCAGGAGCGTCTCTGCTTTTTTGATGTCTTTCTCTAGTCTAGTTAGGGTCTCCCTGATGGATCTTAGCATCCCCCCGCTTTTGGCTTTACAGAGTCCCCAGATTGTGACTTTGAAGCTCTCCCATATTCATGCAAGCCTGGAGACACTCCCTTTGTTGTGGGGGAAAAACTCAAGGATTTTCGGGCGTATTTCTTCCCCAAAGGCTCTGTCTAATGTGGTAGTTAGTTGAAGTCACCAGGACCGGCATGGGGATTTGTTACATGGTGGGGATTGTAGCGATCTCCGCAGCTGGCGTAGTGAGGAGAAAGAGATTCCATGTTAAGCGTCCCCTATGGAAAACTACATATACCAGAAGGCTGTGCGGCGCCGGGGATGGGGAAATGGGCGGCTTCTATATAAACCCCTCCCAATGACCAGTACAGTGCTTGTCAGTGTTGTTCCTGAGTACTTCACCTGTTGATGGGTTGTTCTCATCTGCGTGTTTGTTACCCCGCCGACGAAGAGCCTGCAAGGTCAGAATCCGTGTTTGTTATCCCGCCGACGAAGAGCCTGCGAGGTCAGAATCCGTGTTTGTTACCCCGCCGTCGAAGAGCCTGCGAGGTCAGAATCCGTGTTTGTTACCCCGCCGACGAAGAGCCTGCGAGGTCAGAGTTCGTGTTTGCTACCCCGCCCACGAAGAGCCAGCGAGGTCAGAGCTATCGTGAATCTGTTTGTACCAGCCGTATCCTGCAACTGCAAGTATACCAGGGGAGTGCGGGCTCGCCTCCTACCTGGTTTCTTATTTTTTGTTAATTTGTCAATTGTATTCCAAATGTGCTACGTGCACATTCTGTTTAGAGGGCTCAAGGTCTCATTAGTCTATAACTACCAGTTATAACCTGAATCCATAGTACAGGTTGTACTACTTGGAATCATTCTTGTCCACAAGGAGCATTGTGGTCATTACTAGACGTGCAGCTTTAACGTCTCGTATAAGGAGACCCCACAACCCCTATCCTAAACCTAATCGAGGTGTGTGTTATATTGAGAAGTGGAGACAACTTCTCATTACCTTTGACAATACCCATCGCCTTGTCATCTGGATCATTCACGGCATTAGGCGAAGAGGAATTGGTGAGTTCAGTGATAGGGGGATTGAGGGTCAGGCATCATCAGCTGGGAGTCCTAATAGTCTGTTCTCTGTCTTCTCCTCCACCTGCAGTGTTGTCCTACCAGTGACTTCGTGGGTAGCCCTTGACCAGAGATTCTCGAGAAACCCCAGACGTCCTTTGCCAATCCACCTCGCGGCCCCTTTCCTTACACACTCAGACAGTGGTGATTTTCCCATTGTCGGGTGTTATGTGGAGGGGAGTTGTGAGGACTGTCGTCTTATTGTCTCTGCTGGCCATCAGAGTCAGGTTAGTGGCGCGTGCGTTTTCTTGCGCTGCTTTCAATCACGACAGGGATAATCTCATGAGCACAGGGAAATGATCTGAGAAGGTTTGTGCCAAGTGTGTCACTGCCCGTATCCACATGTTTAGGCCTGTTGACATCAACCATAGATCTATACGGAACTAGCTGGAGTGCACGCTAGAATAGAAGTTTCCTTCTCTTAGAGATGGATGGATGGATCTCCAGGCATCGAAGAGCTGGTGGTCCGTCATGATGCCTTTTAGAGGATTGGTTGTCTGCGGGTGTGAGGCGGGGGCATTCTGCGATCGATTAGCATGTAAATCTAGTGCTAAATTGAAGTATCCTCCCAATATGATAAAGGTGGATCCTATTGCTAAGATGTGCCCCCATAGTGTGAGGAAGTAGCTGGCATCATCAGTGTTAGTGGCATAGCAGCTCACCATGGTAAATGTATGTCCCGCCAATCTTCCCTACATCACACTGTATCTGCCCTGTATGTCTTGAAGTGCTTCCAGTTGGCAGTATCCCACACTGGCCCTAACTAGGATTGCAGTACCTTTGGCATATGTTGAATACAAAGAGAAGCAGCTATGAGCCACCCACTTCCCTCCAAAGGTGGGTGTTGCTTGAGGGTCCAGATACGTCTCCTGCAACATGGCCACCTGTACTTGGTGCCTAACTAAATATCCTAGGATCTGCCTGCACTTATGGGGGTATCGGAGTCCTCTCAGGTTCCATGTTATAAAGGTAGAACTAGGAGCATGCTCTGCTCTTGGCTCGTCTCTACCTGTCCGGTCTTCTCTAGGCCTGGGTGGATTCGTGCAATCTGCCATGTTGTTTTCGTGTGAATCATTTCCTGTGCGTTTGTATGTACTTAATGTAGGTCAGTGCATCGTGAACATAATCCTAATCCATCCCCCCCACCCATGGCCCAAATCCATAGGCGAACGGTGTCCCCCCATCTCTGTTGCATTTTATACAGCCTTTCTTATTGTTCATATACTGATGCTGGCACCTCCAGCATGGTGTATGCATTAACTTTCATGGATTATTATGCAAGAGGTGTATCTCATAGTAGACCAAGACTGATAAGAACAATATACACAAGCATAGCTTAATCAATAACATAACTTCTGCGTAGAGCAACGTTCGGGGAATTCCCATTGGGGGAATGTACTAGAGAGACCGTAAGTGCACCTCGCAGGAGCGAGGGTGCCCAGGAATTCATTTTTATTTGGCGATGTCATTAGTCCTGACAGACCCTCAAATATAGAGTCCAGCAGGGTCCGTATTTAGCCATATCAGTTCCGGGCCTTACATATTGTCCAACTTTTCACCAATGAGATATAAAATACATAGTCTTACCAGAGTGGCTGGTTATCATTAACAAACAGAGGCTCGGTCTTAGTCCTCTTCGGGAGCAGGTGACAACCGCCGGGAGTCAGGGTCGTCTGCTCCGTTCTTAGGCGAGCGTTTCTCAAAGTTCTTTAGGACATCAAGGGCCTGTTACGGGTTGTTATAAATGTTTGTTTTTCCATTAAATGGGACGCAAAATCTGGTGGGATAAAGCATTGTATAATGTATGTTGGTTTACTAGAGCTTCCTCTCGACTGGTAGGAAATTCCTGCGTGCTTCTTGTACCGCCATGGTGAAGTCTGGGTAGATCGAGAGTTTGTTCCCTTCGTAGACCAGTTCTTATTTTTTCCCTTGTCAGCCACAGTATTGTGTTGCAATCTTTGTAGTTGAGTAGTTGAGCCAGCATGGGGCTGGGAGGCGCACCTTGAGGTGGTCTGGCCGCAAGCGAAAGGTGAACCTTCTCCACCACCATGACCTTGGAGAGCGCCTGTGTGCCAAAGAGTATGAACAATAGTCTCTCAACATAATCTTCCATGCGTCCCGTCGCGGGGGATTCCAAGACCCCCACTATGCGCACGTTATTCCTGCATGAGCGTGCCTCCAATTCTTAGTTCTTAGCTACTATAATTTTTAACAGCTTGTCGATCTCCTGTTGTCGCTTTTGGCCGTCAGAAGAGAAGTCTTCAAGAGCGGAGATTTGCTGTTCTGATTCTGCAATACGAGAGTCATGTTTTCCCAATCGTTGTGTGATAAAATGCATGCGCATATTCATGGTATCCATTTTGGACTCAATTAAGTTAAGGCTTTGGTGCATAGTGAGGAGAAGCTATTTTATGTCTGCATCTTGTGGGGTGTTTGATGCCATGCCTTACTCTTCTCGGCATGAGGCTGCGTCGTCCGTCATATCAGTGTTGGTTTTCTGGACTGGGAATTAGAGTTTACCCTATTAACCCTCAATGCAGCCCATGTTTCACTCCTCTGTGTGTCTAGTGCAGATCTGGCAAGTCCTTCTGAAGTTCCAAGAGTGTACGGTCAGCATCGTTTGTTTTATTTCATTTTTTATTTATTAGGGGGTTGCAGGTTTCCCTGAAACGGTGGGCACCAACGTGTGCCCTCTGCTAGCTGTTGAGGTTGTTTACGGCCTACGTCTCCATCACGTTCCCTGCAACCAGCATCTCTGGAAGGAGCAGTCACCTCAAATCATAGGCGCCCCCTGCACAGATTGCCATGAGTGATAGCCGCCGCCACGTGCCTCCTCCAAGCGACCCGAGACCGCAACAGCGCAGCTAGGTCCCTAATGTTGTCGACCTAAGCCCTGCATCAGAGGCCTACCGGCCTTCCACGTTGTCCCGTAGCATCGCGTGTACGGCACAGATTTCTCTTCGCCCGCCTCTTGGCATGTCCTGGTGGGCCTTATTTTCCACCCTAGTGGGCTTCAGGGGAGCATATGGGCAGGGATTCTGGCACCAGTCAAATTGGCAGTCTTTTGCTGCATTCCGGCGCAGCCGATTTCTATGGCAAGGGCCTGCGACCCCTCGGGGGGGGGGTCTCTATAGGGTTAGCCAAGCTCGAACACAGCTTACCTCCTTTGGTCACAGTCGTGGTCGGCGGCACGTGGTCCTGGCGCCCGGGTCTCCCTCCACAGACCGGTTCCGTGGTGGATCATCTCTGGACCCCGGCCACAGAGGCAGCGAGTATCCCCTCGCAGCAACAGCGGGCAGCAGAGCCAGGCGATGCAGGCCCAGTTAACTCGCCTCCTCCACCACCATCTTGAGCAGTCAGAGGCCACACAGTGCTGGATCTCTTAGAAGTTGGGTATCAGGTCTGCGCTCGTCCTCCCGGCTCTTCAGGTTTCGACTCGTGGCATCTTGTGCTTTTGGACAGCTTTCGCCACTTTGTTGAGAATGATTGCGGCAGATCATATTCCCGGGTAGACAGAGCCTATCGGGAGTGTGGCCATCTTGTCCACCGGCTCTCTACCGCCCCCCCGGAAAATGGCTCCTTATTGTAAAAGTGGCAATTTCAGAATTGTGACTTTAAATCTGACTTTAACATCAAATATGATTTTATATTACAATTCCTCATACACCAAACATGATATTTAAACCTGTTCCCAAACAAAATGTATCACATATTAAATGCAATAAGGCACTCCAGTGTTATTCTATGGGAAAGATATGCCTGACAATTGTGAATAATTAATGTGCGAGTTTTTCACCACCAAGCTATGTAAAACTTAAAGGTGTATGTCCAACTTTTTAAATACAATGCACCCTGGCCAGTGGGATGTTTAGGGCCTTCCGTAGGGGTGACTTCTATTTATTAACAGGGAGTTTTTGGCCTGCCAAGGGGCTTATATACCAGGTCAACTGGCAGTTTAAAACTGCACACAGGGTGCAATGGCAGGCCTGAGACATGTGTTAAGGGGCTACTCAAGTTGGTGGCACAATAAGGGCTGGAGGCACACTACTATCTTTTAAGTTACTGGCCCAGGGTATATGGTATACCACATTTTAGGGACTTATAAGTAAATTATATATGTCAACCAGGTGTGCAACCAATTTTACCAAGTTTTAGGGAGTGAGCACTTTTGCGCTGGTTAGCAGTGCTAAAGTGCACAGAGTCCTAAGGCCAACAAAAACAAATTCAGCAAAGCAGGAGGAGAGAAGGCAAACAGTTGGGGGAAGACCACCCTGAAGCTGACAGGTCTAACAACATGGACAATAAGTTCAGAACACAAAGAAATATATTAATACATGTATGTATTTCTCTTACAGCCTCTTGGAAAGTATTATATTACTGTCTTTGTGAGCAGAGGACATTCGGTGTCCTTAAAACATTTTGATTATGCCCTACCAAATGCTCACAAATATCCCTGCTAATAAGGCCCTTCGCTCTTCTCATATGCATATTCTTCATAGAAGATAGACAGTATGTCAGATGAGAACCTATGGACATTCACACCTTTGGATAGAAACAAGAACACCACAGTAGTGGGACTGCATTGTGCAATGACACACCTGAATTGTATGGAAGATTGTGAAGTTTTGATTAGTTAGAAGTTCAGGTTGTTACCAATTGAATTTATGCCATTTCATAAATTTTCACACAGAACTGCACTTCTGCATTATCATAGTAATTATTTAGTCATGCCACGCTACTTAATCTAAATTCAACCTTGTGAGGTTATGAATACAACATTTGTCTCCCGCTGCAAGTATTTATGACTTAGGGCCTGTTTATAAGTTTGGAGGAAAGCACTCCGTTCATCAGTGTGGTGGAGGACATTACCTCCGCCATCTTGACAGACTACTGTCCGGCAAAGTCAGAGATAACTGCAAGACCAGCAGTCATCTCTGTATATTGGCAGGAACCACTGTTTACCAACTAATATTTACTGTTTTTGTTTCTCAAACACAAATTCCCAAAGAGGGTTTTTGTGTCTTTATAACAGAAAATATTGACCCCCCACACCCTGGTAGATGTCTCTCAGATTGGACTTCATTCTTTTTTTTCAGTCCAGCACATTCAGTTTTCCCTGACAGGGACGGACTGAAAAGAAGACATTACACAGTCCACCCTAGATAGTTCCCTACTCCTTTGGGCCATCAGAGGAACTATTCCATTGAGAGAGAAACAGAGCTCTCTTGACGGATTACTTAAGGTCTGTCTATCTCAATGTGAGACAGATGGATTGAGTTTGGCATGCAGGGTGCACTGTTGTGTTTGCAATGGATTACCTTGTTTGCTAAACTCTAAGGGCCTCATTTATGAGGCCCAATGTGCCATCGGGACGTCACTTTTTGTGACGTTCCATTGCTCAGATGGCTACTTCATGGTTATGAGGCAGCACTAAGCCACTTTTTTTGGCTTAATGCTGCCTCATAAATATTGTCCCCTTTAACACATTTTCTGCTTTAAAGGGGCGTGCAATGGGTGTTGCTGTGGGGCCTTCTCAGCAACATCCATGTATTTTGACACTGCCGCAAGTTTACGAGAAATTGTAAATCTGAGGCAGCGCCAAAAAATTATGCCTCCCCAGGCACAACGAGGAGAAATATCTGTATTTCTCCTTGTTTTTCCAGTTTCTATGCGTGCTGCAGAAAAAGGAAAAAATTTGAATTTGAATTTAAAATTTTATTTGAATTTAAAATTATTTATTAAGCGCACGTTCGCCAGCGGCTTCATGGCGCTACAACTTACAGAAACAGGGTAAACTGGCCAATGTAAAATAGAGCAATTCAGACTATGGGAGGAACAATTAATTAAAGGCTTTAGAAAACAAAAGAGTCTTAAGTTGTTTTCTAAACTGGGAGTAAAGAGTCATGGTTCTGAGCTCAGGGGGCAGGGAATTCCAGAGGAGTGGAGCAAGGGTCGCAAATTTCGAACCGCCCCATTTCTTCCTCCGAAAGCGCGGGACTGTAGGAAGGGCCTGGGTGGATGAGCGGAGGTCTCTAGTGGGGACATAGGGAGTGATCTCGGAAGAGATGAAGGCCGGTGCCGTGCCCAGTCTCGCTTGGAAGGTGATAGAGGCCAGCTTGAACTGGACACGTTCACGAACGGGGAGCCAATGTAAAGATTTAAGAAGGGGGGTGACATGGTGGAATTTTGGTAGTTTGAACACCAGGCGGGCCGCCTGGTTCTGGATCTGTTGCAACCGCCTAAGACTATATGCAGGTATACTGGCATATAGGGCGTTGCCGTAGTCCAGGCGGGAGATGACCATCGCCAAGGTGATCAGTTTAAGGGCGTGAAAAGAAAAAAAGCGGGACACCTTGCGTATAGTACGCAGTGAGAGAAAGGAAGAGGACACCACAGAACTGACCTGGGAGTGAAGATTAAGTTGAGAATTGAGCTTGATACCTAAAGTTTTTACTGAGGAAGAGGGGACAGGTGGGGAACCAAGGGAAGGGGGCCAGAACAGAAAAGACAAGGGGCTGGATGAACCACCCGTCAACACCAGCTCGGTCTTATCTGGGTTGAGTTTTAGATGGTTGTGGTTCATCCAGTCTCGGATGTGGGTCATGGTAGATTGGAAATTAGAGATAGAAGACGGAGAGAAGGACAGATCAAAAACAAGTTGGAGGTCGTCAGCATAGTTATATACTGCGACCTCCATCTGCTGTAAAGAAAAAATAAGTGGGGCAATGTAAAGATTGAACAGAAGGGGAGAAAGAGAAGAACCCTGGGGGACCCCGCACTGAACTTTCCGGAAATCGGCAGTAAAGTCACCCAGGCGAACAGCCTGGGTAAGGTCCCTCAGGAAGGAGGAAAACCTATTATGATTGTTTTTGTGCAGGAAGGTTTCCCTTCCTGCACAAAAACAATCATCCCCTCAACTCAGGCACCCTTATACCATGGAGCAAAGGTGCCTGCATTGGTGAACGGCAGCCTATTGTGTGCCGGCGCAGGGGAAAATGACAGGAATGCACCATATCTCATAGATACAGCGCATTCCTGTCCTTTTCTTTTGCTGTTGGGCACTGCAACAGGAAGTGCCTGATGCGCTGCCCTACGGCAAAAACATATAAATGAGGCCCTAAATCAGGCTCTGAGTTGCACTATGTTTGGTCAAATTTTCACCTTATTATAGTTCGAGAGGGGGTGCCTTCGGCTTAGGTCCAGAAACAGGGACCAGCAGTGCATGTTAAGTGGAGCAGCCACACCTGCAGTACCCAGCATCACAAATATAGGCACTCAGGCTGCTTTTTATGTCTTGTGAGTTTGCGAAACCAGCAAAGGTATGGAAAAGTGCACACAGAGACTAGAAACTTCTGTGTAAAGGTTTCTAAAGCGCACCTTAGACTTCACTGTATGATCAGGGGGCAGACGTATCAAGATACCGTTTTGCGAATCCTAAATAGCGATTTTTTGCGAATCGCTATTTAGAATTCGCAAAACGGTATGCATGTACAAAATCGCAATTTTTATGCGATTACTTATTATTCTTTATTTGCGCATTCGCATTTTGCGAATTCGCAAATAAAGAATAATTTTCAATGCATTCCTATGGGCCAGGAGGCCCATAGGAATGATAGTGCAATAATTCTCAAATTGCGAATTCGCAATTTGCTAATCGCAATTTGAGAATTATTTCAAGGGTGCAGGGGTGTCTCAAAGACACCCTGCTGCACCCCTCAAATCTACATGTGTGTGCATGTGGCACACATACATGTCTCCGACCGACGACATGGACGACAGGATTACAGAGGCAACCCGCGTGACAGATCACGCCGATCCAGATTCTCACCCAGACGTCGAACAGACCACCGGCCAAAAGATTCAGAGAGGAGAGATCGACGACCTGAACGCACGAGACGGTGTTTCAGGTGCGGGTATGACTATGCTATGGGCCAACGCTGCCGAAAATGTGGACGATCCAATCATTTCGAGGCCATGTGCAGCGATTACCACCGAGAGAAACGTGGCGGTCATGACCGACGCGCCAGCCAGCAAAGATCCTCGAGGACAGAGACCAAACGGCACCATGTCAGAGCTGTCCAGGATGAACCTGATCGATCCCCAGCATCATCTCACTCCAGTCATGAATCCAGACGTTCCAGATGGGATCGCCGCTCCCCCTCGAGAGATTCCAGGTCTTCATCATCCAGGCGATCGTCCTACACTACAGAATATATCAACATTGCTGACAACGATCAGCTCAAACGCTACCCACGGCTTGACATCATGGTGGGCAATCATGCAGCAAAATTCGTCATGGACAGTGGCGCATCCCTCAACTACATCTCCGTTGCCGAACACGAGCGAATGGTTCCTAAACCTCATCTGCGCTGTGCACCTGTCCGGGAATATACTAGATGTCAAGAAAACCACTCCCGTGCCTCGGCAAGTTCGACACCACCCTCACGCACGGTGGCACCACTATCCCAGCAGTCATCCATGTCATCAAAGGACCCGATGCCGACTGTCTACTGAGCCTTCCGACTGCTGAGCGCCTGCGCCTGGTGCACATCCTATTCAACGTGAACGACAGCTCCAACTATGCCGTGAAATTTCCATCTCTGTTCCAGGGCCTGGGCAAGCTGAAAGGTCGGCAAGTACATCTGCATATCAATGAGCGAGTCAAACCAGTTGCTCAACATCCGCGGCGAGTGCCTTTTCATCTGCAATCTGCAGTAGCCCAAGAGCTGCAAGATCTCCTGGACGCTGACATCATCGAACGCACCGAAGGACCCACTCCCTGGGTGTCCCCGGTGGTTATTGTACCCAAAAAAGGGACTCCAGACAAGGTCCGTCTCTGTGTAGACATGCGCCTGCCGAACACGGCAATCGAAAGGGAAAGGCACCCCGGTCCACACCTGAGCGACATGATTACGGCACTCAACGGAGCTACAGTCTTTTCCAAACTGGACCTCAATAAGGGCTACCACCAGCTCGAGCTGGATGACAGCTCTCGCCCCATCACCACATTTGCCACGCATCTTGGCCTTTTCCGATATAAACGTCTCAGTTTTGGCGTCTCCTCGGCTGCTGAAATCTTCCAAGAGGCGATACGCCTGATCATCCACCATATCCCAAATTCCCTCAACTACAGTGATGACATTCTGTTGTACGGCACAAACCTCCGAGAACACGACATCGCCCTTGACCGTGTCTGCCATGCTCTAATGGACGCAAACTTGACTCTCAATAAAGACAAATGCGAATTCCACCAGTCAACACTGAAATTCTTCGGACACATTTTCTCGTCAAGCGGCATGAAACCCGATCCGGACAAGGTAGCTGTGCTCAACAACACCAAAAGCCCAACCGACGTGAACGATCTGCGCTCCTTTCTCGGAATGGCGAGCTACTGCGCTCGGTACATTCGCGACTACGCCACCATAAGTCACCCACTGAGGCTCCTCACGAAAGCCAACCAGCCTTTCAACTGGACCCCGGAATGCGAGCGCGCCTTCAGAGACATCAAACAGGCAGTGGAATCATCTGACTGCCTGTCCTACTTCAATCCCAGACGGAAAACAGAGATCACCGTGGATGCCAGTCCGGTGGGCTTAGGGGCGATCCTGGCTCAGTATGACGACGATTCGGAACAACGGAGAATCATTGCCTACGCCAGCCGCAGCCTCACCGATCCGGAAAGGAAGTATTCCCAGCCTGAGAAGGAGAGCCTGGCGGTCGTGTGGGCGTGCGAGCACTTCCACATCTTCATCTATGGGAAACACTTCACGCTCATTACCGACCATCAGGCACTCGTAACGATCTATGGAAATCCAAAGTGCAAGATGCCTCCCAGGATTGAGCGGTGGGGCCTCCGCCTGCAGGAGTACACATTTACAATCGTCCACAAACCGGGGAAGGGAGAGAACCCTGCTGATTATATGTCCCGCCACCCCCGGGACTCTGCAGAGACAACTTCTTCCATAGCGGAGGAATACATTCATTTCGTGTCAAGTCATGCTCGCCCACCAGCCATACCAATGCACACCATCAGGGAAGCAACCAACAAGGACACTGTTCTACAAACTGTGATGAAACGCATACTATCCAACAGGAGGAGACATCATCCACAAGACGAAGACGAGAATCCTGATGTTAAGAAAGAACTCCAGGCTTTCCGACACGTCTCTGATGAACTCTCAATAACCGAAGACGGCCTCCTTCTAAGAGACCACCGGATAGTCATCCCAGCCACCCTGAGACAAGGAGTAGTCGACCTAGCGCATGAGGGTCATCGAGGGGTCGTGTCCACCAAGAGAGCACTTAGAGAGCGTGTCTGGTTTCCAGCTCTAGACCAGATGGTCGAGGACACTCTGAAGGACTGTCATCCCTGTCAACTAACCAGCCCCAACGCTCCGCCTGCACCACTTCAGATGACCCCACTACCTGACGGGGTGTGGCAAGAAGTCGCAATGGATTTCTATGGGCCTCTGCAGTCAGGGAAATACGTAGTCGTCATTGTGGATGAGTACTCCCGATTCCCAGTGGCTCAGTTTATCCCCTCCACCAGCGCCACCTGTACTCTCAAAGTACTTGAAGAGGTCTTCGCAACCTGGGGCGTCCCCAGAATCATCAAAACAGACAATGGGCCCCCATTCAACGGGCATGAATTCGGCGACTTCGCGAAACAGATGGACTTCCAGCACCGCAGGGTCACCCCGCTCTGGCCGCAAGCCAACGGCACTGTTGAAAGGTTCATGTCCACCATCAAGAAAACCTTCCAACAGGCCACCGCCGAGAAGAAGAATCTGCAAGCGGCACTGAACGAAGTCCTCTGTGCCTACAGAACCACTCCTCACTCCACGACGGGCGTCTGCCCTGCCACTCTCATGCTTGGGAGGACACAGAGAACTCGGATCCCAACCTGGGAAGGAGCATTGAAGAAACCCCTCTCAGACCATCAGATCAAAGACATGGCTGCAACAGATCAGTATCACAAGGAGAAGATGAAGGACCATGCTGATCACAAACGGAGGGCACGGTCACCCTCCCTCAAGGAAGGTGACAGGGTTTTCGTCAAACAAGAGCAGCGCCAGAAAACTGACTGTCGTTTCAAGGACGAGCCTCTCACGATCGTGCAGCAAAAGGGCACCATGGTGACCGCTGAATCAGAGAATAGGCGAGTCACCCGCAATGCATCCCACTTTAGGAAATGCCCTCCTGAAAGACATGACTGCACACCTGCAGCTTCCACGCTGGAGAACCCCAGTGTCCCAGAGGCTGGCACGCCCGACTCTGCACCTCCCATGGTGCAGGAACCAGTGGTAGAGAACATTGTGTCTACACCGGCTCGACCCCGACGCCAAGTGCAGCCTCCAAAGAGACTGATCGTAGAAATGGACTAAGTTTCACTTTCACTGCTGTTTGTTAAGAAAGGGGGAGATGTAATAGAGTTGACAGTCCAGTAGTTGGGGTGGGAGGAGCTAGGTGGGTGGAGGGGAAGAGGTGGGGTCAAGACAGGAAAGGGTCAGATAGAGTAGGGACGGGGACCGAGCTAGATGTTGAATAAAGAGCTCGTATATATTCAGTCAGTGTCCGTGTGTGATTTGAGTGGGACACGACACTATTGGTCCATAGTTTGCTCTCAGAGGAGAACTGTGAGGGGAGAATTTTCGTTTGAAGGTGGTACAACCTGGACAAAGCGTCTGGCGCATTAACGCGTAGACGCCATCGACTGATACAAGTGATTCATATTCCACCGCACAATTTTTTTTCTTCTGCATTGTGACGGAAAAAAAGAATAGAAGTCAATGTAACCTTTAAATTGGAGCCTGCTTTTCATAAGCTATCCGCGAGGCATTTAGAATAAAAAAAATGAATGATACCATTCGCCGCCAGCCCACTGCAAGGTTCACAAAGCTGACTTATCAACCATTAGCAAGCCAAGATGACAGTTTAACACAATGACCCTCATTCAAACAATGATTGACAAAGGTGATCCTTTTCTCCCCTTTTCTAAGGGCAGCTGCTAGCTATCTGAGCGAAAAAAACATAATTTCAGCTTAGCTCCCGGCAGATTTGCAGCGAAAAATGGATCTTTTGTATGGTTAAAGAGAGGGGAAGTGTCAGCCGCCCTATCTGGAAATGCAGTCGCTTCTTTTTTGCGCAGCAGTGCTTATGCAATGAAAGGCAGCCAGCGGTTGCTCAGTCCTGTTCCAATGTGAGGGAGTTCAGATTATTCACGGAATCGCGTTTGAAGGACAGGAATAGTTTCTGAGTGTATGAAAGAAAAGTCTTCTCATACCATCCACAGCCATTGACACCACTTCCGTCTGAAGAGGAAGTCTCTAGGACTCCTAAAGGTAATGCAATAAAAAAAATGGTGGCATCTTATTTTCAGTAAAACGTCCCACTATCTTGCGTGTTCCAATACAAATAAAGATAATGCACGTGTTCATCACGTGACACATTCGATGCGACCCTTCCTTTATACGGGGATTCTAAAGCCTCTCTTTACAACACCCAGATAAAAGCTACGGCACTGTTTATGGGAGATTTGATAACTGAAGGGGAGAGTTGCTCAACCTTCAGTTATTGCCAGTCTCAATGGGACTAGGCATGGATTAGTGAACTTTATATTTCCAAAGTGGCATTAGTCTTCCTGGTGTCCTCCAGCACCCACGGTTCTTGTTCTACACTGGCGATCGGGGTTCATATGAGCCCTGCTCTTAATATTCGTATCCTGTCAGCTCCTCTCTGCTCATCTTGTCTGTCTCTATGGAAACGAGAAACATCTCTCCCATTCTCACTTCACTGACACCCACTTTGGACTGGCTGCAGTAAAAAAAGAATGCTTGAAAACTGGGCTGCGGCCCTTTATGTATTCTCGTTTCCACAGTCAACTATTTTAATAAGGCATATAAACGAGCTGCCCTTCATGCACTCAATAGAGTTGGAAACAATCATTGCAAAATACAATTGGTTTGGCTTATAAAGAAGAGCACATAACAGAACTGTTTGAAGGCGTTACACTACACATATTGTGTGTCGTATGTATGTATTCTCCACAATAGAACATTACATTCTGGAACTTGCATCTTTGATTTTACCAACAAACAAAGGCTTAAAAATTCCAGCATTTGCTGGCCCAATGATACACATGTCAGGGAACCACTGGCAGATAGACAGATGAGCATATTTGCCTAATATCATTTGAGCATATCTGTATGTGTTAACTCATGTTTTTTTCTATATAAAGTAGGCCACTATAAAGATGATAACTGCCTGTAAAATAACCTCCTACCGAGACATCGTGAGATCTCTAGGATATCACCCTTTTCCCGTCCACTGCACTAACATATCTGGTCACTATTGCACATCACCAGTGCCGGACTGGTCGTAGCGAGCACCGGGCATTTCCCCAGTGGGCCGGAGGAGTGGGGGCCGTTTTTGCAGCACTGCTGCAATATCGGCCCACAGTAACAGAAGCGGGAGCTGTGCTTCTTTCTACCACACCTCCCCCCACCCTCAGCTCCCAGGGCCGGTCGAGCAGCAATCTGCCAGGGCTGGTTGCTGTTCCCAGTCTGGCGCTGCACATCCCCAATGTGCCTCGAGTACTGCAGTCCACCTAAGGACCGATTTATTAAAGTTTGGAACCAACCCAAACCGGTGCAAAGCCTCCCAAGGGTATTAAACTTCCAGCATTCAAGTTATTTTGCTTTGGAAATGTGCCCTTTTTCTCAGTGCAAGTATTATTATTATTATTATTATTGGGTTTTATAAAGCGCGTAGTCACCCGTAAGTATCCCAGCGCTAAGTAGCAGTTTGTGCTGCTCTACTTTACTTTGTGTCAAGGGAGTGTTACTGGGGTGTAACTTGAGTGGATCAAGGATGATCGCCAAACTTTTTGGCACAGAGCACAATATTCTAAGATAGGCAAACCGTACTTTGCAGAAAAAACAAAAATACCACCATGAAGCTGGTACTAAAAGAGTAAAGGTTTAAATGTCTCCAAACAATCAACACATTGCATAGGTACTGTAGGACACAGCACACATCAAATGTGTAAGATGCTCCTGAGATTCCTCACTCAGTGATCTACTGAGATGCATCACCAAATCTCCTATGAATTGAATCACCCAGTTCTCCCCTGAGGAGCAACACTAGTGCTTTTATGTGGCCTGATTCACAAAGGTAAACTTACACTTTTATGTAAGTTCACATTTCTTTGTGCATTCACAAACTATGATTTAATAGTATGTTTATGACTGTGGAGACTCCACAGTTGGGGCAAAGAACTCCGCACATAAGAAGATAGACCTGTCCTATCTCTTTGTGTGCAGATGTTTTCTCTTGTGACTGTGGAGAGTTTGCCGTCATAAACTTACTAATTACCAGTAGTTTGTGAATACCCCAAAAAAATCATAAATGTACCCAAAAATGTATGTTTGCCTTTGTGAATCAAACCCATGGTGTATACCACTGTGTTACCCTGCGACGCACATCTCTTGATCCTCTCCATCTGCATATCAAACTTTTATAGTCTGTGCATATCACCTTTTACCTCTGGATGCCTTTCATCCTTTGCTGCTCTTATTCACATCCTCCTGTAAAGGGTTACCTACGATTCTTTGTCTATGCACATTAATGGCTACAGGTTTGTTAGTTTGTGCACATGAGATAGACGATGGATGGATGAATGGATGAATAGATAGATGGTTGGCTGAACAGAAATGAAAAACACATTTCTTTATGAGGATGACAATTTGACTTGTTTTTTGGTTTGCTGCATTATTCTCTTCTTTTTCCTTATCTTGCTTACTTAAAGTATTTGCGTCTTTCATGCACCTTATTAATAGCATTGCAGTCCATCCTTTTTTCGTCCACTACAACTTTCATATGAAAAGTTTATTTGGTCCTGCTTTTTTAGGAACAGTGCAGACTAAACTGCCTGACCAGTTCTACTCCTGACGAGAACCCGAGCAGCCACAGACCGGTTTCAGCCTAATCGGGCCTCATCAGTGGTGGTCAGATTAAATTAAATGGCACAGTGAGCACGAAGCTGTATGATGGGATACACATTAATAAGAGCCAAAATAGTAAACTGCTACTCCTAACATCTAAAAAGGGCTTATATCCGATGGGTGGACACCCTTGAAGTGAAGAGGGTAAGGATGATGACCTACTGGTGATATTTTGCAGATCTTTTAGAGAGGCTTGCTCAAGGTTTCTCAGGAGTCAGCAAAACTAGAGAGTCAGCGAAAGGTCAGAGGATGGTACCATGGAGTATAATACTGTACAGTGCTTAATTTGAGCTGGTGGTTGCTGGTGGGGTCACCAGCACTCATGTTTGGGGACTGACACTTAATTTTACACAACAGACATTGATATAGAGTAAGAGAGGGAAAACCCATAAAGGGGAAAGAAGAAGGAAAAGAAAGATTGAAAAAACATCACAAATAGAGAAAGCAGGAACCTGCTTGAGTGAGATAAAGGCGCACAGTGTTTCTGGTAGTGGACAAAGGAGGCATGAGGTGGATTCAAGGCTACACAGCCCTGGTATTTCGAGCACCTACATTCAATACCTCTGGCCGTGGGTTTCTGAGCAGAGCTTGGGACATCAGCATTGATTATTTGACAAATTAAGCACTGGAAAGTATTAACTGTAGCAAGCATAAAAGGTGAGTGCGGAGGCCCTCTGTTTCACAGGTAACAGTGGAATACAACTCTTTAGCAGCTATAAAAAAAGTTAGTATGTCTGAAATTGGGGAATTTATACAGATGTCCATTATAAAAAGGTTTAGAACAAATGCGGGGGAAACCCAATACACCCTTAGAGGCTTCGGCAGAAACAATATTGTCTATTAAATAAGCCTGCAAGGGATTTTGTTTGAATGGACCAGTTCTTATTTTCAAAAGTTCAAAGATTCAATGTCAATAAATTCTTTGAGACTACGTGTATTAATCACATATATCAGGCCTTAGATGCATAAATGATCAAATCGGAAAACAACAAACACAGGGATCTTTAGAAAAGTGTATTATCTTTATATTTTCAAAAAATGTGTTAGGGTACATTCAACACTACAGTTGAGAACAAATGCATACAAATGAAAAAAGTACAACCTAATTTATCCTCAATTTCATAAGATAAAATCTTCTCCTGGCAAAATCATTGAAATGACCAGTATTTTCACTAAATAACCTAGTCACTTTGATGTATATTAATACACATGGAGTTGGCCAATGCAGTCGACGTTTCGGTCTTCTGTTGTGTAAATCCTTTAGACCATCTTCAGGACAATACAATCTGCATTTTATTAAAACAATGACCCTTCTGGAGACTAAAAGGTTGTTTGGACCTGGGCAGTGTTGTGAAGACTGGTAATCTGTTAAGATCTTTGCCAATGTTGAAACAACTTCAGAAATATGGCTTTCCTGATCACGGTCTATGTTGGAATCTTCACAAGATATTTCTTGAGACAAGTGTCCCTCAGTTATCCAAACACAACGATGTTCTATAGTCTGTTTTGACAGTGCAGTAGCGGTGTCGCGGAAAGCAATCCTCTCAGCTGGAGTTTCCATCAATTATTGTTTTTGCATATGTCACCCCGAGTGGGACGGGTATGCTCAGACGTGAGTCCCATGCTCTCCACTCCACTGGAGTCAAGCTATCCTGGCTGAAGACGGCTGATAGCCAGAAACCGGTCCTAGGATGCTTGATTCCGGTCCAGGAAAGACATTGCTTGGCAGTTCAGGCTGGACTGTTCCCATGAGGCACAGGGTCAAGGCTGATTTGCATATGGCCATGTCTGAACTGGGGTGGTGTGGAGTGCAAACAAGCGATGGATTTAGGCTTAGATCTCTGTACTGGGGTGAATGTATGACATTGTTCTGCATTCTGTCCATCAATTGTTGTTTTTGCATTTGTCACCCCGAGTGGGATGGGTATGCTCAGACGTGAGTCCCATGTTCTCCACACCACTGGAGTCAAGCTATCCTTGCTGAAGACGTCTGATAGCCAGAAACCGGTCCTAGGATGCTTGATTCCGGTCCAAGAAAGACATGGCTTGGCAGTTCGGGCTGGACTGTTCCCATGAGGCACAGGGTCAAGGCTGATTTGCATATGGCCATGTCTGAACTGGGGTGGTGTGGAGTGCAAAAAAACGATGGATTTAGGCCCAGATCTCTGTACTGGGGTGAATGTATGATATTGTTCTGCATTCTGTCCATCAATTGTTGTTTTTGCATTAGTCCTTTCAGCAGCACAGCAGTTATTCTTCCTGGCAGAGTATCTACATTTCCAGAAGTGTACTGAAGAGTTGGTGGCTGAGGTCCAGTATTTATACCCAGTTGTGCCACTGAAGTTGGGAGAAGCTTCTATAGGCATGCCTCTGAAGTTCACAGGTGCTCAGCCATCCTGGCTCTGGCTCCAGACTAACTACAAGGGGTTTGCAGACCTATGTGTGGGGGCAGGACACAGTCTATTCAAGTGTAAGTGGGGTTGGGCCCAGCCCCCCCATCCTGCCAGTTATGGCCACCCAGTCACACCTAAACTCCCCATTGAGAGTGGCTGTCTAGGAGGAATACACAAAACCCAACTGTCAGCAACACCCAGTCATGTAACCCAGAGACAGGCTACAGGCACCAAATGGCTAAGGCAAGACAAGGCCAACTTTCTTAAAGTGGCATTTCCAAATTTTAATTTCAAATCCGACTTCACCATAAGTAAGGCATTTAAATTCAAAGTACAGAGACATCAAACATGAAATCGTGACCTGTTCCCATTTGTAAATCTTACTTATAAAATGTAATAAGTTAACTTCAATGTCATCCTATGGAAGAGGTGGGCCTTGCAGTAGTGGAAAACAAATGTAAGAGTTTTCCACTACCAGGACATGTAAAAGTTCAAGTAAATGCCCTACTCTTTCAATGCATTGCACCCTGCCTTCTGGGCTGTCCAGGGCCTACCCCAGGGGTGACATATATGTATTATACAGGAAGGTTTATTTTATTTGTTTATTTGAAAGGTTTTATATAGCGCTGGCTAGACCCGGGGGCATCAGAGCGCTTTACATGAGTATCAGACCATAGTTGAAGGTTACATCATTATAAATTTTACACAGTTTACTTTGCCAGGTCGAATGACAGTTTAAAACTGCACACACATAGGCTGCAATGGCAGATCTGAGACATGTTTAAAAGGCTATTTAAGTGGGTCGGTCAGTCAGTGCTGCAGACCCACTGATATGCAAAAGAGGGGGGGTTTGGTCCTAGGGCAGCTGGGTATGGCCTTGACAATTTAGAAACAAAGAGAGGACCCAGCCATCGCATTTAAAATCCTGTATTGATTTTAACAGACTAAGGACCTTCGCTGATTCAAATCGTCTTAAGTATTTATTAACTTTTCTATTAAGACTTTTTCTGCAAGTTCATTTTCATTAGTGAAGCATGTCAATCCATAAAACACACCACCTTCACCAAGCTTTAACATTGATATACACAATATATCCAAAACTAGCAGTTTACACAGACAATATATACAAAGTACAACATAAATGAGATTGCATTCAGATTAAATCCAGTCAATATTCAATGCAACAGGGGAGGAGGAGCTTAGCGCGCATCCAAGATGGTCCCGTGAGCAAAGAGTTCCCGAGACCCTCGCCGCCTCCTACATATATCCTGTCACAGATCCTGATATGAACGACGGGTTATTGCGGATATAACCCTGCTGATCTAATTGCTTTTTTCAAAAATCGATTTGGACGCCGAGAACCAGAATTACTCCGCTCTGATACCTGAAGGCCTACATTGAGAGACAGCCTGGGACTCGAGCCTCCGGAATACCCAGGGGGCAGTTGAACAACAATGGCTAGTGGAAGACGACTGGTGCCCCTGGTGTACTTTCGGTTTCGTTTTTCCTGTTCTTGTCTACTGAAAGCCGGCTGCCCTTTGCTCTTGTCGGCCCATGGTCTTACTTGATCGACCGCTCCTACAGGGCACCCTGTCTTTTGACTTTTCACAGCTCTATCACACCATTCACACCAGGTCCCAAAAGCCCCTTTGGGGCGTGCAACTCAACATGGCGAGCAAGCCTGAAAGCGAGAGACGGACGGTCAAGATCACGTCCCGAGGAGGCGCCACTCAATCCAACAACATGGATCGATATACACACCCTAAAGGTTCCCCCAGTGGTACTGGTAAAATTGCGGAGGACCTTGGAGGTGGCCCCCCAGAAGCGGAAGAGTTGACACTGCGAGACATAATGGGCGCCATTGCGAGCGTGAAAGCATCCATGGGCCAGCAATATGAGACATTGGCCTCCAAAATCGACACAGTGGCTATTGATGTCAGTTTGATTAGGACGGACTTGGCTAAAACTAATGAACGGGTCAAGTCTTTAGACATCAAGACTGCCAGTCTTACAACCGACGTGTCCGATCTCCAGACTGAAGTCCGAAACTTGAGAACTTCAAACGATCAGTTCGCCCGCCGGCTAGATAACTTCGAAAGTCGTTTGAGGCGCAACAACGTACGCATTATCGGAGTTCCGGAGAAGTCTGCTGAACAAACGACGGATCTCTTTGTGGAAGATCTGATATTAAATCATCTCGCCCCCAAGGGCCTCAGCAATTATTTCGCGGTGGAGCGTGCCCACGGAGTTCCGGGCAGAAGACCTTGACCAGGCGCTCCACCACGGCCCATAATTGCCAGAATCTTTAATTTCGGGGACAGAGATGCCATCTTGCAAGCATCGAGGACCAATGGCCCCATGAAATTTGAGAACGCGTCTATCGGTTTCTACCCAGACTTCACCCAATCGGTGCAGAAACAGAGAATGGGATTTACCGGGGTGAAACGGAGATTGAGAGACTTGGGCTTGAAGTACGCCATGCTCTTCCCTGCCCGGCTACGGGTTGAACATAACGAACGTGTGCTCTTTTTTGATCGGTCTGAGGTAACTAGTGACTGGCTAGACACTTTGTCGACGCATCGTGACCGCACGGAACAACCTGGTGGTGCGGAAGGTGGCCCTATGGAACAGTGGAGTAAGGGGATCGGTGTGTGCATTTCATTGACTTTCCAGCAGTGGTTCATTGAAATCTTGGGTTAAGGTGAATATAATGAATATATACCCAGGGGCGGCCGGGTGATTGGGACTCTTCCTCCTCTTGGGGTGTTCCTCTTTCTTCTTGTAGATTAGTTTTGGGGTAGGGCGACAGGCACACTGCAAGTTGGGGTGGTTTTTTGGATTAACGCAGGGGTGCAGGGAGGGGGATGTGTGTTTGGGGTTGTCTGGGGGTGGCGGGGGGTTCCTCTTTTCTTTTTGTGTTGTTACAGAGGCTACGTATCATTGTACAATTTGACTTTTGTGTCCTTTTCACTGTTTCAGAGATTCCGCCAGCATTCATGGGATGGGGGTAGGGGGTTGAGAGTATTAGGTTGGAATGTCAATGGCTTGGGAGACAGAATAAAGCGGGGGATAGTATTGCAGTACTTGAAACGCCATTCCCCTGATGTAGTGCTATTACAAGAAAACGCACTTGGTGGGGAACACATGTCACGCAATGAATAGGCGAGGTTATCGGCTGATCGCACACTCAGGGTTTACCTCCGGATCGAGAGGGACTGGTGTTCTTGTTAGGAACTCCCTCCCCTTGGAAGTTGACGATACCATCCTAGATGATAGGGGATGATATGCCGCTATTACTGGTAGATGGGAGGGGAAGACGATTTCTATACTCTCCGTATATGTTCCACCGGGTTTACAAACCACGACATTCGCTGACTTGGGGAAGATGGTGTTGGGGTTCCCCGAAGGGATTCTAGTTGTGGGTGGTGATTTCAACTCTGTTGTTTGTGGTAGAGAGGATCGTAACCCCCAGGGATCTATGGGGCGGGCGCCCCCGCATTGCCTTAGCAAAGTTAACATTGCCCTGGTATGACGGGGGCATTGCGTTGCCTGACATCAAACGCTATTATTGGGCTTCCCAACTGAGTGCAATTCACCATGCCATGTACGGCCATGCGTCCAACCCAGCATTCGAAATGGATAAATGGCAGCTCCCGGGAGGGAATTACAACAGGGCGCTATACTCCAAACTGACTGGCAGGACATTAACGGGGCCCACCGGAGTTGCGGTACGGATTTGGTATAGTGCGAATGTAGCTATGGGCTGGTTGGACATATTGACCCGAGCGACTCCTCTCTATGTCACTGAGAAATTAGGCAGCTTATGGACTACCAAGGGCTTCGAGAAGTGGGACCTCATTGGCATCAGTTAAGTTGGGGATCTCTGGGTTAAGGACAGAATAAAGACCTTCAATGAACTGAAAATTGAATATGCGCTACACGATAGGGAGTATATCCGTTACATGCAGATAGCACCATCTCCCTGATATATAAAAAGCTCATTAATGATCGAACGGATCTTCTTTTACAACTGCGGGAGGCTTGGACCGGCGATGGATTGGAGCTGGATGATGAAGATTGGAAGGCTGCGATATCCTCTCCTAAGGAGGTCGCGATTCCGGCCCGTCTTCGACTGGTGCAATTAAAGATCCTACACCGTATATACATGACAGGCCCCCGGCTGATGCATATGGGTTATTCTGTGGATGAGTTGTGTAAGCATGGGTGTGGTATGATGGGTACCTTCCTCCATATTCTATGGGAATGCCCCGTGGCCGTATCATTGTGGAACCGTGTGCATGATGTCATGAAGGAAGTTACGGGAGTTTCGTTGTTGCCTGATGCCCGACGGTGTTTATTGAATGTGTGGGAACCTAATGATTACAACGTGACGCAGACACAATGGATCACTCTGGGAAATATGGTGGCTAAGAGGGACATTGCGCAGTTATGGGGGTCCTAAAGGGCACCTAGGATCTCAGTCTGGACAGAGAACATGGACTGGTGCATGTTTCGGGAATAAACTGTGTATGTTTCACGTGGTAGGCCCAAGAAGTGGGGCAGACTATGAAATCAGTGGAACCTGTATCGCGGGGAGATCTGTACTTCTCCTCTCGTAAATACCCTGGAGAGGCCGCAGTCCCCATAGCCTGATGTTCCTTCTACCGTGTTGAGCTTCGTTGCTACCATGATTGCTTTCTCTCTTTCCCCCCTCCCCCCCCCCCTCCTTTTAATTGCTTCATTTATTGACTTTCATATAACTCTTCAGATGCGGCTCTCCCCCTCCTGGGAGGGACACTTCACATAAAATTCCTGTTTTGCCTCGTTATTTTTCTGGTTTGTTGTTTCTTTTTTGTTTTTTTATATATATTAAAAAAGTAAAACCTTAATTTATCCTGCGTTTTAACATATACTTCTATGACAAGTACGCTCATAAGCCGCCGGACCCCCGGGTTGTCGGCTGAAGTGCTGTGTTACTGTACAATGCTATGCTACTGTTTGCTCTGGCGATGGCGGGTACTTGTGATTGTAGGCTCGCAACTGTAATACTATAATTGTAAATAAAGATTTTCAAAAATATATATATATATTCAATGCAACAGCCATGCGGGTGATTATTCCTTACAACTATTCATTTCAACTGCAAGGGCTGTTGCCTACTGGGTACACATTTCAGACCTGCATGGGGCAAGGGATTTTTACAACTCTCTCCTAACAGTGAGTACATTTTCAATATTAATATTTTATCCCAGTAGAAATTGATGCCGATGCGTTTCGAGACCCATCTCCATTTTGGGGTTCTCCCCAGGGCCTTGTGACTGGAAAATTATTGCAACTGGCTGATAATTCGTTTTCAAACTAAGATCTTAAAATTACAAAGCACTGCCAATACCAGGAAGCTTGCAGGTATTTGCTAGAGCTTTGTCTCATGAATTGTACTGTTGATTAATGTAAATGGAGAGTAGATTAGCCTTAAATGAATCTTTCTGGACTAATCATTATATAGCACCACCAGTAATCACATCTACTTATATGTCTCTTATATATGTCATATAAATCCACTGCATCATTTCTGTGATTACATGTACTTAGCACTGCTTGACTATCAAAGAATTACATTTATACTCTGCTTACGGCAAATGATTATAGTAAATGTTTTTGTAGATTGCTGAAATGAATGATCTCTGGCCACTTAGTTTGTACACATAGTGTCAATAGGCCCCCAACTTGTCACTAATGTGCTAAACTGCGTGCACTTACATGTTGCACCCTTTCCTCTCACCTCCCTGCTCAATATGGCACTGTGGGAATTCATATAGCCCATTTCATGCCTTGGGACATGATGCTGTCTGTTTCTGCCGCCATGCAGGTTTTCTCCCCTACAGCACCACCATGTTTGTGTGCCAATCCTGCATAATAGTCCCTGGTCTTTCTGTTTAACTTTGGTCTAACTCTTGAAGGTTGCAGCAGCATGTTGTTCTTCCTCCAGCCATTGTCCAACTCCACTGATGTTTCGGGGTGGGAGCAGGGGGTTCGGATAACCGTTCTGTAGTTATGAATCTCTCCATCTGTTAGATTGTTGATGGCAGGCTTCTCAGTGGGTTTATTTTGCTGATAAGGGACCATACTGAGAAGGGTTAATCTATCTTAGAAATCTTGTTTAAACCGCGAGACAGTTGCATGGGCCATAGTATATCTCTTCAGAGTATGAGATTTACACTCTGGTAAGTAGGAGTGAACACCACATCTCTGGGATATTTTCCTAGTCAGGGCATGGCACAAACAAACCCCAAATTAACCTCTGGTAGCTTGGTACAGAGCAGTCAGGCTTAACTTAACTCAGGCTAAACTTGAGGCAATGTATAAAGTATTTTTGCAACGCTTCAAACAGTAACAACAGTGAAAACATCACACAAAAAGATCCTACATCAGGTTTTGAAAAATAGAGTTGATTTCAATAAATAAAAGAAGACTGGAATGGCAAAAATACAATCAGGACAACCGGAGATATTGAATTTCAAATGTTTACGTTGAAATAGCACCAAAAAGCACAAAGCGCCAGCAACGGATATCTGGTTGTGCCAGACCAGGACAAAGGGATAAGTCAGGCTGACTGCGATGGAGTGCGGAATCGCTACTGGGACCAGGTTAGGCCCACTGATCAAAGTATCTTGAATTTTAATAGCAAGCGTTGCTTGTATTCGAGGTGAAGAAGTGACACATATATGAAGTTATGCGTCAGTTATCAGATGCGGTGAGCTTTGGGTGTGAAGTCCTGTTATATCATCATTGAGGATCCCATTGACGGGGGCTTGCAATGCAAAGTCCGTGCGTCAAGGATTCGGTGTGCAGCTGATGCATTGTGTCTGTTCTGAAAAGCTGCGAAACTACGATGTGGAATCCCGCGTCATCCTTGATCTGCCGTGGACGAAAGATGCGAAGCCCTGGGTCGGAGATGCTATGCTGATCAGCAATGTGTTGGTTCCAAAGATGTGAGGTTGAAGCAGACCTTCTACATTAGGCCCAATCCACGCAGTAGTGGCAATGCATAAGTTTTGTTTGAGTATGCGTTGCTCAGCTGAGTAGATGTGTCCATTTTGGCCCAAGGATGCGCTGCTCAGTAGAGGAGATGCGTCAGTTCTGCTGGTAAGCACCTTGCACCTTATGTTATGTATAAAGGGGTCCCAGTCGAAGCAATATTAGAGATGCACAATCACAATTCACATGCAATAAGTATATTTAAAAAAAACTTTCCGGACAAATTACTCTGAGGGATGTTATTTAATACACATCCTCAATTGCAGATCAGTTGTCAATGCATTCAACAAGAACAATAATAGACTTATTCTTATTGCCCAAGAGGAGAGGGGCGTGTGAAAGGAAGGACAGGTGAAGGAAGGGACCGTGATCAGGATAGTGCAGGAATTAGATAAGTTTCAAAGTAAATCACAAGTGGTCTTATGTACATTTAGAATTCAGTACCACATTGACATATGTACATTGTCATTCAAATATTTCATACATTTGATATTCCTATCCCAATTACACAATAACACAGCCAAATAATGTTCTGTGTTAATGGGTGGGAACGAAGAAAGGGCGTGTCGACGTTTCGACCCCAAAGGCGTAGGCTGATTCCTTCCCTACTGGGGGGTCTTCACCAGGACAAGTGGGGGTGGAATACCAGGGTAGTGAAGGAGGGCACCGCAAAAAATTGTGGCGGTGACATTCAATGCCGACGTCAGGCTTCAATCAAGTGAGATGAGGTTGCCGATTCCGGGCTGCAAATCTCGGGAATTACGGCATGGTTACTCGTCTGTTTTCTCAAATCGAGTAAGCACCTTAGGCCCACTTCCCAGGTCCAGGAATGGGGTGGCTTCACTGGACAGGGTAGACTCACAGCTGGCAGATTCTAGGTGCAGATTCAAGGTGGTTGGAAGCCTGTTTTGTCCCCAAGGCTCCAGATCAGGAGCCCAACCCACAAACTCTTGGAGTCGCTCTGGGTTCTGAATTCAAGAACAGGTTCAGTCTGCCTCACCAGGCAAGGAGTGCAGCAGAATGGCCCATCAAGTTACACCTAAGCTCCCATTGTGTGTGGCTATTTAGGGGAAATACACAAAACCTATCTGTCACCTTCCCCAGATATGAGATCAAAGACAGGCAGCAGGCACCTATAGCTAAAGTAAGAAAATATAAACTTTCTAAAAGTGGCCTTTTCAGAATTGCAATTTAAAATTCTAATTCACCATAAGTTTGGATTTTAAATCATGATTCCAGAGACACCAAACTTGAATCAGGTATATATTCCCATTTGGAAATTATTCTTATAAAATGTAATAAGGAAATCCCAATGTTATCCTATGCGAGAAATAGGCCTTGCAGTTGTGATAAATGACTTTGGATGTTTTTCACTACCAGGACATGTAAAACTTAAATGTACATGTCCTACCTGTTAAATACATTGCACCCTGTCCTTTGGGGTGTCCAAGGCCTACCTTAGGGGTGACTTGTATGTATTACAAAAGGAAGGTTTGGGGCATGGCAAGAGGTTTAACTTGCCAAGTTGACATGGCAGATTACATATGCACACACAAGCTCTGCAATGGACTATTTTAGTTGGTGGCACAATCTGTGCTGCATGCCCACTTGTCACATTTAACTTACAGGCCCTGTGTACATGTAATGCACTGTATTAGGGACCTATAGGTAAATAATAATGCCAATTATGGGTATGCAAATCAAACCATGTTTTAGGAAGAGAGTACAAGCACTTTAGCACTGTTTAGCAGTGGTAAAGTGCACATAGTCCTAAAGTGAACAAAAACGAATTAAGCAAAAAAGCGAGGAGGGAGGTAAAATGTTTATAGGGGTGAACCTGCAAAGAGTGCCTTTTCCCACAGGGTTCTATTCTGTTTTTTAAACCCTCATTTTGTATCTATTTAAAGCTT
This sequence comes from Lissotriton vulgaris, assembly GCF_964263255.1. NCBI lineage: Eukaryota > Metazoa > Chordata > Amphibia > Caudata > Salamandridae > Lissotriton > Lissotriton vulgaris. The sequence continues at coordinate 762,049,152 of NC_141696.1, read as the reverse complement.
TATGACTGTATGGATGATGATCGATTGTGGGAAAGTTGATGTGCAAGCCAGTAGGCCTGATTTGATTTGCATTATCATGTTCATGATAAAGGCTATAGAACTTATTTGGTAACTGGGTAAATGATGTTCTATGCAATACACCTGATATGTTTATTATGAAAAGTTATGACAAAGGCATCATTTGGTTAGGCCTATATGCCTTTATGGGTGAGTTAAAGCCTGCAGGCCTGTATTTTGTTACATGGCATCTCAAAGAATAGAAACCTATGCTGACAAACCCTGGGGATAGAAGATTTACACTGTGATAATGCTCGTTATCCCCTCCTACGAAGTTTGTATTTTATTTGGTCAGCTGTCATTTTGCATATATTTTTAATTCTATGACTTTGTATATGAATGCTGCCTTTTGGAAAAGCTTATACTCAGTACAATAGAGTTGAACACGCCAATGATAAAGGCTATAGACTTGAGTTGGTTATCTGGGAAAAGTTATTTTAGATGCCATAGGCCAACTCTGTTTATTATAATAAGTTACAATAACGCAGTCAACCTGATATATTTCTTGTGAACTGCATATATTAAAGCAATACACGTTATTGGTGGATTCTTTTCATACTATGTTAAAGCCTCTTGACATCTACATGGAATCTCAGAGACTACATTTGAGAAATTAGGTTATTGTTTGAGGAGGATAACACTGTTCTCAAGCAACAACCACAATTCCTGTCAGGGTGAACCACAAAAGACACCAAATTAACCTGGGTTTAACTCTGTAGCATCTTGGCACAAAACCACTCAGGCTTAAATAAGATTTATAAAGTATTTATGCAGCACCCAAACAATATTAATGTGATAATACAACACATTAAAAATCCCACACCAATTGTGAAAATTACAATAAGATGTAATACATTTTTTGACACCAAAACAACAAAAAGCCTATCAGTAGAACTGGAGATATGCAAGATTTAGGTAGGTATAATGTCTAAAACGCCACTGGTGATCATCTGGTCATGCTAGACCGTGGGAAAGTCACAAATTTAGGCTTACCGCGATGGAGTGCAGGCTGGATACAGGGACCAGGTTAGTAAGGCTGAAAGAGTTGCCCTTTCAAAGTCAAGCGTGAAGAGTCCAGTTTGGGGTAGAAGAGGCTCCGAGGAGCAGGGAGAGCATTGTGGATGGTTGTTGTTGTACTGCGCAGAGAAGGCCGGGCATCACGGATGTCACTGCTGTTGCAAGACGATCTTGTTGGATATCGCGGACAGTCATTGCTGGAGTTTCATGTTTGCAGTCACATCGAGCTGTAGATCAGGTAGAGCAAAGTGCAGATCTCACATTGACAGTCATTGTAGTGCAAAGAATCAGGTTCACCAGAGCTTCGTGTTGATGGTCGTTGCGGGGGTGGGGCAAGGTCTCATCGTGAATGTGCCTGTTCTCAGTCATGAAGAGTCAAAAGTTTCAGGATTTCTCCTTCTTTTTCAGAGGAGTGTTCTTTGCTTCCAAACAAGGCCCAGGACATGAGGAGGTGCCTCTTGGGGATCAGGGACTCATTCTTGCAATGGCCAGCAGAGCTCAGGCAGGGCCAATTGCAGCTGGTGAGCTCTGGCAGTTGCAGGGAGGCCCTTGAAGCTTGTTATGCCCCTGTAGCTCTGAACAGGAGGCTAGTAAGACGACCCTTGGAGGTAGCCTGGGATGAAGGGAGCAGGTCCAGTCTTCTCATACAACAGGGCAGGTCTAAGGCAACAGGGCAGACCTCTCGCAACAGGGACGTCCTTCTTCTGTAGTATCCAGAGGTCCAGGAATGTACTAAATAGTTGGTCTCAGGGTCCAAGATTTATATATGGTGAAAGGCTTTGAAGTGGGATAAGCTTCTAGACTTCCCCCAATCTGGAAATGGAATTCCCTTCCTCCCTGTCCTAGTCCCAGGATGTCTGAAATCCCCCAAAAATAGTATGAAGTTCTTTGTGTGTGTCCTGGGGCCGCTCAATTGAAGTGCAAGTGGTGGTAGGTGACAGCTCTGTCCCTTCCGTCAGGCCAGGAAGGCTCATTCTGCCAATACCCATTCCCTCTTTGTGTTACTGTATGGGAGGAACACATAAAAACCAACTGCCAATTACACCTCCTCATGTGACCCTGTATACAGGCTGCAGGCACCACATGGTTGGCCACAAATATGCCAACTTTCTAAAGGTGGCATATTCAGAATTGTGACTTAAAATCAGACTGTACCATTAAAGAGGATTTTAAATTGCATTTCTTCGTAGAAAAAACATTACATGTCTATCTGTAATACGGTAAATCAATGTTATCCAACAGGGGGAGTAGGCCTCACAGTAGTGAAAATGAATTTGTGTTTTTTCAATACCCTGACATTTAAAGCTTAAAAGTTTATGTCCGATGTATTTAACAACACTTCCCACTGCCCTATGGGCTGTACAAGGGACACCTTAGGGGTGACTTATATGTATTAAAAAGGGAGGTTTAGGCCTGCCAAAAGGTTTATTTAAAAGTCTCAACAGTAGAGCTTCTGTTCCTGTGAAAGGAAGAAAAAGGTTTCTAAACAGGTTGTGTGTGATTAGACCGAGGTCTTGGTGACAGTCAAAAGGACTGTCTCATGTTGCCCGTACACACCCCAAGGGGATGTCATGCTTCATCATAGGGTGGTGCTCCTCGCCAGGCCGGCACTGCAATGCCCTATGGGTTCCCCGAAGGGTCACTTTGTAGAGATCTTTTAGAGACAATACCGTATGATCAATGCAAGTGAGGTGATCAGTGCAGTGGAGAAGTGATAAGTGATAGTGGATTAAAACTGATCGGGGAGGTTGCAAAATATCCTTTAGTAAGAGGGCCCCCATGTCAGAAATAAAAACCTATAATAGGTAAATGTTACCATAGAGGTTATAAAAGGAACCCTGGTAGTCAGTGTGCTACGACTGAGAAGGGGAGTATCCTATAGTCGTGAGTGAGATGCCTCAATAAGGTCTCTATCTTAGTGGTTGGTCAATGTGTTTCATGCCTTTTAAATGGTCTTAAGGACCCATTGCACTTGGTCAGGACAAAAACATAATGATCAACTACCCCACACATATAGGGGCACCTAAAGTGCTACGTACTGTGTGTATGGTTCAATGTCTAACCTGAGGAGGGAAAGGAGAAGTAAAAAGGAAAAGGCTACTGTATTCCTGGTGTGAAGGCGTGTCATCAGCCAGGGAAGTCCAAAATGGTGAACCAGGGGAATGGTCTGGTACCAGGATCAGACAATCCACAAACATGCATGAAAGAGACAGACAAACATTAATGTAGGACATCAAAATCAAACTGTGGCAGCGATGTCAACAGAAAACATTGTCACTCCGATGCCAATCCATAAGGCAACATGGTGGTCCGGTGCTGGGTATGTATCTTAGGCAATACAAACAAGTATAACACATATAGTACCCATCACTGTTGTTTATAGAAATCACCGATATTCACAATTCAGCGATCTTGTTTCAATTCCTTGTCTCAAAGCGCAGGTGCCCGTCTGTAATGTGGGAGTAGGAGACGGGCAACCACTTATGAGCGAATATCAGCTAGAGAACAGGGGAAATTATTGCAGGCGTCATGGGTAGGTACAAACACAGACAAACATCCTTGAAGCTGTGCACATACTCACGCCCGATAGTGCTCTCTGTGCATTTGACTGACTTTTTACAGACAACACAACATAAGTTGATAGGTCTAAGACATGTTTAAAATATCTACTTAAGTGGGTAGCACAATAAGTGTTGCAGGCTCAATATTAGCATTTAATTCACAGGCTCTGGGTACATGAAAGTCCGTAGTAAAGGGGTTCTAAGAGTAAATTAAATTTGCCAATTAGGTGTAAGTCAATTGTACCATGTTTTAACACCATCGCTGCTGATGGTTTTCCCCTCCTGTGCTGGTCACAAATTATCCCCATTGTTCATGACGAGCTCAGCTCGTCATCAGCACAGCTCAACCGTGCCTCATGACGAGCTGAGCATGTCATGAGCATCGAAGGGGTTAAAAGAGAGAGCACAAGCACTGTAGCACTGGTTAGCACTGGCAAAGGGCACAGAGTCCTAAAAGCCAACAAAAAGAGGTTCAGAAAACAGGAAGAGTGAAGGCAAAATGTTTGGGGATGCCCTGCAGAGAGAGCCAAGTCCAACACCCCTGTACTAGGCAAGGGTTTTAGTGTTGGTCATCCCCTCTGCTAACCCTTGATTTGCAACTTTATGATGAGGGCTAATCCCTTGTGAAGGAGTTGCATCTTATTTTGCAAACATGAATTTGCACTTATTTGTAATTTTAGGAGTGTATTGCCCTGATTTTGAGTTTGTTGGAATCTAGGTGCATTTTTTTGTACCAGATAAATAACGATAACCTGGGGTAAGGTTTTCTTTGTGTGCGATAAATGGCACCTATTGAGTGTGCCCAGGGAATAACATGCAGATTTTGATGCTTATTGCATCAAAATCCACATTGTACGGTTAATACTGTAGATTTCCCCCCTGTTAAACTCAGGGGGGTGACTAACCAAAATTTAATGAAGTGTGAGATATCTCACTAATTACTATATTGGGCAAGGACTTGTTGTTGATTACCCTGTGTGACAAAACCTGAGGTTGAAAATTTGCACTGTGGTGATCCTTGCTAAACACTAATAGGAGAACATGGCAGGTTAGGCTGTCTGTCATGCTCTTTTTATAAAACAAATCAAAAATAATGCATACCTATGCATAAATACATTCATACACCTAAACAAGAGATTCGGAATAGCCTTCTTTTGTCATTATTCTATTTGATTTAATCACAAGTCTTGAGGCTCTTATTATGCAGTTTTGTTCTTGCTGCTTTTTTTTAGTAGCCAACTATATAAAGCAACACATTACATACCCCATGATCCTCTTCTCCCAGGCAGGAAATAGAAACAAAGAAAAGCTACATTTGGTTATAAATAGAATGGCCAAAAGCAAACTGCCTCATTTCTTCCTGCTGCATGTCAAATAAGTACTGCTCATTTGTTTGTTTGTTGCTTTGGGGAGGTTCAAATTAGCTTGGTGATTTTGAATTGAGGTTTTGATTCTCTAATGTGGAGTTGTTGTCTGGGATACTTAAGAGGGCACTGGATGCAAAATCTGATGTGGATGATAATCTGAAGGATGATTATGTTCAAATTGCTGATGCTTTTTTGATGTTTATGATGAACTCAATGAGACTGCCACCAAGAAGCCAGAGGTTCAAGAACATATTCCAGCTGTCATTTTGAATGTTGGGGGAGTTCCGAATTCGACCCAAAAATAAGTCAGCACCCCAACACTTCTGAGTGGCCTCCTTCTCATGTGGAATTATATGAGAATTTCAAATTCAAAGTATAATAGGTCTAAATGGTGTAAATGGGGGACTTAGTATCCACACCCATTACTCTCCAACATGATGGCCTATACATCTGTGTTGGAATCTAAAGTTATAGCTTTCTTAAACAAAGGAGGTTACAACATCAGAAGGGACAAGGTCCTGGACATTCGCGACCTCTGACAAAATGCATTTGTTTTGCCAAGCAAGTGAAAGCATCAGGTGAATCTCTAGACCCAAATATAGTTAAAAGTTGGGCTTCAATATCAGATCAGTAGGTTACTTGGGTAATGCCTATTCAGCCTCTCTTTGGAAAGAAGATAAGGTCGATAAATAAAATGCATCCAAAATTGGGAGATTTAGCAGGTGCAGACATTGCTCAGGATGATCAAGGTATTTTGTTTGGGGATGGTTACATGAAAGAGATTAGGAAATATGTCAAAGCTTTTCCCTTTCTTGATAAGACACACTCCTCCTTTGCTAGGTCTTTTGGCAGATGGGTTTCTACCAGGGTCCGTGAATACCAGGATCACTTCTCCAGTCATGATTTGTACAACTACAGATCCATGTCAATCAAGCTTACCAATGCAACCATCCCATGTTCTTTGCCCAAGGAATAAGAGGAGGCTGTAAGGCATATAGCAGGGGACAAACAAGTAGAAGTGAAATTCAAAGTAAGGCTAATATCAAGCTCTGCAGTTAAATAGAAGGCAGATTATTGTTATTTTTTCAGAAGTCTCCCTTTCTGTTTCAAACTAATTTCCGAAAACCTATTCATTTCTCCCAAGAAGAATGGATCAAGCTGTCAGGTTGTCCTTCCTTTTATTTTGGTATTTTCTCTGCCTTTTGATGCTTCACCAAGTTGCTAATTTAGCAGTGACCCTCAAGCTTAGGGTATAAGAAAAATAACCTTTATGTTCATTTCTTGAACTGCATAAACTAACTCTGATTAATCAGGTTGAAGGAAGTGGCCCGATTCATGTCACTCGAGTCACTAATGACCACCTCTCAGCCTTCGATACAAAATGAAAAGTTGGTCAGGCAGTAGAGAATACAAACCAATAACTGTTTATTCAAAGTACACTTAGAGCAGAACCTGGTCTGCCCAGTCGCTAGGAGTGCTGCAGAACTGAAGGACTGAAATTGACAAGCATAAAGATACATTATGTACATCTCGTAACTGGGCTAGAACACGCCCATAGTGGAATTTTCCAGACAAGTGCAGCTAAACAGTGAAATTAAAAAAAATACGTAATCGTTCTCATATCTCATACAAAGATACCAAGTCCAAGGTTGTTCCAGTCGGGCCCGGTACCAGACTAGTGAGAGAAGGCCTTTATCTAGGAAGAAAGGTTTGCGCTAATAAGAACAGTCTATTTATTAGTGAAGAAAAACCCAACCTTGGAGAAATGAACCCCAGTGGAGGCCTTTCCTCAGAAATAGTAAAGGATTAGTTCCGATCATGATTTAAAATAGTGCCTAAATAGAAAATGGTGCAGCAAATGCTAACTTGGATAGGAAGATGCATAAATGAAATAATTTCTATTCTAACAGACCCTCCTTTTAGCATGAGCTAAAACATTTTTCTATCAGGAACAAGAAACATATCAAATCAGGCCTTCTGAACATTCCATATTCTCAGTGTTGGAAAGGGAGACAATAAGGAGGGAAGAAGTCTCGAAAATGCCCTCATCTATCTGCATTAGATCATCTATCTACTTCTGTACCATAATTGCAGCACTGGTATCATGAATCGATATTTTCCTTTCAGGAGTGAGATGGGTTGTGCAATAAGAAGAACAGAAAGGAAAGCATTGAATAAGGGCCCAACAAGACTGATATCACGATCAAGTAAATCACCTTTTCAAGAATCCACCCTCAGCTACCAAAGAGACACCAACGCCAATTCCCACTTTCCATTCCTTTGACATTATCAAGAATGTCCAAAATGTGTTGGGTAATATTCTTCTGCATATTTGTTACCCCGATGACACACTGATCTCCCACTACTGCATATACACCACCATAACTCTTGGCTAAAATGAAATCAACTGCATATCTGGTTTGTTCAGAATATATTCACATACTCTCCAACTGAGTAGTGATGTCATGTAAAGCTGCTACAACCGTATTAGATAAAATCTGGAGCTTGCTCGCAAAATATTCTCTGGCTTTCTCACCTCAGGCCATAGAGGTACCACCCAAAGTGAAAATAGAGGAAAGGATGTATCCAAATGTGATGCCATTACTATAATTATTGACCTCTATATCGGTCACTCCCTCACAGAATTCTTTGGTAAGAGTTCTTCAATCCATCTTACTTTAGACTTCGCATATTTATTTACACGGTACACCCAAAGGCAGTAATTTCGAAGAGCCACATCATCCGTACCAATATGGATATTAGAATAAGTCCCATTAGACAAAAAGAAAAACCTGTGTGCATAAATCGGTCTATCATAATCCACTGCACAATATCAGGAATTCCTCCCAATGATACTGGGGTCTTCTGAATTCAACAAAGGGAATGTGGTCTTAAGCAAAACAATTCTTGAAAAATGTATGCACAATGAAGTATCAGTACTGTTGATAATTGGACAACAAGCAGGATAATAACCAGCTTTTCAGGGAACTGTCAGGGGCATATTAGCAAGAACCTCGTTAAAATGATCACTGTTTTAGCGGCAGAAAACGGCCACTAAAGCGGCGATAATGGTCTTGCTAATATGCGTTACAGAATTCCAATAGAAGCCCAGGTTAGATGTGCAGGACATCTAACCTGGGCTTCTATTGGAACTCTATAACGCATATAAGCAAGCCCATTATCGCCGTTTTAGCAGCAGTTTCCTGCCGCTGAAACAGCAATAATTTATGCAAGGTTCTTGCTAATATGCCCCTCAGTTCCTTATAATGCCAACCCACCAATGTTATATTCTGTTTATCCACACAAAAATTATCACAGTACGTATTAATGTTGCAACCGGGATAACCCTTCCCCAATGGTTTTCTATAATAAAGGCTTGGTCCTGAGTAACCAAACCCAAACACTCCTTTCACTTTTATAAAATCAGGTGGCCAAGTATATGTATAATTCACAAGTGATAAAGGGTACGCAGTCCATAAGCTAGTGACAGATTGAGTGGGGTAACAAGCTCACCCTTCTCCAAAGACCCTCTTATGTGTCTCTAAGAATACATTGATCGGGGCTGCTCTTTTGTTTCTCATTGGGGAGATAGCCTTACCCTTACTATGTAAAGGTACACTTTGATAATTTTCCAAAACCCATGATACATCACATAATATTATTTACAGCAAAATCACAAGAGCAACACATGTTAACGTTTGCTTACGGGTCGACACCATTTTGTGCTGGGCAACAAGAATCACTGGCTGCTCTTCCTCAGCAACCATTATACTGAAGGGAAGCATAACAAATGATGAAATGAGGGGACAAAATGCAAGAGAAATATACAAGTTCCCAGTGTCCGTCAGTGCCTCACTGGTACAGGCCCTGATGTCCATCAATACGTTGGCGCTTTTGAGCACTGCCGGTGGAGCTTGCTCTGTCCTAAGGTCGTATCCCACGTCGATTATGATGGTATACCTCCATGGTATACTTCAGTCTTCCCTATCTAATGTTCAATCAACTAAACTACAGTAAGCAACATTCTACACCAAGCTCAATAAATCTCCGATGGTACTATAACTCAGTACAGCCTATCCTACACAGTCCATCCCTAATCTCTTTTCTCCTTAGAAGCAATTTCCCTCTGCCAAAGGGGAACATTGTACCTGGTAGCCACAGGCACTGTAGGTTCAATAAGCAAAGGCGCTTCAATAGCTTGTATTTCCTGTGGGACAGCTGCATTCAGCATATCTTCATTTTCCTTATCCATCTATGTCCACGTTATTTGGGCATCACTGAAAGGGACAAACTGAGGCACCTGTTCAGTCTCGTAGTCCCCGATGACATTCTTGACCAACTGATCATAGGTTAGAGATAAAGGAACCCTCCGGCAATGGGTAGCATGCACCCTGGTCTTCCGGCCAGCAACCTTTACAGCAGTGCGGGTCACCAGCAGGACTTGTTATGGCCCATTCCAGGGTGGCTCCAAACTTTTATTTCGCTGAAAATTCTTCAATAATATATAATCACCGGGCTGGATATCATGGCCATGTCCCTCTGGTATAGACGGCAGAGATTCACGCACCTGTTGGTGAATAAAATTAACTGGCCAAGCTAATCAATCAACACATGATACTCAATGTCTGAAAACTTACAAGGATGCTGACCGCTCCAGACTTTTGTCTGGCGTCCAAACACTACCTCTTATGGTGACAATGGGATGCCCGTCAACACAAGCAGCCTTACCGGTACCAGATGGGGCCAGTACTCACTGCCTCAGGGTGCCTTGCACCTCTGCACAGGGCGCACCAGAAGTGTCATCATCTGCGTCAGCACAAAAAGCCGAGCATGCTCCTGCAGCGCGGGATGCGCGCATGCAGCACCCAGGCTAACCTCTAGGTCCCTGCATTAAACCTGGACCGACAAGCAAGTTACTGTGATTAACTTCTTTGAGCGTTCCTTTATCTGTAAGTGGCCGAAGACTCTGAACTTTGACATACATTGGCGCGACTAAACAAATTGCAATTTGCACCCCAAAGACACTTGCTGCTAGTATATTTGGACTTTGCATTCCTTTGCACATGTACGGTTAATTCTTTTTAACAGTATTTTAAGAGTTTTAATAGCTTTGGTATATCCCTGTGTAATTACCATATTTTAATAAGGAGTGGATGAAAATTATAATTTACGGGCAATATTAGCACTTTCTTTATTTGGACCTTGATACTCTATTAAAGGGTAAAGCACTTTTCACTTTACACTAAGCGGGGCCGATGAAGCGTCTAGATAGCGTATTGGTAGGGCGCCCACTCCTTTGAGGTTTTTCAGTCATAGCTTTATAAGCCCTATACACATCATAGGTAAACAATTGATAGATCATAATGAGGAAAAGGAAGCAGGCGGCGAGTCTTATATCGAAAGCACCAAGTAAACATAGGAAGATCAATATGACCCTGTTGAACTATTTAACAGGGGCCGTCGTGGATATAGAAAGACAGATTTCCTCCGTGGAGGAAACACTAAATATTGAAACGATAGACCCATTACTATCACAGCAAAAAACAATGGATAATATTGCGCCAAGAGATGTAGGGGTGGTAGAGAAAGATCTCCCTGACAACGTTACCCATGTGCAGCGAAACAAATAGGTGTATTCAGGAAATTCCCGATGATATTTCTGCTGGGACAATAGATAATGTTCAACTACCTCCTTCAAAAAAAAACTGTAAATTACCTAATCTGACAATAGCCAATAACACTGTAGAAGATACAGTTGTAATTCATCCCATTCCCATTTCCACCCCCAGATTAACCAAGAACCACCCAAGAAAGCCACATGGGAAATTGCAGGGGGCTAAAAATAAAACGCAGAAGGAAGTGGACATTGTAAGCTCCCTGAGGGGGAAAAAGACCTGTAATGAACCTATAAGTGAATCGGTACATTTGCATACAGTCATCAAAGACTTAAAGGAGTTTGTTACACAAACAAATACAACTCTTGTGAGCAGACTGGATAAAATAGAAATAGGCCTAGATAAAGTGCTAGCAGCCCAGTTTAAGGCCACACAAGAAAAGGGTGCAGTAAACCAGAAAATACTGGGTGTTCATGTACATCCTAAAAAAGGAGTTTTAAAAATGACGCCCTGGCCAGTCAAGAGAGCACCAGGATTAAGTAAACAGGGTGGGCGTCAGGACTCCTGACAAAATGTACCAGCGATTACAGAAAATAGCACCGCACTAGAAAGTAAGGCACATAGACCCAAAGAGTTGAACGTGGAGGGTCACAAATCAAGTGAAAAATGGAAGGGTGGGGAAAGTACAACTTTAGTGCAGCCACACTGTACACCATTATCTTAGCCAATGTTCCCCAGCTTCCTTTAGCAGCAATGGAAACCTGCCTGCCGTAAGAAATAAAACTATAAATTGGTTGGGAAATAGGACAGGTTTAACAAATGCACTTTTTAGGGAATTTAAGATGGTGAGGAGAATTGATTGGGTAGAGAACATCAGTAAATTCTACAAAGGAGACTGCATAGTCCTCTTGTTAGGATCACTGGCTTTGGTTAGGGAAATCCTATCGAGAATACATCACTCAAACCTAACCAACACTAGTATCCAAGTTCCCCACTGGGCTTCTTTTATCAACCATCAACCACAAATATCCCCGAAAATCATGGCCCTCATAGACGGATATGGGATGGCCCCTGCTATAACCTAGCAGTGTCAAATAGATTTGGGCCCCTAACTACTTTGGATGACAACGACTGACAACCAACTAGTAGGTATCTGCCTAGGAATAAGAATGTCTTTATCGCTGAAAACCCAAGTGTATTAACCCCCCAGGACTTGGTCCTGGATGAGCGAGTGGATGAAGGGGAAAATAACCCAAATAGTGAAGAGGTTTCTGAGGGGCATCACATGGAAACAATTGACAATCGGGCAGGAGTATGCAGAATCCTTTTTTGGAATATTGCAGGCCTAAAGAATAAACAACCCAGTTTGGTTGAACTTCATCAGTAATTTTGAAGTTTTGTGCCTGCAAGAAACCTGGGACATTGACAATGTACATATTAATGAGTTTAAAACATATCATACAAATGCAATTCAATCATCTAGCAGAAGGCCAAAAGGGGGGCTATGCGTATATATCTCAAATTTGCTATGGGCACATAACATCGAGATGATCAGCTCAGAACTTTACTATCAAATTGTCCTAATACATATGGACTCTAACAGTACATTGGTTTTGATTAACTTTTATAATAACGTGGAAAAAGGCCTGTTGTGAGTTATATTAGAGAAGCTTAATGGGGATATCAGCAGTTTAAAACTAAAGGGGGACATTGATACCATTCCTATTTGGGGTGGGGATTTTAACATTAGTTTGTGTCCATTTGCTGAAATAGTGAAGTGTGGTTTAGCTCTGGATAAGGATGACCCCCCGATTCACTTCCAACACACAGACAAAGGCGAGTTGTTTAATGATATTATTTTTAAACACGACTTTGGATTTTCAAACGGTTTATGCACGCCTAAAGCGGAGTTTGGTCACACATTTATAGGTAGAGGTGCTAAATCAACCATTGATTTTATTATTATGTCAAATCGCCATGCAAGTTACGTGAAAGAGTATAACTTCCATCAAAATCTTATGAGTGATCATTTGGCAATTAGCGTGAACATAGCCATTTCAAAATGTTCATCAAGGAAAACATGTAATAAAGCAGCATGGGTGCAGAATATAGAATTGGGAAGAACAAATGGTTATGCTATTTGCTGGGCGAGCCGGGACTCTGAGGAGTTAAGTAAAGAAATAGTTCTAAAGGCAATAGACCAAATTCTAATATGTCTAAGCAATAGTCCAACACATGAATATGTTTTAAAAGCTTTTAGTTGTATCACTGAGATGGTCAAAAGCACGCTGTCAGTGGAATGTAAAGGCACTCATAACTCCATGAAGGGATGGTTAGACAAAAACTGCACTTAAAGATATTCAAACCTTAAGAACGCCCTGCACAGAGTGGTAAGAGACAATAGTGAGATCAGGGCCTGTAGAAAGTTGTATAATGCAGCCAGGAAAAACAGGATGAATGAGTTGAAAGACAAGGCTTGGAAGAACCTTGGTGCTGCTGCTGAGAGTAAAGATAGCCTGAAATTCTGGTCTGCAGTGAATGCCCCCTTCCTCAATATTAAATTAGATGCACCATCAATTAAGGTGGCTATAGAGGAAAGAACCTGGGTAGACTTATTTACAAATGTCTACTCGAAACAGAGAGCTACCAAGGAAGAACCCTAGAGTCAAAACATAGGGAGGACACAACGGAATTTCATGCGTATCAATTTTCACATTTCACTCCAAGACTTTATGCGGCAGTAAAGGCAAGCAAGAGTGGCAAGGCTGCCGGCCTAGATGGGATACCAATCAATCTCTATAAGTCAAACCTGGAGATATGGGGCCCCATTTTAACCAAGGTTTTACAAGCGTGCTGCAAAAAGGGATTTATAAGTACATGGTCTGAATCAGTTATAGTTCCCATTTTAAAAAAGGGTGAGCGGGAGAATCCTTCTTGCTACCGCCCAATATCTTTGTTGGATTCTTTAATGAAGTTAGCGGACAGGATTGTTTTAGATCGATTATAGGCATGGACTGAAGAAAACGGTATTTTAAGTGACTTCCAGTATGGTTTTAGAGCCGGCGTAGGAACTAACGAGCAGATTTTGAATCTTAGTATTTTAATTGGCAAATATAAGCAGGCTAAAACAGGGAAATTTTATTTGGCTTTTGTTGACCTAACTGCTGCTTTTGATTGCGTAATTCACAGTAAGCTGTGGGGTGTCCTTAACAAACTAAAAGTTGACCCTGTTTTAATTAAGTTTTTAAGGCAATTATATTCTGGAGCCACTGCAAAAGTCCGTTACGGAATAAAGGTTGAGTGTACTGCGCCATTTAAAGTGGAGAGGGGCGTAAGGCAAGGTTGCGTTTTGGCACCACTCCTGTTCTCATTATATACTAATCCTTTGGAACAGGAGTTGGTGTCACACACTAGGGATCCGCCGTCTGTAAATACTCACCCGATAGCCTCTCTCCTCTATGCCGATGATGCAGTACTTATGGCTCGCACCCAAATCAGCTTACAGAGGGCTCTTTCCTTTTATACTAGTTTTATGGATAGGCTCAGTTTAAAACTGAATGCAAAGAAAAGCTTTGTTATGTTATGTGGTAGATGCAAAAACAAGCATAGAAGTTACCAGGCAGGGGGGAGTAGGGTGGAAACCATCAACTCGTTTAGTTATCTGGGTGTCCTTCTTAATAGAACTGGCTCTTGGACTCCAGCACAGCCCTAATAAACTTTACAAAAAAATTGGGGAAAAGGCCGCCTGAAATCTTACAAAAAATGTATCAAGCAAAATGCGTGAGCATAGCAGTTTATGGGACAGGCATTTGGGGTTTTGAAAAATGCACATCAATTCAACGTATTGAAAACGCCTTTTTAAGGTTTATTTTAGCCGTCTCAGCTAGTGCCCCAGTTCTTAATTGTCACAGTGAATTAGGAGTTGTATATATCTCTGATTTAATTAAGGTTCAACCTGTATTTCTGCGGCATAGAATATGGACTTTGGCTAGTACTAGCCTTAACAGGAAAATAATAATGGATGCAATGAAATTAGATAATGCCTGCAAAATTTTATGACGTAAATATTTGTGTGGGAGAGTGAATGTGTGGTTCGGTGGGGGTGTGTGTGACTGCCCAAAGATACCATAGATGTGTGAATAGTTGATTCAGTAGGTATATGAAGTTAAAACTACATGTTCTAACAGTTGTTTGGTTGAGTGAATATCTTTATGGATCTGGTAATGAGCAAATATATCTCTCAATGGTACAGGTCCAACAAACTAGAAAAATAAAAGGTTGTGTATGTGTCAGTTGTTGTATACAAATAAGTATACATAAGACTCAATGATTGTATGAGTGACTGTATGGATAACTGTATACTTGTAATAGTGATTTTATAATACACTTAGTATGAGTTACTATCTATATGAATAGATGAAGTGGTTTTTGTATAACTGTGTAGCTAAGTAAGTATGTAAGTATGATCCATTGTTTGCATAAGTGAGTAGGATGACTTCATAAGTGAATAGGATGTGTGCTGGCGTGTAATGTCGATGTAGGTGTATAGGTATTTTTGATAGTGTTCTATTGTTCATTGACCTCATGTAAGAGTGAATCTATAGGTAAGTAATTATATGTGTGTATACATATAGGAATCACTGAGTGGGTTTTTAGATACTTGTATTGCTGTGTCAATGGATTCAAATATGATACTCTGTATTTTACAATTAGTGAGGAAAGATTTTACTAGTGTTTGAAGAGGTGTATGTGATTTTCACGTGGATGATGTCATCAGTGATGTCATTAGTGATGTCATTTGAGATGTCATCAGTGATGTCACTGACCATGTCATGAATGATGTAATATGTGACATCATCAGCAGTGGATTGCGGGTGTGCGAGTTATAGTTAGTACAACTAACTATATCAGAGGAATTTCAATTTTTTTGTACAAGTGAAATGTCCAGCTAACTATAACACCCCTAAAACCTATAGTTTTTTTAGTAAATTTTTAAGGTTTTTTAAATGCTAATTCCTAACTATATCACGCCTGAAACCTATGGTTTTTTCAGTGAATTTCGAAGGTTTTGTAAATGACAATTTTTAAATGTATTAATTGTTATTTTTTCATACTGATTTACTACATTTTTTAAACTATTTTTAGATATTTTATTTTTTAAATTACATTACATATTTTTAATATAAATTGAAACAAAGGTTTTTAAAAATATTGAAATGTTAATATATTTTTTTATTTAAATATATTTTATATAGCTGGCAATGATATCCTATGGAAGTAAATTCAAATTACCCTAAGTATGGTTAGAATTACTTTTCAGGATCAGTAGTGGGCTGAAAGATGCAGCACTGAGGTCACTCCTGATAACAAGTGAGTAAATCGGAATTCGTAGCTCGGCTGATTTTAGAGAAATTTTTTAAAGTTCCAAAACTCAACACTTAGAAGAATTTCCAAGTGAAACCAGTCAATGTTAGCCTATGGAAGGAAATTCAAGTTACTGTAAGTATGGTTAGAATTACTTTTCAGAATCAGTAGTGGGCTGAAAGATGCAGCACTGAGGTATCTCCTGATAACAGGTGAGTAAATCGGAATTCATAGTTCGGCTGATTTTAGAGGAATTTTTTAAAGTTCCAAAACTCCACACTTAGAAGAATTTCCAAATAAAACAACTCAATGTTACCCTATGGAAGGAAATTCACTTAGTAGGTAAGTAGTGTTATCATTACTTTTCTTACTCAGTGGTGGATCCTGGATCCAGCACTGTTGCATCTCCTGTAAACAGTTGAAAGAATGTGTTTAAGTCATACAGGCAATTTTTTAGGAATATTTTTAGTTTGTGAAAATAGACTCTTCGAAACTTTTCTGGTGAAAACCAGACAATGGATTCCTATGGAATCAAATACAAGTTACTGATAAGTACGGGTGGAATTTTTTTTCAGGATCAGTGCTGGGCTAAAAGAAGCAGCACTGAGGTCACTCCTGATAACAGGTGAGTAAATAGGAATTCGTAGTTTAGCTGATTTTAGAGGAATATTTATACATTTCAAAAAACAACACAGAACCTTTTCTGCTGAAAACCACACAATAGATTCCTACGGAAGGAAATACAAGTTACTGGTAAGTATGGTTAGAATTACTTTTCAGGGTCAGTGCTGGGCTAAAAGAAGCAGCACTGAGGTCACTCCTGATAACAGGTGAGTAAATCGGAATTCGTAGTTCGGTTGATTTTATAAGAATTTTTTTAAGTTCCAAAACTCCACACTTAGAAACTTTTCTGGTGAAAACTACACAATGGATTCCTATGGAAGGAAATTCAAGTAACTGGTAAGTACGGTTAAAATTACTTTTCAAGATCGCTACTGGGCTTAAAGTTGCAGCACTGAGGTCACTCCTGATAACAGGTGAGTAAATCGGAATTCGTAGTTCGGCTGATTTTAGAGGAATATTTGCACAATGCTAAAGGACGGGGGCGGTGCCTGAGGTGACATGTGTGCAAACACACCCTGTGGCGCTTTTTAAGTTGGGGAATTTATTCCTCTTCATTCCTGAGGTCCCCTGTGGGCCAACTAGCCCACCAGGTACCTCCAGTATGCGCCAGGGAGCTGGGCTGCAGAGAGGTGTTCAGAGGCCATGCCCCTTTTTACAACACTCTGCAATGCAGCTCCGTGGTGCTTACTGGAGGTACCTGGTCGGAGAGTTGGGCCCTATTTGACCTCTGGATTGAAGAGGAAATAATTCCCCAATTTAAAACGCGCCAGAGGGCGTGTTTGCACACACATCACCTCAAGCCCCACCCCCTACCTTCACCACTGTGCAAACGCACCTATGGCACGTTCTAAGTTGGGGATTAAGCCCCATTGAATACTGGTGGTCCCTGGGGGACAACTAGCTCATCAGGAACCTCAATTATTCACCAGGGGGCTGCGTTGCAGAGAGGTGTAAAAAGGGGCGTGGCCTCTTTACATGTCTCTGCAACGCAGCTTCCTGGCACATTCCTGAGGTTCCTGGTGGGCTAGTTGGCCCCCACGGACCCCCAGTATTCAAGGGGAATTAGTCCCCCCTCTGCAAACACACCAGGGGGTGTGTTTGCAGAGTGGTGCAATCCTTCACCTCAAGCCCCGCCACTACCTTCACAACTCTGCAAATGCGCCCACTGGCACATTTGCAGAGGGGGAAGTAATTCCCCTTGAATACTGAGGGTCCCTGGGGGCCAACTAGCCCACTATGAACCTCCAGTATGCGCCAGGGGGCTGCGTTGCAGAGAGGTGTAAAAAGGGGTGTGGCCTATTTACACATCTCTGCAACGCAGCCCCCTGGCAAATACTGGAGGTTCCTGGTAGGCTACAAGGCCACCAGGGACCCCCAGTATTCAAGGGGACCCATTTGCAGAGTGGTGCCTTAATTTTTTGGGGGGGGTCGGCAGGGTATGCGTACCCTAAACGTATCCTACGATTTTTTCAACAAAAAAATTTGGGGGGGTCCTTGGGGGTCCTTGTGGGACCCCCTGAGCAGGCCTAGGGGGTCAGGGTGTTTCTACCCTGCCCCATTTTTGCTTTTTCGCGTTTATTTTTCTGTTTTCTTGTGCCTCGGTTCTACCGAAGCACAAGAGGGCTGCCAACACTTCCTGCATTGGAATGTTGACAGACAAATGACAACCAATTAGCATGCAGCTCGTGCTCGTAATGGTACGCGTACTATCCTCAGACAGTACTCATACAGTATTTCGTCTATAGATATATCTATGATTTTACTTTTGATTTTATAAGAAACTACTGAATGGATTTACACCATTTAACAAAAAGTATAATCTGCGAAACAAACTCTACCTTTTTGCCAAATTTGGTGTAATTCTGTTCAGCAGTTCGGGCTGTAGCCTCACTTAAAGCTCCCTATGGAAAATTGTATGGGAAAACACGTTTTAGGACCCCCCTTTTTTCTCAGCCCCCGCTTGACGAATCACCCCAAAACTTTCAGGATAGGAGCGGAGCGGAGCGCCTCCTCTTCTTGGAAAATTTCGCAAGGATTGATCGACCGGCGCCAAAGTTATTCCAAATAGAATGTTGCTGATTCCCTATGGAAACTAGGTCCTAACTATATATATATATATATATACGCCCACACACACACACACACACACCCACACACACACCCACACACACACACATATATATATATATATATATATATATATATATATATATATATATATATATATATATATATATATATATATATATATATATATATATATATATATATATATATACCAACAAAAGCTGCTCCTGCTGCAACGCGGTGACCCGTGGACAAGTGGCGTACACTCCGGTGAAGCAACCGGAAAATCAATATCCAAAACGAAAATTCAGTGTTGTACGCTCTCAGAAATCAAACACAGTCCAAGTATAAAGTGGAACCTTGGTTTTAATCACACAACGCGTTTCGGCGACCTGCCTTGATTACGTGTGACATCGATGTGAAAAAAAGTGTGCTATTTACAAAACAATACAGTGAAACCAAAGAAGGACTATGGGTACAACAGCACATATGCGTCGGACATATTGGAATGGTAATCATACGTTAACACTGCTGGTTAGAACATATCTAAATACACATTGGTAATACATTTAGCAACTGTGGTATTAATAAATCATATCACATTGCCCCCCGTCTAATGGGTGAAATAATGACAGTTTTCATCATCTCTACCACATGTCCGTTATTCAAAGACCACATAAGCATAAACTTTGCATGTCGGACATATTGTAATGGTAAGGTACATCAGGGATAATAATTGGCATTGAGTACTGTGTATCTCTTGAAGTTTCAGAGATGCGCGATGCGCGACCACAAATAACCTCTACTCATGCACATCCAACTAAAGAGCGGTAATGACAAGTGTCCAAATTACCAACACTGATAGGTGGTATGCCAGGCGGGTATCGTGGTCTTACCCACATGATAGGGAGACGGTAATGACCAGTGTCCAAGGAGACCAAACCAGACAACTTCAAGGACAGGACTGCGTACAAAAATAAATTACGACGGAGTCCTAAATGTGTCAAGGGGTGAAAGCAATCAAGGTAGATCGTCCGGTCAATATACAGTTCATTGTGGACCCCTTTCCCCCTGGCAGAAATTTCAATCAGTGAAAAAAGTGCTCAAGTGCAACATGCAAATCTGCTGAGACCTGCAAGGTAAATACTGTTCGGTCTCATTCTCACATCAGTAACGGCATAGATAAGGGGGTAATAAAGGATCAGAGTTCAAAAATCTGTGCCAATGTCATGAACATTCTCCAACTTAGGGTGCTTGGAATCCAACTCAGCATAGTCCTACTGGCGACTGTAACAATTGTGCAGAACAGGTGAGTAAACGATAACTGACCGTGAAAAGGTGTCTAAAAATAGAAGTGCAAACCGGAAGTGCCAATGACAGTGGTGCCCCATTCTGGAATCCATTCATACTGGGAAACCCTGCCTGTACACCTGCAAATGAATACACAAAAGATAATAGTTAAAATAATGTTCTAGGAATTATGTTTCTAGCACACATAAAACATGTTGGAGAGAAACAAGCAAAATGAAGAGCAAGCAGCACATTTTCATTGTTACAGCAAAATCCTGTAAGCTACATAGATTATTCATGAGTACAATGGACAGAAAGGCACATATTAAGAGTCAACCCTGAGATGTATTTCTAACTCCTCATCCCAGTTGAGCCCACCCGGGTACTTGCTTTGGAAGTTAATAATATGTCTCGACTCATGTTGTCTTAGGGATAACAACCTGTCCCCTCCTCTGGGTTTAGCTTGAACCTGTTCAATGAGCATATAACTCAATAAATTGGCATCCGAGTAATGTTTTTCCCTGAAATGTTGTGCCACCGGATACTTAGGGTCATGGTTGGTTATCGCTCTCCGGTGTTCCAATATTCTCTTTTTCGCACTACACTTAGTACTTCCTATATACCATAGGTGACATGGACATTCAATCACATAAACAACATAACTTGTGCTACAAGTCAGAAATTGGGTTATTTTTCTTTTGACTCCATTATACGAAAGTTCATTTTTATATACACTGTTACTACACGCTTTGCAGTGACTGCAGGGGTAAAAACCCATTACCGTCTCCCTATCATGTGGGTAAGACCACGATACCCGCCTGGCATACCACCTATCAGTGTTGGTAATTTGGACACTTGTCATTACCGCTCTTTAGTTGGATGTGCATGAGTAGAGGTTATTTGTGGTCGCGCATCGCGCATCTCTGAAACTTCAAGAGATACACAGTACTCAATGCCAATTATTATCCCTGATGTACCTTACCATTACAATATGTCCGACATGCAAAGTTTATGCTTATGTGGTCTTTGAATAACGGACATGTGGTAGAGATGATGAAAACTGTCATTATTTCACCCATTAGACGGGGGGCAATGTGATATGATTTATTAATACCACAGTTGCTAAATGTATTACCAATGTGTATTTAGATATGTTCTAACCAGCAGTGTTAACGTATGATTACCATTCCAATATGTCCGACGCATATGTGCTGTTGTACCCATAGTCCTTCTTTGGTTTCACTGTATTGTTTTGTAAATAGCACACTTTTTTTCACATCGATGTCACACGTGATCAAGGCAGGTCGCCGAAACGCGTTGTGTGATTAAAACCAAGGTTCCACTTTATACTTGGACTGTGTTTGATTTCTGAGAGCGTACAACACTGAATTTTCGTTTTGGATATATATATATATATATATAAACCCACATACATTTCTATATGTGTGTGTGTATGTAGTCTAAAGTTAGACATATGCGCACATGGACTTAATTGAGTATGAAACTTGAAGTTGGTGGTAGAAAACAAAACACAGCCAGGGCGATGTTTTTAAAGCACTGAGCACTGAGTTCTGCAGCAAACATTATCCCGCTCCTGTAATCAATGATGAGATATGGTAGCCTCCAGCGGCATCCGTCAGGCCCATTAACATCACAGTCAGGCTGCAGACAAGAGGAAGGTAACAAAAAACAATTTCTATTCTTCTGCCCGAGGACCAAAACTGACTCATTTAACAGGGGATGGTTGTAGGTTTGAATTCATCCATCAGCCGTCAAAAAACCTTGTTATAAATGTTGATAGTGTCATGTCCCTCGGTTCAGGCTGAGGTCCTCGGGCTCTGGTGTTTCCGTAGCTAGTTCTAATTGCCTTGAAATGGAAAAAAAAATATCCAGTGGTTAGAATGGCTGCAATTTTGTCTGGGTAGCCATACGCAGATAAAGCAAACAGCGCCTGCAAACGAAAATAATAACGTTTTTGACTGAATGTTAATTCTTTTAAATCATTGCCAAATTTGCGTGCATTCACATTAAACTCCTTGGGCCTTATTTATGAAGGCCTTGCGCCGCCGGTGCGTCACTTTTTCCCATCTTAAAAGTGGCGCACCGGCGGCGCAAGTGCTTCATAAATAAGGCCCCTTGAATATATTTGTATTTTTATGACTTTGCCAAAGCAGTGGAATTATACAAATCATCAAGAGACCAATTCACAGAACTATTCATGAGTATGATTAGTAGTACTACATAAGTACTCTTCTGCATACTTTTACATGCCTTTATCAATAGGCCTACACGTCCAACTCCCTATTACTAAAAGTGTATAAGTGCATAAGAGGCACCGTGCTTTCTGTTTCTAGTAATTGTATATTAATATGACTCGACTATTTTCATTTTATTTACATTTTTGAGGTTTTGGGGCCGATTCATAAAGGACAGTAAAACCATGTAAAAGCTTGCCACAGGAATACACTCATTCACGCACTCATGACTGCCTTTATGAATACTCCCCCCCCACAGTTTTTTCATTGCTTAAGTGTTGTACTTCTGTCTTCGCACTGTCTTCATTGCTAATGATGTAGTCATGATGCGTTAAAGCATATGACGAAAACAGACGTTTTTATGGATCCTTACGATTTATCAGCAGGTGCCATATTCTTAGCAGCAGAGTATTAGCACTTCTCAGTAGAAAGCTGGTACTCTGGGATAGTGGGTACATATAATTCTACATTTCCCTTTCAATCAAGGCTTAGCCTGAGTATTTAGTAAACACTCACCTATTGTCTTCCACACAAGGAAGAAATTATTTTTGCTGCTTAGAAGAAATATTAATAAATACTCACCTGTTGCTTTCTCCATAAGGATGAAGATGGTGCTTAGAAGAAATATTTAGTAAATACTCATCTGTTGCCTTCTACCAAAGGATGAATTTACTATGGGTGCCTTGAAGATATATTTAGTAAATGCTTACCTGTTGCCTCCTATCTAAGGGTATTTTAAAGAAACAAGGGAACCCAGGAAGTAAAAAATAGGGACTTTGGGGCAGATTTATGAGGCCGTTGCACCTCTTTGCGCCGGAATTGCGTCACTTTATTTGACGCAACTGCGGTGCAAACAATGCGCCCTATTTACAATGTGACGCATATAGGAGATGCGTCACGTTGTAAAGTACTGCGCCATAAGGAGGCGTTCCTGCGCAGTGAGGGGGGCGTTCCTACGCAGGAACGCCTCCTGAAAGTGGCTGAGTGAAATCTATGAGATTTCACTCAGTCACTTTCAGGGCAATGCTGCGTCAAAACCCTGCCCCTGCTTGAAGCAGGCGTAGGTCTTGACGCAGCATTGTGCAGATGGTGTACCCCCGAGCCTTGCTAGAGCTGCGTCGCGCTTGCGACGCAACTCCAGCAATGCGCCACATTTCCGGCACAGATGCGTCACCCATCTGTGCCGTTTTTGCACCATGGTGCGCCGCATTATAAATGCGGCGCACCATGGGTGGCGGAGCTGTGGCGCACGCTAACTGGCGCATCCCTGGGGATGCGTCAGTTAACATAAATCTGCCCCCTAGGGTACCAGCAAATATAAAGGAACACTGGTACCTTTCAAACTAGGTCATACAAAGCAATAATACACATACACAAAGATACAATTATATCTGTGTTTACGAAATCCAAATGGAAATTATAAGTTTACTACATCAAAAAAATATAAGAAAGTCATGGACGTGGGTCTCTGCATAGGTGAGCATGTGCACAAAGAGTTGCAGAGAAGAAAAGAGTGGAGACAACCTTGTAAGGGAACAGGCTTAAGGAGGTTTTCTGGAGAGTGGAAAAGAAGTAGGATGAGCTAAAAGACCAAGGTGAGGGGAGATCTTCAGGTGACGAGGTGAGAAAGAGAAAAGGAAAGTTGCAGGCATAAGGGAGGACTCCAGAACAAATAATGGCAATAAAAAGAGTGAGATGAAAAAGAGAGGTGGGAAGTAAACGTGGGAAACTGAGAGATAAAATGGAAAGAGGCTTGTTAAGAGGTTCCCAGGAGATGGGAAAGCTGTAGAAATGAAGGCGAATGAACAGTCTGGTTTTAGGAATATAGGTAATAGCGATTACGGAAAACTGAAATGGGAGAAGTGAAAGAAAAAGGGAAAACGCTAAGGGAGGGCTGATGAGGAAATAGAGTGCTGCAGATTGGAGGAGATAGGCGCTATAACAGTTCTGGATTACTAAGGCAGTCGAACAAACCCCATAGTCAGTGGCGTAGCTAGAGCTTCTGGCGCCTGGGGCTATCCCTCAGATTGCCGCCCAAGGCCGATAGCGGATGGGGGAGAGGGGGGCTGCGGAAAAGAGGACATATTTGCTCTGGAGCCCCCAATGAAGTCAACTGTGTAGCTTGGCTCTATCGCGCCAAAAACCTCTAGCTTGTTATTGATATATAGAAGTTCATTTCACACAAGGCCTAGTGACTTAGCGAAATCCCACACTGCTTTTGTGTTCTGACATTCTTGGCATGCTTTACGTCATAACGTTTGACATACTCCATTACTCCACTCCGTTATCATGTATTTTTAACCTCATTCCTCATCACCACATTCAGTACCTTTCAGTTTGGGTTGTGACCCCTAGCTATGTGCGTGCCCATCCATTTCTGGTGCTTTCCAGCCGTTTTAAGATCTTCTTATAGTTTTGTGTTGCTCAAATGGGAGTAATTTATTATTTTTATATGTTTCCATCATCTTCATTGCTTGATTTTGCTCATGTGGAAATGTCACTCACAGTTGTTGAAATGTCACTCATGATACACTGAAATTCTATAAATGTCACACATAGCAATCTGAAACCTAGGCAGCTATGCATAATGATGCTATTTATTTCAAAAGACACATTGAGCAGTTTAATAAAAATCAATTAGTTGATTACAGCACTGCGTACAGCGCCACCAGCTATATTAACCTGAGACTGAAAGTAAGTTGCATGGCTAGTCTAAGTAATTACATTACAATACAATGAGGCATGATGGGTGGTCAAGCCTCAGGAGAAGAGGCTGACTGAGGTACACATAGCCTAGATATCTATGCTGCATTATTTCAAAAAGACACTTCGAGACACTGAGCAGTAATAATCCTAAAGCTAAACGTAACATCCATCCCCAACCAGAGTCCCTCTTTGCATCCAACTGTATCCCTAGCTGGGAATAACCCCCACAATCGTGCTCTACGCTGCCTCCAACTCCTGACTGTGCACCAGTGAATGCAGCTGGTGCCTGTGCGGGGGAGCCAGACTACTGCTGTCCTCAATGTTCAGCCTCATGGGAGCCCTAATGCATGTATGACGTTACAACGCATACTTTTACCACGCATACCATTACAACGCGGTATTTACAACGAATACCGTTACAACGCATAGCGCTTAGAGGTGCTGGATAGTGGTAAGTATAATTTTATATTCTAACTCCAGTCCCCGTGGACACTAGGGAAGGTGTTGGATATAAAATTATACTTATTCCCTATCCTAGAGCGCCCCCCAGCGCAATGCGTTGTAATGGTATGCGTGGTAATGCCTGCATTGTAATGGTAGTGCGTTGTAAAAACTTCGTTGTAACAGTTGTATACCGCCCTAATGAATGCACAGTTTGCTGCAGCAGTACTAGAATAGAAACGTCGTGCTCTCTCCGAAAATCTAATTAATTTAATTGTGCTATTGTGACTGACAACTAGTGGCAGTAGCTGGCTAACTTACAGTGTTCGTTCTTCTTCCCCTTGGCTGAGCCAGCGTGACTCTACCAGTGACAATCGGCCCTCAGTCTCTCACCGCGGTCTCTTGAGTGCATGACGCAGCACTCTCCTTCACTCAGTGGCATTGTGTCGGCCGGGCCGGCCCGGGCTCTCTTGATGTTTGGTAATAAATCACAGGCCTGGTCGCATGACAATTTAAATCCTGGGCCGGCCCCACAGCATGTGTGGCCCAGCTCTTCAGGACAGGTCTGAGTGAGGTGCGACATGTCCATTCAGCGCTTGCCTCAGGCTCTTCTGTGTAGACTCAACAGTGGTGGCAGAGGCAGGGCCCCTACTGTAGGGCAAGTTGGATGTTATACTTTGAGGATAGTTAATGTTCCTTCTGGCAGCAACCATGCAAACTAAACACCATAACAAATAAACGCAGCTGAGGAATGGGTCACACTTGTGAAGAGACCATCTGAAAAAGAGGAGCATACAAAGACACATGCACACAGTATCAGCAATGGAATTCCATGCATTCCTGTTTTATTTGAGCGGACTGCGCACCATACGGAAGATAAGCCTCAGGACTATCACTGTGTTTTAAGGAGCAGTGGTGGCAGCAGTATGTTTACCTTCCGGGTACTCATAGCTGCCAAGGCTTAAGATTGCTTAGTGTGACATTTTCATAGTTTCAGTGTACTTATGAGTGACATTTAACGGGCAAACGTGTGACACTTAAGAGTGGCACTTTTCTGGCAAGTAAAATCCAGCAAAGAAGTCCATGGAAACAGATAAATACCACAAGCAAAACCCATATGAGCGATGAAAAACTGTAAGATCTTCAAACTGCTACAAAGCCCCTGAAATGGAGGGCACTAATCTCTCTCTTTTTCACGTGTTTCATTTCTTTTATAGCTCTCCTCATACCAGTATAGGGTGTCAGAGCACTTTACATCATACAAACATTATACAGAGAGAACAAATCATACATGTGCAAATCAGTTTATAGGAAATGTTATGTAAAACAGTGAGGATTAAAGTTGAAGGAATCACACATCACCCTTATTAGCAGGCAGTATATATTAAGTGTGTGAGGTCCAGAGAGGCACTAACGCAGGATTTGGAAAGAACCACCGTGGTTGGTTTTATTAAAAAAATGTATTTCTACCCCACCTAACCCTTTTAGCAACATTGGGATAATGAAAACCTGGGGGAAAAATACATTTCAAACCTATATCCATGCAGTTTAGATGCAGCTCTTTGATTGCGTTTCAAATGTATATATGTTATATTAGGATTGTAACTTATGAACTTCAAGTAACAAAAGGATCTCTGTGACAAGAGCAGTATCCCCCTGAGCTTGCCACATAAAATGCAGTGTAGTGATCTGTCTGGCACACGTTCTATGCAGCAGGCACATTCACCATCTGCGCTACTTGATGATGGGTGAAACTGCCACTAGACAAAACGCGTATCTGGCTCCAGCAGGAATATTATTCATGAGAGTTATCTTGGCATTTAAATTGCTTCCTGAGCAAAGAGAAAGGAGAACATGAACCATGATAGCATGCTTCTGACTTGCAGATGGAGCCAGAATAGAAAAGTAAGCGGGCCAGCACTGCATCGCTTACTGTAATACACAAAGCACACAGACTTCTCCACTGCCTGATGTAAAAGTAAACTGAAATACAGTCGGGAGAGGGAAACCTGGTGCACGCTATGTGCACCGGGCACCTGCACCACAACAGCAGAAACAAACAATACTGTTGATATTAAAAGAAAAGCCAAACAATTCCTGCATTGGCTGTTGAAGCAACAAAAACTATAGTGAAAAGGAGGGAGGCCTTGCGCTTGTAGACAAGGGAAGCCTGCAGCAATCTTCCCAGAAAGTGCAAAGTTTAACAACTCTGAGCGGCAGCGGCCTGATGCCCAGGGCTGTCCTGAAATGTCCTGGTGTTTAGGTTAGTGGGCACAGTCAAGCTCGGCTGGCGGCAGCATTTCCTGGGGGCCCAAGTCTGTTGGAACTTGGGAGGATACTGAAAACACATCCTGCTATTGCAGCATGAGTTGACTCCAGACCCTGCAGCTTAGCGGGATAGTCTTCCCACACGCACACTCAGACGGCAGGCAAAAAATATGTATCCTTGGGTAGAAGGCCTCAGACACACACTTTCCCACACTTCAATGCATGTCGCAAATCACTGCACCTTCTCACCCCAGGGTATACGTTGCAGCTGCGGCACACGTGTGTTCACAATACAGCAGCCCCCCCCCGGCAGAGCCGCGGCACCACCAGCCGGTGGTGCGGCTCTTACATAGGCTGGTTTTCAGTGCTATTAATTCGCCAGATCTTCCAGGCGCTCAGCCACACACAGGCATTAACGCCAGATCCCTGGGGTCCCACTACGGCGTGTCCCTTAGCCTCACTCACCCCGCTGGCTAGGCAGCTGCACTGCCTCCGCACCCGCTCCGGATCTCCCACCGCCGAGCAGGATGCCTCAATGGGGTCTGCAGCCATCCGCTTCCATCTCGCTGGCCCCATAATCGCAATCAACAAACAGTTAGGCCTCCCGGCATCGGCAACCCGATCACAGGCTTCACAGGGGCCACGCCGTCGTCTCAGCCGCACCCAGCCAGCCAATCCACTGTTTCCCGCCTGAAATGCATTACGTGGGGGCCGCAGCCGACTGCTCCCATCTCGCAGTTATTGCAAAAGTCACAGCTGCAAGTGTGTGTGGGGGTGCACTGTACATAGCTCACTGTAGGGGCACCCTTGACCCATGACGGCGGCCTTTATAATTTATTTGGGGACATTGACAGTCTGTCAGTGTCCCCAAATAAATGGTCATGGGCCATCAGTGCCACGTGGCCGCTGCCCCGAAAATAGTGTCGCCTGGGGCGGACCGCCCCCACCGCCACCCCCATAGCAACGCAGGTGCCTATAGTGTGTGCTTGGTATCCCACAGTCACTTTCCAAAACTGGCAAAAGTCAAGGAATCAAGTACTGACCAGTAATTATTATTTGGTGAAATGAGAGCAACCACCTTGGTTTCAACAGCTGCTTAAAATTAAATTTAAAAAAAAAATGACGCAGGAGGACTCGCCATGTGGCACCAGGAAAGTAACAAAATCTTTCTTTACAGTGAGACAATAAAGATAAAGCTCTGAGGAGAGAAGATACATATCACAGGATAGTTCCATGAATGCAGTCATGACCTGGACCTAAACGGAAGCACCCGTTTCTGGTCCTCAGCTGCCTATTCAACCATCTTATTTGTATGGGAACAAAGAATGTCCGTCACAGGAAGGTCAGTTTAAACAGCAATAGTGTTTGTCACAGGATCTGCTTCCTAAATACAAGCATTGAAGCAACTGCAACAATGAAGACTAAGGAGGATGCTTTCAGAGTATAGAATACAATAAGCAAGGAAAATGGGATATGCTGTTTGATTAATTCACGGGATAGATTGCTACCAGAACCTTTGTCCACTCAGATACGTTTTAAGGCATGGGCACAGTGGGCCCTGGCCCATGGCACAAGTCTTTCAGGGGGACCCCTAATAGAGCCAGCTCTGTTCTGCAGATTCGTGCCCTGATGACGTTTAATAATTACTAAATCGATTGTTTTAAATACTGTTTTACTTTGATTTGTTTTTAATGTGAGAGACTATCACAGACATTTTGCAGATAAATGTGTGATTATGTTTCATGCAACATCCAAAAAACTGTTTCTTTTACATCAAAACAGTACCTCACATTTGAGAAATGGGAGGGTGTCACAGAGATTATGTGAAGTAATATTAGTGCGCTGCTGCTGTGTTACAATATTGAAAACACATGTCAATATCTCTGAATATTATATGTAAACACATTTAGAATTAAAACGAATGTGCCTGTGCACTGTCAGTTACCGGCCAAAGAGGGCATGAAAGAATTTAAATTGTATCATATATTCAAAGTTGTTCCAAATTGGGGCCCCAAAAATACATTTTGCCCAGGGCCCCCAAAATCCTTAAGATGTCCCTGTGTCCACTACCATCAATAAAGATTAAGAATTCATCCTAAGAGACGATGTAAGGCAACAGAATGTTTTCTTGTTTCATGTGCCTTTTTCTGGGATGGTTCAAGCTTTTTTATTGATAAGGCCTTCAAGTGCATCTTGAAGGCCACTGCGCAGATCATGTAAAACGGGACACCCGAGAGTGACACTTCACTGTCTCAGTATATTCAGAGTTACACCTCGGCAGTGCAGACATGTTGGACCTGTTCCCAGGTGCTTTACAGAGAATTTCACTGTTAGGTTATGACCTTTTGCATATTCTGGTGAGCAAGGCCAGACTGGAAACCAAAAGCAGCCCTGGCAAAAAAATCTCAAACAAGCCCCGCTCCCTTCCTCTCCTATCTTTAGCTTCCACTTCCCAATCACCCATTCTCTTACCTCTTTTTCCAATCTTTTTCTCTACACCTCCCTCACTTTCTGACTCTTGATGCCCCACTGTGTCTTTTGCAATTAACCTCATGGAGCTGGGGAATGAGACAGAGCCACTAGAAGCAGCCTTGGCTTTCAAAACCTGCCTGAAATGTCTCAACTCCACCAGGGAAATGCCCAATGGAATGGAGATTCCCAGATGACCATGAATAGAGAATCAGGATTTCATTAAGGACACAGAGACTGACAATATGCATCAGCCTTTTAATTGCCACTCATGCAGCCCATTTAAAGGACTTTTCACAACAATAAAACCAATCTAAAACTGGAATCTTAACAATCCATAAATAACTCTGCAATAGAATGTTCCTCCTCTTTTATATGCAAAACTGTGACGAAATTCCACTTCTTATCCTTTTTTAAGACTGGGACTATAGAACAAAGGAACAAATCTTTGAACCCAAATCTTTGGACTCCACATTTAAAATGCAACTCAGAATAAAACATTACTTTATTCTGCTAAATAACTTTACTCCTTCAAATACACCACCCTTTACTGCTATTTTTAAAATATTATTTTCCTAAGGGAGAGGAGGGCGGGATAATGTTAGCCTCCACGTGTTTAATGAAATCCTGATTCTCTAATCATGGTAATCTGAGAATCGCTTTTTCATTTCAAGACCGGAGGCTACCATTAGGTATATTGAAAGCCCTTCAACACCACCTTCAACATATGCTCAATTGGTCAAAAATAATGTTGTGCAAACCTGCTCACATTAGACCAATCAGCTGCCTTCATAATACTTTACAATGTTCCACCTGACCATCAAGCTTTACATGCCTCAACTCCACTCAAAGAATGTGCTTTAAATATTTCCACATTTACACCAGTGTTAGATCTGGGGGTCTCTAGTTGGCAGAAGTTGGTACCTTTGACCAAATATGGACCCTTACTTCTAGTCAGGGTAAGGGGGAAACACACTGTTGATAACCCCTGCTCACCCCCGTGGTTGCTTGGCATGAGCAGACAGGCTTATCCCCAAGACAAGGTGTAAAGTACAGTGAAACACCACAAATGGACGCCACACAAGTTTTTATAAAAATATAAATCTCTTTATCTGATTAGGCCAGATCAAAACAACAAAAAACCCACATACATAATTAATCCTTCCTTCAAGAAGTGTAATTTGGAATGCTCTTGTAAAAATAAATTTACTTTTAACAATAAAGGAACTTGTAGAGTCAGTATGGCTGTAGACTCTGTTTCCAACGTGTGGAAAGTCACTTGAA
This sequence comes from Lissotriton vulgaris, assembly GCF_964263255.1. Taxonomy (NCBI): domain Eukaryota; kingdom Metazoa; phylum Chordata; class Amphibia; order Caudata; family Salamandridae; genus Lissotriton; species Lissotriton vulgaris. The sequence goes on along the minus strand of NC_141696.1, from coordinate 762,017,767 downwards.
AAATGCTCCTATCAACAATGGCACTTGTAGAAAAGAACGCTGTCCTTCATGGACAACAGTATGCCCCGCTGCACTCGTAGCATAGAATGCTGCACTTTGTATAAACAAAAGGACGCTGTCCTTCACGGACGACAGTATGCCCCGCTGCGCTTGTAGCCCAAAAATGCTGGCCTCGTATGTTGCTCGTTAAGCAACAATGCCCCTGCTGTTCTCGTAGCCCAGGACTGCTGCCTTTGTCAATCACAGTGCGTTCGCACATTCACTTGTAGGAAAGAACGCTGTCCTTCCACAGATGCAATATGCCCCGCACAGTTACTTGCAGCCCTGCGAGTTCCCAACCCGCTTCTGGCCTCGCTCTTTGACAGCGCGTCTGGGAGCGTTTTACCTGGGGCTGGTCTTGAACTGGCGGCCACTCCTGGTAATCCTCCGATGGGAGCCCCTCTCCTCCTGTGGCACGGTTCTTGCGAAGAAGTGACTTCCTTCCTCCGCTCTGCGTCTTGATGATGTGGGTGCTGGAGTCCTGGTTGCTAGGCGACCCTCCGGATCTGTTCCAGCTGGTGCGTGGCTCCTCGTTACAGCGAACCCAGCAGTCAGTTTGGGTAGCGGCAGTGAATTTAAAGTATGCACGCAGCACTTCTGGAGATCGTGGGCCAGTGGTGACAAAATACCGACCCTCTTTACTTTACTCCAGTCACAGGCCAGCGGCGGTGATACACGCAGTGCTCTCTGTGATTCTTGAGAGTTGATAGACGTGTAAGCAAGGTAGGCGTCACGGTGGCACCAGTGACGTCCTGGGGGCACACAATTATCCCCAGGGACAGCAGAAACAGCTGAGCGCAGTGCAGGGCGAGTTTCAGGAGTTTTGGAAAAACCTTTGTATCCCTGAGTTTTCAACAGGAGGCCAGCTCTTCTCAGGCTCTTGGAGACTGTTACACTTCAGAGGGGACAGAGCACACAGCACAGTTCCTTTTCAAGTAGGGGGATATAACACACAGCAGAAAGCCCCTTAGTCCTCTTCCTCAGCAACAACAGCAACTGTAGGTCAGTCCCCAGACACACAGAAATGGCAGCACTTTTCCTCAGTCTTCTTCTTTGGCATGGATTCCTTCTTGATCACAAGTTTCCTAGTCTAATGTTTAGGGGTTTCAGCTCAGATATTTATACCCCAAAAGTATTTATTCTTCATGTGTGAGGGGTCCTGCACCCAGTCCAACCCCGTTCTGAGTGCACTCTGTCAGTGTACATCTTCTTCCTTTGTGAGTGTGGGCCAGGGCTATCTGACATACCACAGGAGGTGGAGCCAGCATTGTGGAAGGCAGGCACATCCCTATTCCGACCCAGGTCTTACTCCTCCCACCACTCTACATGCAGATAGGTCTATTCAGCCTAGTGCTGATCTCCCAGCCTCCTGGAGCCACCCCAGCTCCTGCCACTCACAAAACAGACAGTCAATCCACAAACAGGCAGAGGCACACAGAAAGGTTGAACAAGAAAATAGCCGCTTTCTAAAAGTGCTTTTTTCAAACACTGAATTTAAAAACCATCCTTCCTAAAATATGTGTTATTAAATTCTGAGTTCAGGGATACCAGATTCCAATTTTATATCTTGCTTCTATGGGAAGATATGCAGTTAAGCATGCTACACAGCATTCCCCATTCAGTCCTATGGGCAAGATAGCCTTTCTATAGTGAAAAACGAAATTGGCAGTATTTCACTATCAGGACATGTTACCCACACTAGTACATGTCCTACCTTTTACATACACTGCACCCTACCCAGGGGGGTACCTTGGGCCTACCATAGGGGGGTCCAATGTGTAAGAAAAGGGAAGGGTACGTCCTGGAAAGTGTGTACACTGGCCAGTACAACATGACAGTTAACCAACTGTGCACAGGCACTGCAGTGGCAGGCCTGAGACCTATTTTCCTCTCTACCCATGTGGGTGGCATCATCAGTGCTGCAGGTCCACTAGTAGCATTTGAATTACCAGCCCTAGCACACTCAGTGCACTTTACTAGGGACCTACAGGTAAAACAAATAAGCCAATCATGGATAACCAATCACAATCACAATTTACACAGAGAGCATAGGCACGTTAGCACTGATCAGCAGTGGTAAAATGCCCAGAGTTCTATAGCCAACAACCACAGGTCAGGAAAAACAAAGGAGTAAGAAGCAAAAAGTTTGGGGATAACCCTGCAAAAAGGGCCATTTCCCACAACCAGTGTTACCCATTACTTCTTTAATCCACCTCACAATCATTGTGGAACTTAAAGTTTTGAATGGCTTCACATACCGAATCAACAATTGCTGTTCAGTCCATTTCTCCTGCACTCTGCATTCGTATTCCTTTAAACAGCTCACTACACATAATTTCTAGCATTCATCAAACTTTGGATAGAAATTTGAGGAAGACAGATTTTGTTATTTTCCAAATCTCAAAATACACACCATCTGGACTACTGTATTACTCACCTCCAAGTTCTTGACATCAGAAACTCTTCTACAAGAAACTAAACATAGTAATGTTGACAGTTTTTGATTAAGACACTTCAAATTCAAGTCTTTGGTTATTGACCAATTGGAAACAACTTCAAGATTAAATTCATATCCCACAATGTGTCATATCTAGCTCTAGGTAGTCTCCTTAGTCTAATGTTCTGCAATACTCTACACACAGGAATATTACTCCCTACTGACCTTCCTCCCACATGCTTTTGATCTGCTGAAACTGCTGATCTATAACAATTCAATGTTCGATAACTTAGACCTCCCCTCAAATTCACTACTTCCACCAAAGGTGCCTCCGAGGTGTCTCCACACAATCTGGAATCCTTCCACACATAAACATACCACACTCTCCAACTTCCTTTGTACCTATGCCTAGTTCCAGGTGCTCAAAACTCTTTGAATAACTCTGCAGCCCCTTACGAAAGTCCCTTGAATGCTCTAGATTTCCTTTAACCTTCCTAACAAGAAGGTGCAAAGTTTTATTGAGAATCAACAGATACTATTCTCCTTCTCCATTATTCTGCAGGCCCTTTTCTGCTGGAATTAACATCTGAACCTCGCATGCCAACTCCATGACTGTTGGGAACCACGCTGTGAAACCCAAAAAGGAGTCACCAAAATCAAGAGATATCTCTCCTTCCTTACCTTCAAAAGCACCCTCTGCATTAATGAAAAGGGTGGAAATGCATAACCTCTCATTACGGATTAATCCGGTTGAAATGCATCTACTGTCACTGCATCCGGTCTGGCAACCAATTGAAGTACCTGTCGATCTGAAAAATCAACCTGTTGGTCAAGAGATCCACCTCAAACAAACCCCACACCAATCTATTATCCTGAAATAGGAACTCTCCAGCTTCCAATCGCTGTAGTCTTTTAAGTCTTGAATTCCAATCCACAATAGAAATCATGTTCCCTGGTAGATTCTCTTCACTCAAATCTATACTGTATTCTAAAGAAAAATACCATATTTTTTGGCTATGTCCGAAAGATTCAGCGATCTGCTCCCACATAATCGATTTATGTACGATACCACAGATACATTGTCCATTTTCATCAACACAGTCTAGCCTTGTGATAATCCTCTGAAACTCTTCAATGCAAATGGCCCGCTGTCAATTCCAAAACAGTTTATGTGTTGCCTCCTCTCCAGCCAAGTTCCCCAATCAATCAGACTGGCATGTGTCTCTAGCACAGAACCCTGACTGCACCCAAAAATCGCTCCTCCATTTCAAGCTTCCATATTGTGCAGCCACCGAAACAATTCCTCTTTCGCCTCCTGATTCAATTCCACTTTGTCACCACATCATAAGCCCTTCCTTAATGCATCTGCTTTCACTCTCTGTAGTGCACGATAATGCAGTGGCCCTGGAAATTTCGCTTGGATTGATGAGGAAAACAGAGCCACTATTCCAGCCAAATCCCTCAATGTTAAAGTTGCTTTCCTCAAAACATGCAAACCTCCTTCTTTATCATCTTTTTCTTTTTTCTCTGTGACAATAATATAACTTTCACTGTATCTATCTCGAAACCAAAAATTCCAAATTCTAAGATGGAGTTATGATAGAAATCTCTTCGTTTCTCAGAAACCCTCTACTCTCTAAGAGGTTCCTCATCTTTTTAAATTGTTCTCTGATAGAAATGGGGGTCTCTAGTTGTCAATGATTTCCCCCCTCGTCCAAGTAGGGACCACTCTTCCTAGTCAGGTTAAGGGGGTACACTTCTAAATTAACCCCTGCTAACCCCCTTGGTAGCTTGGCACGAGCAGACAGGCTTATCTCAGAGGCAATGTGTAAAGCTTTTGTGCAGACATACAGTATTACAGTGAAAAAACTACAAATAGACACCACACCAGTTTAGAAAAATAAGTATCTATCTATCTTTATCTAAACCAAACAAGACCAAAGTGACAAAAATCCTAAATACAATAATAAAAATGTACTTCTTAGAAGGCAAAAACAGTTCTGTCCATAGCAAACTGTAGATGCAACACTTTCAACACAAAGTACCTTAAAGGCATCACAATCACAAACAAAAACAGTCGCAGGAAAGGTGATGCATCGGTTCCTTAAGCGCAGTGAAGGTGATGCGCTGGTTCCTAACTCCAGGGGAGGTGGTGCGTCAGATCCTTACTGCCACGCAAGGGAGGTGATGTGTCAGTTCCTTACTGAAGCCGAGGTGATGCGTCTTTTTCTTACTGTGCTGGAGGTGATGCATCAGTTTCTTACTGAGGCTCCGGTGTCTTTGTAGACTTGACGCCAGATGCAATGCGTAGCAATCAGGGATGCGTCGGTTCTCGATGTGACAACAGCAACAACGCTGCATTGGTTTCTCCTGCCACCGTTCCACAATGCGTTGGTTTTTGCAGCCGCTAAGGAGGGCCTGCATTGGAATGTGTGCGGAGATCTCGGACTTCGAAGTCGCTGCACGGGATTTGGCGTGCAGCAATTTCTCCATCCGCGGGCAGGCTCTGCGTTGGTTTCTTATGCCATGCGTCTGAAACAGGTGCAGATGCGTCTCGCTTCTTGTAGATACCTCTGTTTCCCAGCTCCCTACAGCAGGCACAACCTCCAGAGGCCCTACTCAGCAACAGGCACCTCTTGGCAGGTTAGAAATCCTAGCAAGGAAGTTCAGGGGAGCTGTCGATGAAGTCTTGGTATTTCTGAGACTTACAAACAGGAGGCAAGATCCACTTCAAGCCCTTGGAGATCTTTTTCAAGCAGGAGACACACCACACAGCAAAGTCTTTATCCTGTCCTTGGCAGAAACCGCCACTGCAGGCCAACCCCAAACAGCACACAGCAAAGGGGCAGTACTTCTTCAGTTTTCCCAGCTCTATTCTTTGGCAGAGGCTCCTCTTGAATTCCAGAAGTAAGCTATAGTGCAGGGGTCTAGGGTCCAAATTTATACTCTATTTCTCTTTGTTCTCTGGTGTCAGATAGGCTCTGTGCTCAGTCCAAATCAGTTCTATCCTCTCTGGTGTAGCTTCCAGGCAGGACATGGAGACAGCATTGCATAAGGCAGACCAGGCCCATTCAGGTGAAAGGAAATCTCCTCCCCCTACTTTAAAGGCAGCCCGGGTCTATTCAGCCCAGCCCTGACTCATTCAGGAAAGGGAGGACACACCTTAATCCCCCCAGTGGCTGTCTTCAATGGCAGTTCTAAAAACCTTTTGCAAGGCTACTTGGGTGGGTGGCACAATTAGTGCTGCAGGACCACGAGCATCATTTGACTTACAGGCTGTGGGCACACACAGCGCACTGTACTAGGGACTTAGTAGTAAGTCAAACGAGCCAATCATGGAAACACCAATCCATCGTCAAAACTTACAGTGCACTTTGGCACTGATCAGCAGTGGCTAAGTGTTCAACGCATCAAGATCAGCAAAAACGAAGTCCAACTCACAGCACAAACACAGGAGGCAGAGGCAAAAATACAGGGGAAAACCACATCATGGATGCCAAGTCTAACACTCTCTCAATTCCCTTACATCCTGTGACATCAATAGTATGTCATCCAAATAAACAAACGGAATCCTTTTTTCTGTAAAATGAGTTACCACAACCCTTATCATCTAAGTAAAGTACCATGGCGCTAATGCCAAACCAAATGGGAGACACAAGAACTGGTATAACTGACTCCTCCATCTGAATTGCAAAATTTCCTCATCCATTAGTACTGTAAAATAAGCATCTTTCAGATCCAGTTTTACTAACCATTCCCTTTCCAAAAGAATATCCCTCAAAAGATGGATTCCATCCATTTTGAAATGCCTGTAAACGAGAAATTAGTTCAGAGACCCAAAATATATCACCGGTCCCTGTCCTTTGTCCCCTACAAACATAGTGCTTACAAACCCTTTAAACTGTTCTTCTACTGGCATTATTGCTCTTTTCTGTAACATCGCTTTTACCACCCCATCGACCACCAGTGGCGTAGCTAGAGCTTTTTCTGCCCAGGGCCATCCCAGAGAGTGCAGCCCAGGGATGGCTGGTGGAGGTAAGAGCGACGGGGGTGACAGACGACAATGAGCAGGGGGCGACAGACGATGAGGGAGAAAAAAACGTACCATACGCTCGCCGCAGCCACCAAGCTACTCCACTGTCGACCACCAGTGTTTGAACCTGTGTCATATGCAATCCCATCGGTTCTTCTTTTTGAATTGGCAGTTATTCAAAATCTATTATGAACCCTTGACTGTTTCTAACACCCTTGGATCTGTTATCCTTCAGCATTCATCAACAAACGTTTTTATATGACCCTCTACTTTTATTTGGAAAGAACCAAAATATGTCTCCATACTCACCTCAGGACCCTTAACACCATCAACTCTTATGGTTTTACCCTCCTGCGCTGAAAATCTGTAAATCCCATTGTTCATGACGAGCTCAGCTCGTCATGAGTGTATGGAGGTGTACCTCATGACGAGCTGAGCTCGTCATGAGCGTCGAAGGGGTTAAGAAGACTTGCCTCTTCCTCAGAAACTCTCTCTGATCTTATTCTTTGCAGGGAAAAAAAACTGTTGTTCCTTGGAAGCCTCTTTCAGCACCTCTGATGGTACTATTATACTGGGACCTTTGTAGACCTTGGCCAGCATAAGGTCCTCATCTGCTGGCCTTTCCAAAAACACTGCCAAACACCTTTTTCATGTTAGTTTGAGCTTTATTTAGTACAGTAAATGTTGCCACATACTTACCTAGGCCTTTTACAAGGACCTCACTGAAATGCACATCTCTTGCATCAGCAATAGCCTCCTTATTTGCCATTTACCCCAATTTGGGATTAATCTTCATGAGTATTGTCTTCCTGTGTTCAGCTAAAAGCCCAGCCTTGGCGTAGCCTAGCAGTATTGTAGCCCTTTTGCTCCAACCTCGTAACAGATCCTTATCCACTTATTTCTCATTTAGATGGGTCTCCTCTGCCATTACCATTTTTTTTGCTAATGATCCTACAATGTTGATCTTGACATTGTTTTGAAGATTGCTCTATACCTTTGTGTGGATCGTTTTCCATTTTGAATAAAAAAGTTATCATGTCACGATCTAAGTTGGGAGTATTGCACACCTTATTTTCAATCACACGTTGTGAACACTCCGCCCAAAGGATGTTTCTCACCTCTTGCTCCAAGGGGTTTCTTATACGTTCCTTAATTAATTTTCCTACAAACTCCTGAGGCCACCATTCAACAGTTCTAGGATGATGAACGTCTCAAGGACTAAACACGTCTTCAACTAGTGGGTTCTTAATTGTCACCTTCGATGAACAACCCACATCATTTTTCAAAGCATCATTTAAATCGTCATCCTGATTTAAATCGAATATTCATTCATCATACATCTTTTCTAAACCCTGTGCAATGTCACTATCAACATTAATGAATTTGTCATGAGACAAAACTTACGAGCCACCAAGGACACCTTTGCAGACATCACTCTTTGTTATGGAGTTACTTCCATCTTTCCTCCTTTTGTTCAAAGATGTATTCTCTAGATGTTTACACTTCTGCCTTTTCCCAACTCTCACACTCTTTTCAGCCTCTACGCCTAACAAAGACCAAAACACCTCTCTTGATCCAAAATGCTTCCTTCTATTTTCCATAACATTATCTACTACTTCCTTTGCAGAAGCCCTTACCTACTTTTGTATCAATTGCTTAATAATGTCCTCACACATCCTACCTTCTGACACACCCTGTTCTAAACTACTATTCTCTGATGCCATTCTGCTTCACCTAAACACCTGTCTTTTTTTTAGAAATTATCTTCTCCTGACCAGTGATCAACCTTTCCTTACTAGAGTAATACTCTCCTAACTCCTTTGCTGATCAGCTAAAGTTCGTTGTCAATCAACGGTGAAAGCATCCTATGCGCTTTTATATATTTCAATGTATCCTTTTTGTGGCTGCCCAATCCAAAATGGCTGCCAACTCACACAATATCTGCGTGACATCACATGCTTCTGACATTACCAGCTCACCACTGAAAAACTGACTGTACACGAGAAGTAGCTGCACGCGCCTGTCCGCACGCAGCCGTTTGAAAGGCTTGCCTTCAAGCAGGAATCCATGGTAAGTGTTAGTCCTCGTCCAGTACTTAGCAGCACAAAGGAACCATGGCAGACGCTAGTCCGTGCATTGCCGATTCAAAAGATTGGCAGCATGCAGAAAGCTTGACCTTGCGTTGTTGCTTGAAAAGAAATAACAAATGCTCAATGTAACTGTCTCACGAAAACCCAAGCATCCTTTATCCTAATACACCTACACGTGCATAGTACAGTTTTTAAAAGCTCTTCTTCTGAAAAAGACATAATACTATTTTCCACTGCCATAAAATGTTAATTATTGCATAGAAAGGATGTGCTCAACTCATACCTAATATAACCCATGCGCTCGTACTGCTTCTAAAAGTTAGAAGCTTGTTAATTTATATTCATTCATCCTCATCTATTATCCAAAATATAATATTAAAAGTAAGGTACTTATCTGAACAAGAGCAGCATTTAAAAGAGGAGAAACATTCTATTGCAGGGTTATTTATGAATTGTTAAGATTCCAGTTCTGGATTGTTTTATTATTATAAAAAGTTATTTAAAGGTGTTGCAGGAGTGGCAATTCAAAGGTTGATGCATAATGGTAGTCTCTAGTCTTGTAATGAAATCAAAGGCCTTTCCAAATGTGCTGGTGAGAAGGCATTAATGAGATGGTAATCATCAGCCACTTACAACTCCCAGCTCCAAGGATGAGCAGCATCCTGATACTCCAAGTACTCTTGCAAGGCCCTTCCCTTTGATGTAGTCCTATTCGTTTCAATCTCCATGTCTTTTCATTCTACTTTAGTTAGCCTATGTTGAGGGCCTCGACCTAACATAAAACATTTTGTTACTGGGTCAGAGGTAAATTCCCAACACATGGCCACCCTAACAGTGACCTCCCTGTCTTTCTAAGGCACTGCTTAATGCCACTCATCTGCCATTGTTAAGCACTGTTAACAGGGAGTACTATTTCCAATTTTTACAGACCATGGAAGGATGGAAGGCTGAGCTGACCTTGCTAGGATTCAAACCTATGACCTGTAGATCACCACCTATTTTCCAGACAGCATCCAAATCACTGAGCCAGGCTGACGGCACTTTGGCTGACCCAACAAGTTGGAGCATATGCAGCATTTCCATTTTGTAAAAACCCAATCTTTTTCACCACGAAGAAATAAACTTGTGCATTCTTGCAACAGAATGTACTTTATATCCTTGGCGAATCCCGAGCAAATAATATGTTTTTCTTGCAAGAGATTTCCTCACAGATTTTCAATCTACAATACAATTGTGGCAGTATCCAAAACCCTATGAAGAATATGCTGAGGGCTTTTTTGTCTGGAAGTAGATTCTCTGGAGATGTAACGTCAGGATAGTGAATTTATGTTTTTTTGTACATCATAATAACAGCCCTTTGTCCTCTTTCAATATAAAGAAAGGGAAACTGCACAACATTGCAATTATTTGGTAATAATGAACAAGACTGCTCTGTTCAGGTCAGAATCCTGCTACCATATATATATCTCAATTGATTTAATCTTTGACCTAATATACTACACTTGATAGTTTTAAAAAGCAATCAACGTCTATGGAAATTTGTAGTAACGCGAGGTCCGGATTTTTTTTTATCTGACTTTAGTATGGGAACTCAGATCCAAATTGCAGAATGCACTGAAATGTATTCAGCATTCTGCAAGGGTACATTCAAGTCGACTGTATATCCTTATGGGATATGTTTACTGACAAGTATACACAGTGGCGGCTCCTCCACAAAGGTGGAGGAGCGTCGTGCCAACGCTTTACAGCAGTGAAAAAAAGGAAAAATAAAATGGTAATAACTTGATGTTATTATCATTTTATTTGTTCCTCCTGCGGCAGCTTTGTGGGGCGGGCGGGACTGCAATGCGCGCAGAGCAGGGGAGGAGTGGCGGACACAATGAAGTGTGCATGATGCATTGGCACCATGTGAACGTAACATGTTTTTCTCCGAAGCTGCATTACAGAATGGGTGGAAAACATGCCCAAGCTCGCATTCCCTGACTGAGCGCCGAACCACGGCGCTTAGACTAATTACAGCATTGCAGCATTGAGCTTGACTATGGGGTGCCTGGGTCCTTAGCAATCAGAATAATGCAAGGTAACCTTTATTATGAACAACAATGACTTCACTGCACAGTTGTCAAAAAATGGATCAGCTATGTCTAATCTTTAATTATTAATTAATTTATGGTATGATGCCCAGGTGGCCGCTTAGCATGTTTCATGCTGAGCGAGCTTCTGACCAAAATGTAGAAACTGACCTAGTTGACCTACCCTGTACTTGAGTTGGAAGGACTTCATTCAATGACTTATAGGCTTGACATATAGCTCGGTAGACCCACTTTCTCAAGGTGGATGCAGTCACCTTCTTTCCTTTGTTCACACTTCCAAAATAAACAAAAAGGAAACTTGACAATCTGAACTTTTCACAGCTTCAAAAACAACACACCAGAAACAATCCAAAGTGCGTAGCGACATGGGTGTATCCTGACCGAGCGCAGAGATCGACCCGAACCCCACAAGCCCCACAGACCACCAGCAAGAAAACAATGGAGTCGGGGAAGGCCAAGGCGAAGAGGGATAGGAAGACGGTGTGCAGTCCGCAGCAAAACAAGATCAGTGTCATGGAGGTGACAGAACACTACCATCAACTGACCCACAATCAGACCACCAGGAATGCAGTCAGAGTGTCGAGGAGGCCAATGTACTTTAAACTTTGCATCTCCATACACCAGATTTGTGCTTACTTGCCAGTTATGCCTGCATTTCTCATTGCTGAGCCGCTTTCCGTTCCACCGCAGCTGTTGCTGTTTGAGTGGAGAAAGCATTTGGCTCACTACCGCTCTAGGCAGGTTAGCATTTCAGTTTCCTGCCCACCCACGGTTTTAAAACCAATGCTGCATCTGACTCGCAGCGGGTGCGCAGCTGCCGTGCCGATGGCATACTTAAGGCAAGCCCGTCTGCGCCCGTCCACGCCCGACCGTGGCTAGGGGCCAGGACCCCTGGTCCAAAACTGGTTTATACCAGGGAAGAACTCAGCAAATTAAGGAGTGCACCCCACATGCCACCCCTCCTGGATCCAGTTGTAGAGCAGCTTTGGTCAGAAAACTTGCTAGCAAGCATTAGGAATCCTCCGATGACCTGCGTGCCGGCTCAGATGTTTAGAGACACTGGTTCAAATGTACCCTCTAGTCTACAGGTAGCTCTGCTAAACACTTGATCACTTACAAAGCACGGTCTAGACATTTTTACGCTGCTTCAGCAGAGGGAGACTGACCTCCTTGCATTATCAGAGACATGGTTAGAGGATATTTCAGGGCCTGATATAGTGACTTTCCTCCCTCCTGAGTACAATGCCTTAACTTATAATCAGCAGGTAAATAAAAGAGGAGGTGAAGTTGCATTACTTAGCCGCAGGATATTTACCACTGAGAAAATAGTGGAGAAGAGTTTGGATGGGGCAGAAGTCCAGGGGATTAAGTTGGGACTTACTTCCTCATGCCTGATAGTGGTAGTGGTATACCCACCTCCCGGGCGTAACCATGTTGTTCAATGACCTGTTCCACAAAGTTATGAGTGATCTGTGTTCAAGCTATCAACAGATCCTGGTCCTTGGGGATTTTAACTACCATTGGGATCGGATACCAACAGACTGTATGTCTAGCAGGTTTGGTGAAACTATGACCAATCTGGGTTTGCACCAAATCGTGGAGTTTTCCACACATGAGAAGGGCCATACCTTGGACCTTATGTTGACCATGTCATCAGCTAAACTACATACTGATTCCAGATCATGTAGCTGGACCGATCATTTCTTGATCAGCCTTTCAATCCCTGTAGACAGCCGCCCCAAACATGTATCCGCAGACTGCAGGGTGGTACGGAATTGGTGTAAGATAGAAGACCCCAAGCTGAGGGAAGTATTGAATGAGACACTACATCTTGGATCTCCGTCCGGGGACCCGGATTTGAAGTATAAAGAATTCTTACACGGGTTGAGGCTAGCCTTTGATTAAGTAGCTCCAGCCCGCAGGGAAAGAATAACGAATAGCATGAAGGAGGCCCCATGGTACACACAATAACTTAGAGGGGAAAACAAGCTCTCCTTCTGCTGTTGTGGGGAGCTGTATTGGCTTGATGCGTCAACTTCAGAAACTGGTGACCCTGCTGTCTTTCTCCACCATGCAGACAGTCATGACGGCATTAATCTTGTCACGATTAGACTATGGCAATGCAGTCTACACTGGGCTTCGCAAAAAACTCCTGGGGAAGCTCCAAGTGGTCATGAACGATGCAGCAAGGTTAATTTATACATTTCCAAGAAGAGCCCATCCCACCCCTCTGCTACAACAGTTACACCTGCTTCCCATTAAGCAAAGGGTTAGATTTAAGGGTCTGTGCATTGCACACAAGTCTCAGTATGGAGAGGCACCCAAATACATCAAAGACCACCTGAGGTCTTATGCACTTGGATGCTGTCTCTGGTCGTCACAGTCAAGCTTGTTAGTTTGCCCACGTTTTAATAGAACAACTCTAGGGTACCGGACATTTTCAGTTACTATCCCCCAGATCTGGATCAAGCAACCAGATGGTATGTGTAAGGAAGCCAGGTTACTACCGTTCCGGAGGAGACTTAAGACCTTCCTATTCACAGAGGCGTTTGGATAAGTTTAGCCCGCTGTGTGTTGAGTATAGCTGCGCAAAAGGATTCTGGACCTTCTGATTTATGTTACAGCGGTTAGAGACCTTCTGGTGATTGGCACTCTATAAATACAATTTAACATAACATAACATAACATAACAGGAGGCCAAGAGGCGCTGGCATGATGTGAAAATCTAAACCAGGCACAAAGGCGCTGCCAACAGGAAGGCAGCAACAGTGACAGAAGGTGGGATTCCTGCACCACAGGAGGAGCTGGAGGAAACGGAGGCCAAAGTCAACAGTGTGGAGACGGTTCAAGTAGTCGGGAGTCTGGACACAGCTCGGGAAGACCTGGCACATCATCAACAGGGTGAGTAACGACCAGGGACTGGGGGGACATGGGCACAAGGGCACATATGAACAATGATGTGTAGCACACTGCACACCCACAATGACCCAGGATCATGTCCCTCATCCCGTGACACACTGCAGAACACACACATAGCAATAACTGCACATCCACATTGCCGACAATGTTGTACAATGTGCAACCCCGACACTGGAGAACAGAGGACACAACTGGCTCCGCACATGCGCATAAACAGGCCTACAACTGACAGAGATGGAAACTGTGAAATGGAAAGGCATGCGTACAACCTCACATCCATCATGTAGTCCAAATGTACACTCCCACATCTAAATCCTGCACCTCCAAAACAGTCACAATGTACATTGTCATACAGTCTGCATGTAAACAAGAACAATGCGCCAACATACATGTCAACACAATGTCAACATGCATCTACCCTTCACAATGCAGAGGGACACACAACACCTCTAGCAGAGCATACCAGACAACTTATCAGTGATGCCGGAGAGGACCACCACACCTTCGATAACAATGCCCTACAACAGCCTATGGACATCCCATGCAACCCACCACCAGGACCAGGACAGCCGAGCTACTTAGGGGAGAACCCAGGCCCTGCAACAGACCACCCAGCATGAAGCACCCGCAAACATGGCAGGCCCACAACACTTCCCCGACCTACACATGGCACCCCAATGCCAGGTGTCAGAATACCAAAAGGAGGTGGGCGAACAGGTGCGGGTGTGGTCCGGACCCATGGAAGGCGAACTAGATCACATACGTGGGTGTCCATTAACCTCAGGGACCACCTACACCCCACAAAGTAGACCCATACTGCCATAGAGACACATGCAGATGCACATTTCCAGTACAGAACCACACCCAGGGGCACAAGCATATCAGTCACAAACCCACGTTGGCTCTGTGTACAAAGGCCCAGGCTACTCCCCTTACGAATTGAGTGGGTGATGACAAAGCTACATGTCCAAGCACTAGCCTGTTGCCTGTGGTTACATGTCTGCGTCCTCTGTACACAGCACAATAAAATGTCGTAGGGCCCAGGGCCCTCATGCATACAACAAGACCACGGGGACACACGCAGTTATTATGTTGAACTGGCTACAGGCTCCAGCAGCCGGCCCCTTTGTTGGCAGGGCCACATGCACAGTGACGCCTGTGCTGGATTTGTTTGGGGTGAGTGTGAGCCAGCCCGCACGGAGTACTTGGTGCCGGCAACAACTTGAACAGTGGACTCAAGTGCAATGGAAACAGACAACACCTGCATAACAGAGTCAAATGCTGATCAACATGGAGGGAGCCGGAGTAAGTAAAGTACAAAGGACACCCAACATACTAACAGAAAGTGTCCGTGAGTTTCAGTGCACTGAGGTTGGGGCACTAGAGCTGAGCACGCTCCTGTGAAGAAAATGTCTAGGAAAGTGTCCCTCCTGGACATTCCTGATCCAGCTGTGGGGGGCGTGTCACACCTGCATCATATTCACCATCGTCGTCCAAGGTCTCCCACACTGCCTGAGGTGACATTGCTTTGTGAGCTCTCCACAGCACATAATCCAAAACAGTCATAAAAGATGTTTCCTGGTGCACTGAGTTAGTGGCACCTGGAGTGCTGAGCAGGGGATCAGACAGATAATGGCATCCATGACAGGTGTGAGCAACTCCGTCAGCCTGCCAGTACCACAGTTTTGACTCTGACAGATGGTGGTTGGAGGTGGTCCTGGCAATAGTGGTGTGTGCCTCCTGCTGTGATGCCATGTCCGGGCCGGTATGGACTCGATTTGATGTTTGAGCCCTGGTGGGCTACAGACACATGGTGTTGATGACCCCAAGAACATCCCCTCAGAGACCATCCAATATCTCAGAAGAAGGGGTCCTGGACCTGACTAGCATAGAGGTAGTGGCCTAGGATGAACAGCGGCCGGCACAGGCACCCGCCACGGGATGTAACTTGCTGTCCACTGAGGTAGGCCACGCGGACTGAGCGGGTCCTCGTTGAGGTCCAAGGTGAGTGTGGCAGAGGGTTGCAGGGGACCGTGGAAGGTGTCCTCCAGGACATGATGCAGAGGTATGATCTTATCCAGAAACAGCAAATGGGGGAGTTAAAAGCAACAGCCTCATTACCACCACCAATTCAGTATCAGCTACATGAGGATGAAAACTAACCCCTAGTCCATAGACTCAGACGCCGCTAATTTACAATCAGAGAGTTTCCATGAATGTCGGGGAACAGACTCAGTGGCACTAGGGCTGAGGGGATGCAGTCTGCGATGATGCCGGTACACTGATATGAATCCAGCCATTGTTAAATCAAGACTCTGTGATCTACTGGACCGCAGTGTAGGCCGGAGGCAGCGGTCAGCAGTGGCCCACAGCCACGTGTCGTGGGTTCGTGATGCACAGTGTCATTGACACCAGGGCAGTTGTCGGTAGTGTTCGATTACCTCTGTAACGATGATCCTTTTTTCCTCCCACATGCAGCGCGCCATCCTCTTACGCCTCTCCTTGTGTGCAATGATATGTACTCTGCCTTTGAATTATCGATGTCCAGTTCCAATTCTGTGGCCGACTAGTGCGCAGCGTAGGCCGCGGGCAGTAGTTTGTATGGGCCCTCAGACACATGTGGTTGGAATGCTATACACAAACTTGTTGGCACCACATCGAATCAATCAATCAATCAATCAATCAGAGTACTTGTAGTGTGCGCTACTTACCCGTGAGGGTCACAAGGCTCTGAGGGGAGGGGGTGCTGCTACTGCTCGAAGAGCCAGGTCTTGAGGAGTCTTCTGAAGGCGAGTAGGTCTTGGGTCTTCCCTATGTGGGTAGGTAGGGTATTCCAGGTCTTGGCGGCGAGGTAGGAGAAGGATCTGCCTCCGGAGGTCATTTGTTGGATGCGGGGGACAGCGGCGAGGGCGAGGCTGGCGGAGCGGAGCTGGCGGGTGGGGGTGTGGAAGCTGAGTCTGCTGTTATGGTAGGCTGAGGGGATGCAGTCTGCGATGATGCCGGTACACTGATATGAATCCAGCCATTGTTAAATCAAGACTCTGTGATCTACTGGACCGCAGTGTAGGCCGGAGGCAGCGGTCAGCAGTGGCCCACAGCCACGTGTCGTGGGTTCGTGATGCACAGTGTCATTGACACCAGGGCAGTTGTCGGTAGTGTTCGATTACCTCTGTAACGATGATCCTTTTTTCCTCCCACATGCAACGCGCCATCCTCTTACGCCTCTCCTTGTGTGCAATGATATGTACTCTGCCTTTGAATAATCGATGTCCACTTCCAATTCTGTGGCCGACTAGTGCGCAGCGTAGGCCGCGGGCAGTAGTTTGTATGGGCCCACAGACACATGAGGTTGGAATGCTATACACAAACTTGTTGGCACCACATCGAATCAATCAATCAATCAATCAGAGTACTTGTAGTGTGCGCTACTTACCCGTGAGGGTCTCAAGGCTCTGAGGGCAGGGGGTGCTGCTACTGCTCGAAGAGCCAGGTCTTGAGGAGTCTTCTGAAGGCGAGTAGGTCTTGGGTCTTCCCTATGTGGGTAGGTAGGGTATTCCAGGTCTTGGCGGCGAGGTAGGAGAAAGATCTGCCTCCGGAGGTCATTTGTTGGATGCGGGGGACAGCGGCGAGGGCGAGGCTGGCGGAGCGGAGCTGGCGGGTCGGGGTGTGGAAGCTGAGTCTGCTGTTATGGTAGGCTGGTCCGGCGTTGTGGAGTGCTTTGTGTGCATGGGTGAGGAGCTTGAAGGTGATCCTCTTGTCGATGGGAAGCCAGTGCAGGTCTCTCAGGTGGGGGGTGATGTGGCTGCACCGGGGAATGTTGACGATCAGTGGCGGAGGCATTTTGGATCCATTGTAGTTGTCATAGGTGTTTGGCTGGGATCCTGCATAGAGTGCGTTGCCGTAGTCCAGTCTGCTGCTGACGAGGGCCTGTGTCACCATTCTTCTTGTTTCAGTCAGGATCCACTTGTAGAGCCTGCGGAGCATGCAGAGGGTGTTGTAGCAGGAGAAGGAGATTGCGCTGACTTGCTTAGCCATGGAGAGGGAGGAGTCGAGGATGAATCCTAGGTTGTGTGCGTGGTCGGTAGGTGTTGGTACTGTTCCCAGTGTGGTCGGCCTCCAGGAGTTGTCCCAGGCTGACGGGGTGGGTCCGAGGATGAGTACCTCTGTCTTGTCTGAGTTCAGCTTCAGACGTCTGCTCCTCATCCAGTCGGAGTACAGTGATTTAACCTCTGCCTTAAATAATGTTCTCCGCCATGGTATAATCAAGACTCAGTTCCAAATGTGTGACCTACTCGAGCGCAGCAACGGCCGAGTCCAGTAGTCCGCATGGGCCCACATGCATGTGTGGTTGTGATGCTATGCACAGACTTGGTGGCACCACTAATCGCAGGGAGTATAGTGACATGGACTCTGCCACAATTAATGTTCTATGCCATGGTGTAATCAAGACTCAGTTCTAAATGTGTGACCTACTTATCCGCTGTGTATGCCGGTGAAGGACATCAACGAGACAAGAGAACTGCGGGCCTGTGTTGCAGAGGCCGTGATGGTCTGAGGAGGCTGCCAAGGTTGCAGGCCTCGACCTTGGAGCTTGCACTGGCATGTGGTGGGCCCTCTTCGACACACACCGGAGTCAGCAGGTGGGCATTGAGGCATGGGTGTGCAGTGGGCGGGCAGGACTGCTTCAGGGACTAGCTGCCCTGGTTGCAGCTGGTGCACAGGATCGCAGGCCTGCCGCACACAGCGTCAGCCTCATGGCAGGGTGAGAGGCACCGCCCTGGCAGAGACGTTGGGCATTCCAGAAGAGGACCACACCCAGAGTGATTTGCCTTTTATTCACACCCCTATGCTGGTCTGTCATACGCCGGGACAGCCCACTCCGCTCACACTTACGGGGGGGGCGTTACAAGCTACATTTCCTCGTTCTTTCCCACTGGCTGGTGTGACATGGTTGCGTCCACCGTCCAGTGCACTCCAAACAACAGCAGTATATGTCGACATGGATTCATCTGTGGTCTGCATAATGCAGTCTGGCCCTCTCAATTACGCCACACTTGGCACTGTGTACATTCTCATTCATTGGACACTGGCCTCCTTTGCACATGCCTGGTCCCCACCTCTTCCAACATTCTGGTATTGTGTGGCTCAGGTGCCATGCTGTTGATGGCTTATGTACATGGTTGGGCCACATTCCCACAGTGAGTTGTGCTATGGTTCATCTGGGGGGTGTGCATGTTGTATGTGAGCTTGTGACGTGGGCATTTCCTTTGTTGTGAGTTGCATGATTGTGAGTTTGAGGTGTGTGCATTTGGTATTTGCCAGCGAGCTATGCATTTCCACGGGTGGCATCCTGGTAGCGCAGGTTGATGATGGACTGTCGAAGGTGTTTGCATCATGCACACTGCCTGGGTTGTTGGCTGCGACATTGGCGGTGATTCTCCGGTGGTCCACTAGTGTGTGCACATTGGTGGGATACATGCGCTTTCTGTTGCGCTTATTGTCTGCAGTTTTGTCAGGGGGCGCAGTTGGGACATGTCTGCAGCCAATTTCCCCCTGACACGTGTGGGAAGCCAATGTGGCATAGACACCTTGCTTGGTCTCTGGCGGATCCTGCGCAGTGTGGGGGAAGTATTAATACTTGGGTACCAAGTTGATGGTGTCATCCATGACGATTGTGAGGGACTTGGATTGGCCTGGCTGAGTGACTCCGCCAACTCAGGCGGTTGTTGGGTGGAAGGAGCCAGAAGCCAACAGGTGCATCACGGGCAGCAGCTTTGTCTGAGGGGGGATGTTGGTTGTCCTCTGTGTTGGTACCATCAGCCGGTGACAAATGGTGGTCAGGATGCGGAGGTGGGTTGTCCCTTTGGGCCTGTAGTGGAAAATGATACTCTCTGCTGTTGGGGCTGTGAGGTTGGTGCATTTTCTGGGGTCTCTGTGTTTGTCTGTGCTGCCTCAGTGTTGGTCCGGGGGTGGTGGTGGTGGGTGTTGTGGTCCTGTTGGGGCTTCGAGCCGCATGATCAGTGGCTCCATGGCATCTGTTGCCCTTCAGGTGTGTCTGTGGGCTGGGCTCCCTTTTATGGTGCAGGCTGTGGTCTGACTTTGCACCAGGTCAGAACAGGTCTTAGTTTCCTGCTGCTAATGCACCTTATCTCATGTTTTGTGGTCATATCGCCGACCTGGCTGGTTGTTGAGAATGTTGCAGAGTGGTGTTGTCACAGCCTTTTGCCCGGGAACACCTACTCTGCATCTCATTAGAGATAGTTGCCAGGGTCGTCTGTGGCAATGTTTTTTGCGCCTGCTATCGCGGGTAAACTGGTGCTATGGGCTGTTAGCACTAGCTTGTGAAGGGCTGATAACTTTATCTTGACTTTGACTGCATGACAGTGCTGTTCCCACTTCGATAGCTCCTTGAGAATATGCCCCCAAGTGTTCTAAATAGATTCCATACCACCAGTTCCAGACCACATAAAAAAGGAATTTCAGTTCTTCCTATAAGAAGATAAAGTTGACTTCTTTCAAGACAATTTGATATATTTTGCTTTCTCTTTGGAACAACGCATTTGTTCTAAGGCTCTTGTCTCAAGTTTCAAGTAGTGAGTTTAAGATTATGAAGCTGGCTGAATGACAGAAATAGAAACTGGAAAGGAGATGGCATGAGAGGCAGTCTGTAGAATCTGCCCCTGGGAAGACTGAACAGCAAAGTAAACCAAGGGCATCTTAGCTAGAAAGGAGCCATCACAATTGCAGATACCCTCTCCTCCCAAATCCTCTGAAGCTCCCTTGGGAGGAGGGGATCGGTGGTATAGCATATAGAAGGCCCTTGGGTAATGGAACTGATAAGGCATCCACTGCCTAAGCCTACTAACAATTTTATTTCATGCAAAATATGTGAACCATACATTGAACAGGGAGGCAAATATGTCTATTCATGGTGTCCCAACCAATGGAATCTGATTGAGGAGAGGATGGAACAGGTGATCAATAACTGGCGAGGACAGATTGAGGCTTAAATCCACCCGGGCACATTTGTGGGCTGCCAAGAGGCTTAATGGAAAACTCTTTGTTCCCCCCTGGTGATTCATGTAGCCTTGTGCTACCTGAATGGACTACAAGACTGTTGACCTGTAATTGAGGGAGAAGATATGCAGTGCCACCCATAAAGCAGCCAGTTCCCTTCAGTTGGAGGAGTGGGATAGGTCCTCCTCTGACCACTGACTCTTGCCTTCTATGTCTCCTATAGTCACTCCCAATACTAGAGCCGTGTATATGTTGGGAGATGAAGGGGAGATGGATAGTGAAAAGGGACACTGCTAGAAATTGGGTTCCTGGTTGACTAGGGTGGAAGCCCTGGTCAAGCAGTAACTACAATTCTAGTCAGGGTAAGTCACAAACATACCCAAAATTAACCTATTCTTACCCACTGGTAGCTTGGCACAGATCAGTCAGGCTTAACTTCAGATGCAATGTGTAAAGCATTCATGCAACACTTCAAACAGCAAAACAGTAAAAACACAGCCCCAAAAATATTCAACACCTGGTTCGAAACATACAGGCACATGCATCAAACGTTAAAAGAATCGCAAAACTAGCGGTTTGCTAAAAAATGGCTTTTGCGATCGCAAAATACTGTGTTGCAATGCATCAACTGCATATGTGCGAAGGCACAAGTTTTCGCAAATATAAAGAATTGCTAAACTATCTGCGAATATTACTGCAATTCTATATTTGTGTCTCCTAAATAGCGAATTGCAAATAAATAATTGCAAAATATATGCAGGAAAATTCACAAATTGTGATTATACAGAAAATCGCAAGTTTGCAAGTGCTAAATAAGAAGGATCAAAACCAGGTGGTAATCATGAGTGCAATTCAGATACAGATAAAAATCATCTTAAACTTATTTAAACATACCCAGAATGAGCTACCACATTTCACAATGGCAGGGATTTATCTGATGGCGAGGAGGATGAGGCTGCAGGCTGCTGGACACAGACGGAGGTGAATAAATGAGCGAATTTTCAGAGTCCACATAACTTTGCTAGGACAGCAAGAGGATTTGATATACAATAAGTATAGGCTCAATGCAGCAATGATCCATGATCTAATCAATGAATTGGATCCCATTCTGCAACAACAGATACGTAGGACCAATGCTATCCCAACGCATGTGCAGGTCCTATGTTGCCTACACCTACTGTCTTCAGGTAGTTTTCAGGGGGTCATTGCAGTAGCTGGAGGTGTGTCGCAAAGCGCACTTTCAAGAATATTCAAAGCATTCCTTGATACCATGATGGCCCGGATCGGGTCACACATCAATTTTCTCACCACAGGCAAAGTGGCATAGACACCCGTCATGTCAGGGGAGAATTTAGAGAGGGACATCTGCTTGCTAAATATGTGTAATTGATTCTCACAGTCATTATATGTATGCCAATGTCAAACTGCCACTGACCCTTTGCTTACTTACATGTAGGTGGCAGCGCATACGCCTTGCATAATTACCTTTTGGCGCTTAACTCAATCCTACAACTGCCAACCAACAGAGGTACAATGCAGCGGATTTTTCAACAAGGAATATCATAGAGCGCACATTTTGGCTGCTGAAGAGCCAATTCAGATGCCTCAATAAGACCGGTGGAACACTTCAGTACAACCTTGAGCAATGCAGCAAGATAGTAGCGGCATGTGCCATGCTGCACAATATTGCGACAAAGGGAGGCAAGGAAATCGAGGTGTCTGAAAGCGACTTGAAGGATGAGAACGAGCAAGTGCCACAGAGCTGTGCAGCACAAGGGGCAAGCACAGCATAAGGGCGCAAGAGAAGATTGAACATCACACAAAATTATTTTTGAGGAGAGTAATGCTGATGCAAAAAGTATATATTGCAATCAAAGTATGTTTTATTTTTAAAAATTATGTCATTTATTGTTGAAGCACACTTGTAATGTGACCAGTGGCACAGGATTTTCAGTAATGGACATAAGTGGTATGAAAATAAATAATGACTTGTAAGTCAGTCAAAATGTTTGATTACAACAATGGTAATGTCACCATATCAGAATGTCATTGTACATGGCGGTCTAACGCTTTCTCCCACGAACACCCAGACGCTTGTCAGAGCCAGCATCTTCATCCCTCTTGTTGGTAGCGGAGGGGGCACTGCTGCAAGTGTTGCGTCTTCCTTCAGAGGCAACTGGCATAGCTATACTACTCATGCTTGAGGCCTCCTCACTACCCTCTACCTGTGTGGACATGTTGGCCTCAATTGTGGAAGCATGCATCATTTCCACTGCATCGGTCACCTGGTCCAGTGCCTTAGCCACATCCCCTCTCCAATGGGACATATCGGTTTGCATGGTCACAGACCTACGTGCCAGCAGTGCAGTTGTCGTGGCCACTTATTATTGGATTTAGCATAGATGTTGAGATGCTGCATTAGTTGACAATGGTTTCTTTTCTTCAATACATGTCCCTCCTGCATAACCTTGGTCAGTTGCTGCACACAATCTGACAGTACTGCAATGGCGGCTGCCATCTCCCCAATTTGTATCTGTACTGAATGTGTGTTTTTGGCCTGCAGGCGCTGCATACGGAGCATCTGTCCCTCAAGACCACCCCAGACATCATTTGGTTGGTCCTCCTGCTGTGTTCTGAGTGATCTAGCTCTTCTACGCCGGACTCTGACATTGCTTCTGCGGACCTGTGTATGTGGATTTAGAATGGGAGTAGCTTGGCCAGGGCTGGCCGCTGGTGTTGTATTTGTCTCATCATCAGAATCCATGGTGACCAGTGGTGGGACTGTGTGTGTTTGGGGCACGTGATGGATTTGCTGGCAACACCGGTGTGTCCATATTTTCAACTGCGCTGGTGTCCTGTATGTCCCGGTAGTCACTATCCTTAGCTTCTACACGTTCTGCATCTGTGAGGTTTAACAGTGCAAAACAACATTAATTTATGTCTGTGATGTCATGTCACAGTAATCGATTTTTTGCTTTGTTATTAAATTGAGAATATATGACACTATTTTGAGTTGATTTTTTCCTATTTGTGTGTTTGTCATTGTAACTGGTTGACCTGCCTACATCTCCCATAATGCACTTCCATTTAGAAATACATTGTGAACTGGATTTTCAAAGTGTGCACTTGTGCTGTACTGAGGTGATGTTCTACCTTTATAATTTAGGACAACGGTAACATGCATTTATCTTACCTTCAAATGTGTTTGCTGCTCCTGACGTGTCTAGCTGTGTCATACCAACAACAGCTTCAGGCTGTATTGTGGATTCAACCATGCCCTTCATGGGAGTGTTCCCAGTGTCTGTCGGTGTTCCTCCTCCTGCCTTCCTTGCTTCCTTCAGCGGATCAGCAATGCGCACCTTAGCCCGACTGCGCAAGTCGTACCACCTTTTCTTCAACTCATCGATAGCGCGGTGCGTCACCCCAATGGCATTCACCCTGTTTTGGATCTGTATCCACATTTTGCGTTTCTCCTGCTCTGCCACTTTTAATGATAATTTCCCAAACAGCTTATCATGGCTGTGGACAACTCCCTCAATGAGGGTGTCAGTTTCTTTTTCCGACAATTTCATTTTCCTCTTCCTTCCTGCTTGGCTGTCGTCTGCTGTTTGTGAAGTTTCCATTTTTTTTACAAATGCCAGGTGTTTCCAATGTCTCAATCCCACTCCTGTTCAGCTCCCAGATCTAGCTCCTCCTCTCCCTATGACTGTGCACAGAAAATGAGGCTTCTGCTGCTGACTTCCTGGTTCTGATGTCATCAAGATGCATCAAAAAGCGACTTCGGTATTTGCAAAATCGCTATTAGCGGTTTCGCAATTACCGAAATCGCTATTATTTTTGCGATTTAAAGCAATTCTTTAATTTTTCGCAATTTTTTGGTTGCATCAGGTTTTGAGATTCTTTATTTGCGATTCCTCAAAAATCGCAAATAAAGAATCGCGATCTTAAACAATGATGCGTGTGCCTGATAGAGCTTAATTGAAGGAACAAGACAAGACCAAAATGACAAACATCCAACCATTAGAATCGAAGTTTTTAAAGAATAAACTGTAAAATGCAACTTAAAGGAATAGAGAGTGAAATTTGGGATA
This sequence comes from Lissotriton vulgaris, assembly GCF_964263255.1. Lineage (NCBI taxonomy): Eukaryota > Metazoa > Chordata > Amphibia > Caudata > Salamandridae > Lissotriton > Lissotriton vulgaris. Next base: position 761,993,048 of record NC_141696.1, on the reverse strand, counting down.
TCTGGGTCAAATCCAAAAGTTCAGGCCTACCACGATGGAGCGTGGAATGGATACAGTCCAAGATAAGTCTTGCTGAAGTTTTACCTTCTCAAAAATTGTGCCAAGAGTCCAGTTCACTGGAAAGTCTTTTGCTGGAAGCAAAAAGAGCATCGCTGGTAGGCGAGGTGCAAAGAGCCGCTGGGTGTCACAGACCGACAGGCTGTTGGGGTAGTTTCCCCCTTACTTGTTTATACTGTCATTCAATCACATTTTAACAAAATTTTTTGAACCAATAATGCAACCCTTCTTACCAATATGCTTTTTCTGAACTATCCCAATCAGCGCAAATGGGTGAGGCATTGGCTATCCATTTATTACATATCTCTCTTCATTCAATTATTATTAGCATAAAAAGAAATGTGACTGCAGTTTCCCCAGTTTTCCTTTGAACCAATCACCCTCTTGTATACCTGATATTATCAATAATAGGCTTACCTTTATCTCTTTTTTTCCTTGCTTCTGTTAATGTCTTACCCACTTCCTCCCAGAATAGTTGGATGTCCGGAGTCTACCAAAGTAGATGGACTTCATCTGTTTTCTAAAGTCCACACTTTGGGAAACACTTTGTCTTCTGCCCTTCCAGTTTCTAGAGCTTTTTCAGAGACCAATGCGCCCTGTACATGGTGAATTGGTGATTTCTCCTAAGAAGTGCTTATTTCACAGAAGACCAAAGTGTAGACAGTGACAACTGCCATAGATGGGGTATTTTTGACGAAGGCGGGTCGCTTTGCAAATCTCCTCTGGCATAGCAGCGGGCCGTCTTCTACTTGTACCAAGATCCAATGTCAATAGGATACCTCTTTGTTCTGTGAACAGGTGAATTCTAGTTACTCCTCCCATTCTGTTCTATCCCCCACCTTAGCCTGCTCCCGAGACTAGCTCACTAGATGGTGGTACTTAAATATGGAGAGCCTATTATTTGTCAGTGGAGATAAGGAGTCCCATGATCTCAAGATGCCCTCCTCAAACAAGTGTCCCAATTATACTGTTTCTGGTGATTTCCAAATCTGGGCCATATTGCTATAATGTGGGATTCCTCAAATCCTTCTAATTTGGATACATATTTTGCATGCAGCACCCAACATCTAATATTTTTAAAATGTTGCAGATAAACAAATTTGAAGAGAAAGTAGCTTCCTTCTTGAGAGAGATCTTTTGTAAAGGCGTGGTGTATTGAGGAAATGTTAACGTTTGTTAATAGTAGCCTTAAATTTTGAATTTGGAAGGCCCAGCAGTGTAACTAAAAGTCTGGAAGGGCTATGCAACATCTATTTTCTTTTTGCATAATTTCTTCCAGGCAATTATCACAATCTTGTTGGCCCTTATAAAGCTACCCAGCTCCCCCTGTAATTGTTTTAACCACTCTGCCCTGAAGTGTTAAGGTAATGACCTAAAAATAAAAGTAAACTTCTGGAGGATCATCATTTTGATTTGCTTAGTTCTGCCAAGTATTGAGAGCAGAAGATAGGCCCACGAAGGTTAAAGTTTTTTAGTTTCCAACAAAAGTTTGTTAAAGTTTATTTGGGCCATATTATCCAGGTCTTTCATCACGCTACCTAATTTCTTTCTTTTACAAGGGATCGTCAGAGGGGTTGTTCCATGTCATAAGTTCTGTTTTATCTTTATTTACCAAATAACTAGAGACCTTCCCAAAGTTGTTTAAAATGTTTAAAATTCCAAGTAAAGAACTCTTGAAATCTCATGTGTAAATCATTAGGTCATCTACGTAGAGTGCTTCCGTTTTAATCCACTCATGACATTGAAAGGGAAGGATTTTCTGTTCTTTCCTGATCCTTCTTGCAAGTGGTTCAATGTATAAGTCAAACAACTAAGGGGATAATGGACACCCTTGTTAAATTCCTCTTTCAATTTGAAATTGCTGTGTTAAACTTTCATTGACTAGAAAATTGCCTCTTGGTGTTCTTTAAATAGATCTTACTACCTTGAGGAAATTATCTCCTGAGCCACTTTGCTTGATAACTGCTTATGGAAAGTCTGCCAAAGGCCTTAGCGGCATCAACTATCATAATATTCAGAGTTTGTTTATATTGTCATGTCTATCGCACTACCGAGTCATGGGTCAGTTCATACAGTTGTCTGTTTTTCATGAAACCTTATTGATTTTTGTGGACAAGCCTTCCAATCACTTTATTTAGCCTTTTTGCCAATGTCTGTGTTTAGATCTTGTAATTGTTACTAAGCAAAGATATTGGTCTACAAGTATGATTACTGTTGCCTCATGCCATGAAGATAATGAGGGAGTGGCTTTCACATATATGAGATGTCATAGTTTAGTCGAAAATAGGTTTGTGTTTTAGAGCCTGGGCCTGGTTCCTTCCCCTTTATTAAGCCTCTAAATGTTTTTTCTACTTCTTCTATAGTAATTTCTTGATTTAGGTACTGCTGCAGTTCCTTGTCTAATGAGGGGAGAGAATCCTCTTCCAGCCAGTTATCTATCTGTTACTCTGGAGCTGTTGAATCATTAGTATATAGATCTTAGGAGAAATTAACAAAGGCCCACCTAGTGTCAGAGTCATCTAGACAACAGCCTTTGATCTATTTAATTTCTCTGATTAGATTTCTAGAGCAACTCACCCCAATCTTTCAGGCTAGTAACTTCCTGCACCCCTCTACATAAACATAGCGTGCCAGCATACTAGCATTCCTCTTTTCTGCACCACTTCTTCCAGGTAGTCTACTAAGTCTCCCTTGGTTTCTTTAATCTTATTGTTTAAGTCTATTTGCTGTTGGGTGTCATTACAGTTAATCAACTCCTTATAGATCTCTCCGACTTTCAGCTCTAAGTCCTTTATTTGTGGTTGATTTCCTTCCTTTTATTTGCTGCATATCTAACATTCTCCCTCAAATTAAAGCTTTGCAAGCTTTATATATAACATGTGAGGGAGCTGGGACTCTATTTAGTAAAAAACAAATCTGTAGTGTTCCTTTTCAGAGGCTGAATAATCCCTTGATCCCCAAATACCGACCTATCGAGGGTTCATTTGGAAGGGGTTGGACTTCTATCAAGAGCGAGTTCTAACTTTGCTGTGGATTGATCTGAGAGATGCTTCAGTTAGTGGGTTATTCCCTTTAGTTTATTCCCCAACTTTGTGTCTGTAAAGAAGAAGTCTATTCTGGAGTCATTGCCATATTTATTGTTGTGATATGTAAAACCCATGTTATGTCCAGCTGTCTGCCTCCAGGCATCTACTGAGCCTAAATTCTTCATCAAATGACAAATACATTTCCCCATCTTGTGAGAGTTAACTGTTGATCTAGGGGTGGAATTATCTAGGACGGGATCCAACAATTCATTAAAATCCCCGCCAATCAAAATGTACTTCCAGGTCTCAACTAACTGATTACAGACCTCCCTGAGTGAGGTTGGATCATTGGTGTTTGGGCCATTATAACCTATCAGTGAATATCCTATTCCGCAAATTTTGATGTTAGCTTTCAACCACCTTCCCCTAAGGTCAGCAATGTAATTTTTCAGCCGTGCTTGGGTGAATTTTTCAGAAGCATAGCCACCCCTTTCACATTACACCTTTGATTTGTGCAGGCACATTTAATCAATTTTTGGCCTGTTAGAATATTCTCGCATTCCTCTTGTAGTAAATGCATTTCCTGCAGAATTGTGTTTTTACCTGAATGTTTTTGGGATTCTAAAATTTTCCTCCTCCTAGTAGATACCCTAAGACCTTTTATGTTTCATGTTTGAACCCTCGAGCTGTGTTTCTTATTTAATTAATTCTGTTATTTTATTCTTGGTACATTTGTCTTAGTGTTTGGTGTTCTCCCTGTTCTTCCTAGTACCTTTAATCGCAAATGAGGACTTTGTTTTAGTATTTTCTCCCTCATGCTCCCCACCTTGTGTCTAACTAAACTACTTTTTACACTTACTTGTTTTGTTGGTTCCCTAGTATCCCCTGCACCTTGCAGTCCTGGGGATCATTCCCAATGACCATGAGGGGTAGTTCATCATACTCTTGAGCCTCGTCTCTCCGATGTCTACTAGTGTTTCATTTGTATCTGTCGTAGGAGCTCTCAACCTGAAGAGGTTCTTTTATGTTGTGCATCTTGTTATTCTATATTGTCCTTAGAGTAGCTGGAAATTTCAGGTGTGGGGTGGCACCTACTGAACCTAACACCTGAATGTATTTCCCCAACTCCCATTGCTGATTCTGGGTCATCTTAGAAATATCCAACCTAATACAGAAGGACCATTCGTCTTTCTTAAATCTGTTTGTCTTCAAGGCCGCTAAGAGAGTCAGCTTCTTTAATAAATAGAAACGAAAATTAAATTGGATCTTCCTAGGTTTCTCTTTGTTTGGATTTCTTTTGAAAGAGCCCTGGTGGACCCTCTGTATATCGTGATTGTGATCAAGGTCCTTAACATTACCCAAGGGGATACATTCCTAAATTAAGTTTATGATATACTCCTTCACATTCCCACCTTCTGCTCCTTCTGGAATGTTTAGCATTCTTAAATTAATCCTCCTGGAGATATTTTCTAAGGATTCCAACTTCTCTCAGAGTTCTCTTATTCCAGTTTCTATACCTGAATATCTTTGCGATTGGTCTCTACCTCCTCATGTAGTGCCTCTAAGGAAGCTTCCATGGTGCATAGTTTCTTATGAGGTCAGTCATTTTGAGCTCAAGGCTATCACAAGCCCCTTGTATTCTGGCGTGATTGCATTCTGAAATTAGTGTGAGTAATAGGCATTCTATATCTGACCACCCTGTAGAGATTTGTGTTCTGTCCGCCCTCCTTCCCTAGGTGATGATTGTGTCTGCCCTTCTATATTGTCCCCAATGGGAGCATGACCCAGAACCTGAAATCTGTTGGTGAGCACTAATCCTCTGTCTGCCCCTGGATTTGGGTGAACTCTGCTATGCTGTTCCATATTGTGGGTGTTAGTTTGAAAAATCTGTTCTGAATTATTAGGATTAGGGTATTTGTCAATGTCTTGTTAGCCTTAACCTTAAAAAGTGACTCTAATTCTCCCTCCTAGAATTACAGATGCTTCTCAACTGTATTTTGGCTTATGTGCATAATTGTGGGCCCGATTCACAGAACTAACTGAAGAAAAATCCTAAACTTACAACCATTTTGGTATTCACAGAAGGCACTTACTCATTTTGGTATTCACAGAAGGCACTTACTCATTTTGGTATTCACAGAAGGCACCTACTCATTTTGGTATTCACAGAAGGCACTTACTCATTTTGTGAGTTAGGAGTCCTAATTTTAGGACTCCTAAATGCCTTTTGTGAATACCGAAAGTCTTAAAGTTAGGATTTTTCTAATTTTAGGAGTAGTAAAATTAGGACTCCTAACTTTACAATTCCTAAACTGAGAAAAATCCTAACATTAAGACTTACGTTATTCACAGAAGGCATTTAGGAGTCGTAAAGTTAGGACTCCTTACTTCTGTGAATACCGAAATGAGTAAGTGCCTTCAGTGAATACTAAAATAAGTATGTGCCTTCTGTGAATACCAAAATGGTAGTAAGTTTAGAATTTTGTCTTAAGTTAGTTCTGTGCATCGGGCCCTTAGAGTCTGAACTGGGGCAGATAGTGGTGAGGTCTGCGGTATATTAACCAATAGCTCTTGCACTTGATTGGTAGTTGCTACAATTGGAGCTACAATTGGGGGAGATTATCGCCCTGCTCTGCTGGTTACCACTACTTTCTCTCCACTTGTTTTGGAACAATTCTAAACCTAAATGGTTGTTCTTTATTGTGTATCTATGTTTGTTACTTCTGGGTCTTGCTAAGTCTGTGTGCATGGTTCCTGTTTAATTTAGCCAGGCTATCATTTTGCCTGGATCCTTTCTTGTTGCAGTGGAAAGCTTGGCTACTTCTAGGCACGGTACTTTGGCCATAGATCTAGTTCCTCATATTGGACTCATAGATCATTGCTTTGCCTCGTACTGGACTGCTGCGCTTGTGTGCCTCGAGAGCCGCCAACTAGTGCTGACGCTGCCAGCGGTGCCCTGGAAACCAATCAGAGCTAAGATAAGCCAATCCCTATGTAGCTTCTGAGCATCTCGAGACCATGGAGCTCTGAGCATTGCTGGCTCTAGAGTGCGGGGTCATGCAAGGTACAAAGCATGCCTCTGGCCACCCATCCAAACCAACAGGGATTACCAAAGGAAACAGTTGGGAAGAACACAATGTTGACCGTCACAACCTCCCTGGGTAAGAGCAGTAACTTCTGCTGCACTTCGTACTCATAGCACTGGAGAAACGAGAAGCTACTGTCCAGTGTGCTAACATGTTCTCCGGGGGCTTATGAGGGCTTTTACTGGTGCAGCAAAGTTTGAAGCCCTCTGTACATTTTTCTTGTCGATGTCTCTCCATTCTTTGCAATCAATCTTCTTTATGACAGCATGGAGTCGATGATTCTCTACTGTAGTCCCCTTGAACTGTGCCTAAAAAAAACTCCTCATCCTGGGTTTTTTGTAGAAAGCACAGTACCTCCCTTATATGAACTAACATGTTTTGAAAATGAGTTCCTTGCACATGTGTTCAGTTAGAGAAAGTATCAAGATCTTCATCTTTATGAAACTTTCTCATTCATTGCTTGTGGGTCAGATAGCGCTGCTTCCACTTGGTTAATCATGTGTTTAAGTTGTGCCTTAGATATTTGTAAAATATTGTCTTAATTCAAAACTTTTACATTTTTTGTTTTTTGTATTGATTTGCCTCTTGCAGGAGAAGAATCCATTCTGAAACAAGATTTGGCCCAAAGAACCAGTAAGTAAGCAGTGCTACCATTAGCACTTCTATATATACTGATTTCCATGCAACCAAATCTCGTGTTACACGAGTCCTGGTTGTTGAAAAACAGTGTGCTGCCTTCCTGGGTGTACAACTGTTACCACGGATTTTTTACAACGGATTCCATGACCACGGATTTTTTACAACGCAGGTCATGTTACAACGGATCCTTTTACAACGCTATTCACAACAACGCAGGTACTATTACAACGCAATACCATTACATCGTAAGTATAATTATAGGTAAGTTTATCTTTTTGGGGGGTTTTGGGTACAGGGGTATTTTTAGGTTTTAGGGCTGGGTTTGGGTTTTGGGGTACAGGGGTATTTTTAGGTTTTAGGGCTGGGTTTGCGTTTTGGGGTACAGGGGTATTTTTAGGTTTTAGGGCTAGGTTTGTGTTTTGGGGTACAGGGGTATTTTTAGGTTTTAGGGCTGGGTTTGGGTTTTGGGGTACAGGGGTATTTTTAAGTTTTAGGGCTGGGTTTGGGTTTTGGGGTACAGGGGTATTTTTAGGTTTTAGGGCTGGGTTTGCGTTTTGGGGTACAGGGGTATTTTTAGGTTTTAGGGCTGGGTTTGGGTTTTGGGGTACATGGGTATTTTTAGGTTTTAGGGCTGGGTTTGGGTTTTAGGGTACAGGGGTATTTTTAGGTTTCAGGGCTGGGTTTGGGTTTTGGGGTACAGGGTTTTTTTTAGGTTTTAGGGCTGGGTTTGGGTTTTGGGGTACAGGGGTATTTTTAGGTTTTAGGGCTGGGTTTGGGTTTTGGGGTACAGGGGTATTTTTAGGTTTTAGGGCTGGGTTTGAGTTTTGGGGTACAGGGGTATTTTTAGGTTTTAGGGCTGGGTTTGAGTTTTGGGGTACAGGGGTATTTTTAGGTTTTAGGGCTGGGTTTGGGTTTTGGGGTACAGGGGTATTTTTAGGTTTTAGGGCTGGGGTTGGGTTATGGGGAACAGGGTTATTTTTGACATTGACATTTGACTCTGACATTGCTTCTGCGGACCTGTGTATGTGGATTTAGAATGGGAGTAGCTTGGCCAGGGCTGGCCGCTGGTGTTGTATTTGTCTCATCATCAGAATCCATGGTGACCAGTAGTGGGACTGTGTGTGTTTGGGGCACGTGATGGATTTGCTGGCAACACCGGTGTGTCCATATTTTCAACTGCGCTGGTGTCCTGTATGTCCCGGTAGTCACTATCCTTAGCTTCTACACGTTCTGCATCTGTGAGGTTTAACAGTGCAAAACAACATTAATTTATGTCTGTGATGTCATGTCACAGTAATCGATTTTTTGCTTTGTTATTAAATTGAGAATATATTACACTATTTTGAGTTGATTTTTTCCTATTTGTGTGTTTGTCATTGTAACTGCTTGACCTGCCTACATCTCCCATAATGCACTTCCATTTAGAAATACATTGTGAACTGGATGTTCAAAGTGTGCACTTGTGCTGTACTGAGGTGATGTTCTACCTTTATAATTTAGGACAACTGTAACATGCATTTATCTTACCTTCAAATGTGTTTGCTGCTCCTGACGTGTCTAGCTGTGTCATACCAACAACAGCTTCAGGCTGTATTGTGGATTCAACCATGCCCTTCATGGGAGTGTTCCCAGTGTCTGTCGGTGTTCCTCCTCCTGCCTTCCTTGCTTCCTTCAGCGGATCAGCAATGCGCACCTTAGCCCGACTGCGCAAGTCGTACCATCTTTTCTTCAACTCATCGATAGCGCGGTGCGTCACCCCAATGGCATTCACCCTGTTTTGGATCCGTATCCACATTTTGCGTTTCTCCTGCTCTGCCACTTTTAATGATAATTTCCCAAACAGCTTATCATGGCTGTGGACAACTCCCTCAATGAGGGTGTCAGTTTCTTTTTCCGACAATTTCATTTTCCTCTTCCTTCCTGCTTGGCTGTCGTCTGCTGTTTGTGAAGTTTCCATTTTTTTTACAAATGCCAGGTGTTTCCAATGTCTCAATCCCACTCCTGTTCAGCTCCCAGATCTAGCTCCTCCTCTCCCTATGACTGTGCACAGAAAATGAGGCTTCTGCTGCTGACTTCCTGGTTCTGATGTCATCAAGATGCATCAAAAAGCGACTTCGGTATTTGCAAAATCGCTATTAGCGGTTTCGCAATTACCGAAATCGCTATTATTTTTGCGATTTAAAGCAATTCTTTAATTTTTCGCAATTTTTTGGTTGCATCGGGTTTTGAGATTCTTTATTTGCGATTCCTCAAAAATCGCAAATAAAGAATCGCGATCTTAAACAATGATGCGTGTGCCTGATAGAGCTTAATTGAAGGAACAAGACAAGACCAAAATGACAAACATCCAACCATTAGAATCGAAGTTTTTAAAGAATAAACTGTAAAATGCAACTTAAAGGAATAGAGAGTGAAATTTGGGATATCTGGGTCAAATCCAAAAGTTCAGGCCTACCACGATGGAGCGTGGAATGGATACAGTCCAAGATAAGTCTTGCTGAAGTTTTACCTTCTCAAAAATTGTGCCAAGAGTCCAGTTCACTGGAAAGTCTTTTGCTGGAAGCAAAAAGAGCATCGCTGGTAGGCGAGGTGCAAAGAGCCGCTGGGTGTCACAGACCGACAGGCTGTTGGGGTAGTTTCCCCCTTACTTGTTTATACTGTCATTCAATCACATTTTAACAAAATTTTTTGAACCAATAATGCAACCCTTCTTACCAATATGCTTTTTCTGAACTATCCCAATCAGCGCAAAAAGGGTGAGGCATTGGCTATCCATTTATTACATATCTCTCTTCATTCAATTATTATTAGCATAAAAAGAAATGTGACTGCAGTTTCCCCAGTTTTCCTTTGAACCAATCACCCTCTTGTATACCTGATATTATCAATAAAAGGCTTACCTCTATCTCTTTTTTTCCTTGCTTCTGTTAATGTCTTACCCACTTCCTCCCAGAATAGTTGGATGTCCGGAGTCTACCAAAGTAGATGGACTTCATCTGTTTTCTAAAGTCCACACTTTGGGAACCACTTTGTCTTCTGCCCTTCCAGTTTCTAGAGCTTTTCAGAGACCAATGCGCCCTGTACATGGTGAATTGGTGATTTCTCCTAAGAAGTGCTTATTTCACAGAAGACCAAAGTGTAGACAGTGACAACTGCCATAGATGGGGTATTTTTGACGAAGGCAGGTCGCTTTGCAAATCTCCTCTGGCATAGAAGCGGGCCGTCTTCTACTTGTACCAAGATCCAATGTCAATAGGATACCTCTTTGTTCTGTGAACAGGTGAATTCTAGTTACTCCTCCCATTCTGTTCTATCCCCCACCTTAGCCTGCTCCCGAGACTAGCTCACTAGATGGTGGTACCTAAATATGGAAAGCCTATTATTTGTCAGTGGAGATAAGGAGTCCCATGATCTCAAGATGCCCTCCTCAAACAATTGTCCCAATTATACTGTTTCTGGTGATTCCCAAATCTGGGCCTTATTGCTATAATGTGGGATTCCTCAAATCCTTCTAATTTGGATACATATTTTGCATGCAGCACCCAACATCTAATATTTTTAAAATATTGCAGATAAACAAATTTGAAGAGAAAGTAGCTTCCTTCTTGAGAGAGATCTTTTGTAAAGGCGTGGTGTATTGAGGAAATGTTAACGTTTGTTAATAGTAGCCTGAAATTTTGAATTTGGAAGGCCCAGCAGTGTAACTAAAAGTCTGGAAGGGCTATGCAACATCTATTTTCTTTTTGCATAATTTCTTCCAGGCAATTATCACAATCTTGTTGGCCCTTATAAAGCTACCCAGCTCCCCCTGTAATTGTTTTAACCACTCTGCCCTGAAGTGTTAAGGTAATGACCTAAAAATAAAAGTAAACTTCTGGAGGATCATCATTTTGATTTGCTTAGTTCTGCCAAGTATTGAGAGCAGAAGATAGGCCCACGAAGGTTAAAGTTTTTTAGTTTCCAACAAAAGTTTGTTAAAGTTTATTTGGGCCATATTATCCAGGTCTTTCATCAAGCTACCTAATTTCTTTCTTTTACAAGGGATCGTCAGAAGGGTTGTTCCATGTCATAAGTTCTGTTTTATCTTTATTTACCAAATAACTAGAGACCTTCCCAAAGTTGTTTAAAATGTTTAAAATTCCAAGTAAAGAACTCTTGAAATCTCATGTGTAAATCATTAGGTCATCTATGTAGAGTGCTTCCGTTTTAATCCACTCATGACATTAAAAGGGAAGGATTTTCTGTTCTTTCCTGATCCTTCTTGCAAGTGGTTCAATGTATAAGTCAAACAACTAAGGGGATAATGGACACCCTTGTTAAATTCCTCTTTCAATTTGAAATTGCTGTGTTAAACTTTCATTGACTAGAAAATTGCCTCTTGGTGTTCTTTAAATAGATCTTACTGCCTTGAGGAAATTATCTCCTGAGCCACTTTGCTTGATAACTGCTTATGGAAAGTCTGCCAAAGGCCTTAGCGGCATCAACTATCATAATATTCAGAGTTTGTTTCTATTGTCATGTCTATCGCACTACCGAGTCATGGGTCAGTTCATACAGTTGTCTGTTTTTCATGAAACCTTATTGATTTTTGTGGACAAGCCTTCCAATCACTTTATTTAGCCTTTTTGCCAATGTCTGTGTTTAGATCTTGTAATTGTTACTAAGCAAAGATATTGGTCTACAATTATGATTACTGTTGCCTCATGCCATGAAGATACTGAGGGAGTGGCTTTCACATATATGAGATGTCATAGTTTAGTCGAAAATAGGTTTGTGTTTTAGAGCCTGGGCCTGGTTCCTTCCCCTTTATTAAGCCTCTAAATGTTTTTTCTACTTCTTCTATAGTAATTTCTTGATTTAGGTACTGCTGCAGTTCCTTGTCTAATGAGGGGAGAGAATCCTCTTCCAGCCAGTTATCTATCTGTTACTCTGGAGCTGTTGAATCATTAGTATATAGATCTTAGGAGAAATTAACAAAGGCCCGCCTAGTGTCCAAGGGCCCGATTCACAGAATGAACTTACTACTTTTGGCATTCACAGAATGCACTTACTACTTTTGGTATTCACAGAATGAACTTACTCATTTCGGTATTCACAGAAGTTAGGACTACTAACTTTAGGACTCCTAAATGCCTTCTGTGAATACCAAAAGTCTTAAAATTATGATTTTTCACAATTTAGTAGTAGTAAAGTTAGGACTACTAACTTTAGGATGCCTAAATGCCTTCTGTGAATACCGAAAGTCTTAAAATTATGATTTTTCTCAATTTAGTAGTAGTAAAGGTAGGAGTCCTAACTTTACTACTACTAAATTGAGAAAAATCCTAATTTTAAGACTTTCAGTATTCACAGAAGGCATTTAGGAGTCCTAAAGTTAGTAGTCCTAACTTCTGTGAATACCGAAATGAGTAAATTCATTCTGTGAATACCAAAAGTAGTAAGTACATTCTGTGAATGCCAAAAGTAGTAAGTTCATTCTGTGAATCGGGCCCAGAGTCATCTAGACAACAGCCTTTGATCTATTTAATTTCAATTTCTCTGATTAGATTTCTAGAGCAACTCACCCCAATCTTTCAGGCTAGTAACTTCCTGCACCCCTCTACATAAACATAGCGTGCCAGCATACTAGCATTCCTCTTTTCTGCACCACTTCTTCCAGGTAGTCTACTAAGTCTCCCTTTGTTTCTTTAATCTTATTGTTTAAGTCTATTTGCTGTTGGGTGTCATTACAGTTAATCAACTCCTTATAGATCTCTCCGACTTTCAGCTCTAAGTCCTTTATTTGTGGTTGATTTCCTTCCTTTTATTTGCTGCATATCTAACATTCTCCCTCAAATTAAAGCTTTGCAAGCTTTATATATAACATGTGAGGGAGCTGGGTCTCTATTTAGTAAAAAACAAATCTGTAGTGTTCCTTTTCAAAGGCTGAATAATCCCTTGATCCCCAAATACCGACCTATCGAGGGTTCATTTGGAAGGGGTTGGACTTCTATCAAGAGCGAGTTCTAACTTTGCTGTGGATTGATCTGAGAGATGATTCAGTTAGTGGGTTATTCCCTTTAGTTTATTCCCCAACTTTGTGTCTGTAAAGAAGAAGTCTATTCTGGAGTCATTGCCATATTTATTGTTGTGATATGTAAAACCCATGTTATGTCCAGCTGTCTGCCTCCAGGCATCTACTGAGCCTAAATTCTTCATCAAATGACAAATACATTTCCCCATCTTGTGAGAGTTAACTGTTGATCTAGAGGTGGAATTATCTAGGACGGGATCCAACAATTCATTAAAATCCCCGCCAATCAAAATGTACTTCCAGGTCTCAACTAACTGATTACAGACCTCCCTGAGTGAGGTTGGATCATTGGTGTTTGGGCCATTATAACCTATCAGTGAATATCCTATTCCGCAAATTTTGATGTTAGCTTTCAACCACCTTCCCCTAAGGTCAGCAATGTAATTTTTCAGCCGTGCTTGGGTGCATTTTTCAGAAGCATAGCCACCCCTTTCACATTACATCTTTGATTTGTGCAGGCACATTTAATCAATTTTTGGCCTGTTAGAATATTCTCGCATTCCTCTTGTAGTAAATGCATTTCCTGCAGAATTGTGTTTTTACCTGAATGTTTTTGGGATTCTAAAATTTTCCTCCTCCTAGTAGATACCCTAAGACCTTTTATGTTTCATGTTTGAACCCTCGAGCTGTGTTTCTTATTTAATTAATTCTGTTATTTTATTCTTGGTACATTTGTCTTAGTGTTTGGTGTTCTCCCTGTTCTTCCTAGTACCTTTAATCGCAAATGAGGACTTTGTTTTAGTATTTTCTCCCTCATGCTCCCCACCTTGTGTCTAACTAAACTACTTTTTACACTTACTTGTTTTGTTGGTTCCCTAGTATCCCCTGCACCTTGCAGTCCTGGGGATCATTCCCAATGACCATGAGGGGTAGTTCATCATACTCTTGAGCCTCGTCTCTCCGATGTCTACTAGTGTTTCATTTGTATCTGTCGTAGGAGCTCTCAACCTGAAGAGGTTCTTTTATGTTGTGCATCTTGTTATTCTATATTGTCCTTAGAGTAGCTGGAAATTTCAGGTGTGGGGTGGCACCTACTGAACCTAACACCTGAATGTATTTCCCCAACTCCCATTGCTGATTCTGGGTCATCTTAGAAATATCCAACCTAATACAGAAGGACCATTCGTCTTTCTTAAATCTGTTTGTCTTCAAGGCCGCTAAGAGAGTCAGCTTCTTTAATAAATAGAAACGAAAATTAAATTGGATCTTCCTAGGTTTCTCTTTGTTTGGATTTCTTTTGAAAGAGCCCTGGTGGACCCTCTGTATATCGTGATTGTGATCAAGGTCCTTAACATTACCCAAGGGGATACATTCCTAAATTAAGTTTATGATATACTCCTTCACATTCCCACCTTCTGCTCCTTCTGGAATGTTTAGCATTCTTAAAATAATCCTCCTGGAGATATTTTCTAAGGATTCCAACTTCTCTCAGAGTTCTCTTCTTCCAGTTTCTATACCTGAATATCTTTGCGATTGGTCTCTACCTCCTCATGTAGTGCCTCTAAGGAAGCTTCCATGGTGCATAGTTTCTTATGAGGTCAGTCATTTTGAGCTCAAGGCTATCACAAGCCCCTTGTATTCTGGCGTGATTGCATTCTGAAATTAGTGTGAGTAATAGGCATTCTATATCTGACCACCCTGTAGAGATTTGTGTTCTGTCCGCCCTCCTTCCCTAGGTGATGATTGTGTCTGCCCTTCTATATTGTCCCCAATGGGAGCATGACCCAGAACCTGAAATCTGTTGGTCAGCACTAATCCTCTGTCTGGCCCTGGATTTGGGTGAACTCTGCTATGCTGTTCCATATTGTGGGTGTTAGTTTGAAAAATCTGTTCTGAATTATTAGGATTAGGGTATTTGTCAATGTCTTGCTTAGCCTTAACCTTAAAAAGTGACTCTAATTCTCCCTCCTGGAATTACAGATGCTTCTCAACTGTATTTTGGCTTATGTGCATAATTGTGGGCCCGATTCACAGAACTAACTGAGGAAAAATCCTAAACTTACAACCATTTTGGTATTCACAGAAGGCACTTACTCATTTTGGTATTCACAGAAGGCACTTACTCATTTTGGTATTCACAGAAGGCACCTACTCATTTTGGTATTCACAGAAGGCACTTACTCATTTTGTGAGTTAGGAGTCCTAATTTTAGGACTCCTAAATGCCTTTTGTGAATACCGAAAGTCTTAAAGTTAGGATTTTTCTAATTTTAGGAGTAGTAAAATTAGGACTCCTAACTTTACAATTCCTAAACTGAGAAAAATCCTAACATTAAGACTTACGTTATTCACAGAAGGCATTTAGGAGTCGTAAAGTTAGGACTCCTTACTTCTGTGAATACCGAAATGAGTAAGTGCCTTCAGTGAATACTAAAATAAGTATGTGCCTTCTGTGAATACCAAAATGGTAGTAAGTTTAGAATTTTGTCTTAAGTTAGTTCTGTGCATCGTGCCCTTAGAGCCTGAACTGGGGCAGATAGTGGTGAGGTCTGCGGTATATTAACCAATAGCTCTTGCACTTGATTGGTAGTTGCTACAATTGGAGCTACAATTGGGGGAGATTATCGCCCTGCTCTGCTGGTTACCACTACTTTCTCTCCACTTGTTTTGGAGCAATTCTAAACCTAAATGGTTGTTCTTTGTTGTGTATCTATGTTTGTTACTTCTGGGTCTTGCTAAGTCTGTATGCATGGTTCCTGTTTAATTTAGCCAGGCTATCATTTTGCCTGGATCCTTTCTTGTTGCAGTGGAAAGCTTGGCTACTTCTAGGCACGTTACTTTGGCCATAGATCTAGTTCCTCATATTGGACTCATAGATCATTGCTTTGCCTCGTACTGGACTGCTGCGCTTGTGTGCCTCGAGAGCCGCCAACTAGTGCTGACGCTGCCAGCGGTGCCCTGGAAACCAATCAGAGCTAAGATACGCCAATCCCTATGTAGCTTCTGAGCATCTCGAGACCATGGAGCTCTGAGCATTGCTGGCTCTAGAGTGCGGGGTCATGCAAGGTACAAAGCATGCCTCTGGCCACCCATCCAAACCAACAGGGATTACCAAAGGAAACAGTTGGGAAGAACACAATGTTGACCGTCACAACCTCCCTGGGTAAGAGCAGTAACTTCTGCTGCACTTCGTACTCATAGCACTGGAGAAACGAAAATATACTGTCCAGTGTTCTAACATGTTCTCCGGGGGCTTATGAGGGCTTTTACTGGTGCAGCAAAGTTTGAAGCCCTCTGTACATTTTTCTTGTCGATGTCTCTCCATTCTTTGCAATCAATCTTCTTTATGACAGCATGGAGTCGATGATTCTCTACTGTAGTCCCCTTGAACTGTGCCTAAAAAAACTCCTCATCCTGGGTTTTTTGTAGAAATCACAGTACCTCCCTTATATGAACTAACAAGTTTTGAAAATGAGTTCCTTGCACATGTGTTCAGTTAGAGAAAGTATCAAGATCTTCATCTTTATGAAACTTTCTCATTCATTGCTTGTGGGTCAGATAGCGCTGCTTCCACTTGGTTAATCATGTGTTTAAGTTGTGCCTTAGATATTTGTAAAATATTGTCTTAATTCAAAACTTTTACATTCTTTGTTTTTTGTATTGATTTGCCTCTTGCAGGAGAAGAATCCATTCTGAAACAAGATTTGGCCCAAAGAACCAAAAAGTAAGCAGTGCTACCATTAGCACTTCTATATATACTGATTTCCATGCAACCAAATCTCGTGTTACACGAGTCCTGGTTGTTGAAAAACAGTGTGCTGCCTTCCTGGGTGTACAACTGTTACCACGGATTTTTTACAACGGATTCCATGACCACGGATTTTTTACAACGCAGGTCATGTTACAACGGATCCTTTTACAACGCTATTCACAACAACGAAGTTGATTTTAAAAAACTTGCTGCACATGTTCTAATACCTTTTGTAATATAGGGATTTAATGTGGTAGTTGATTAAAAACTTCTCGGATCCCTGGCCACTAGAACCGACTCCCAGAGCGCATTGGTATCCGGGGCGCCTAGAGAGAAGGGTTCGGCCATCTTGGGTGAGGGAGGGGTGGCGCTCGAGATGCAGGACGCTTCCCACCCTCCTCACGCCGGATATAAGATGAAGGCTTCCCGTCCGCGCAGCGGACGAGCGCAGCGGGCGTGCCGACGGCGGGCCGGAGGCGCGCCAGAGGCAAGCCCGTCTGCGCCCGTCCGCGCCGGGACCGGGCCCAGGGCCATGACCCCTGCTTGTCCCTTACCGTATCAGCGGAGCACCTTGCTGCAACTTCGCCCCTCGCCCGCCTCCCGCTGCACCATCATTGACCCGGCACTCATGCCCACAGGTACTAACCTTATTTGTCTTCACTGCAATACCCTCATTCACTTTACTAACAGTACCACCACTACTCCTGCCACTAAGCGCATTAAGGAGAATCATATCACCATGGCCCTCATCAATGCGCGATCCTTGCCTAAACACTGCCAAGAGATCGCCGACCTTATCACTGATCACAATCTTGATGCACTGTACGTAACTGAAACATGGACTGATGAGGCATCGGCCCCAGACCTGGTTACGGCAGTTGCACCTGGTTACACTGTCCATAGGCAGGACAGGGTGAAAAACAGAGGTGGAGGTCTGGCCATCATAATTAAAGATCATTTCGAAATTCGTACCTCTCCCATCCCGGCTTTGTCATGCGAAGCCCTACATTTTATAATAAAATTCTCTCCGTCCTTTAGTTTCAAGGGAGTGCTCCTATACCGTCCTCCGGGGTCCAGAGCAGCGTTCCTGACCAACCTGGGGACGATAACTGAATCTATAGCCACAGATGAGTCCACCACGGTTATGGGCGATTTTAATTTCTACCTCGAGCAACAATACGACAATGATACTATCTCCCTCACGACAGACCTAGAATTAATAGGTCTTAGGCAATTGGTTGACGCCCCGACCCATCAAGCAGGACATACGTTAGATGGCATCTTCACTAACATCGAAAATCTACATGTGACCGACATTCTCCCAATGACATGGACAGACCACTCAGCCATATTCTTTAGCATGACCATCAAAGACTCGCTGAGTAAAAAGACCCCCCACCTCAAGCCTGGTCCTTTCAAAGCTTGGAAGGATTTAAATTACGATAACTTAAACATACTATTAACTAAACTCAAACCAGACCTATCCAACGATCCCAGTGTTGCCACACATCAATTTCATGAATGGCTGAGTGTCGCCACTTCGGAATTAGTACCAACTAAATCCCATTCTAGAAATAGGAATACCCCAACTGCCCAATGGTACACTAAAGAATTAAAAACACAAAAACAACTAACAAGGAACAAGGAGAGACATTGGCGACGAGATTATGATAGCGAAAGTAAGGATAAATACAAAAAGGCCCTAGCCACTTATAAATCCATGATAACAGCAGCAAAAAAGCTCTTCTTCTCTAAACATATAGAATTAGCCAAAAACTCCAGTAAACAGCTATATAATATAGCTAAAACATTATCAGGTAACACACCAGACTTAACACCTCCACCATCGCAATCACTATGCGATGCTCTATCTGAGTTTTTCTTTGAGAAGGTAAATAACATCTACCAAACTTTTACTTCAGAACCAAGCACTACCAGTACCCCCCCTCCTCTGATCACTCTGAGCAATCCTCTGACAAGCTTCACTCCCCTAACCACCGATCAAACTAGGACCATACTGAATTCAGTTAAATCAGGATCAGCCTTGGACCCTTGCCCAACTTCTGTGTTAACCTCGGTCGCAGACACCATTATTCCTGTCATCACCCATGTCTGCAACTCAATACTGAGCTCCGGGTCTTACCCGGATGCCCTGAAAAACACACTGATTAAGCCCTTACTAAAAAAGGTCAATCTGGACAGACAAGAGCTGAAAAATTATCGGCCTATAGCAAGTCTCCCTTTTTTAGCTAAAATCACGGAGAAAGCTATGAACCAACAGCTATCGGACCACATAGAGAGAAATAACCTGCTTGATGACACCCAGTTTGGGTTCCGCAAATACCACGGGACGGAAACCGCTCTCATTAAGGCAGCGGATGATATTAGAACCATCCGGGACCAGGGAGGGACAGCCCTGCTGGTGCTCCTAGATCTTTCTGCAGCATTCGACACGGTTGACCACAAGATCTTGGTCAACCGTGTCGAAAAAATGGGCATCCAGTCCACCGCGAAAGATCTACTGACTTCCTTCCTGGCTAACAGAACCCAGGCGGTCACTCTCTCGGCCCATTCCAATCTGCCAGTCGGTCGTTACCGTGTGGGGTTCCTCAAGGCTCATCCCTAAGTCCGACACTTTTCAACATCTACGTGTCGGACCTTGCTAGTGTCATCAAAGCACATGGGATGAGCCTAACCTCATACGCTGACGACACGCAGCTGGTACTGGCCATCAAGGGTGATGGTCAGGAGGTGGCCGAACGGTTCCAAGCTGGTATGACGGCGATAGGTGAATGGATGGCAGGTAATTGCCTAAAGCTAAACTCCGACAAAACGGAGGTGGTCATCTTTGGCAAGCTCACACCATCTTGGCCCACAGCCTGGTGGCCATCGACCTTTGGCACCCCACCTTGTCCCGCCTCGAAGGCCAGAAATCTGGGAGTCATGTTTGATGACCAACTCAACTTTATGACCCATGCTAACAAGGTAGCTTCCACGGCCCATTACAAACTCAGGATGATTAGAAAAATCTTGCCTTTTCTACCTGACACGGCCGCCAAGACCCTGGTTACATCTCTGGTTCTTACCTCCCTTGACTACTGCAATGGCCTCCTTCTAAATGCACAAAAAAGAGTCACCAAAAAACTTCAGACTGTACAAAACGCGGCTGCTCGCCTGTTATCCAAAAAACCCAAATTCACCCCCATCTCAGATACCCTGAGAACCTATCACTGGCTGTCTATCCAAAATAGGATAAAGTTTAAAGCCATGTGTATAGTCTACAAAGTAATGCAGGACCAGGGACCTCGCTTCCTTAAAGATCAACTAAAACCCTACAATCCAGTCAGAACACTCCGCTCCTCTACACTCAATCAACTAATCACTCCACGCAGTAGAACAGCTACTTGGGGCGACCGTCGCTTTCCTGCTGCAGCCTCTAAGATCTGGAATTCCCTACCTTACTACGTCAAATCCAGCTCCTCACTCCTACAGTTCAGGAAACAACTAAAAACGTGGTTATTTGACCAGTAACTCACATCCTCAGCCCTCCGTACCTACTTCTCAGGATAGACATTACTGCAGTTTAGCGCCGAGACACCCACGGGTATTTGGTTGCGCTCTAAAAATGCCAGTAAATAAATAAATAAATAAATACTATTACAACGCAATACCATTACATCGTAAGTATAATTATAGGTAAGTTTATCTTTTTTGGGGTTTTTGGGTACAGGGGTATTTTTAGGTTTTAGGGCTGGGTTTGGGTTTTGGGGTACAGGGGTATTTTTAGGTTTTAGGGCTGGGTTTGCGTTTTGGGGTACAGGGGTATTTTTAGGTTTTAGGGCTAGGTTTGTGTTTTGGGGTACAGGGGTATTTTTAGGTTTTAGGGCTGGGTTTGGGTTTTGGGGTACAGGGGTATTTTTAAGTTTTAGGGCTGGGTTTGGGTTTTGGGGTTCAGGGGTATTTTTAGGTTTTAGGGCTGGGTTTGCGTTTTGGGGTACAGGGGTATTTTTAGGTTTTAGGGCTGGGTTTGGGTTTTGGGGTACATGGGTATTTTTAGGTTTTAGGGCTGGGTTTGGGTTTTGGGGTACAGGGGTATTTTTAGGTTTTAGGGCTGGGTTTGGGTTTTGGGGTACAGGGGTATTTTTAGGTTTTAGGGCTGGGTTTGGGTTTTGGGGTACAGGGGTATTTTTAGGTTTTAGGGCTGGGTTTGAGTTTTGTGGTACAGGGGTATTTTTAGGTTTTAGGGATGGGTTTGGGTTTTGGGGTACAGGGGTATTTTTAGGTTTTAGGGCTGGGTTTGGGTTTTGGGGTACAGGGGTATTTTTAGGTTTTAGGGCTGGGGTTGGGTTTTGGGGAACAGGGTTATTTTTAATATATATTTACAATTTTAAAAATTAAAATTAATTGTATTAATATGTTTTATTTTTTTAATAATAAATAATTTAAATTAATAATACATTAATAATTATTTACTTTAAATATTAATTTTATTTACTTACCTGTAATTATACTTACGATGTAATGGTATTGCGTTGTAATAGTACCTGCGTTGTTGTGAATTGCGTTGTAATGGGATCCGTTGTAACATGACCTGCGTTGTAATGGATCCGTGGTCATGGTATGCGTTGTAAAAGGACGCGTTGTAACATCATATATCCGCCTTCCTGGCAATAAGCATGCTACCCGCCCTGCACAGGCTCAGAGAACCAATAGCATTTAATAGTCAAAATATATACCTGACCGCAATGGAACACTGGTCGGATACAAAGAGTGGATTGGATCTAGCTGGAGCTTACCTTCGGACCTAGAAGAAATTTTGAAGAAAAGTGTTTTGAGAAGATAAAGTTCAGCGGGGCAAGGCTGTAGGTGGTGTCCGAGGATGAGGCATCATCGTTATGGAGCAGGTAGACAAAGTCGCAGTGAACATTTCTATGTTCGGACTTATTCTCTTTTATGGAAGCCGAAAACCACCAGCAGGACGAAGTGGGAGCCTGTATTTGACAAGAGTTCCAGGAGACCATATACCCCTTTGCCAAATAATTTACTGCTGCAGAGAAAAACATAGCAGGAGCTGCTTAAATTCAGGCCAACCGTTGATGCACCTTGGGAGGACAGAACAGCAGGTTAGTCCAGGACTTCTCTCCATTCTCACACTAGTTCTTAACCAAACATTTTTAAATCCCACATTTTGGATTTTGCTATCTGGGCACTCTTAGTATCACCATCAAGGGTCTAGGAAGCACCACCACCAAAGGTCCAAAAACAAGAGGGACATCACTAAGGGGGTTAGGACTCACTCAGGCCAGGTCCAGGTATAGGTTCAAGATGGCTTGAGCCTTTTCTGTCCCTAAGGCTCCGATCAGGAGGCCAGACACTGGCCCTTGGTGTGGGTCAGGTAGTCTTGAGTTCAATTGATGAATTGGTTCAAGGCAGGGTCTGGGCAGCAAAGCAGTACTTCCAGGTGCAGCAAAGCAGTCTTGTGGAGCGCACAGCAGGCCACAGCAGCAGGCAGTCCGATGCAACTAATTCTACAGGTCCAGAATTTGAAATGAATTATTTGTAAGGGCTTGTGAGCCCCAACGCTCGTACCTACTTCATTTGGGGGCCAATACCGGAGGGCAGTACCATCAACAACTCCACGAGGCACCAGGCTGGCTGTAGTGGGACCCAGTCCCCCAGCAGCACACGGCACAGGAGGTGACGACACCCTCCCAGCGCATTTATCATAACGCCAGCACTCCCACAGCGCGGGACGCACACGGGCGGGCCTGTCCTATGCCAGGAAGAGGCAGGGCAGGGCCACCTCCCTTGGTTTTTCGGCCCTTGTCCGTGATATGCAGAGTGAAAACACAGCAGGCTGTACCATCAAACTGTGAGTAGAAACACACATTACCTGTTTAATCTTAGGATTTGTCACCTAACCCCTATACACCCCTGCAGTGCTTGTGTCCTTGAAACAACAAAGTCGCAAAGGAGAGCAAGTTTTAATTAAACATACCTGTTGACCCAGTTAGGGGCTACGTGTTTAAGAGATGGGCTGGAAAAATATTTTGGCTAGTAAGCAACTAGTGACTGACCCATTAAATACACCCAAGCGGCCCACCACCATTGACAGCTATCAGGCAGTTGCTGAAGGAGCTGTAACTTAAGAAATTGATATGGCGCCTGTCGATCACCTTATTGGGCCTCGACGAAGGGTCTGATGAGAGGGGATGCGCTACTAGCATAAATACTGTAAATATTGGCGAGGCTATGGTGAACGAACAAATAGACCAAGTCGAACAAGTATGAGTTGATAGTGCCCACAATGACCAGATTCCAACAAAAACCAGAGGCGAACAGGGACCGCTACACATTACCCCGGAAGTGACATCTATAAGGACAGAAAGAGTCCTGACTAGAGCCTAAAAATCAGCCGCCAAACGGAAGCAAAAGTCCCCGATCACCCCCTGAACCCCAGATGAGCTCATATCATTGGGAGAAGGCTCTGAAGACCACAATCAAGTGGACTCACAAATTTGGACACGCTTTTTGGACAAATTATCTACTGTTGTTAGTAAAATAGTAAATCCACTTAAAGAAAGGCTGAGTAGGGTGGAGGAAGAAATGAAAAAAGTTAATGAGGGTGTTGGATTCCAACAGGTTGAGAATCGTAGAAAATTAGGTAAGGATCTGAGTGTAATCCCTTGTGGCCAGCCCCACAGTTTGAAGGAGCCACTGGATCCAGACCAGATGTGATAAGGACCAGTGATGTATCTAAATCCAGCAGTAATGCTATTAGGGGTAGGCGGAAGACAGTACCTCACCAAGGTCCTAACCAATAACCTCATAGCACTGAGAAGAATTCACCCCCACAAGACCTAGTTACTATTAATCTACCACCGCAAATTGTCCATATGTGGTAATTTTGGTTAATGTTACTCCACTTAATGAAGGGTCTATGGAAACCACAGAATGCTTGACTCACAAAATGGTTCACTGGTTAAGCAAAAAAGACCTATTCACCCTAGAGTCAACAAGATCTTGCTCACAAGGAGAGTAGGGTGGATTTGCCCATTGGCAATAGATTATATGTGTGTGTTATAATCAATTTTTGAAATGCCAGTAGTGCAGGAAGTATTCTTAATAGGTCAGGGATTATACCTGTCGAGCCTGCAGCTATGAGAATACGCCCATTGTTTTTTTTTATCGCCACCTGAGGTATATTGACCAAGATCACAAGGGCGCATTGGATTTTCAAACTGAGAGGCCCAACCAAAGTTCGTACCCCTACTGCGCCCCGACTTTTGTAATGCATAATAGATGTGAAGCACTGAGTGGTCTAGATGACAATGAGTGACTCAGTACCGAGCCAAGTGGTGCAGGGGGCTTTAAGGATCAGCAACCTCTGCATGATATGGATATTTCTAAGGTTAGAGAGGAGTACCACCATTAGAGGACCAAGAGAGTTCCTAATGGGGTGGTTGGCTAACAAAAGGAAAAAATTCATCCTTTTGTTAAAAACCCCTCACTCACCATCCTAGTGGTGACATGCTTCATCATTGGGGTCCACCCTGGCGGCCTAGCGTCACCAGGGTGTGCTACAACACCTGAAATACAGTGGAGCAGGTTGTGAGTGTAGGTGCAAAAAAAGGTGTGTTAAAAATTGTCCTGGTTTAACTTAGTGGGAAGATAAATTTTATTTACAAGTAACTGGACAATATTAAAAGGGTGAGGCGAGATACTGTGAGGGTAATTAAGGCCAAAAGTATCTCTATATGTGTGCTGGTCTTTATGTTTCCATCAGAGATGGAAAATACCAGGTTTTTATCAGGAC
Organism: Lissotriton vulgaris; assembly: GCF_964263255.1. NCBI lineage: Eukaryota > Metazoa > Chordata > Amphibia > Caudata > Salamandridae > Lissotriton > Lissotriton vulgaris. The sequence goes on along the minus strand of NC_141696.1, from coordinate 761,968,661 downwards.
CGTAAAGAACAGAGAACTGGACCGTATGTGCCCCCCAAAAGGCATACCCAATCCTAATTCCTTGTGAACCAATTAGCAAAATTCTGAGCCATTCACTGTAAATATTTCACTTTGCTCGCCCTGCGCCGTCCGTCGCTGTTCACTTTCTCACTTACGTTGCCACACATAACTTGAACATATTGAGCACCAAGGGCCAGATGTAGGTAAATGTAATTTACTGATTCTAAAATACTGAGTCATACCGAATCGGTATTTCAGAATCGGTAAATGAGATGTAGATAAAAAATCGGTAAAAATGACCAATTCGAAATCACTCGGTATCTGAAATCGGTATTTACCGAATCGGTAAATACCGAGTCGGTAAAATCCGATTCGGTAAAACCCATAAATTCCAACGGGCCCATGGCCCATAGGAATGAATGGGTATTACCGAATCGGAATTTACAGAATCGGTAAATACCAAATCGGTAAATTCCGAATCGGAAATTCGAAACTGACAAACATGTGAGCCTGTGAACCAATCAGGAACTCCAACCACACCCAATCCCTAAGGTACTGGGGAATCAACCAATCAGAATCAAGCACCCCTCCCCAGTACCTGGGACTGGCCACGCCCATGCAGGAGCAGAAACCAACAGTCAGGAGAGCAGGAGGACAGAGTGAGGAGCAGGCTTCCCTGAGCTAACCAACACAGCACCATTGAGAGTCAGGATGCTGCAGAGCGCAAAAGGAAGCAGAAGTTCAGCCATGAAGAACTGCAGGTGCTTGTTGCAGAGGTTGTGAGAAATTACAGCAAGATATTTGGGAAGCAATCACTGCATGAAGCTGAGGCCATCAAGCGCAGCACCTGGATAGACATACAAGGCAAGGTAAATGCCATTGGTGTCACCCACCGTGAACTAGAAGATTTGAAAAAACGGTGGTATGACATCCGCATCATCTCTAAAAAGAAATTAGCTGCCCACTGCAGGGAATGTGCTGCAACAGGGGGAGGAAGAAACCGAGCCCCACGACTCACCAACATAGAGGAGCTGGTGGAATCCACCCTTGAGCCTGAATGCATCCACGGCATTGGGGACGCAGACAGCTCTGCAAGAGCTGCAAAGAAACAAGGTAAGATGCAAGTACATTGTCATTTTTCCATTTACCTATTCCCTCACACACTCTGTGTGCCTACATCATACTCCAGAACAGGTTTTACCAATGTCCTGCAATGCATCATGGGAAATGTAGTCATGGGTAGATACCTCTAAGCAGTCTGCATGCCATGCAGCAAGGGAAGCAGCAGACTACTAGCATAGGCAAATTGAGAGACAGGCAAATGTGCAATAGTAGTGTGTTTAATCATGAGACACAGGTGAACCACTCCACTGACACAATGTCCATGTCTGTCCACAGGAGAGTCAATGTGCAGCACAGCAAAGGACAGGGAGAAGAGGAGGGAAGAAGCTGGACCCAGCACATTACACAGAGGGAAGGACAAAGAGCAGGCAGCCAAGTCACCTGAGGAGGCAACAGCACCACAGCCACAGTCCCCTCTGTTATTTGGGAGTCAGGAGTCAGGAGCGGCTGCACAGTCCCCCACCCCCACAACACCATCCCCAGTGCTGGAAAGGGCAAGGCGCCTTGATGTGCCCCCTCGCCGAATACTGGAAACATCGGAGGAGGAGGAGGAGGAGGAGGAGGAGGAGGGTGACATGGCCATCCTCACACAGGATACAGCCAACACTGAGCAGCTGCCCACTCCCACAGCTTTGCGAGCCAGTGTCCGAGGACGAAGGCCACGGGAGGCAGATGATGTGCGTCAGGATCAGGGGGTCGTCTGCGGACTGGAGGCCACAATGGTCAAAGTACAGCGCCTGCAGGCGAAAGCAATGATGGGGGTTCAGAGGCAGGCACGCACAACAAACAACAAGCTTGATGTAATAGGCAAGGGCATTGGAGACATATCCGAGAGCATGCAGTCAATGGCGTCTGGCATGTCCGACATAACACAGTGCATGACTGTCCTGTGTGACAAGTTGGACAGGGACCATTTGGAGAGACGCAAGGCTCGTGTTGATGTGCCACAGCAGACAAAAGCCCTGAACAGATTTGCAACTGCTACCACCGTGCTGTGCAGACGGTCAGTGGCGATGCAGGATGCCATTGTGCAGTGCTGCAGCAATTTATCAGTGGGAATGTCCAGAATGACCTCTGCAATGGAGCTCATGCTCGCACAACAGACTGCCACTCGGGGTGACACATGTGTGGGGGAAAGTGAGGAGTCCACCAGCAGGAGTGGCGCAAGCACTCCTGTACAAGAAGTACATAGGAGCGGCAGGCGTCAGGCAACTGATACAGGCCACACCGAGAACATTGACACACAGCCACAGCAGTCCCGCCCTGTTGTCCGTGGCCGTAAACATTGACTATGCCCTCCACCCAAGGAACAGGTCACGGTGGTGTTAACCGTGTCAACACAGTTATGGACATTTTAATATCGTGTGAGCAATGTGTGCTATCAATGCAATTGCGTAGTGAATATTAAACTACGTACGTCATGAACTTTGCCTGGCTGTGTCTCATTACTCACTCCGAAATATTGCTGTGTGACCTCTTCCCGTCTCAGTCTCCCATCTGTAGCTGCTGCTGCTACTGTACCATGGGGCTCTGCCAGTTCTGTGTCATCATCAATGTCCTCATGATGTGTGATCTCCACCTCTGTGCCTTCCTTGGTGGCGAGATTATGTAACATTGCACAGGTCGCAATGATTTTACAGCAGACGATTGGGGTGTACTGGCGTGCCCCTCCACTCTTGTGGAGGCAGCGAAACCTCCTCTTAAGGAGTCCAAATGTGCGCTCCACAACGTTGCGTGTAGATCTGTGAGCCACATTGTACCGCCTTTCACTCCTGGTGGATGGGTTGAGGTAGGGGGTGAGCACAAAGGACCGCAGGGCATATGCACTGTCACCTAGGGGGGAAAAGAATGACATTAATTGCATGTACATGATACATAGATCTGCTGTGAGTGTCATGGTGTGTCAATGTGATTTACCTAGCAGGTATCCATTTCCAAATTCCCCGGCAAGTAGGCGTGTGTATATTCCACTATTCTGGAATATGTACGAATCATGGGTACTTCCAGGGAACTTCGCAACGATGTCTGTGATGATGTTCCCTGCGTTGCATATGACCTGTACGTTGATGGAGTACGTTGACTTGTGGTTTCTGTATATGTGCTCTGTGGCTGCAGGTGGACAGAGTGGCACGTGGGTGCCATCAATGCAGCCTATCACGTGAGGGAAGTGTGCCAGGTGATAGAAGTCTGTCTTGGTTTTTGCTAGTTCCGCTGGTGTATCAGGGAATGAAATGTAATGCTCCATCCTCTGCATCATGGCGTCAAGAAACCTCCTGAAGAAGCGGGACAGGCAGCTCTGGGACACACCACCCACTGCAGCTATCACACTCTGATAGCTCCCAGAGGCCAGCAGGTGTAAGCTACATAGCACCTGGACATGGGGTGGGATGGCGTGGGCCCTGGGTGTTGGGTGCTCCAGGAGTGGGTGTAGGTCCCTGATCAAGTCCTGGATGGTGTCGGAGTGTAGCCTGTACCTCTGGAGTATTTCAGGCTCTGTCAGTTGGAACAGTGTTATCCTCTGCCTGTACACTTGTTCCTCCCTTTGCCATTCTCTCTCTTCTGCTGCCTGTAGTCTTTGCCGCCTTGCTATGACGTAGAAAGCCGCCATTATGGTTCCACAGGTGCATTTTGGGACTCTTTTTATGGCCTTCACCTGGTTACCACCTGCATTCAATCCATGGTGAATACCGACCCATAAATACCGAATTTCTGTGAATTCGGTATTTTTGAGCTTTCCTACATCTCCATGGCCATTTTTTACAGTTTCTTATTTACCAATTCGGAAAATAAGAAATCGGTAATTATGAATTCGGTATTTTCCGCCTCGGTAAAAATACCGACTCATATTTACCGAGTCAGATTTTTACCGGCTCATGTTTTCCGATTCGGTAAATAATATGCTCCTATATCTCATTTCATGGATACCGGTCGGTAACAGCCTAAATTACTGATTTCCGGCTGTTACCGACCGGTATTAGGCTACCTACATCTGGCCCTGAGTGCCTTTCAGAGGTATTCAGCACCTGAATAGTCGGACTTTGTGAACACTACCTTGAACGTTACATTGGATGACATGTGCAATGTGACCCTGAACTGTTTAAACCTCCCCAAAAGGACAACAAAATAAAGTGAAGGGAATCTTTTATTGAGAAAAATCAGTGAACAAACAGAAAAAGGAAGAGATTTGAACTGTGTCCATTAGATATTTGTTATTTTAGTTTGTTATTTTACAGAAAACTAACCTAGGTCCAAGCTGAAAGTTACAGAAGCATAGGGCTAAAATTGTAGAAGAATGCAGAGTAGGGTTAAGGATTGTCTGGAATAGGAGCTTAGCAGAAGAAGAAAGAAGATAAATAAATAAATAACCACACTAAAGAAACTATATACTAAACTTCATCACAAGCTATTGACCATGTGCTTTGAACTGACACAGAGAATGTGATGCATTAGAAATAAATGTAAATATATTTTGGGTTCAATTGGGTTAATAACTGTAATAATGATCCCTATAGAACTGATAGGATTTTACTCTGCACCACAATCAGAGCTTAAAGACAGGAACATTACTAATTTCCATTTTTTTTTTTTTAACATCATTTTTATTGCATCACCAATATAAATGTACAGACAATACAGTTGTCAGTTACAATATAACATGCACAGGCTTAGTATGAACCATTCGATCTCCATTCGGGGGGTCACCTCAGCCTTGGCGCGGTTGACATCATCCCTGCCCAGTTCTTGTAGCTCCTTACAATGCCTAATCGATTCCTTAAGCAAATAACCCTGGGTTGCTTTTGCTGTTTTCTCCCCTCCCCCTCCCCAAATTTCGGTACCCCAACGTCCCTCCAAAGCAGCCTCCTACCCACCCTCCCCCGTGGTCGCTCTGCGCTGGACTAACAGTGTTGAAGTGTCCGGTGTGATGCAGGAGGAAGTAATCTTTCACTAATGTGTGTTCTCCTGTGTAGTGATGGGGTCCGCCCCGTCCAGTTCGCTCTCATCATCCTGCCCCTCATCGTCCACATCCCGGAGCGCCTGCACCATCACTTCCCATGCAGTCGCCCTTTCCAGAGCTTTCTCATCATTCAACCTCCATGCCATCTGGTACCGTAAGGTACTTTCACACGCGGCCCATCTCAGGCATTCCCCATACCATCTTTTATACGTGGGCCCCGCTTTGGACTTCCAGTTCCTTGTGATCTCCCGCTTGGCCAGAATAAGCCCCAAGTCCATAAATTTACTAGTCATCTTGTTCCTAGGCGTGTGCGGGAACCAGTGGAGGACACCGACCGCTTTGGTAAACTGGATATCCCTATCTGTCGCGACGTTAAGGGCCCGCCCAACTTCCTGCCAATAGTCTCCCAGAGAGGGGCAATCCCACAGCATATGGCACAAATCCGCCCCAACTGTATTACATCTGGGGCAGGCAGCGTCGGTCGCCCCAAAATACTGTTGGATTTTCCCGGGGGTGAGGTATGCCCTGTGGATGATATAGAAATGAATCAATTGAAACCTGGCATTTCTCGAGCTCTTCCGTGCCCGCCTTAGCAACTGGCCCCAGGTCGTGTCTGGTATCTCCACCTGAAGGTCCAGCTCCCACTTGGCCTTTAGGGCCGCCAAAGGCTGCAAGGCCTCCCGCTGCATCCTAGCGTACAAGCACGTGACAGCCTTAAAGGTTCCCGCCGCCATCATGGTGTACTGGCAGGCCATCGAGGTGCCTGGCTCCTGCAGCCCTTCCCCCCAGTGAGCTTGCATGGCGCCTGTGACTGCTGCGTGCAGCAAGTAGTCGCCCCTCGGAAGGTCAAATCGCTCCTGCAGGCCCTGGAACGGCAGCAACACCCCATCTTCGTAAAGGTCACCCAACATTTGTATTCCCGCCTCCTCCCATCCTAGTAAGCGCGACCAGTCGCCTCCATGCGGGAGGGCGGTGACCATCCCCAGCGGAATTTCGGGGGCATACATAAAGCGGACACCCGCCCGCTTACGGGCCCGGTCCCAGCAAAGCCGGAACGTCTGCTCCTCGGCCGTTAGGTCCCCCACCCGGAGCTTCTGGTGCAGCGTAATATATGCCAGCACATGTCGCGGGGTACCTTCCATCCTCGCGTCCTCGGGGCCTCTATACACCCTCGCCACCTCCTGAGTAAAGGTCTGCAGCTGCGCGGCCAAGTAGTATCCTTCAAAATCCGGCACCGCCATCCCTCCATCATCTTTGGGGCGCAACAGGTTGTCGAGCGCTATGCGCCTCCTTCCCGTGCCCCACAAAAAGGCTATGACCAATGACCTTAGGCGTTTGAAAACAGAACTCGGGACCCACACCGGGAGCGTCCTAAAATAGTACAAAAGTCTGGGCAGTGCTATCATCTTAAGCAGGGAGATTCTACCCGCCAAGGACAACGGCAGAGTTGCCCAGAAGTCCATGGACCCCCGCAGAGCGTTGATGCAGCGAGTGATATTGCCATCCAGGAGGTCGGACGGGGTATGGTAAACATAGACCCCCAAATAGTGCAGGCAGCACGGCTCCCACCGGAGTTCCTGAGCAGTGAGCGGGCACGGTTCATCCGGCCTCAGGGGGAACAGACAGGATTTAGGCCAGTTGACCCTCAGGCCCGACAACCGGCCGAACTGCCCCAGTAGCTGCCGCGCCCCTTGAAGTTCGGGGCCCGCATCGGCCAAAAACATCAGCAGGTCATCTGCGTACAGGGATATGAAGTGCGGTCTCCCCCTAAATGATAAGCCTGCGTAGTGGCGGCCCAGTCTGGCTTCCGCCGCGAAGGGTTCCATCGCCAACGCGAATAGGAGCGGGGATAGGGAACAACCCTGTCTAGTGCCACGTTTAATCGGGTACTGTCCCGAGATCAGTGTGCCCACCCGAACCCTCGCTACCGCCTCGGTGTACAGGACCTTGGTCCATTTTATATATCCGTCCCCCAGCCCGAAGCGACGCATCACCTCATACAAGTACCCCCATTCAAGGCTGTCAAATGCCTTCTCAATATCAATGGAGAGGACAAACGGGGAGACGGCGTCAGGCCAGTCCGCACCCATCAGTCTCGTGAGCCTACGAATGTTATGAGTGGTGTTACGTGTTGGTATGAAACCACACTTGTCACCGTGAACCAGGCTTGTCATGTGCACCAGCAGTCTGTTGGCCAGAATTTTACTGAGGATCTTGTAGTCCGTCGTCAGCATAGACAACGGACGATACGAGGACAGAGCCGCACTCTCTCTGCCCGGTTTCAGGAGCGGGATCATGAGGGCCTCGCGCATGGAGCCCGGGAGTCGGCCCTTCGCCTGCGCCTCGTTGTACACCTCGCGCAACCGTGGGGCAAGGTGCTCTAGGTATTTACCATAAAATTCGATTGGCAGTCGGTCGAGTCCCGGGGTCTTATTCCTAGCCATCTGCTTTACAGCACAACCTATTTCCCCAAGAGAGATGGGCCTACCTAGCTCTTCCGCCTCCGAGTCCTACACTCGCGGCAATTGTAACCCGTCTAAAAATTCTTCAAGCTCGTCCGCCCCTCCCGTTCCACCACTCTCATAGAGCCCCTCATAATAAGCACGAAACTTATTCAGGATCCCGGGTTGAGTGTGGCAGGGCTCCTCCCCTGGCTCCTGGATCCCCATGATCGGCACACCCCTCCGGACGGGGTTAGCAAGCCAAGCCAGCATCGACCCCGCCTTATCACCTTCCGCATGCGCCCTTGCCATGTACTCCTTGTGATCAAAACTGCGCAGCCGCTCTAGCTCTACCGCCAGTCCCTCCCGTGCCCCGCTAAGCCCCTCCTGCAACTCAGGGTGATTCGGGCGCCTCTTCTCCAGGTCCCTCAGCCGCGTCTCAGCCTTATCTAAGTCATCCAGCAGTGTTTTCCGAGCCCCTGCCGTGTGACCAATACAGTGTCCCCGCACCACCACTTTAAACGCATCCCATTTGACCGCCCTAGTGGAGGCCGAGCTACTGTTCACCTCAAAATATCTCTCAATGCGCTCACCCAGGGCCTCCCTGAACAACAAGTCATCCAGGGTGTCAGGTTGCAGGCGCCATGTTGGCACACAGTTAACAGTCACCATCCATTCCAGAGATATCAACAAAGGGTTGTGGTCCGATAGCGTCCTGGCCAAGTATTCCGCCCCTCCCACCGCGGGGAGCACACACGCCGAGCAAAGAAACGCATCCAGTCTCACGTGCAGGTCATGTAGGTGCGAGTGAAAGGAATAGTCCCTAGTGGTGGGGTGCAACGCCCTCCATGCATCCGTGAGGGTCCAGCTTTCCTGCCATTCCAACCTACGCTTAGCGACCCTATGCACTGGGGACGCGCGCAGCGGGGGTGGGATCTATCTAGTAACACATCCTCAACCGAGTTGAAGTCCCCCCCCAAAAGGACCGGCCCTGCCAAATAACCCGCCAGTTTGCCCGAGATGGTAGACAAGAAGGCGGGTAGGTCTACATTAGGAGCATACACATTGCAGAGAGATATCACCCTGCCTCTCAGCCTCCCCTCCACCGCTACATATCTGCCCTCCGGGTCCACCACTGACTTCGAGACCTGGAAGGGGACCCCCGCCCGTATCCAAATCAGTGCCTCCTTGCAAAAGCCGAAAATGTCGTGTAAAATAACTGCCCCCTCCAGCGCCTCTGCAGAGCAGCCCCCTCCTTCTTGTTAAGATGCGTCTCCTGCAGGAAAGCTATATGAACCCCCCTACGTTTGAGGTACGCCTGGACTTTATGTCTGCGCGTCATGGACTGCATACCCCGCACATTCCAGGTCACACATTTCAGCGCCCCAGTACTAGCCATCCCCCCCTACACAACCGGACCAAAGAGCAAAGAACAATGTCTGCATAAGTCCCGCGACCACGGGTCCACCCACCCACCCTCTCCAAACAGGAAGCTGAACCCCTCCAACAACAACTACCCCCCGAGCAACCCCAACTGCTCGCATCTCCCACCCCCCCAGGACAGGCCCCCCCTCAACTGGAAGTACCCCCATCCAAACCAACACTCCCGACCACCCCTCAAGGAAAGGCGGCAATAGTAGCAGTCCCCACTGCGGTGACCTTAGGGGCCAGTAAGGCGTGGCTCAATGCAATGTAACCTCAAAACAAATCAGCCCCGTGCACTCCATCCCACAATCCCCCACCTTACAGCCCCCCAAAACCTCAATCAATAACGTTCCATTGCTGCGGGCCCAGTGCCCCGGTGTCCAACCAACGAGGTCCCTCCACCAGTTCAGTTCAACACGCCTCCAGTATCTCCCCCGAAGTCTGCGGCGTCACAATGGGGCCCCGGGCTCCACCGAATTCCGACTGTCCAGTCTCTGAGCCCGTGCCCGGGTCTTCCGATTCCGTGCCCTTCCCGGACCGACTCCTGGCGGTCCTAGATAAGTCCACTACCGCCTGCAGTGCCGCCTGCCTCTCCGCCTCCGTCTGCGACACCGATGGTTTTCCGGTCCTCTTGCGGTTCCTCCTGATCCGTTGGGATTGCCTGACCGGTTGCGCCACCTTAGCCTCCTCCTCCCTGGCCTTAGCACCATCCGTACCCGCTTTGTAAGTGTCCCACCAGTCCCAGGCGTCCGCAGAGGTCGTGAAGAATAATGTTTTCTCATCCACCACCACTCGTAGCTTGGCAGGGAACAACAGGGAGTACTTAATGCCTTCCTGGCGGAGCTCCCGTTTGAGGGACAGAAAGTTTGCCCGGAGCCGCTGCGTCTCAAATGTATAGTCCGGGAACATGGTGACTCTGTTGTTATCCACTTGAAACGGCCCCACTTCCCTCGCCCTCTGTAGGAGCCAGTCTCTGTCCCGGTAGTGGAGCAACTTAAACACCACTGGGCGAGGAGGAAGGCCCAAGGCTGGCGGGCGCGCTGGAACTCTATGTGCCCGCTCCAGGGAGAAGAAGGGGGACAATCCTTCCGGTGCCACCTCCGTCCGCAACCAATTATCAAGGTAGCCCACCATGTCGTCGCCTTCGATTTTTTCCGGCAGGCCCACTAGGCGAACGTTGTTGCGCCTGTTTCGGTTTTCCGCATCCTCGGCCCTCCTTTCTAGCACCTTCAGACGATCCATCACGTCCGCCATCTGGGCCTTCATTGTGGCTTGGCCCGGGGCTAATTCTTTAAACGTGGTCTCCACGGACTTCACTCTGTCCTTAAGTTTGTCATGGTCGGCCTTCAGGAGGCCCAAACCCGTCGCCACCTGAGCTATATCCTGCTGCAGGGCGTCCTTTGTGGTGGCGATGGCCTCCAGGATACGATCCTGCATCCGCTGCAATGCCGCTTGGTCTCGCTCCGCTCCCTCCGCGGCCTCAGTATCGGTCGCGCCATCTCCCTTCCCTTTCGTCTTCCCCATCTGGGCCGGCTCGTTCGGTGGCCTTCGGGCACTGTCCTGGACGTCCTCCGTTTGCCGTTGGGTTCCACCCCACAGCAGGGCTCCCAGGTCCGAAGTTATCTCCAAGATGCAGGAAACACTGAGTGATCGCAGCCCGGCCGGCGCCAGTCGTGCCAGGGGCCCAGGGTTCTCGCTGCTGGGTCACTATCGCACTGTCGTCGCCCCTACCAGGGGGAGTCCCCAGTCACCGCCCGAGGGCGCGCCCAAGGTCCACTCAGCACCTGGGGGGAGAGGCGCGATGCAGCCGTCAACACCCCTGTGTCACCAGGGAGCAGTCCTTAGCAGGTCTCCAGGCAGATGTCTCCGTCGCTTCAGAGCCTCATGCCCTCGCCGCCATTTTGGGGTCCGCGACTTCTCGCCTGGGTCCAACTTTCAAAGCCAAACTATCGCTGTGGAATGGCTCGGTGTCGACTTCCGTGGGCCCCGGGCCCTCCGCAGTGCCTTCCAGTACCGGATGATACTGGTTACATCGGGGTCCGATCAGATATTCAGGATATTTTCCGGGATCGAGCACGGAGCTCCGAGCTCACGCTGCCTACCTCCTCGGCATCCAAGCCACGCCCCCCACATTACTAATTTCCATCCTTACAGTGCTAGGGAAGATCCCTTTGGTTACTCATTTGTAAGCTACAAGAAGAATGATTATTCTACTAACGTCGAATCTAGGTTAGTACAAGAATCAACTAACGCAATGAACGGAAAAGATTGCTACGTCTGCACATACTTATCTGCACCGGTGTCGGAAGAGTTTTCCTACCATAGCATACCTTTATCCTGTGCTATTTCTTGCAGTATCTTATTGTCATTAGTTTATAGGAGAGGACATTTTGAGTACTTTTACTCTAATCATGAGCTAATACGTTCCCAAGTACATTAATGGAAAGCACAAACTTACACTCACAAGCAAAGGAAATGGATACAGCCTGGTACAATTTCTTTCCCAGCTGACCTATAGATAGTGTAAAGGCATACAAAGACAATCTAACCAGTTTAATGCGACCCATAGAAAAGGCTTACATGATGATTTTAGAAGAAAGATATTCTAACATGACACACATTTAAGAAAGTGGGTTTCTCTTGCAGTAATCCCCTCCACACTTTTTGCCAGACTACTGATGCACTTTGACATGATGTGTCCTGGGTCCCTGCCAATCAGGTTCCAAGGGCCTCTGTTCTTTACCAAAACTGCACCTTTGTAACACCAATTGGCACTTCTCGGGCCACATGCAGTCCCTTATAAAAGGTACCATGTGTATCAAGGGCACTGTGACCAGGGAAGGCCTCTAATGATTGCAGCATATATTGTGCCACCCTTAGAGGTCCTGTACCTTAACACACACACACACTGCCGTTGCAGGCTGCATGTTTTGGTGCAAAAAAAAATGAAGAGTCGCCATAGCGCACACACCTGTGTGCCATACCTGCAACCCACTGCCTATGGTATAGGTAAGACGCCCCTCTAGCTGGGTGCACCATAGCACTGGTGAGGGTACAGTTGCATGAGCACTGTACCCCTACAGTATCTACGTCCATTCTTAGACATTGTAAGTGCAGTAAAGCCATAAAGAGTATATGGTCTTGGAGTTGGTCATTACAAACTCCACAACACCATAATGGCTTCACTGAATTCTGGGAAGTTTGGTAGCAAACTTCTCAGCATAATAAACCCACACTGATGTCAGTGTGGGATTTATAATACCATGCACTCAGAGGGCATATTAGAGATGCCCCCTGAAAAGCTACCAGCCTCTGATGGGTTCCCTGACTGGTGAACACCAGCCTTCCACCACAAGACATTTTTCTGGACCCCTGGAGTGGGAGCCTTCACTCCCTGAGCCCAGAAACAAATCCTTTCCTGGGCGGAGGTGGTCACACCTCCCCCAGGTCAGGAAGAGCCATCTGTGGCAGGGGAACTTCAATGGTCTTTGTAAAGCAACCCTCAGCCTCTCCTGCTATCAGGAGCAGGTCCCCTTCCTATCTCCCCTCCTTTTCTGCAGGAAGACAGGTAGGAAAAATTAGAACATCCCAGAAGGTGTGCCCACCTCTGCAAACCCCACCCCTCCCGTGGGGGAGAGGAGGTGAAGCCTGCTCTTCAGTGCCTGCCATCTTGAAGATGGGAGGCACTCTTTAATCAGTGTTAGGAATTTTTCTCACTTCCCCATGTGGGGTGAGCACACCAAGGGTGTAGATACCCTAAGGTCAGTAGCCCATTGGCTACTGACATGAGAACCCTAAAATGCCCCTAAATACTTTATTTAGGGGGCAGCCTTGAATCCCAAAGGGAGATTCTGGCAACCTAGTAAGAAGGACAAAGGGAGAAGCACAGCAGAGGAGACTGCAGAGACGAACTGACTGGGCCCAGCCCTACCATCCAGTCTGCAGTTTCCAGAGATCCTGTGCCAAAAATCACCTTGTCCTGCAGCCAGTGACCTCCAGAACCCCTGGAAGGACTGACTGCCTTCAATACAGACCGGATCTCCTGTAAACAGCAGCTCTGTTCAAAAGAATCACCCAAAAAAGACTCAGCCTGCTGAGGACAAGGAAACTCAACATCTGGAACCACCACTGCACCCGATGCCTATGGCTCGAGTCCGAGTGGCTCACATGTCCCAGTGAGGTCCCCCAGCATTCCAGAGTCTGAGTCCACTGTGGGTTTACCCCTCCAGGACTCCCCGACATCGCCTGCAGTCTCTACACGGAGACTCCACAACCGTGAGTGGCCTGGGAAGGTGAAATGCGAACTCAAAAAGTACCCCTGCATCCAGCCACCTTGGAGAAGAGAACCCGAGGTACACCTACAGCCCGAGCCCTCCAACTTACCTGCCCAGGTGTTGGTTCCTCCCAGAATACTTATGGACTGAGCATGCAGCCAAAATCCAAAAACTGCAACTTCCATTGAAAACTACAGGGCACACAATGCCAAATCAGCACTCTACACCTGCCCGTCCCTGTGATGCTGTGGGTGTACTTTATGTGCTAACTCAGGTCCTCCGTTGCCCTGAGCTTAACACCAGGAGCTTCGCTCCCTCACCTTGTGGCCTGCTCGTCATCAGCCACCAACCAGAGGCCCTCAATCCCCAATTGGATAATATTGAGCATCAGCACTCTGCACAGGGCTGCCCTAGTGCCGCTGAGTGTGCATCCTTGAACCTGGGGGAACCCTTGTTCTAACGCCAGAAACTCAACCCGCAAGACAGTTTACTTACCTGCAAAACGATAACCTAATTTTTCTCTATAGGATTGCATTGACTGTTTACCTCTGATAAACTTCTAAGTGTTGAGGGTATTTTGTATTGAAACCTAAGAAACTGTGGGGCAGATTTACATGCCCCTTGTAACACTTTTGCGCTGCTGTTGCGTCACTTTTGTGATGCAGCAGTGGCCTAAAAAGTGCAGCCAATTTACAATGTGACGCATCTAGGGTGATGCGTCACGTTGTAAAGCCCTGCGTCACAATATACCTCGTCAGGAATAATATTTGCAGGGTTGGTATCCTCAGACAGGAAAACCTCGTAAAAGTGAGGCAGTTAAATCTACAAGATTTCACTGCACCAACACTGCGTCAAAACCTTACACTTACTTGAAGCATGGCGTAAGGAGTGACGCAGTGTAGTGGGAATAGGTCTCAGAATGCATTGCTGGAGTTGCAACATGCTTGCGAAACGACTCCAGCAATGCGTGACTTTTGCTCCAACATTTGCGTCAGAATTTGTTAATCCTTGTACTTTGATGTGCTGTAATTACGGTGCATCCATGGTGGTTCAAGGGTTTCACAGGGTGGTGCAGGCGAAGGGATGCATCTCTACAGATGTGTCACTTTCTTGTAAGTCTGCCACTGTGTTTTGAGAAAAACTGTTTTACTCACCTTTTATCCAGGAAATATCCTAGTGTGATAGTGAAATCTAAGCATATCCCACTAAGTAGAAAATGTATTCTGAAAAGTAATCTAAAAAAGTGATTACCAAGTATTTGCACAGTAAATTCAACTGTTAATGAACATTTGACACACCTGTAACCAAGCCAATTGCATTCAACTGTATTCAGCTGCATCATTCTTGCAAAGTATTATTACACTTACCTCTGCCAGGTCTTGCTTGGTTTTAGAAATAAAATACAACTAAGTAATATTTTTCTACAAAACAAATGGGTCAGAGTTCGGTCTTTAAGTGTGTGAAAGCATTTCTTGCCTGAGTGTGTACAAAAAACGCTAACACTACCCTCTGATAAAGCCTTACTGCTCGCCCACTCTACCACAGAACGAGGTATTATCTATTTTTACCTCTGCCTACCTTTGGGAATCCACAGGACTCTATGTACACTGTACCTTACTTTGGTATGGTATATGCAGAGCCAGTATTCTACAACGCATTAATGACAGAAAGAGTAATAATTTAGAGAATGCTTGGAGGAAAGAGGAAAATGAATTTAGAAAGTAGATGGTCTATCCTAAACTGGGACTTGACAGTTAACTCAATAGGAAAATTTGCACGCACAGAAGACAAACACCTGAAAAAACTAAGCATATTGGGTTAGTAGCTGTGAACACACATTCAAACTGACAGGAGGCCCTTTTCAATTTTTGCAGGGAAATAAAAATGTTATTCGAGGGGTTCATTATCTTTGTTGACAGAATGCTTACTTTCTATTGCCAGCTGATACACTGCAGCCATTAATCAGATAATGTACAATTCATGTTTCACTTCCACCCCCTCTGAATACATAATGGGGAAATGGGTTAGCCCGCTTCAGCCATTGATCATTTATTGTGTTATTCATATTTTACTTTCACCCTCTATAATATGTAGTGGGCCAATGAGCTATCCCTCTCTCTTTTTATTTTTACTGTGTCACCTGTTAGGGTGGGACAAAAGGGGGTGGTGATGGACGGAGCATCTTAATTAATCAAACACTCACACCCAGTCAAAAGATTTGGGTTTAATCCATCACCGGTCTTTAGCCCACTCTGCCACCCCAGTTCAGACATGGCTATAGGCAAATCAGTCTGACCCTGTGCCTCATGGGAACAGTCCAGCCCGAACTGCCAAGCTACGTCTTCCCTGGACCGGAAACAAGCTTCCGAGGACCGGTTTCTGGCATTCCAGCCGTCTTCAGCCCGGCTTGCTTGAATCAAGTGTCAAAGTGAGCAAGGGACTCATGTCTGAGCATACCCTGCCACACATATGGTGGACAAAAGCGGTACAAAAGGGGGTGGAGATGGACGGAGCATCTGAATTAATCAAACACTCAGACCCAGTCAACCAGGCCACTGGATTCAAGCAAGCTGGGCTTAAGACGGCTGGAATGCCAGAAACCGGTCCTCGGAAGCTTGTTTCCGGTCCAGGGAAGACATGGCTTGGCAGTTCGGGCTGGACTGTTCCCATGAGGCACAGGGTCAGACTGATTTGCATATAGCCATGTCTGAACAGGGGTGGCAGAGTGGGCTAGAGAACGGTGATGGATTAAACCCAGATCTTTTGACTGGGTGTGAGTGTTTGATTGATTCAGATGCTCCGTCCATTACCTCCCCCTTTTGTACCACCTGTTAGGGTGGGGGCAGGGGAAAAGCCAAAAAGGCCATACTCACTAGAGAATCAAAAAAATGAAATCCCACATTTTCCCTTCCTTTGCAGGGGATGATCACCCCCCGAACCTGACCAGCCCCTCCAGGGCAGGCAAATCGATAAATCATATATTGCCCCTAGGGTTTCAGCCCCTGGTGTTCAGTGAGATCCCTGCCTTTGGATTGAGGCACACCCTCTGTCCACTAGCAGGGATCTCATAGAAGCATCCCTGGGAAGAGGTTGCCACATTCAAACGTTTTGCTTCCCCAGGTGTGCCTGAAAGGCCCTGGGCTGCAGAAGCAAAGTCAATAGGCACTAAAATTATTTTTGCCTCCACCTGGCTCAACCCATGCCAGTGGGGCTGACCCCTCCAAAAAAACATTGACTCCCTGGTGTCTAGCGCAATCTATCTTCATCGATGGTGGTGCACCTACAATCCATGAGAAGGAATCTGTTTGAAAAGGGCATTGCTGGCAGGAAGAGACTCTCTTCCCTCCATCGATGCCTTCCTCTAATGCCGAGGTAAAGGCTGGGTGGATATATCCCACCAGACACATGAGGATCTGTTCGTAGCTGCTCCTCACTGGACCATCCGGTGGGAACTGGTACCTCAGGGGACTGTATTGCACTGATGTCACTGATGACCAGCGGAGCATGGGGGCAAACGCAGAAGCAAATACACAGCAGCGCCCACAGGTGCTCAAATCAAAGGAAGGCTCCGGTGGGAGCGCCGGAGTTTCCTCAGACTCCCTGCTGGATGCCCCATTGAATATCTTCCACACTGCAGCAGTAGGCTGGAGTATGTCAATGAGTCATCCTCTGCAGTAAGCAGGTCAACAGATCATGCCATCACTGTAAGTCTGCTGCAACCCGGTGAGCTGATAATAGTCATGCTCCATTATAGACCACACAGCCCCACTCTGAGTTGAAATCCCTGAAACACTGGGATCTCTGCATACACATGATTGCTGTGCTTCTTGAGGCAAATGAAATACGACTCAAACACAACAGAAGCGCTCTCTCTAAGCAACACAGGGCAGAGATGCACACTCTGAGAGTCATACAGGGGACATTTCTGCCTCATCACTTCCAGTGAGGCTTCTAAAAAGGACATCAGCACGTTCTCTCCACCTATAGAGCAATATAGAAACCAAACAGACTTAATTAATTGTATTTAAGCTAAATATTATCGTATAGAAGGTTAAAAACTGAAACCGTACGGTGGTTTTTAGGATACCTTCCTTGTCTCTATTACATGGTCAACATGTTGCTGCCCTTCCTAACGTGGTACAAAGGGGGTGGCAGAAACATCACAAGGCTTTCATCAGGACCTAGACAACCTTCTAAGTACTTAAGCCTACACTATCTCGACCTTTCATGTATGGTGCAATTGAATGTCCAAAAATTACCACACTCCCCATCCACAGGAAATATTTTTGCCTTGCATTTAGGTATGACTAGCTTTTCAGGGTCCTTGCATTTGCTCATCATTACCTCATTGCCAAGCTCTTCATAGAGTACTGTATTGGAAAACGAGAACTAGATTGTTGGTTATATTTATTTTAAAAAAGTGTTCTCTCCATTCGTTGGCTTCACCAGGTAAGTGGTGAGACCAACATTGATTCAAGACCTGCTGGATACACTCCTGTAGGATGGTTACCTCCACTTTTTGCTGTGATTCTCTGGTTTTTCGACTTTAGTGCGGCTGTGGACCTGCTAATCAGGCCCACAGCCCAGCTGTTCTCTCTCTAAATTGATACCATGTACTTTAGGTACATACCAGATTGGTTACTGGGTCACCCTTGTGAGCCCCTGTATAGTGTGCCGTATGTACCAAGGGCATAGGTGCACCCTAGGCCTACCAGGGGCTGCAGCATGTACTGTTCTGCCCCTCCTTTTCCTTCCAAACTGACACCACAGGTCTGTTCACACAGCCTGGGTAAGGTGGTGTAATCACCCCTTACTAAGATATAGTATACCTATATCTATGTATCCATATAGACACATATAAGTCACTCCTATGGCATGCCTTGACAATCCTGGAGGCAGAGTGCTTGGTTTTATGTAAGAGGGTGCCCCAGCATGAGCTGAGCCCCTTTGCAGCTTTCGGAACCATCTCCTTATGGCTGTTCTATGATATAGCCATACCATATACTCTTAAGTGCAAGTTAATCCTCCCGGTTAATGCTAACTTTGGTTTGGCTTTATGAAAACATGTCGTGTAAGGTGTCAAACACTTTGGAATACTACCCCCTCCCCCGCCAGTCCTGGCGGCGGGGGTAGCATTCCAACCTTCTAGAGGGAGAAGATATGTAGTTACTGGTTTCCCCGGTTAAAGTTAAACAGAGCCTCAGCATCACAAAATGGAAGCTGCTGCCACAGACACAAGTCTGACCTCCTGTTGCTGGACGAAACTCCGGCAGGGGAGTCCTGGACAATAGGTTTCCTGTCCAGGGAGGTTCCAGCACCTCCCCAGACAGGCTTTAGTGTATTGGGGCAGGAAGGGCTGCATTCAGTGAATGCTTTCCAGACACTGCCTGGGGCACACAAGGTGCTCCATGCATTTCCCAGTTCAAACTGGTTGCTGGGCCACTCTGCCCCAGCTCTGGCGCAAAGCTGGACAAAGGTAAAGGGGTGTAACCACCCCCTTCCCAGGTCCACCCACAGGAGGGACCTTAAGGTGTAGTCCAGCCCCTAAACTAAGTATAAGTATAGGGACTGTGTCCCTAGGACTTTAGATTACCCTGGACGAAACTTTGAAACATACATCCTGGACTTTCGACATTCCATTTCGACTGGAAGGCGGAAGACATCGCTCTTGTGGTCAAGGAGTGACCACCCTGGTCAAACAGGCACCAATAGCAACTTTGCTGGTCTGCATTTTTGAGGCTCCCGCCGGATCCCGAAGAATCAGCGACACAGCACATGGACTTCCGAACATCTCTCACCGCGACCTTTGCTCACAGCAAAGCTAAGACACGTGGCGGACACGAAAGACGTGGGACCGGAACTCCTGGACATCCTACATTTTACAAGCTGCACTCCTTTCTCGATGTATCTTGAAGTTGTGCATTGAGGTGCTTGAAACCTCACTCCTGAGCACCATTGGCACCAAATCACAGGCCCCCACACTCCACGAGTGTCCCGTGGGCCCCGCTTTTGCATTTTCAGCTTGATGCGTCTTACTGGTTCCTTGCCCATTGGCTAGTGAGCCCCCTGAAGACTCCATTTTGAATTTAACTTGTTTTCTTGGTTGCTCCAGGCTTGCTCCAGCTTCCCTACAAAGGAGAAGTTCCACAGACCTTGCTGGTCTGCAACAAAGCCAATTTAACACTCTGCATGGATTGCGTTTGCCAAGGCTTGTTAGGCCCAATCGGGATACCAACACCGCAGTCAACTAGATCCTTTGAGGCTCAACTCAAATCCAGCTCCTGGTTGTCGTCGACGCCTCCTGGACCTCGTGGCTGAAGAGACAAACTTTACCTTTTCACCTAAAATCACCCAACATCGCCTGGTTCCTTCCTGGTTTCTTCCTGGTCACCGGCAAGTGACCCAGAATCTGTCTCTTTTGCTTTCAGGTTCTTCAGATCTTTGATCCACCCTTGGACCCACCTGGACACTTTTCCTCTGGTCGCATGCAGCTCTTCTTTGCAGCTCTCCATTGAAAACGATGACGAAACCCGACACCAAAACGCACCTATGCACCGTCTTCCCTGAGTGAGGTAACACGAGTACTCCGGTGCTCCCGTGGGTCTTGACTCTCGAAGTGTCCTAGTTAAAAAGGGTTCCATCGTAGTCCATCCAGAAGTGTCTTTAAATTGTAAATTTGTATCTTCTTCGTTTCCCATAGAAAGTCAGTGGTAACCAGCGGCTGTGTTTAGACACTGCACACGTCTCCTGTGGGTCTCCTACTTCATAACCTTTGGTTGTTAGAGAAGCCCCAGCGATTCGATAGGCCCTTGGCCTGCTTTCTATTCCAGATGAGGTTATTGTACCACTATTTTAGTATATGGTTTGTGAGGCCCCTGGGGCATACTGTATATTGTGCAACTTATTGCATGCTAATTGAGATTCTTGTATTGTACTTTTACCTCTGACCTCATAAAGAGTGCAGAGGGGTTGTGTTTAGAATAAATACATATATATTTGATATATACCTTGTGTGGTGTACTTTCATTTGGTACTCAAGAGATTATAATTGGTAAAACAACTTGCTTAACTCGCCTTCTGAAGTTTTAGCCTGATGACTGCTGGTTCATGCTACCACTAGGATAGCTTTCTATGAGGTTGACTTTACAACCACCAATAATAAGAGGAGATTAGACTGGTGCAAGGTGCCCACTAGAACTAGTGGACATCATATGCCAAGCTAACTTCTCACAACTCCTTCATCATGAAGCGTTACTACATGCCATAAATGATCTTATCATCCAAGTCAGACATGGAAGAAGACATTCTCCTGTATTGCTCATGAGATGCCACTGCTGAGAAACTGCTACCTTAACTATAATCGGCTGCTGTTACGCTGCTGGCAGAAACACTCCCACTGGTGAAGCAAATCTATGCTGCCTGTTATGGAGAAGGAGATGAGGAGAGGTAGGACTTTCTGTGGCATCCCATCTAATCCTCAGAAGACTTCCTCATTAATTTGAAAGCCTCACGTGCCACAAACACTGCCGTTACCTCCTCGTCCTTCTTCCTGCATACAGTCCTTACGCATGAGATACTTCTCCTTTCTGGCAGAAAGAAAAAAAAACAGCAGTAAAACAGGAAATAGTCAACAGCCATGGCCGGGCAGAAAGGAGGGTCTCATGACTGCATCCAGGAAGACCAGGATGCGGCATAATGAAGATTACCGGTAAGTAACAGGGGCATGAGCCACAGGGGAACCACATGCCACCAACACACTGTTACACAAATAAGAAGATCCTCATTCCATCCATTGTGGAGTGTAGCCTCAGCACCACCATTCAACTTCCTTTCTCTGCTGCCTGACAGTGACACCACTCTCATTGCCTGGCCAGGTGCTACAGCAGGAGGAACAATGTCCATGAAAGTGAAACATATATTACACAATGAAGAGACTGGCAAGACACCCAACACGAGCAAGCCTCCTTTCCCTGCTTCCGCTAATGATCTGACAGACACAAAAATCTGCCTTCGAGGCTGTTAAAGTAGTGCAAATAGGCTCAGCAATGCAAACACTCAAGAGAGCAAGCAAAAACACTTCTACATTGAAGGAAGGGGTGTTAAAGGTGTGTCTTGGAGGTAGGAGGCCTCAATTGATTATGAATATAAGGAAGGTGAGGAAGGTGAGGAAGGTGAGGAAGGTGAGGAAGAGGCTCCCTAAATAAGTATCTGATGCTTGGTTGAAAGCCCTTGTTGGAAATCTGACTCTAGGAATCTCATTGGTAATTAGCCAACTGAGGGGCATAATATTAAGGGGGTTTATCTCCGCTTTTTTGGCTTTAAAATCCAAGAAAGCGGAGATAAAATTATCTCACTATTACCTAGCTGTCGCAAACACCAGTTAGCGACAGCTAGTAGGAGAACGCGACCATCTTGGGCCCAGCTTTGCAAGTCAGTGATATTTATCACTAATGACATGCAAAGTGGGCGTGCCAAGATGTTAGCGACTGGAAGCAGTCGCTAACATCGCTATCTCCTATTACCAACTTTTGGAGATATTCGCGCTAAGCGCGAATATCTCCAAAAGCTAACACTTGCCCCTGAGCAGTTCTTAGCCATGTTATCCAATGGTAGGTGGATAACATGGCTAAGAGCATTAGCTCGGTAATGCATGAAGATCGCTGACTTTTCAGCGAAATTCATGCATTTCGGCCGATTTTTATCGCTTAGGAGATATACCTTGATAATAGAAAGGTTCCTAAGCGATAAAAATCGCCACAGCTCGGCGATAAAAATATCGCCGCTAAACCAACATAGCGATAATTATCGCTAGTTGTTGGTAATATGCCCCACAGTCGCTAACATCGCTATCTCCTATTACCAACTTTTGGAGATATTCGCGCTAAGCGCGAATATCTCCAAAAGCTAACACCTGCCCTGAGCAGTTCTTAGCCATGTTATCCAATGGGAGGTGGATAACATGGCTAAGAGCATTAGCTCGGTATCGCATGAATATCGCTGACTTTTCAGCGATATTCATGCATTGCGGCCGATTTTTATCGCTTAGGAGATAAACCTTGGTAATACCAAGGTTTATTTGCGATAAAAATCGCCGCAGCTCAGCGGTAAATTTTTTATCTCTAACCAAGCAATAGCGATAAGGTAATATGCCCCTAAGTCTTGTGCACCCAGAGATAGAAAGAGACTATTTACAGCCAGATCATTCCCCTGTAAACCGGCCCATTTGTGCTGCTCTTTCAATCCAATTTCTTGGTCAGTAGCGAATAACGTCAATTTTTTTGTTGATATAATCATGTTTACTGCTGAAGCGGTCTCTTCGTTACATGAAATCATTCATTGTTATCCAGCTGATAGGTCCCCGCTATACTGACTGACATTGGGAGGATGACAGTCTTGGTCGGCCAACCGGGATTTAGACCCGTGAACACACATTTTTCAAGTCTAAATTCATTAGACCCGAAGGGATAGTAAATTATTTAGGCTTGGAACAGAGTTGTTTTTTTTTTTGCGTTATGCCCCCTTTGCATCTCCAGGCTCCGAACACTTGGCAGGTTTTCATTCCTCCGAGTATAATGCAGTTGAATGGAAAGTTTCCTGTAAATGTCGAAACGCTTTTACCTTTAGAGAGTACAATGAAAATCCCTGTTGCTTTCAAGAGACACACAAGGAGGGTGAGCGCCTGAAATGTTCCTGATTTGACAGTGTGTGAAATGCTTCTCACAGCTCTGTTCGGGGCATGGTGCTGCTTTCGTCTCAGACTCCAGTTACTGGAGACGCGCAAGCTCCTTGTGCTGCGCGAGATGAAGCAACACCGAAGCTTCCGGCCTGACATCGAGCATAATTGAACAAAAACAATGGAGCACGATAATTGAAGAGCGAAAAAAAAGAAACTTCTTACAGATAAACTCCCATCAGAAAACTGTTGAGAAGTACGCTGCCTGCCAGCAAGAACTGCAATTATATTTCCACACTTCCTCCAGTAAAGTGTAAGTGGTTTAGAAGGGCAAGCGAAAAATGGGAGAGGCATTGAGAATGCGGATCACGACGCACAAATCGGAATCTGGAAGGCAGTTTCAGAATGAATTTATGGAGAGGTAATTTTTTTTGCATGTCATATAATTGGTCTGATATCACACTCATCTTTCCTTATCCCTTTTTTGTCAGTTTTCCACTTGTTGCCGCTTTCCTTGAAAACGCGCTGCATAATTGGACGTCAAAATTTGAAAGTAAAATGTGACATTTGAGAAAGGCTTCCCTCCTAGCTGCATTGAATCTTATTTTTGACATTCTATCTTTCATCTTTTCAGAAGAAAGACATGGACCGGAGAGGGTGAGTAGAATGCACGAAGGCATGTCCTGTCCAGACATAAATCATGTAACCTTTACCTTTTAGAAGATAGCTTGCCACCTTTTACCAGATTGTATCCCCTCTTTAATTGTGCTTTTGTGACAGCCGCATTAATTCTGCCTGGGAATGGAGCTATCTGCAGGTGCCACTTGGAAACAAACGCAGATTGTATCATAAAACTACACGTAACCGGTTATATTCTTTTGCTTTATTATCTGATAAGGAAAAACAAAAAACAAGAAAACAGAAAAATGGGACCTGATGCTTTGTCACTAGCATTGCTCCCTGCCTGCAAAATTATGAAGTGCTGAAACATGCACATCACACGTTTAATCAACAGTAGGGGCGCTTTAGCTGAAAGCAATCTATCATGAAATAGACGGGGATTGTGATAAATGATGGAACTCGAAAGAGTCTGCTTTCACAGTCAGAATCCAGAGAGGCATGAAATCCCCAGCAGAATAAGGAATTCTGTCTTTTCGACAGGCAAATAGGGTAACTGATCAACACGCAGATGCACTCCGCGTTGTTTCACGGTGCCACTTACATGCTTGTACAGGAAGAGCATAGGCAGAAATAGCTGTGCTTTTGAAAATCTAATTGAGTCAGGGGAAGTGCCTGTTCCGCCATTATTTTCAGGTATAAATACTATAGAGCACTTTAAAAAAAACACAAACGTTTTGTTGGACCCTGCCCTTCCTGTGGGTTATCCTCAAACATTTTTACATCTTCCCCCCATATTTTTCTAATCTGCTTTTTGTTGGCTTTAGGACTCTGGACACTTTACAACAGCTAAACAGTGCAAAGTGCACATACTCTTTCCCCAAAAACATGGTGTGATTGGTCTATACCTGTTTGGCACATTTAATTTACTCATAAGTCCCTTGTAAAGTGCTATTCCATACAGTCGTGGTCCATGTAGGTAAAAGGGGTGGGGCGGAGGGACCGGGTAAGGGGGGATCTGCATTGTCCCTTGAAATCCCCCTTACTTTGCCCCACCGCTGTTACCTGCACGAACCGCGGCTAATCCCATATACCCTGAGCCTGTAAATTAAATGCTACTATTGAGCCTGCAGAACTGCTTGTGGCACCCACAGACATAGCCTTTCAAACCTGTCTCAGGCCAGCCACTGCAGACCCTGAATTCAGTTTACTGCTACTTTGTCTTGGCATTCAATACTATTTGCCAAGTCTTAAACTCCTCTTTTATTACACATAGGTCCCACTTAAGGTAGGCCCTAGGTTGCCCTATAGGCAGGGTGCTGAGTAAGTAAAAGGTAGCACACGTGGCTTTATTAAGTGGCATGTCTTGGTAGTGACAAATAGCATATTTTGTCTGTCACTACTATGAGGCCTACTCCTCTCTTAGTCTAGCATGGGGTATTCCTTTGTACGTGTTTAAGTGGGTATTCCTGACCTGAAAGGAAAAGCAATGCTATGTTTGTTATGTCTAGAATGGTAGTGAAAAACTCCTGCTTACTGGTATAGTTGGATTTTACATTACTATTTTAGAAATGCCTCTTTTAGAAAGGCTCCGTGATTAGGACTCTTTGTGCTTTAGCAGCATGACTCCAATCCTCGTTTGGGCCTGGGTCGCAGCTACACTTGGTGCATACTTTCGAGGCAGTCATCACCCAGGGAGGGTTGGGTGTCCCAGGGTTACATCTGCATTCAATTCAATTCAATATAACTTTATTCGATCTGAAAATGATGGACCGTAAAAGTACATAGAGAATATTGCACATGGTTGTAAGTACTCATGAAATAAAAATATTTTTACAGTAAAACCAGTTGGAAATAAGTGTGTAAAAATTAAAAAGTACAGTGGAGAAACTACTGTGCATAAAAAGCTATAAAAGTGCAACACCGAGGGTTTCGATAATTAGTGTTTCAGCCCAATGTTTGCACAGTGGTCCTTAAAATATTTTTTCACCTCCGTCCTAGCGTTTTTGGGGATGCAACTGGGTTCAGGAAACCACCAAGCTATACTGATGGCTCCAAAAATATACAATCAAAAACGGGGGAGAGATGAAGGTACTGGTTAGGTTCACCCTCCAATGTACATGTAGTTCAAAAAAAATCTGTAAAGGTCAGATTAAAAAAAAACTAACTCAGGGAATGAGGATTCCGCTGAATGCGTGAAAAAAGACCCCTGTCAAAGAAAAGAAAATTATTTTCTTGAGTCCCCTCACTCACCCAGGGTTGCCCCTAGGTGACATGCTTCATCCTTGGGGCCATACCAAACAGCTGCTACTTGGGGCGTGCTGTGACTTGCAGAACTATGTAGGAGCACTTTTTTGTGAAGAAATGTGTAGTGCAGTGTTCATGGAGTGGTGAAAGTGATATTAAAAATACCTAGCTAGTGAGCTAATATTTTATTCTCGCTCCTAGTTGGGAAGGAGAAAAGGGGTTATTTTTGCAATACAACTCTGCACTTAGACCATTATGTGTTTTTTCTCCTGTTCTCTGAGTGATCATTGTTCTTCTTTACTTCTTCTTCATCTCTTACACCTCAGAATCTTGTTGTTTGCACTATTAGTACTAGCCAAAATAAAGTCAAAGTTTGATCTCAATGAACTGGAGTTTTATAATATGGAAGAGTTCAATCAATCAATCAATAATCTTGTAATGTGTGACTCTGAGGGTTCCCAACCACCACCCCAAGAGAACAGTGGCCCTGAAGAGTTTGAGGAGGAAGGAGAAAGTGACTGGGCAGGGATGCTGGTATAGAGAGAGGACCCTGTAGATAGGAAGTCCTTTGCTTGGTCTAGTGCCAGGAGCAGTGTCACATCCCACATCCTGTTGCCTGATGAGCTCAAGGATAGACAGGCTGAGAAGGACTTGAGGGTGCGTCTGGCCCAGCTGGCTGTAGAATAGAGAAGGGCTGAGGTTGAAAGGGGCTCAGTTGGGGAGAGGATGGCAGATGCTGAAAGAGCCTTCGCCAGGGAAAAACCTGCTCTTGAGGAAAGGAAATTGGCCCATGAGAGCAGTTTTAGAATTTTGGAGTCACCAGTGCTGCAGGTGGAGTCCAGTGGTGGCAGCAATATGGAGTTTAGTGCAAAAAATACCACCAACATACCAACAAACTTGGTGGCTAGCTTCAAGGAGGGGGGTGACATATGTAAGTGGTTGAGGGAGCATGAGAGAGCTGTGGCAGTGCACAGGATCTCTGAGGAGGATTGGGGAACTGGCCTGGGGACTATATTCCAGAGGACGGGAGGTATGCCATACTGGCCCAGGATCAGGGTATCACCCCTGACCTGGGGGAATGGGCTGCTGACACACGATAACCTAGTTTTGTCTTCTGGGGGTACCACTCCTTGATAGAGTGTGTGGAACCCCAGTAGGAGGGCAGGAGGGGGAGGAGAGATTCACCTCTGACCCTGGTTCAACCCAAGGGTACAGACCCTGGGTCGGAAGACATTTGCAGGATAGAACTCATAAAATGGTGGGAAGTGGAGTGGAAATAAGACGTACCTGGGGCTACTGTTCCCCACTCAGGGAAAACGGAGGACAGAACGCCCTAGGTGGCCTGGGGCCTGGCTCTGGTTGGGGTCCACAGGTGAGCAGAAAGGTTCCCCCTGAGTTAACCTAGTGAACCCTGAGAGTATAGACAGAAGGAGCCAATTGGGTTCAGAGGGGAGTACTGGAACGTGCCCCTGCAGTAGTGGACCTGGGTCCACGTTGTATATCAATAAGCAGGGAAGCCCATCAAGGTATTGATTAGTCTACCCTGTCTTTAGGCTGGAAGGGAGATGTGTTAAACTTGTCCCTTTTTGCTGAGTTATCCCCAAATGTTTTGCCTACGTTCTCCTATTTTTCTGACCTTTTTGTTGGCTTTAGGACTCTGGCCACTTTTACCACTGCCAAGCAGTGCTAAAGTGCATGTGCTCTCTCTCCTATAATATGGTATGACTGGTTTACACCTGTTTGGCATATTTAATTTACTTATAAGTCCCTTATAAAGTAGTATCTAATAAGTAGCCTTGTAAATTCAAGGCTACTTATGAGCCTGCAGCACTGCTTGTGCCAACTACAGACATAGCCTTTCAAACCTGTCTCAGGCCTGGTACTGCAGACCCTGTGCACAGTTTACTGCCACTTTGACTTGGCATTCAAAACTTCTTGCCAAGATATACACTCCTATTTCATTACACATAGGTCACCCCTAAGGTAGGTCCTATGTAGCCCTATGGGAAGGGTGCTGTGTAAGTATTAGGATATGTGCCTTTATTGTGTGGCATATCCTGGTAATGACAAACAACCTATTTTGTAACTCACTACTGTGAGGCTTACTCCTCTCATATGCTAGCATGGGGAATTTCCTTATGTGTGTTTAAGTGATAATTCCTGATGTGAGAGAAGTAGAGTTGCCCTGTTTGGTGTGTTTAGAATGGTAGTAATAAATCCTGCTTACTGGTGTAGTTGGATTTTGCATTATTATTTTAGAAATGCCTTTAGAAAGTGGACATTTGTCTGTGCTTATGACTCTTTGCGCTTTTGCAGCCTGACCATGCCACATCTGGGACGGCTTGACAGCTACACTTGGTGCATATTTTCGTCACACAGAAAGTGTTGGGTGTGACAGGGTTACATCTGCATTCATCTGCGTACTGAAGGTCTTCCTGGGCTGTGAGAGAAAGGGGCGTTCACACTTTACATTTGTATAGGTTGTATAGGTTGTGTCCTGCCTTCACAGAAAGGGCAAAATAAAACTTGTAATAAAAAATATTCCAATGGACCGAAGGACCGAAGTGACATTTTCATTCAGGTCCTATTCAGGTCCTATTCCTAATTCAAATCATGGATAGATCTGTAAACACTCATCTTACCTGGGAGATGGTGAACAGCAAGTGGGTATGTATTTAGGATTGAGGACTGGGCAAAACAAATAGACTGCACTCAGGTAGTGCAGAAAACTCTTTGAAACTGGCAGCCCTGAGTTGTTTTTCTCCATCTCTGCCACAGTAGATCATGACAAGAAAATAGGGGAGTTTCAGACTAATCTTTGGGCTCATTCAACTTACTTTTATTTAATGAGCAACCCCGGTCTGAAGAGTAGGGGTAGCATGGGGCATCCAGAAAAGTCATCTTGAAGAGTTTCATACACTACTCTTCTGTCACCAGCGGTATTCAGTGTCTGCTTGTGATCTGGCAAAAACCTGTTGCTGGTGAGAGGCTTAGGCTTTCATGTCTAGGCTAGTGACACCCAGCTCCAAATCTCCCTTAATGACTTGCAGAGGGGGAGTTCATGAAGTTGATGTGGCTCCTGGATAAGAGACTATGAGTCACTGACACCTCTAAACTCCATAAAAATGAAATTGATGTTCGTAGGCTCTTGTCTATCACCACACAGTGTTGTGGACTGACTATGGAAGAAAATATTGCATTTTTTGGGGTCACTCGTTGGACTGCCCGTGTTACTTCCCTTCTTTAATAATTGTATCAATGGCACCTATTAATGAAGAAGCAGGTCAATCAACTTACATAAACTTAGATTTTTTATCAGCATTTTGGCTAAGCTGCTTTGTTTCCTTTCAGGGCTGGCAGAAGGTTCGACAAGGCCCACTTCAAAATGCAAAACAATGGCCCCCCTCCATAAAATTCAGAGTGAAGCATTGCCTGCTTCCATTAAAATAAATTAAAGTCCTTTTTACCAGGTCTATGATCACAACCAATGATATATAGAAGGCAGGTCAAAATTTGCAGATGAACATCCAGCGACTAAGCCCCTTGCGCTGCTGGTGCGTCATGTTGCATGACGCAATGGTAGCGCACCCAGCTGCATGATATTTACAATCACATGTAAAGTCACCCTGCGTGGCTTTACGTGTGTTTGTAAATATCACCCCTTTTCACGCAACACTTTGTGTGTTAGGGGCATGATATGGGTGCTGCTGTGGGTGTTGCCAGGCAACACCCATGTCCACTGATGCGTGTGATGGTGTGTGTGTGTGGGCATGTATTTGTGTGTACGTCCTTGGGTATTTTTGTACTGGAGCATGTGATTGTATGTGTGCTTGTGTGTTTGTGTGTGTGCGTGTATGAGAGTGAGCACATTTGTGTGTGCTTGTGCATGTCTGTGCATGTGATGGTGTTTGTGCATGCATGTATTTGGGTGTTTTTGTATTAGTGCCTTGGATTTTATGTGTGATTGTGTTCTTGGATGTTTCTGGCTATGTGCGTGTCTGTGTGCATCAGTGTGCATATGAGAGTGTGTGCTCATATTGGTGTGTGCATATGTATGTCTGTGCGTGTGATGGTGTGTGCATGCTAGATTTGCTATATTCTGGCAGCCGATGTCCTGGAGAGTAACTTTAACTGCCTGATGCCTGACCTTAGGATGGCCACCAGTGTACGGTACAGTCCCCTGCCTTATCCCAAGATGGCTTCCATAGTGGACCCCTACATGTTGTTTTACTTCCCTGGGACAACAATTGGACATTGACCAGACCTTGAATCGATCCCCTAACCTGCCTACACATCAGGACTTGGAACCTGCGTAACTTACCCCAGACTGTGGAGATCTAGCGATTTGGCTAATGCCCGGTGGAGCTACCATATAGCTAAAGAGGAGATGGGTTGTGGACTCCCCCTCCCTGCCGTCACCTACCCAGCCAGACATTGGGCAAATTTTCCCCTAGTCTCTACGTCCTATCTTCCTCCTACCCCTTTACCCTATCCCCTTACCCTTCCTTGCTCCATTCACCTTGTCCCCTATGTTCTTTAAATGCTTTTCTTGATACTTATGTAACTTTTAACTGATGTAAATTGCAACATTATTGTCCTTCATGTAAAGCGCCCCGATTCCATCTGCTCTAGCCAGTGCTATATAATAACTCATTAATTAATGTTGTTCCCATTTAGTACTCTTTCTCTCTTTGCCTTCCTCCCTAGCTCCTAGCTCCTATCCACTTTCCTCTGAATCTCTCACCTTGCCTGCTAGTCTGCCTAGCCCCCTGTCCTTTGTGCCCTTTGACTAAGCACTCCTTCTCCCCTTGTTGGGGGAAGATCCAATATTTATACTCTGGAGTCTCATCGTACCCGCTGAGAGAGTCCACTGCGTCACTCACAGCTGAGATATGGTATGGCACACCTTGCCGAAGCACTCCCTCTCCCCTTTTTGGGGAAGGATCCAGTATGTAGGCCTTGGAGTCTCAGAGACCCCTCTGAGAGAGTCCACTGCATAAAGGGAGCCTCCCGCAACAGAGATAGGGAAGTGATACCACTTCCCCTGGGATCACAGCTTACTGGACTTTGGACGTTGCTTTGACTCGTCTACCGGTTTGTGTCCCAGTCACCCTTCCCCTCCTCTTTCCCGCCTTCATTACCTGTCTACTTCCCCAGCTCCTTCCCCATCCATTAAATCTTTCCCCTTGCCTGCTTTGCCCCTTACGCATTTGTGCTTATTGTTTATCCAAACCTTACAAGTAACTATGTTGCCATGCTCTTATAACTGTGTAACCTTTTTAACGATGTAACCTTAACTATGATCTGATGCTCATGTAAAACGCTCTGATACCTACAGGTCTTGCCAGCGCTATATAAAACCTTTAAAATAAAAATAAAAATAAAATAAATAAACGAGCAATCGTAAATCTGAGAATTGGTCAAAATGCTACTCCGACTCAGGGGTGGCGTAGCAGGGCGCAACGAGGAGAAATATTTAATTTCTCCTCGTTTTTCTCTTCTTTCAGTGTGTGCTGCATTCTACAGCATGCATTTGAAGAGTAATCACCTCAATTTATGCCCCTTCCTGCACAAAAACAATCTCCCCATGACGCAGACATCCTTGCACCATGGTATAAAGATGCCTGCGCTGGCCCATGGCAGCAGTTTGTGCGCCAGTGCAGGGAAAAGCACAGAGATGGAACATATTGTTGTAAATATGGCACATCCCTGTACTTCAAAGCTGACGCAGCCCGGCACAGTCAATTGACTTGCAACACTGTGCTGTATTAGTTTCTCGCAAATAGGGCCGTAAGTTTTTTGTCTTTACTTTTCCAAAACTTATTGGTTTACTCAATTAGGATGTCTAGGCTGCAATCCCTCACCACAGTAGAAGTACTCAACCAAGGTCCAGAAGACCAGATCTCTGTGAAATTTCAGGATGACAACTGGTTATGTAAATTTTTTATTTTACCCTACGTGAACATCCTGAGAATCTGGCAATGAACTGTCCTCTTAGACCTACATTGACATCCCTTGCTATAGGATCTTCATCCACACATTCTGCATGTAGTACTAAATGATACCTTATTCCAGAGCTTTCTAGTTTCTTACACATAACAGTACTTTGTCCCTGTGCCACTACCTACCCTCAATATACAGCTCTATATCAGGAGTGTCAAACATATGTTGAGAAAGGCCTTATCTATGCCAGTTGTTCAAGATATACAGAACACAATTTTTCCTGCTGGAGAAACTTTAAACCTCAGTTACTTATTTTAGGGAAAGTGCTAAGCGTAGCTGCACCCCAGTATACCTTACATACAATTTTGGTGAGCATTGCTATCAGCAAAAAAACTATACAAAATATTAGAAATGGGGGTCTGGGTGGCAGTGGTTTGCACCCTGTCCAAGTAGGGAC
Organism: Lissotriton vulgaris; assembly: GCF_964263255.1. NCBI lineage: Eukaryota > Metazoa > Chordata > Amphibia > Caudata > Salamandridae > Lissotriton > Lissotriton vulgaris. The sequence goes on along the minus strand of NC_141696.1, from coordinate 761,936,506 downwards.
CCTTATTCTAGTCAGGGTAAGGGAGTTACACACCCAAGATAACCCCGGCAGCTTAGCACAAGCAGTCAAGCTTATCTCAGAGGCAACATGTTAAGCATTTGTACATAAACACAGAGTAATACAGTGAAAACACTACAAAAGGACTCCACACCAATTTGGAAAAAAAACAATATTCAGCAGAATAAAAGAAGACCATGACAACAAAAATTCAACCAAAACATATAAATTTTAAAAGATTCATAATAGCTCACTCCATGGGAGACTGAGGATGCATCACTTTTATCACATAGTACCTGGGATACGTCAGAATCAAAGATGAATACAGATACAGGAGAGGTGCGGCACAGGAAAAGCAAAGCGATGTATTGGTTCCTTACTCCCAGGGGAGGTGAATCGTTGGTTCCCTAGTGCCAGCGGAGGTGATGTGTTGGTTCCTTACTGTCATGGGAGGAGTTGCATCTGGATCCGGAAATGCGGCCTCGGTTCCTTACTGCTGGGCGACGTCGGTGAAGAAATCGGTGAACAGGTGCGATGCCTTGAAAATCCAGATGCGCTGTATGGATGCAGAGGTGGCAAAACAGTCTCTGTGTCCATTTTCAGCCAGGAAGCAGGTGAAGCATCGATTTTTTCTGCCGCACATCAGGGCCTGCATTGAAGTCATAGCGGGTGCCACGGACCTCGGTGACACAGTGCTCTGGAATCGGGCTGCGGTGAACTTTCAGCCACATGACAGGCTCTGCGTCGATTCCTAGGCAGCACCACAACGATGTATTGGTTTTTCAACTGCACAGTATTGCTGCAGTGGGAAAAACAGGACCTGAAAGTCGAAGCAAGGGGTTTCTTGGTTCTTCTGCAGCAAAGCCACCTCCAAGAGCCCAGAACTGGATTGGCATCACTTGGCAGGTCAGAATTCACAGCAAAAGAGTTCAGGGCTGTCAATGAAGTCTTTTTTTTTTTTTTTTCGTTTATTTGTTTCGAAGGTTAAATACCATCATGAAAATACACAATAACAACAATACATAATCTCAAATACAAAACTTTCTGAACGACATGACATTGTTTAAAAAAGGCATCAAATTTAAAAAGGGATTTTTGTGAGTAATAGGACCAAAGTGCAAATGTGAATCAAGACCCCGTATAACCAATTAGATACCTCCCAGACCCACCAATTTCATCAGCCCCTTGTATTTCTTAATTTAAAAGCAATTTTAAGAAAACTTATAATGGCACATAGAGTTCGCATTTCAGTGGCTCTTTGCAAAAATAGTAAGGCAGATTTGGCATGGATTATATTTGAGTCTTTCAAATACCTACTAAGAATCTTTGACGCTGTGTTTTATAAAAAGAGCACAATAATACAAAATGAAGGGTGTCCTGCGGAGACCTATTGTCGCAGCCGCAGGCACCCTTCTGCTCAATTGTTGGAGTAAACCCTGATGGATAGGCTAAGATATGGTGCAACAAATTGAGCCTAAAACGAGTCATTAAAAACCTCTCGTGCTGACTATACATTAAAAAGAGGTACGGTTCCATGCCTGCTTGATTAGATACTAGCGAATGAGCAACTGTCGAGGGTTTAATAGAGTCAAGCTCCCTCCTCCTGCCATTATATTTATCCAGCAATTGCCCTTGTACTGAGTGTCTGGAATATATATCCACCGTGGAGGGGTCCAAGAATAGCCTTTGTTCATCTATTTCTCCCAGGGTATCTTTAACATATTTCAGCCAGGGGATTTGAAGGCATTTCTCTTTCGTCAGGCAATCCTGGATGATCTGTCTGGATAGTTCCGCATTGGGGTTTGACCAAATTTTGATCCAGGCCAGTATAGGTCTCAGTCTAATCAGATCAGCTATATATGTGATTCCCAGCTCTTTGTGTATTATTGCTGCGGGGATGCTCGGCGGAAGTTTTAACAGTTTTTTTAGAAATTTATCTTCCTCACTTTGGATTAGTTGAGCATTTCTGAAGCCCCAAACTTCAGCTCCGTATGGATGCAGCGCTGTATGAATGCAGAGGTGGCAAAACAGTCTCTGTGTCCATTTTCAGCCAGGAAGCAGGTGAAGCATCGATTTTTTCTGCCGCACATCAGGGCCTGCATTGAAGTCATAGCGGGTGCCACGGACCTCGGTGACACAGTGCTCGGGAAACCGGGCTGCGGTGAACTTTCAGCCACATGACAGGCTCTGCGTCGATTCCTAGGCAGCACCACAACGATGTATTGGTTTTTCAACTGCACAGTATTGCTGCAGTGGGCAAAACAGGACCTGAAAGTCGAAGCAAGGGGTTTCTTGGTTCTTCTGCAGCAAAGCCACCTCCAAGAGCCCAGAACTGGATTGGCATCACTTGGCAGGTCAGAATTCACAGCAAAAGAGTTCAGGGCTGTCAATGAAGTCTTTGATGGCCCTGAGACTTCTTAACATGAGGCGAGCACACACAGGACCTTGGAGAACCTTGACGAGCAGGATATAGAAAGCAAAGTCCAGTCCTTTCACTCCCAGGACAGAAGCAGCAAGCATCAGCCCAGCACAACAAAGCAACGCGCAGAGTCGCAGTTCCCCTTCTACAGCAACCTGCTCATCTTCCTGGCAGAATATCCTCTTAGTTCAGAAGTGTTCTGAAGTTATGGTGTTACAGCTCCAGTACTTATACCAGGTTCTGCCTTTGAAGTAGGAAAATTTCAAAGGAAAGTCTTTGTAGTAGTGCACAAGACCCTGCCTTTCCCTGACCTGGCTCCAGACACACTACAAGGGGGTGTGAGGTCAGGCAGAGCCCTATTCAGTAGTCAACGACAACTCTTCCCCCCCACTCTAGAAGACCCATTGGCCTGGTGTGGGCCATCAGGTTATATAGGGCACACCTCAGCTCCCTTTGTGTGACTGTCTAGACTGAATGCGCAAACAGCCCAACTGTCAGTCTAAACAGGCCTGGAATCCACAGCTAGGAAGAAGCACAGAATGACAAAGCAAGACAATTCCCACTAAAAGTGGTACTTTCAAACACACAATTTAAATACCAACTTCACTAAAAGATTTATTTTTAAAGTTCAAAGTCCCCAAACTCCAAATCTCTATCTCTATCCAATTGCAAGCTACACTTGTAGGAGGTTACAAGGCAGTTTCAATGATAACCTATGGGAGAAATATTTCTTGCAATAGTGAAAAGCAAAATTCGCAGTATTTCACTATCAGGACATGTAAATCACACCAGTACATCACCTATCTTACACTTATACTGCACCGTGCCCATTAGGCTACATTGGTGTTAGCTTAACGGTACCTTACATGCAGAAAAATGGAAGGTTTGAGCCAGGCAAGTGGGTGCACTTGCCAGGTTGACATGGTAGTTCAAACCTGCACACACAGACACTGCAGTGGCAGGTATGAGACATGGTTGCAGGGCTACTCATGTGGGTGGCACAATCAGTGCTGCAGGCCTACTAGTAGTATTTGATTTAAATGTCCTGGGCACACACAGTGCACTTTACTAGAGGCTTTCCAGTAAATAAAATATGCCAATCATGGATAATCAATTACAAGCACAATTCACACAGGGAGCCCTCACACTTTAGCACTGATCAGCAGTGATAAAGTGCCCAGAATTGAAAAACAAGCAAAAAAACGAAATGAAGCACACAGTCAAAAACAGGAGGCCAGAAGCAAAAAAGAAAGGGGAAAAACACTCCAAAGATGCCAGGTCTAACACATAAAAAAACATATACTGGTTAATTCCAAATGGCACACTTCAGTGTATGGCATAGTAAATGGGAGGTTTTTAACAGCAGACATATGTACTGAAGGGTCAGCAACAAGTGCACTATCCCGCTTTCCAACATAGGTCACCAACAAATAGCTATAATCACAAAAGGAGATCCTGTGACCATCTATCGACCCACAACTTCTCTATCCTCCTCGCTATAGGGCTTCCTTATGGAGAGGCTTGTAAGTCCTTAGAGTTTAAGGTCGTGGTGCTCAAGTCATCGACATTTCAGTCTCCATTTGTCTAATGAGAACATGAGAGCATCTTCAGGACAAAGTTTTGATAACAAAAATACCTAAAACAGCAAAACGGTATGAAAATATATACAATGAGAATAGGAACAGTTCTGATAACATCGAAAAAAGAAGTACGCCACTAGTAAAACCACAAGTTGGATCAAACCCACCCACAACAAGTCCAGATCAAAAGAGAGTGTGAAAGCAGTGGTCAATCACCATGGTAGGAACATGATAACACCATCACCTATGAACCCACCAACCGGTATAATACCAACTACTTACAATGAGGAAAAGTTGTGAGCAAAAGCCCAGAAAGGGGACCTTTCACCATAACCAACTTAAATCCAAATGAGGAGGAAAACCTAAGCAAATGAACCACAATAGCACCACAGTGTGCTCTATAAATAGAACCCAAACCTAAAAATATAAAGTTACAATTGTACTCACATAACCTTCTAAATAGGTAAACCTGAGGAAGAACAACTGATAGAATCAGTGTCTGCCTGAAACACAATTTAACCAAACATATGTCAAGATACTGAGTACAAACATACTGAACAAGGCAATATTGCAGAATAACTACTTCCCAGAAATTCCTCCCATGTATAGGTAATAGACATGAGGAAGAGAGCAACAAATGCTTTATGAAACAAGGCCATGGTTCTCTCAGCATGCTACTTATGGAATGGCGCGCATACTAGGTGCCAGAACACGAGGTGACCCACTTTAGGAAAACAAATCCCCCATATTGGAGTGGACACATATGATGAAGCAAGCAAAGGATAACTGAAATCAAAGATGACAGTAAATAATGGCATGTATAGCTGGCGCCATGCCATCTGAGCACACTGATTGTAGCCAAATCTGAAAACGAATCCACGATATAGGAAATAACATAGTGAAAACAAAAAAAGTGCAAGTGAAACATCCAAAAACTATGCTGGATGTGCATTCGTAATATTGGAGAGGTCAACTCGTCTACAGAGTATCAAACAGATTGTAAGGAAATTAGGGTCGGATTATGAGTATAGCGGTCTAAGAGCACCAGACACGCTGGGGCACGGTGGTCCGACCACCATACTATAACTTAGGCAGTTGGACTGCCATTCCACTGCTACAACCACCAGGGAAGCACATTCCCTTGCAGACCAGCAGAGGTCAGGGTCTCACAATATGCTGGGAGTGCTGGTGCGGTGTCAGGGAGGTTCTTCCTCCATGAAACTGCTGGTAGTCGTGAAACAAAGAGGGCCCTACAGGGCCCCCTCATTCCCCCTACAAGTGTGAATGCAGGGGGCACAGGCTGAGCCCCCCGGTGTGCATGCACCCCCAGTTCCAACACGGCATGGACTTCACAGTCCATGCCATGCTAGAACTCGCTGTCACAGTCTTGCGGTGGTGCCTTTCTAAGGCATACATAGGTGTAGATCAAAACACCTAAAACTAAGAAAAACATACAAAAATAATATGAATGCCGAAAGAAGCAAGCATAATGACACTAAACTGCATAAGAAATAAGAATCACTTCTGCATTTACTGTTTTCAGTAAGGTTCTATCCAATACAGTGGTTTAGTTTCCATATTTGACTATGGTCAGTCTGCTCGAATGGCATGGTACCCGCTATACACACCATTATTTACTGTCATCTGTGATTTAGGTTAACTTCTTTACCTGCAAGCTAGTTCAGTATTATTTAATACCCTATATCCTTTGCTTACTACACCATATGTGTCCACTCCAACATTTCAGAGTTGTTTTCTTATCGTGGGTCACCCGGGTACCATTGCGCCCAGCATGCATGTTGATACTTAGCTAGTGTGCTTAGCACACCATGACCTGGTTTCCTTCAGCATTTCTTACTCGATTCCGCATGTCTATTACATAGACATGGGAGGGATTTCTGTGAAGTAGTCATTCTGCATTGTTGTCTTGGTAAGAATCTTTGTACTCAGTATCTGTACATATGCTTAGCTAAATTGCTTGTCAGGCAGACACTGATTCTGTCAATTGTTCTCGCGCAGGTTAATCTATTTGGAAGGTTTTGTGAGTACATAGGTATCTTTATATTTTAAGACTTGGGTGATATTTAAAGGGCGCACTGTGATGCTATTGTGGTTAATTCACTTAGGTTTCCCTCCTCATTTGAATTGAAGTTGGTTATTGTAGTGTGCCGCCCAGCCTCTACACTACAAAGTATCCACCACTGCATGCCAAGGGTCAGATTTGGCTCGAGGTTATAAATTATTGGGCATTGGGTCACATGTGACCTTTTGCTGATAACTGCATCCACTGTGCATGTCTGTGTTTGTCCAAGGCTTGGGGTACCAGGCCTAATCAAGAAGCCAGGTCCAGGTCCAGGCTGGCCTGCTACACTGGTGACAAGGCCACTTCGATCCTGCGTAATATCTGCTGCCTGCATTGTGCTGATGCTGGTGTGCCTTGGAAAGTTCATGGCGGGCTGGGTGTCCTGCCCGTGTTAGGCTGCCCCGTGTGATGCCATCGTCAATGTCATGACCAGCGGCATATTTCAGGTGCTGCCTTGGCTTCGCTAAGCTGCTCCCACTTCTGTGGGCTCTTGCTGTGCTGTGACAGTAGCCTCCTCTGGTCCAGCTGCATAGCTGTGCTCCTGCTCTGGGTCCCACCCACTGCATCCTGTTTATTGGCCTTTCATGGACTAGTGAATTGGTTTGGGCCATCGGCCCTGTGCTCCAGTAGGAGAAGCCAAAGTGTGGCCTGTGCTGGGAGTTCCTGATGTCTCCCTACAACAAAAATCACCCCCGTCACGTTGGGTGAGGCCTGCAGCCTCTTGTGGCTGTCATCCGATGTTGGTGGAAAGTGGCTGCTGGGAAATATCTCGCAATAGCTGTGTGTATCCCTCGCTCTTTGCCCTGCTGCTGCCTCTCTGCAAAACAAATCTCTCCTTCGCCGACCACCAAGTCTTCTGAAGGTAACTGGGAGAAGGGAACTTCTCTGCTTTTGAAGGAGACTGCCTGACACACCCCAACGGTGATATTGGACAGAAAAGTTTGGGGTCACTGACTGTGAGTACAAATCTGCATAGTGGTTGTCTTCTGGCTGCAAGCACACCCTTTAGTGCTCCACTGCAATTCACCTGCCAAGAGCCCACACCCTTTCATTACCAATGGTTACCTCAGTTATCCACAACCGGTACCTACTGGTCCAGAATATGAATGAGCCACTTCAGAATGCCAACCCTTCAGCTGCTCACGAGCAGACGTAGCCCCGTATGCTCAGGCCTCTGTGACTCCGCTGCCTCCTTTCAGTGAGCTGTCTGATCCTGCCACGGCAGTGCCAAGATGGTGTTCCTAGAGTTGACACCAACAGAATTACTTCCACGTGACGCGGAAAACAGATGGAGTTGTGAAGCAATTTCTACTTCTTCACTTTGGTGGTACAGAACTATATGATCTCATTGAACTCTACCAAATACAGTGGGTGACATTGATTATGACTAAGCATGGGCGAATTTTGCGAATCTCGCGTTCGCGAATTTTGCGGATTTGCGAACACGCAATCCGCAAAATCCGTGAATTCTCGCGAATTTGCGGATTTTTTTTTTTTTTGTGTTTGTGCGGGTTTCTGCCAGTTCGCGAGGGTTTTGTACACTTTCGCAAATTGCGAACTTACCTGTCGGGTCGCAAGTTTCGCGAACTTGTTGTTTCTACGTGTCCAGCCTGTTTGGGACACTCTTCTTCATCACTGCCACTCTCTGTCACCACTGCCACTCTCTGACTACTCATGCCACCCTCTGGCCCACCCATGCCACCCTCTGTTTCATCACAGCACCCTCTGGTTGTCCAGTCAGTGTACATTATTGTGGCAACGCAAGCACACCTTCCCTGCCTCAAGTGACCTGAATTAATTTGGGGCTGATTAATGTGTCACAGAATATTTTTTTAGCTGGCACCTGCTTCCTTAGTGCTTCCTGATTATTGATCTTTTGCACTTGCTAAGTGCTTTCATTGTATCAAAATTAGTTACAACACCTGCCCTGCCCCAACTGACAATAATGAATTAGGGGCTGATTAATGGATTTGAACTTCCAGCCTGGCTCCTGCTTGTCTCCCTTAGCTGTAATTCAGGACCTTTGTGGCATATGTGTAACTATTCTGAGGTTCAGAGCAGGGTCACATAATAGTTGCAACTGGCAACTGAACTCTGGAGGGGCCCCTCAGGAAGCACTACAGGAAATGGCTACTAATGATGAGCCTGAACTTTTGAACCTGGTAAGTAGTCTCAGTTTTGCTAAGATCGTATTTCTGCAATTTTGCACTCATTCGCGGGGCGCGAAGTTGTACTGGGAAGCCGCGAACTCACGCGAACAGTGCGAGCAGTGCGAGCAAAATCCGCTGCTCGCGGATTTGCGGATTTTGCGGGAGATTCGCGAATCTCGCGGATTGCGAATTTACCGAAAATCCGCAAAATCCGCGAGCGAAACGGATTTTCCGCCCATGCTTAATTATGACGCATCTGTGTGGTTGCTGAATCATCATTTTGACCCTCCGCTCAACCCTGATTACGAATGTTTGAAATTGCACTAAGCCACATAACTGAGCACTGAGTCAGTGGATATATTTTATGCTCAGTTGAGAAATCTTGGGAGCATCTACACTAACATGAACCAGCATGAAGAAATCAGAGTGCAAACCATACAGGGGTGTCAGTCCTCTGTTCTGTGACGCCTGACCCTTTGTCAACCAGGCATCTCACTGGATGACATCCCTATTCTTGCCTGCTTGAATGAACTATCAAATGCCTGTGCAGGCAAAACAGTGTTGTCTTCCGTCTCATCGAAGCCACCGGCCACTAAAGATGAGCAAGCACATGCCATTCAATGGGGGCCAGGAGCCACACATCAGGGGCCATCCCCCAAACCAGGAAGTGCCTGTGGGAATTATGGCCTGGAATGCAAGGTGGCAGGGACATGCCCTGTCAGAGGGAAGACATGCTGAAAGTATGGGAATCAAACCACTTTGCAACTCCTGAACAGCAACGACCGCTATCAGCTACTCTGTGCCAACTTTCACTGGATGACTTTACTGAGATTGGTGAGCCTAGCAGCCATGGACTTGACACTCCCCTGGATAAGGAGGAGGATCATGTCTTTGTGGTGCCCTTTGCTGGCCGTGCAGTGTAGAAGAGGCGCTCACCTCTCATGTGTGTGATCTAATTTTGCGGCACCCCAGTCAACACTCTCATCGACACAGTAGCGTCAGTGAATGTGATAGACACTGAACATATGAACAGTTAACACCACATATGGTGAGATGGAGCCTCTGCCACTCTGAGGAATGATCGATGTCGACAGTACAAGTGATGGGCGCTACACTAAGTCAAAATTCTGCACCGCTAAAGGTGAGAAGGGCACGCTGCTAGGTTGTCATTCCGCGGAAGACCTCCAGATGGTGTTCTTTAAAAAACAGTTATATGAGTCACACGTCCATGCCCTCCTTGCTGAGTTCCCACAACTCGTTTAGGGGCTGAGAAAATAGAAAGGAAATCCAGTTAGGCTGCATATCAACAAATCTGTCAGGCCGACAGAATTGAGACATCATAGGGTTCCTTTTAATTTTCGGCCACAGGTATAATGTGAACTGAAGACATTTGAAGAACTCAAAGTCATTGAAAAGGTGCCTGGCCCCACACCTTGGGTATCTTCATTGGTCGTAGTGCCTAAGCCGAAACATAGAGGTGTAATATGCCTGTGCATTGACATGAGGCTTCCTAATCAAGCAATTAGAGAGGAACACCACATAACACCGATGATGGACAACATCATAGCTGACCTCAAAGGGGTAATGGTTATCAAAGTTGGACTTTAATTCCGGCGACCATCAGCTGGTGCTGGCCCCTGAAAGCTGCTGTATCACAACATTTTCCATGCATTTTGGCCTTTAACACTACAAGTGGCTGAGCTTCGCAGACCCAGACCCAGACCTGAGGCGGAAGCCGGGCTCTGGAGGTACGCGATTTTTTTTAAAACTTTGACAAATTGTTTTTACTGTGTTGACTGAATAACCTGTATCAAGCTGACCATTATTGGCATCCTACCTTCTTGCCACGCAGCCGATTGAGCGCTGCTACGGCAATTGTTTGTATCACATCCAGCGGCCGCCATCGCAGGCGTGCTCGCTAGCCACGCCCCCTTGAGGCCACGCCCCCTGCCCTTATAAGCGCCGCCTGGAAGCACACCCACAGAAATCAGATCCCAGACCTGAGGCGGAAGCCGGGCTCTGGAGGTACGCGATTTTTTAAAAACTTTGACAAATTGTTTTTACTGTGTTGACTGAATAACCTGTATCAAGCTGACCATTATTGGCATCCTACCTTCTTGCCACGCAGCCGATTGAGCGCTGCTACGGCAATTGTTTGTATCACATCCAGCGGCCGCCATCGCAGGCGTGCTCACTAGCCACGCCCCCTTGAGGCCACGCCCCCTGCCCTTATAAGCGCCGCCTGGAAGCACACCCACAGAAATCAGATCCCAGACCTGAGGCGGAAGCCGGGCTCTGGAGGTACGCGATTTTTTTAAAACTTTGACAAATTGTTTTTACTGTGTTGACTGAATAACCTGTATCAAGCTGACCATTATTGGCATCCTACCTTCTTGCCACGCAGCCAATTGAGCGCTGCTACGGCAATTGTTTGTATCACATCCAGCGGCCGCCATCGCAGGCGTGCTCGCTAGCCACGCCCCCTTGAGGCCACGCCCCTTCCTTCTTCTTCATTATGTGCCAGGGCAGGAAGCGCAGCGGACGAGCGCAGCGGGAGCGCCGTTTGCGCGCCGAAGGCGCGCCTAAGGCAAGCCCGTCTGCGCCCGTCATCGCCAAGTCATCGCCTCTCGCCAGTTCCCCTGGCCTAACTCTGTCACAACCCCTCTCCTATGATAGCGAGCTACTACATAGCCTGAACCCCGGACGGTCTTGCGCTAAAACTACAGGTAAGCCCGGTCTCACATGCCTACAATGTCAAAGCTGCAGCTTTACTACTGCTACACCCCACCTCACTCGACAGCTCCAGGCATCGGAGAAAACCACCTCCATTACGATCTTTCACCTCAATGTAAGATCGCTAGCTAGACACCACCTTGAGGTCAATACCCTTATCCTGGACGAAAATCCTGACATCCTCTTCCTCTGTGAAACTTGGTTACGGGATGGCACTTCTACCATTCCCAACCTTACGCTGCCAGATGACTATCTCATGTCGACAATTAACAGAGATGGAAGAGGAGGCGGTATCGCTATAATCTATAAAAAAACGTTTTCCTGTTCATTTACTAAGGAAGATCTACCAGACTGTGAAAGCGCCCAGTTTAAAATTATTATAAACCCTAACTTCACTGTATCTGGTCTCTATATCTACCGTCCACCTGGCCCCACTGTAAAATTCATCGAGGCTCTTCTTGAAACAACAACCTCCTTAATAACCAAAAGCTCTAACTTTACGATCCTGGGAGATCTCAATCTTCACTTTGATCTAACAAACGACTCTACGATCAAAACACTCCTTGCAGATCTCTCCGCACTACAACTCAACTCCTTTATCTCCACTCCAACCCACCTTGCTGGTCACATCCTAGACCCAGTTTTCTCAAACCTAGAGAAACTCACCTCAGAGACACCCCTTCCTATGGGATGGACGGATCACTCCCTCATTAAACTGGCCATCCCGGTCAATAAAAGCAGGCACAACACGGCACCGCCCCGTCGCCTAAAAAGACAATGGCATAAACTATCTCGCGACGCCCTCCACTCGACCTTAGGGGACTTCCACCTTGACACCAACTCTGACATCAACGCTAATTACAGTGCGTTTTATGAGTGGATCACGGGCGGACTAGACAGTCTCATTCCTGCCAAATGGGCAAAAGGTCATAACTCCCCTTCTAACCCTTGGTACAACGACACTCTCAAAAACTTACGCAAAGAGTGCAAAAAGGCAGAACGCCTCTGGCGTAGGGAGTACAACGTAGAAGATAAAACTAAATACCTACTTTTACAAAAAACGTATCACAAAGCCATTCCTGCTGCACGGACCGCTTTCTACTCCAACAAGATCGAATCTAGTCCCACCCCTGCTAAAGAAATTTTCAAGCTCGTACAAGAACTTCAGAGCAGCAAAGCCCCCCTCCCGAGTATCTCCTCCGAGCAACAATGCGAAGACCTTGCCAGGTTCTTTGTTGATAAGGTACAGAAAATTTACACTTCCTTCCCTCAGCACCCCCCCAGCCCTACCAGCAATCCTTCCCCTTTCCCCAACTACTCGACCTTGACTCACATCCCGGAAATCTCTGATGATATCCTCATCAGACTTTGCAAAAAAGTTAAATCTGGTTCCCCTGCGGACCCTATGCGCCCGGCTCAATTCCTAGAATCACTTAACTTCTTTCTACCGACACTTACCACCATCCTGAACCTCTCCTTCACCTCAGCGTGTGTACCATCTGCCTGGAAGCAAGCGTGGGTTTCGCCTATCATCAAGAAACCCACCCTAGATCCATCCAAACCGGAGAACTTTCGTCCAATCTCCCTGCTTCCATGGCTGTCTAAACTCGCTGAAGCGCATGTCAACAGTGCTCTATCCCAGCACATGGTCGAAAACAACATTCTAGACCCATCACAAAATGGGTTTAGACCAGGCCATAGCACTGAGTCTGCTCTCCTAGCCACCACAGAGCATCTCCGAACGATCTTAGATGCCGGTCAAAGTGCTGCGCTGATCCTTCTGGATCTCAGCGCGGCCTTTGACACGGTGTCTCATAACATCCTTCTAAATCGTTTGGAGACCTTTGGAGTAGTTGAGCAGGCTTTGGATTGGTTCAGATCTTTCCTCGAAAACAGGTCCTTTCGAGTCTCCGCCCCCCACTTCCTGTCCAATCCCCACCCCATTGCTCAGGGAGTTCCGCAGGGCTCTGCGTTGAGCCCTTCCCTTTTTAATCTCTACGTCCAGCCTTTGGCGGCAGTGGCCAAAGAATGGGGCTTGACATTAGTGTCGTACGCCGACGACACACAGCTGGCCATAGCTCTCTCAAAAGGCCCTTCCAGCTCATCCTCTAACTTTAAAAACGGACTCTCTGCGGTCGCCCAATGGATGACAATGAATTGTCTGCAACTTAACGGCGGAAAGACAGAGGTGCTATTCCTTGGCAAAGACACCAGCCTCTGGAATGAGTACTGGTGGCCGTCTTCCCTAGGCACCATCCCTCCCCCCAAAACCCTAGTAAAAAATCTAGGCGTTTGGATGGATGCCTCACTCAACTTTCGGTCTCACACCAAAAAGGTTGCCGGCACCTGCATTGGCTTGCTGAGAAGCCTCAGCCATATACTAGGCTTTTTCAACGCTAAAACCCGCCAACTCATTATCCAAGCCACCATCCTCTCATGCCTGGACTACGCTAATGTGCTCTTTCTTGGTGCCAACAAGTGTGAGATAGCGCGGCTCCAACGCGTGCAGAACTCTGCGGCTAGAACTCTGGTCGGCCTACCCCGCAGATGCTCTGCCAGAGCGACCATCAAAAAATTACACTGGCTACCCGTTGATTCTAGAATAAAATTCAAGACCCTCATTTTGTCTTTCAAAATCCTCAAACTCAACACCCCTCCTCTGCTTCGACCCCTTCTCACTCCCTATGCGCCGTCACGGAACCTAAGATCTTCCAACCAAAACCTCCTATGCGTCCCACGCATAAAACTCAGCCGCATGGGCGGCCGCTCCTTTAGGTTCCTCGGAGCCAAACTGTGGAATGACCTCCCACAACACATTCGCTCCATTGACAGCCTACCGGCATTCCGGAAAGCAGTGAAAACGTTCCTATTCCCTTGCCTGTAAAGCCTCTCTCCAGCCTTGGTTTCTCCCTGCTCAGGCTAGGATCTTTAGTTCTTAGCGCCGCCGCCGGGACGCCTCATTGCTGGGGCAGCTGTCGCGCTCTACCAAAACGAATAGAATTTCATCAGCGGCAGATGTGTTCCAGATTGTCATCTAAGAAACTCTCTCTGGATTACGAGGTGTTATCAATCTAAATGATGTCATCCTCATCTATTCTGAGAGCCTTGAAGAGCACAATGCTCACCTGAGAAACACCCTTTGCTGACTCGCTGACAGAAATTGAATGCTACATAAACGCAAGTGTTCCTTCTGCCAGAACTCAGTAGAATTATTTGGATATCTCGTTTCACGAGAAAGACTCCAGGCTGATCCATGGACGGCAACTGAAATCTGGGCAGTGAAAGTAACACAAAACCCCACCGAAGTCTGCAATTTATTGGGCATTGCAACATACTACAGGAGATTCGTTCTGAATCATAGAACAATGTCAGAATCACTCAGGGCTCTCATGCACACCACCGTTCCCTGGGACAGGAGTCTAGCTGCTGGCAAAGCATTCTGGTCCACCAGAAAGCCACCCTCAACAAGGTCACCATGGCTAATTTCAACCCCAGAGAAAGATGGAGCTGGTTGTAAGTGCCAGTACAGTTGGTTTGGGGGCCCTTCCAATGCAAGAAGGGTCTGACAAATAGTAGGTCCCAGTACCCTATGCCACCTGGGCATTGTCTGAAATGGAATCTCCCTGTGCACATCCCGGATGGCCGGATCACTGTAGCGGTCATTGAATTATCCTCCAAATTTCGAATGGTGGAGCGAGTGCCATCCACATAGTTCTCCCACGTCAAGCCCCTACTCGAAAAATGTGGGTCATAATGGGCCTTCCTGATGATGTGATGTCAGACAACAAACCACCTTTCCAGCGGTGTGACTTTCAGGAGTACTTGGAGTCTCTGGCCATTTGTCACAGAAAGATCACCCCCAGGGACCCCATGCCATGGGGTGGGGTGGAGCACTTTATGCAAACACTAGAACAGGCCTTGAGAATTTGCTTTGGTCTTGGAGAGGATGCTGAATGTTGCTTGCATGAGTTTCTTTGAGCTTATAGGCAAATCCCTCACAGCGCCACCAACTCTGCTCCAGCAAACCTAGAATTTGAGAGACACCACACAGGACAGTATCCTAGCTGATGCGGAGTGGAGTCCTACACACATGGATGTTGAAGCACTCACTTATGGAGAAGAACCACCAATGACAAAGCTAGCCAGCGTCGTCAGTCGCAGGAGCCCGATCTGCAAGTTGGAACACCTGTTATCATGAAGGACAGACATCCTGGGTGGAAGTTTCGGTCATCGTTGGATGCTGAAATCTGAGCGGTGGTAAAGATAGACGGGACAATGATAACTGTACAGTTATGTTATGTTATGTTATGTTATGTTATGAAGAGCTCTCCTATAGCGCACGGCTACTCCATGGAGTGTCCCGGCGCTTTGGCAAAGAGAGATAGAAGGAAAGTACATAACACAACGCCCTACACATGGCGGCACAAAATTACTGGGCAAAAAGCCACGTCTTCAAATCTTTTCGAAAAGCGAGCAGGTTAGAAGTAGTTCTCAAGGCAAAGGGAAGCTCGTTCCAACAACGAGGGGCCAAATACCGGAAAGAATGGCCTCCAGTACGAGCACGTCTAATGATGGGGAACAGCTGCTTTGGCTTGTAGTGCGGACCTTAAAGACCTCCTGGGAGCATAGAAAGCCATCCGCTTCCGGAGGTACTTAGGGCCGGTCAAGTGGAGAGCTTTAAAAGCCAGAGTCAAGATCTTAAAAGTGACTCTCTTGGCGATCGGAAGCCAATGAAGTCTCTCCAGCAACTCCGATGCGCGAGCCCTTCGCGGTAGACCAAAGATGGCTCTAGCGGCCGAGTTCTGCACGACCTGCAAACGTGCTAGAAGATATTTCGGAAGGCCTAGATAGAGGGCATTCGCGTAATCGAGACGCGAGCCTATCAAGGCCTGAACAATGATTTTTTTATGTTGGAGGGATATTAGGGGAAGAAACTTCCGCAGCATTTTCAAAATGCCGAAGCACTTTCCGGTCAGCCCTACAATCTGGGGTCTAAAAGAAAGATCAACATCACATAGGACACCCAGATTTTTAGCTTTTTGCGAGGGATCCTCAGGTGGTGACATGTCACGAGGCCACCAAGTCTTCCACTCGGGGTCCGGATGACTTCCGAAAAAGAGCAACTCCGACTTGTCCGAATTACACTTCAGACTATGCCTCTGAAACCATTCAAACACGGCTTCCAGACATTCCCTGATCTGACCGCTGTCAAAATCTTCACCCTTGTTACACGTGAAAAGTAGCTGGGTGTCATCAGCATAGGATATGATCTGGCCACCAAATGTTTCCGCTACCGCCGCCAGAGGGGCCATATAGATATTGAAAAGGGTGGGGCTCAGGATGGACCCTTGAGGAACCCCCACCTTCAGCGGCGGCATTTCAGCGGAAAATGGGGGTGCCCAGACCACTTGTCGGCGGTTGGTTAGAAATGACTTAAACCATTTCCACACTGTCCCCCGAAAACCAATCTCCCAGAGTCTTGAAAGGAGACCGTCGTGGGGGACGGTGTCGAACGCCGTCGACAAATCCAACATGACCAGGATGGCTTTCCCTCCTCCATCCAAAGTCTCTCGAATGGCATCGGTAATCTCTAAAAGAGCTGTCTCCGTGCTGTAATTCGCACGGAAACCCGATTGAGAGTCGTGCAACATGTTGTTATTCTCAATGAAGCTGGAAACAGAGAGGTGCACGTGTTTCTCAATCACCTTAGCCAGAGAGGGAAGGAGGGAAATTGGTCTATAGTTTGCGTGAACAAGGGGATCTGATGTTGGTTTTTTTAACAGCGGCAGAATCAGGGCGTGCTTCCAGGCCATGGGCACCTCTCCAGATGTCAGGGAGGCATTGAGCAGTGGATTGAGCAAGGTGTTAATTGCTGGCGCCACTCTCCCAAGGCATGTAGCAGGACAGGAATCGAGCGGCGACCCTGATTTAAGTCGAGTCAGGAGGTCGAGAGAGGAAGCATGAGAGATGGAAGGAAAATCCAAAAGCAGAGGTCCTGTCTCCTTCACCAGTAAAGGCGTAGGAGTCAGATGACAGTCACCTGAGCTAATGCCCGCTCTAGGGAAGGAGCCTTGGATAAGCTTGATTTTATTAATAAAGAATTCACTGAGTTGGCTGATCCAGACTTCGGTGTGAGATTGATTAGGAGAGCTCGGGCAGGAGAGATAAACTCTTGTACAATTCTAAAAATGTCTTTACTCCTACTATCTGCTGCGTCAATTCTGTGTTCCAAATAAGCTTTTTTTGCATCCAAAATTTGCTTATGGTAGAGTCGGATTAACTCCCTGTATTAAGTTTTATCTTCTGGGTCATACAAGCGCCTCCAGACTATTTCCGCCCTCTTGCAGTCCTGACGCATCCTGCCAAGAAGAGGAGTAAACCAGGGGGCCGAGGTGTGTTTACCCACCGAGTTACCTGGCTTACCAGGGGCTAACTCCTCAAACCTAGTTTCGAGACATTTCTGGACCAGTTCAATATCTTGCTCCAGATCACCTGATAGGAGGCAGGGATATTGGCCAAGAGCGGCAGAAAGCATTTCTGCCGTGACTCGATGAAAAGGCTGTGACAACCTTCTGGTATCTTTCGCTCCTCTAACAATGGGCATGGCTATAATGGAGATGCAAAATTCTATTAAAAAGTGGTCTGGCCAAAGAACAGGAAGCAGTGGAGAAGCCTTGATAGACCTAGTGGAAAAGATCTGATTGATCGTATGGCCTTTGATATGAGTCGGGCTAAAAATGAAAGGGGACAGCCCTAGCGGGCAGACTATGTCTTGGAGCTTAATAGTATCGGGGTCAACAGTGTTGTCCATATGGAGATTGAAATCTCCCAATAGGATACAATGCTCCGATCTCAGGCAAGGTACAGAAAGTGCCGCCTGAAGGTCCTCAAAGAAGGAACCTAAAGGGCCAGGTGCCTTGTAGATAATAATCCCTGTACAAGTTTGACGGGGAGAAAGTTTGAGAGTGAAGCCTAAGGCTTCACTACCCTTGATGTTATCCACAGGGAATGTCGAACAAGAGAGACTCTTGTCAACAACTATTGCTACACCACCACCCCGACCAACCACTCTGTCCTTCCTGTAGATGGTGTAATTTGGAGGGACAGCAGTGGCAATATCAGGGCCAGAACACTCACTAAGCCAGGTCTCTGTGAGGAACAGACACAAGGTTTTAGAGTCAGATATCAAATTCCAGATGTCAATGGAATGTTTACTAAGAGATCTGGTGTTAAGCAGGTGACAAAGAACACGTGGTGATGTGGATACAGGCGGGAAACCTTCCCGCTTCGGCATATTCCAGCCGCAGCCAGCGCAACCCTTTCTAAGCGAGCGACCTCCTGGGAAAACATGGTGGCAGGAGGAAATAGATCCTCATAGCGCTAATAGCTCAATGGAAGAATAAGAGAGCATCGGAACTGCTGATATGTCTTAACCACCATACAACAAACTACAGGACAGCAAAATTACTACATGCCTACCTCGCCGGCTTCCGAGACGCGGACGAGCGCAGACGGGCGGGACTCTGGCGCGACTCAGGTGCAGAGAAGGCACTCCCGCTGCGCGTCACCGCTGCGCGTTGAGAGGAGTCCTTTAAATAGGCAGCTCCCACTGTCCCTGAGCGCAAGAACACTCAAAGATGGCGCCCACAGTTCCCCTCCCGCACAAAGATGGCGCTCCCTGCCCACTGCCTCCCCGGAAACCGGACCCGCTAAACAGCGGTGGGGTGACAGAATTATAGTGCAGGTGAGTGGCCAGAGACCCAGTAACTAAAACTAGGGGAAAGTAAACAATATTCAAATAAAATGCAAGACGGGCAGTTAAAAATAGCATATGACGCTATAAACGCTAAAACAGCACGCACACCCAGCAGCAAGGCGCTGCTGCAATACTTAACTTCAGGTCCACTGTGCCAGACTGTCCCGGTGGATACTCCGCCTTAAATAGGCAGCTCCCACTGTCCCTGAGCACAAGAACGCTCAAAGATGGCGCCCACAGTTCCCCTCCCGCACAAAGATGGCGCTCCCTGCCCACTGCCTCCCCGGAAACCTGACCCGCTAAACAGCGGTGGGGTGACAGAATTATAGTGCAGGTGAGTGGCCAGAGACCCAGTAACTAAAACCAGGGGAAAGTAAACAATATTCAAATAAAATACAAGACGGGCAGTTAGAAATAGCATATGACGCTATAAACGCTGAAACAGCACGCACACCCAGCAGCAAGGCGCTGCTGCAATACTTAACTTCAGGTCCACTGTGCCAGACTGTCCCGGTGGATACTCCGCCTTAAATAGGCAGCTCCCACTGTCCCTGAGCGCAAGAACGCTCAAAGATGGCGCCCACAGTTCCCCTCCCGCACAAAGATGGCGCTCCCTGCCCACTGCCTCCCCGGAAACCGGACCCGCTAAACAGCGGTGGGGTGCCAGAATTATAGTGCAGGTGAGTGGCCAGAGACCCAGTAACTAAAACCAGGGGAAAGTAAACAATATTCAAATAAAATACAAGACGGGCAGTTAAAAATAGCATATGACGCTATAAACGCTGAAACAGCGCGCACACCCAGCAGCAAGGCGCTGCTGCAATGCTTAACTTCAGGTCCACTGTGAAATACATAAGTGTGCAAAACAGGTACGTGATATGGCGCACCTCTCCGTCGCACTGCTTAATGTAGGAATTTTTCCTCATGGTAAATCATTCTTTACACATTTTTCAAAGTAAACCAATAATATTCCAATGCTTATTTCCAAAGTTAATCAATGCTTTTGAATCACTTGCAGAGACAGCGTAGTTCCACGTTGATGCTTTTGAACATTTTCAAATGCCTCCTGCTGTCCATCCAGACTTTTCACAGTGGCACGTGTATGCAAAACATTCAAAAAGAAGTAGCTCATATTATTCCACCCAATGTATTTCGAGCAATATGGGCTCTTCGTCAGGGGTTGCTCAATGAAGGCTCCAAGCAGAGTCATATTGACATCTCAATATGCATAATAACGTAGATTTGTTGCATTGTTGTGCCAGGCAAGTGCCAGTATGACTTCTGTTGGTGGCCTAGGTGGAGCACAGTCAGGTGGCCAGTCGTTCAGTGCATCTGTTTGCCAAAACTGCCAAGTCCCACATGAACTATGCTGTACCTACTGGAAGCAGTTAACGCAGTAACATAATGGTCGCATTGAGCAGTAGTTTTCATTGTTGGTAGATAAAAGTGCTGCTATCTCTGATTCCACCTTAGATAGTCTAACATCCCAATTCTGTTTGCTCCAAACTTCGGCGTGGACAGTGTTTGTATTTGCAATCGCAGTGAGGTGAAAGACAGGTGACAAGAAATGTCTCTTTGTTCATGGCAGTGCCTGCTTCAATGTCTTGTTCAGACAGGCCGGCAAACAACAATATTGCTGATGGATGAGTGTACTTCATGGTCCCCTATCAATGCCAAGAAGGGTAATCCAGCGAGCATTTCCTGAGCAGGTGACTGATAAGCAAAAGTCGCGAAAGACAATTACTGAAGGATTAAAATCCACACCTTGCTCAGGACTAGAGGTCTCAGAACAGTGATTGTCAACAGTCCCACTTTCTCCAGTCCAGGAACTATCAGCCCCACCTCGATTTTCAACTTAGGCGTTCTGCTGATCACTCGCGAAGACCTCAGTCTTCCGGTCCCCAGTACTCCTTGCATCTGTTACCATATAGATCGACTCTTGGGTAGTGTATTTTTGACAAGTCACTCTTACTCTCCTTGACTTCCTTGACTTTCCTGAGCTTGCTCTCATTCACTCAGTTTGGATTCTGAAGTCTCTGACACAAGAGCAAGATCTCTCTTACGAGCTAGTCTCTGATTCAGCCTTCCTCGTCTCCCAGGCCACGATTCATCTATGACTTCAGCTTTCCTCCTCTGTCCCGACCAACTTGCACACTAGTTACTTCAGCTGAGTCTGACTCTATATCAATTTCAATGTTACCTTCTCCCTCAGAGTCAATACCTGGGTCTTGTGTAGCGTAACCCTACTCAGCCTGTTCTGGCGGACCAGCTTCGTAAGCAACCCCCACAGCTTGGCTTGCCCTCTCAAGTGGCCCCATTGCCACAGCTGGATTTTCTTCTACAAAAGGGGCTGTTTCTTCTAGGGTTTCTGGAACTCTGTGAGTGTGGGAGGCATGTATCCAGTTCGGTAACCTTTCATACTTCACTGACGTATTCGTCACCAAGATCACCTGATATGGACCACTCCTCACGTGCTTACGGACAAGCACCCAATCGCCCAGACACAGGTCATGGCAGAGGTTTCTCGAGGTTGGGGCAGTTGCAGCTTCCCCCTGGTGAGACACAGAATGGACCACATCAGCCAGTCCTTTGCAATAGTTACCTATTTCCACACAAAAATCTTGGATATTTACACTGATTTGGAAACCCTCAACCTCAATCTCCACCCCGTGATCCCTCTCTCTCCTGCCGTAGCTCTGGAAAATCAAGCTACCGAGCTCTCCACTCGGTTCACCCATTTCCCCCCCCCCCTTACCCTTGATCACCTTAGTGCGCTCCTGGACAGGCTTAAGTCCGGATCCCCACTTGACCCCTGTCCTGTGAAAATCTTGAAAGAATGTAGACAGGTACTTATGCCCCCTCTTGCCGAGGTAATGAAACTAGCCATCTCTGAAGGGGTTTATCCCTCGACGTGGAAAACGGCCATTGTCAAACCCCTTCTGAAAAAGACCATACTAGACCCGGGGATTTTAAAAAACTTCTGTCCCATCTCCCTTCTCCCTGCCCCTGCCAAACTCCTGGAGGCACACCTTAACCACCACTCGAGTGCCTTATTTGACAGTTCCAGCACTCTAGACCCCTCTCAGCATGGCTTCCGAAAGGCACACAGCACCGAGTCAGCACTCACTGTTGTTGTCGACAGCATTTGGGCCAAGGTTGATAGTGGCCAACCAACTTTATTGGTGCTGCTTGACTTAACCGCTGCTTTTGACACCCTTTCCCCATCTATCCTTGCTAGTCGTCTTAGCAGTACGGATGTAGATGGCCCCGCCCTGAGCCTCCTCACATCCTTCCTTGACCAACGGCAGCAAAGTGTAAAGCTTGGCGACTTCATCTCTCCCATCAAGCCTGTGAAGTGTGGGGTCCCCCAGGGCTCTTCTTTGAGCCCTACTCTTTTTAACATTTATGTGGCCCCACTCGCCAGGCTTGTGAGGTCCTTTGGCCTACAAGTTCTTTCCTACGCCGACGACACGCAGATCATGGTTTCCATTACACAATCTGTGGAAATTACAGCTTGTAACTTCAAAAACTGTATGGAGGCGATCGCTGATTGGATGGTCAGGAACTTCCTCAAATTAAATGGGGAAAAAACCGAGGTCCTCATCTTTGGAACCAAACCAGATCTGGTCAATGGACTGGTGGCCCCCTGCCCTTGGCACTTGCCCCACGCCCTCCCCTCCGCCCGTAATTTGGGTGTTATCCTGGACACCACTCTTTCCCTTGAGAAACAGGTCAGCAGGACAGTCTCCACCTGCTGTGGTGCCCTGAGGATTTTAAGAAAAATCACCCACTACCTTTAACAAGATGCCCGCAAACAGGTCGCAGTGGCTCTTATAGCCTCCAGGCTGGACTACTGCAATGCACTTTATCTAGGCATTAACATCGGCTTGGTCCAGCGCCTTCAGATTGTGCAAAACGCAGCCGCCCGGTTTGTCATGGATGCCCCGAAACACTCTTCAGGTTCGGCCATCAGGAAGAACCTGCATTGGCTCCCCATGCAGGCAAGGATAACATTTAAAGCCCTTTCTAAGTGCAGCCTTCGATACGGTCAACCACCGTGTCCTTCTGAGCAGACTGGCAAAAGCAGGACTTACCGGGACAGCTATCGGATGGATCGAATCCTATCTTACAGGACGCACCTTTCAAGTCTGGGATGACAGTCACCACTCATCCACCCTCCCACTCACTAGCGGCGTCCCCCAGGGCTCTTCCCTAAGCCCCACGCTTTTTAATGTCTATATGGCCCCCCTCGAGGACGTGGTAACACCATTTAACATCAAAATGGTGAGTTACGCCGATGACACCCAACTAGTCGTCTCCCTGTCCCAGCTGATTGACCATCCTGAAAACCTGACTAACTGCCTCATAAACATCCACAACTGGATGAACGAATCATCTTTGAAATTGAATGGGACAAAGACAGAGGTAATGTTACTCGGTAAGCAATGGACAACTATCCCTCCCACGATATGGCCCGATGTGTTCGGTGAAATCCCCCCCCCCCAAATCTGAAATCAAAACACTCGGGGTGTGGCTAGAGCCACAACTCACGATGAAGACCCAGGCTACCAAAACCTCGGGCACATGTTTTGGGCTCATGCGTAAGACTCGTAAAATCCTGCCCCTACTCCCTCCTATGTCCAGAAAGCTCCTTATCCAGGGCCTAGTGCTGTCCCGCTTAGACTACAGCAATCTAGTCTATCTGGGAGCCCCCGAGGCTACCATCTCGAAACTCCAGCGGACACAGAACGCGGCAGCACGTATGATCACCAACACCCCCTCCAGAACATCTGCCAAGCCAGCCCTTAAAACCCTGCACTGGCTCCCTGTTCGCCAAAGGGTGCACTTTAAAGCAATGTGTA
Source organism: Lissotriton vulgaris (assembly GCF_964263255.1). Lineage (NCBI taxonomy): Eukaryota > Metazoa > Chordata > Amphibia > Caudata > Salamandridae > Lissotriton > Lissotriton vulgaris. The sequence goes on along the minus strand of NC_141696.1, from coordinate 761,912,926 downwards.
TCACACACAAGCTCTACAACGGTTCCGGCCCAGCGATCCTCAGCAACATGATTACACCCTATACAGCAACCAGAGTGCTACGATCGCAAAATGAGAATCGAGTCCACATTCCCAGATTCAAAAAAGTCCGCACGGGAGGCCGTCAATTCTCCGTTCAGGCGGCCAAAGGCTGGAACGCACTCCCTCTGGCCCTCAGATTGGAATCCAATTTCCTTGCGTTCCGCAAAAAACTTAAGACCCATTTGTTTCCCAAGTAACACCCTTCGACTACCTCCCGTCTCAATAGGTTCAAGTTACATAGCGCGGGGATACCCTTGGGTCACCAGGCGCTGTAGAAATCGCTAAAATAAATAAAATAAATAAATTTCCCTTACGTACTGTGCCTTGAATGGCACTGGGCCCGAAGAAATTCGGTCACTTGTGTCCCCTTATGTCCTGGGCAGGGCACTTCGCTCCTCCAACAAAAATCTGCTTGTTGTTCCTCGAGTTTCTAAGACCAGATGGGGCAGAAGGGCCTTTTCGAGCTCTCGCCCCCAGAATCTGGAACACTCCACCTGATGACCTCAAGGAGCTTACTTCCCATGCCCTTTTTCGCAAAGCACTTAAGACCTGGCTCTTTCAGGAAGCTTACCAGTAACCTGCTCCCACTCCTTCTGACCAAACAGTTTTACCATCTTTAGCGCCTTGATGCCTTTGGGTTTAGTTGCGCTCAATAAATCTATTTTCATTCATTCATTCATAGTTAAGGAACAGATCATCTGTGATGTTTATCAAGGCTGTCGATGGCACTGCTGGTAACCTCATAGCCCCCCCATCAGCATTTCGTGTGGTGAAAGACCTGTTCTCCTATCTGGTGTACTGTGAACACTCATCAACACCATGGGCAAGGAATCCTGCCATTTCAAAGACATAGACAAACACACTTTTGCCATCCTCATTTTCAAAGTCCCATTCATCTTTTCTATGATCAAAGAAGCCTCCGGTTGATATCTACAATGCAGCCTTTGATCAAAGTTCAAAGCAGCACAAAGTAACTTCATGATTTCACTGTGGAAATGTGATCCTCTATCCGACTGCAATGAAGTTGGAAATCCGAACTGCAGGATCAGCTCCCTAAGCAACAACGTTGCTACTGTCAGGCTATCACACCTTCTCGTTGGATAAGCTTCCACCAACCGTGAAAAAACACACACCACAACCAGAACATAACTCAAGCCATTGCACCTAGGCATTTCAATAAAATCAAGCTGTATTCTGTTGAAAAGCCCTCCAGACCTCCCTATATGACTCAAGGCAACCAGTCTTCTTTCCAGCATTCATCTGCTGACATGTGACACACTTACGACACACTGTTTAAGCAAACACTGGAAACCGTGGATTATACCACATCTGCCTGAACACTTGCACCATAGCATCCTTTCCAAGGTGCACTGCTCCATGGATCTGTCTTGCCATAGGGCTCAATAAATCATCTGGCAACACTGCTCAACCATCATTTGAAATCCAAATCCCTTCATCTCCTATTTCACATCCTGCTCTGATCCACTCAGCTCTCTCCTCTTCTGAGGTCTGCCCTGCAGACACTTGAGCTCATCCCAGGTGTCTGCCATAGCTAACATCATGCTGAGTTTGGTTCTTTCTGGGCTCTCTCCTGTATAATCTCCAGTAAGTATGCACCCTTGTTCAGAGCAAAAACGTGCAGCCTCATCTGCATACTTGTTACTTAGAGAGACAAAGTCACTTCCTATGAGCTGTACATTTTACCTCCGCAATTTCTCGAGGACCTTGTAAAGCTTCAAACAATTGTCTTACTTATTTCCCGTTCCTAATGGGAGATCCTGATGACGCACGAAACCCTCTATGTAACCATAGCTGTCCGAAGTCATGAACCACACCAAACCTGTACTGACTATCGGTGTAAATGGTGATTTTAATTTGTTCAGCAGCCAAACAGGCTCGAGTCAGAGCTTTGATTTCTGCTACCTATGTGGAGTATATTCCCTGTAAACAAAGCAGCTTCCACAACTCCAGAAATGGTACACACAGCAAATGCTGCCCTCAAGTGACCTACATTGTCTCTTAGCATGAACCGTCTACAAAAAAGATTTCATTGGACTCAGGTAGAGGTTCATCTACAATGTCAGGCCTCAGTTTGGTACAAAATTCAGTCACATCGAGACAGTCATGGTCCTCACATTCTTCATCAGCAATATTAGACACAGGCATTAAAGTAGCAGGATTTAAAACAGTACATCGTTTGAAAGTAACATTTTCCGAGGCAAGTATAGCCTGCTCATAACGTGTAAGTCTGTTATTTGTCATATGTTGCGTCTTGGCTCTCATCAGAAGCTCAACTGAATGTGGAACATAAACTGTAAGTGGATGACCCATCACAATATTTTCACATCTTTCAATGCTGACACCTGTTGCAGCAACGCATTTGAGACATCCAAGCAACGCTGAAGCTACTGGATCTAAAGTATCTGAGAAATAGGCAGTTGGTCTACAGACTCCTCCATGACTCTGAGTTAAGACTGACAGAGCACAATCTTCTCGTTCATAGCAGAACAATGAAAAGGACTTGTTATGGTCTGGCACCCCAGAGCTGGAGCACGACATAGATCCTGTGTCAACTCCAAGAATGCTACCAGGCAATCTTGATCCCACAGTACTGGATCACTAACATCCTTGTGCGTCAGCCTCTGTAAAGGCTTCGCCTTCAAGGAAACATTTTGGATTCACTGACAGCAGTATCCAACCATTCCCAAAAACATTCAGACTTCCTACTGTGTGGTGGGCAACATCATTTTCATAATCGCCTCAATTCGATCTGGTGATACTTCCTTTTGTCTTTTTCTATTCTATGACCCAAATACTGAACTTCGGGTAAGCAGTACTGTAACTTGTTCAGGGACACCTTGTCTCCATTCTCTGCTAGATGATTCAATAAGGCAACAGTATCAATCCTACAAGCATCCTCAGTCTTGGGACGCATATAAAGCTTTTATTAGAGGTACACAAGCGGGCATAGCGATAGGTAAAAACAAAGCGAAGAAACTTAAAACATCTCGAATAGAGGCTGATTTATTAGACAGACAAGCCAGGTTCGAAGTCATAACCTCTGAGGAAGAACATAATAGCTTAATTGATGAAATATTGAAACTGAAACAAGAGCTTTCCTCAGACCTAGAGGAAAATATGAGGAGAAAATGGCAAGCTAGCACTTTGGCAAATTATGAATTTGGGGAAAATTGCGGTAAATTGCTAGCTTGGAAGCTTAAGACGGATTCAAATAGAAACAAGATCACAGCTATTCATAAGGGAAACGTGGGACAAATAACAGAGGATAAGGCAGGTATTGAACAAGCCTTTGAGTACTTTTTTCAGCCTCTGTATAAAGAGGATCTAGTACCTTCACCTACAGCAGTAGATACATACTTAAACAAAGCATGTGTCTCAAAGCTAGATGAAGAGTCCTGTAAGAGACTAGACATAGATATCACTGTAAATGAGGTGCTGGACGCTAATAATCATCTTAAAATAAATAAAGCAGCTGGCCCCGACGCTATACCTAATGAACTCTATGTATCCTTGAAGGACTCTCTGGCGTTTAGTTTAACTGAGCTTTTTAACACTATCTTTCTGGGGGCCTCCAAATCCCTAAATCCTGAAATGAGGCGACGATCAGCCTGATTCTAAAACCTAGTAAAGATCCCCTTTTCTGTGAATTTTATAGGCCAATCTCGCTTCTTAACGCAGAATACAACATTTTTACCAAGGTTTTAGCAAAAAGATTGGGCTCTTTATCTGACAAAATAATTCACAAGGATCAGAAGGGTTTTATTAAAGGGAGACAGCTGCATGACCTCACACACCAACTGATTGAAGCCATAGACATTGCAAATCAAGAAAAGGTACCCTTAGCATTATTTACATTTGATGCACTCAAGGCATTTGACCGTGTTAACTGGTTGTATTTACAAAAAGTGATCTTACAAAATAACTTAGATCAAAACCTCTCACGTGTAATAGCTAATATATACTCGGCTCCAACAGGGAAAGTACTCATTAATAGCAGTACCTCAAACAGCTTTAAAAAAAAAAGAGGCACGAGACAGGGTTGTCCACTCTCCCCCCATCTGTTTAATTTATATATAGAGCCACTTGCTAACATGATTAGGATGTCTGAAAAAATTATCCCCTTTAGCTTCAATAACTGGGACCTAAAAGTTGCATTATATGCTGATGATTTGATGATTTACTTGAATAATCTAAATATGTCATTTAATAACATAAGCAGTATATTATTAGGTTTTGGGGAAATTTCTGGCTATCAAATAAATCACGATAAAACCGAGGTAATGCATTGGAACATGTCTGCTCCACAAATTGATTTCAAAAGGAAAATCAAATACCTGGGGATCCAAGTCTTGGAGAATACTGATGATATCCCCAGGTAAACTTGAATCTAAAAGCTAAGGAGATGAGGAAACTATTGAAGTCTTGGAGTTACTTATCTCTTACGTTTATGGGGAGAGCTAATGTAATAAAAATGGCTCTCCTACCAAAATTTACTTTTGTTTTTAACACAAGACCTCTGGAGTTTGATTCACGGAGCTTAAAGAAAATACAGGGTGAGATAAATTCTTTCATTTGGGTGTCTAAGGGTGTTAGGATAGCCTGGAAGAGGTTGACCCAGAAAAAAAACCAAGGTGGGATAGCTAGCCCAGATCTTATGTCATATTATAAAGTCTTCCACTTTAAGAACATAAGGCATCTCTTTCAGGAATATGAGTCATATCCTCCTTACTGGAAAGCAGTAACCAAATATGACCACTGCCTTTACAAGTTCGGCCATCAAAAGTTTAAAAAAAATCAGATTAAAGGTGCCAAGATCAGCCTTTAAACTATGGTCCGACATGAGGAAGCTATGGCGATTCCCGTATTACAGTCTGTAAGCACCGATATGGAACTCTCCAGGAACCCCCGATTGCCTGAAAGACTCACTAGCACAATCTTTGAAAAGGGCAGGGATTACCAAGTGGGGAGAGTTACTGGATGATGGGGAATTAAAACCTTGGGACGAGTTAGCACAAAGGACGAAGAACGAAATACCTAGGTTCAAGTTCTACCAGTTGGCTAGCTGGTCTAAAGATCAAAAGACGTGGCCAGACTAAGTTGAGAACCTAGAGGGTGAACTGCATAAAGGCTTTGGGAAGAAAGAAGTTTTGAAGTGGTATTGCCCCTTAGCGGAGAAGAAGGAAAGTGGAAACGAAACTCCAGATCTTCTGTGGAAGAAGATTTACCCGGCTCAAGACTTGCAGCAAACTTGGCAAGTATCCTGCACTTTTTTATGGCACATTATTTTTTCTACACCTCTTAGGAAAAATCATTTGTTCACTTTGCACAGATCGTACCGGACCCCTGAAAAAATTGTCCAAAATGAATGCCCAGGTGACCAAGAAATGTCCAAAATGTGGCGAGAGGGAAGCAAATGACATCCACATGTTTCACTCATGTCATCACCTAGATATATTCTGGAGTGAAGTTGGTAAGATCATTGAAAGTAGCTTAAACACGACAATTAAGGTAAGAGCCTTCAATGTTATTTTTGGTATCTTGGATATTAAGGAGTCTATCACGATTTTAACAAAAAATCTGAAATATCTTTTGTTTATACTTATCCTGATTGCCAGACGCGAGATTTGTATAAATTGGATTCTTCCCTCTCCTCCGAAGGTTGAGGACTGGATCGTTCAGTAAAAAAACTTTAGAAATTTGGAGAAGATCAGAGGGAGTTCCATGCGCACAAAGCACTGGGAGTTCTGGGATACATATAGGTGGTAGGTCAGGAAGGGGTGTCCAATGATTTAACCAACGCGATCACGTTGCTTAATGAGTTCTAACGGGGCTGGAATCAGAGGTACGTAACTCATGCAAAATTTGGCAATGGTTGGTATCAAGCCAAGGTTCTTACCTTATCTCTGAGGGCGTCTAGTGAGAGGTTACCCTGTAGCTGTACAAAAAGATCCCAAAAATGAGGACAAAAAAAAAGCATTCTCAGTCTCAGGCGCGATTAAAAGATTGTCAATGTAATGTACGAGAACCAAATTCTGCGACAGTACAAGACTCCCAAGATTCTTTTTCAACAGCTGATTAAAGATGGATGAACTCTCCATATACCGTTGAGGAATACAACACCATGTTAGCACACGATCTTCCAGCCGGAAGGCAAACAAAAACTGGCTTTCCTGATGCAGTGGTATCGAAAAGAATTCCTGACACAGATCAATCACATTGAACCATTCAGCTTCATATGGGATCTGGAACTGGCTCACGGATGGATTCGGTACCACGGGACAACATGGGAACACAATCTTGTTGACCATTTTGCAGTTCTTTCACAATCCTATACTTCCCACCCAGTATCTGCAAATCCATGATTGGTGAGTAATATGGACTCCCCATTATCTTCTTCAGAATTCCCTGTTCGATCATAGATTCAATCACATGTTTAATTCTCCAGTGACAGATTACACTGAGATGTTCTTGAAAACTTGTCATTAGGTTTGACTTGGATCTTAACTAGCTTAACTCCCTTGATCAGTCCTATCTCTTCCCTATGAAATCCCATACGTCCAAAGAGACAGAGTCTCTCAGGTTGAGCAGGAGTTCCTCAACTGTTAACATAGGAAGTTCTTCTATGCACATATTTTCATTTACCACATCACTAGTCTGCAGCTCTACTCCTTTGGACGTGCAATAGATGGTGCAGTTCAATTTACACAAAATGTCACGACCTAACAGACAGACCGGACCTGAGTCGCATACCACAAATTGGTGTTGATCATGAAAGGTCCTTATTCTTACAGATATTGGTTCAATCAGAGGATTAGTCATTTTCCTGTTCGCCACTCCTACAACTTGATTCAATTGTCCCGAGACTGGTAAGTTAGGAACAACTGCAGATATCACAGTAGAATGAGTAGCACCATTGTCAACCAAGAAGGTAGTTGGGTGACCATCAATATCCGCCTCTACATATAACACAAAGTCTCGGAGCACACAGAAAATTCAATGCAATTGCAAATTATAAATCCAAAATTCCACTCCACAGTAATGATGTTTAATGACAGAAGTCTTTTATTCCACAAAGTCCACTCCTTGTGCCAACGCGTTTCGCCTAGGTTCAAGACACCTACGGCTTCGTCAAGGCTTCACAGAGTCTGGATCAACCCTTATCGCTGGTCCCCTCCTATATTGTAAATATATTCTTTTCAATACTCTGAGAGTATTTCTGAAATGCTGTATAATCCTGCTGCTTAATCACATGTGTTGAGACTGCATGCCTCCAAAAATATAAACTTGGCAAGGTATTCCAATATTATCGAGATCATATATCAACCTGCTGGTAAATAGATCCATCTGAATTGGACCCCATAATTCTTCTATTAGAGCGAAAATTGTTGGATTCAATTTCAGTCGCTGGAATCGTGCAGAAACTGGGAATTCCAATCTGCCCTCAGATTCTGGAATCCCGGAATAAATTCTGCCCTGAGAGTAATCTTTTAATTCCAGCAAAAATACCAAATCTGTTTGGCAATATCCGAAAGCATCTTGGAGCTCGCGCCCCCTAAGCAATATATATATGAAACTGCAGAAAAGTTGTCTAGACGGATTAGGATATTTGAGTCCTTCAATAAATCTTTGAAGCTCATGAGAGCGTTCAGGGCCACCAACATTTCTAGAGAATTTATATGGAGGGATGCTCCTCTAAGGACCATCTCCCGCCTGTCTCCAAATTGTTTAGGCGAGCACCCCAACCTCGTTTGCTCGCATCCGATTCCAGGGTAAAATCTGGGATGTTCCCGAAAATAGCTTTCCCGTTCCAGGCCTGGAGGTTCCTCAGCCACCAGAGAAGATCCTCTTGGGCGTCCTCCAATAGGGGAATGAAGTCCTCGTACCAAAGTCCTTTCCTCAGATCGTGAGCCTTCAATCTCTGAAGGCCACTGTAGTGGAGAGGACCGGGGGAAATAGCCTAGATAGAAGAGGATAGCAGACCTAAAACCCTGGCTAGGTCCTACAGACAAACCAAATCTTTTGATAAGACAAGGGAAACAAATTTCTTTATCTTTGCCACTTTTTTGTGAGGATGCATCAGGTTGGAGAGGATTGTATTTACCTGGAAACCAAGAAATTCCAGTTCCTGAGTGGGAACCATAATAGGTTTTTCCGTATTCAGGATAAACCCTAGATCTTGCAGGAGGTCTACAGTCATTTGAAGATGTTTCAAAATTTCCACCTTTTCCTGAGACATAATGAGAATATCCTCTAAGTAAATATTTAGATGAACCCCTCTTTCCCTGAGGTAGCTGACCACTGGTCTGAGCACCTTTGGTGAAATACCATGGTGCTGAGGACAGGCCGAATGGAAGACATTGGAAGTGATAAAGAGTCCCCTTCCAAGTGAAACAAAGGTATTTTTGACAATTTACGTCCACGGGGATAGTAAAATAAGCGTCCTTTAGGTCCAGCTTTACCAGCCAGTCCTTGGCTTGTAAAATATCCCTTAAAAGATGGATACCTTCCATCTTGAAATGTCTGTAGGTTAAAAAGCTGTTCAGGGATTTCAGATTTATTACAGGTCTCCAACCTTTCTCCTTTTTCTTGACCAAGAATATAGTGCTTAAAAAACCTTCTGCGATGTTCGAAAAAGGAATCTTCAGAATGGCGCCTTTCTCTAACATTTGTGAAATTTCCAACTCTATCAGTTTTGTATTCTCTGAATCTAAAGTTAATTCTCTTGGGACTCTCTTTTGGAATGTTTTTTCCAGAAATCTATCTTGAAACCAACAATAGTTACTAAGACCCAGGGGTCTTGAGTAACTCTCAACCAATTGTGTGCAAAAAGTTTTAGTCTTCCCACCACTTTTAGTGGGAAAGAAGACTCCGAACTTACCTTGGAAGATTTGGTCTTGAGCTCTGCCTCTGCCACAAGATCTCGCACCCCTTGTTCGCTGGAGATCGGAGTTTTAATTTGAGCGGTAGCCTCTTGAGCGGAAAGAGCCTCTCTCTTGGGGGTAGAATTGGGACCGATATGCGCCACAGCCGGCAGACTGCCCCCTTCTGTCGGCCCTCCCAAAAAGTGGGCGGGCCCCAAAGACCCTGCGCATGCTCGATTGAGCTCTACTAAAGGTATTAAAGGTCGAAACGTAGTTGCCCAAGGACTTAACAAAGTTGTCTCCAAAGAGAAGACCCTTGGTGTCACTCAAATCCTCCTTGGTAGATAGATCTGCAGGTTTAGGATTCATCTTCAGAAAAACCGCTTTCTTACGCTCAGCGATGAGGTTAGCATTTGCATTGTCTATAAAGCAGATTGCTGTCTGGGACCAGCCCCTAAGTAGATCGATGTTGACCGGAGTATTATTACTCCTAGCTTCCTCAGTCATGTCCAGAATTTTTGACAAAGGACCAAGTAAATCCAGTAGCTTGTCTTGGCATTGCTTAAGACACCTTTCAATTCCCTTTTTAGGGTCTCTGCCAGACTTAAACAGGAAGGTAATCAGTTCTGGGTCCAGATTAGGGGTGTTGCAAACTTTATCCTCCGAAGAGGGACGAGGACATTCATTACGCAACAAATTGCGTGTTTCCCTATCTAGGGGTTTCTTAACCCTTTGAGATAAATATTTCCCCACGTGCTCCATGGGCCACCATTCACTGCTCCGAGGATGGCGGATGTTAGATGGGTTAAACATCTCCCCCCCAAGGGGATCTTTCACAATAGAGGTCGAAGTAGACGGATGGTTCGGATCCTCATCAAGATCCTCTAGGGTATCCTGAGGGTCGAAAACAAACTCATCGAACTCCGAACTTTCAAAATCTTCATAATCACCGTGAGTAAATGGATTGTCAAAATCATTTGTACCGTAAAGGTTACTCAAATCTTTCATGCCGCTAAGGACAACTCTCCTCTTTGCCCCAAGGAAGTGGGCTCTCTCTTTTGTGTTGCAGAGAACACCATGATCTATTGTAGCGCGAGGGCTACCACACTCAGTTGCATGAGTTAATGCCTCCTTCGTATGCTTTTTCTTTTGTGAAACTTTTTTATGGCCAGAGGTAGAGGGCGAATCTCCATCCGAGAGTGAGAAATAAATCTCCTTCACAGGAGAAGTCCGCTTCCTCCTAATTAGTGCGGCACTGACAGCTTCCTGAACGGAAGACTTAAGTTCCTGTCCAATACATTTTTTTAAGGATTCACCCAAAAGCTCCTCACGGGGCTGTTGTGGTGTTGACGCATTAATCTCCATGTATGTATATATATCTCTCTCTATATATATAAATACACTCATATACTGTCCTTTAACTAAGGTTTACTCACGTTAACTTGGAGAGGTAAATCTCCTTGAGTGCTGCTTAAGGCTGTCTTAAGGCTGTTTGAGCATAAATAGGCTCTTGCGCGTTACCTAAAACGGCCCCCGGGTGGTATAAAATGATTAAACATGATCAAAATCGTTTAGAAAGAGGACGAGAGAAGCTCCGGCTCGGCAGGCACCGTTACGGGGTTTGACACGTAACTACAGTAACCTGCCGAGATGGAACAAAAGACGCGTTGCTAAGAGCACGCGCCCCTCGTCACTTGCCTCCCATTAATGGAAAGACGCATTTAGACAGACGCGCGTCTCTTGTCAGAGTCTCGCTCTCGTGTCTCTTGATCCGGCTGTTGTCTGGTTGCGAGGAGACGCGATAGAGAGGCGAAGGGTGTAAGATTTGCCAAAAAGCTTCCGAAATCTCCACTTCCTGTTCTGGAGTAAACGGAGTGTCTCCCAGACAGTTAGAGGTACCGTCACATTAACCGGGATATTTAAAACACTAATTCCCATTTCAGGCTACATTAAAGAAACAAAACAAAATGCTAATCAGACAATTAACTCGATCGGAAAGCGATCGAAAAGATAAAGGTATATGAACCATTCCCCGCCATAAATTGGACAGGGGAGATGGCAGCTGAAAGAAAGGGTCAGTTAGTTAATTAACAAAGGTAATCAACATAGGAAATGACAAGAAATCAATAAAAGGCAATATACAGCATTTTATAAAAAACGAAGTATTAACAATAGACTATCAATAAGGCTATACACCAAGTAAATCAATCTGTCAATATAAAAGGAATACTTAGCTGTGTCAGGAGCAGCGAATAAAAGAGGAAGATGGGAGTGTGCACTGTCCTATTATGTTGTTGTTAAAGTTCTATTTTACTGTGATGTTATAACATTCTTTAAAGGGCTGAATGTTGGGCAGCAAATAAAAGTATTTGCATAATGTTAGCCTCCGTATGTCTTTAATGAAATCAAGATTCTCTCTGCATGAAAATTGGAGAATCGTCATTCTCCAGTAACATTTTAGTTTTATACAAATCCACCTCATACCTCTGTGCCAACTCTGTCAATTTCTCATGTGCTTTCCCTGCCTTGTGAGTTACATCTTTCACCACAAGCAACAATTCATCCGGCTCATATAGTTCGATCCTGTCTAAAGGCAAATTGCCACTGATAATCTCCTCCGCTTCTGCCTTTAATCTCACCACATCCAGCACCTTGGCCCTCAGATCAGTTTTAATTGTCCCTCGACATACTACTCGACTCTCCATTCTCACTACCCTGATCTTCCCGATGGTTTCCTTCCATCAAATTCCATGAGACAGACTGACTCCCTGAAACTTCCTGACTGTTACTTCCCATCATCCTTTCCCTAGGGCCTCTCACTGGGGATTCCCACACCCTCAAGTCAGAACGTGAGTCAGCTAAGGACCCTGTCCTCAGTGCTCTTTGTTCTACCTGTCTCCTAGAGGAATCTGCTTTGGCTGGCAATGGCGTACTTGATTCCATTGTCCTTGCAGGATGACCATTTCACTTGCTGCCCCTTTCCCTTCAGAATAAGTGTTTTCTACCATTACTGATCGAACAACATATGCGAAATACCTCTGATAGTGACCTATATTGCTTTTTGACCAAGAGTAAATCTTAAACAATCTTTATACAGAGGAGGATGTCAAAGAGGAAAGCTAACACTTGAAGGTATTATCAAAACATATTTTTATTTATTTTTTATATATACTTTGTATCATTTATAGAATTTTTTTATGCATCTGCATATTTCATTTTGTCAGTTAACATATTATACAGAAATTCACCATAGTATAAAAGACATTTGGTGTAAACAGAAAAAATACAAAAGTGAAACAATTTGAATTAAGAGAAAGTGCCCCTAACAATATATTCAATCCTGACATTCACACTTACACACTTTCATACCATACATACCATCATAGTTATTAAAAAACATTCCTAACAAACATTGGGAAACAAACTAGACACAATAAGACAGAGAGACCCAAAAGGTGTACTTGGTAGATTGCAAAAAGAACCTAGATGAGGTGGTTCTACCAGTTTAGAAATTGATCTGTGTAGATTTGACCAAACTATATCCAAATTTGTGGATGCTGGGCCGACGTACGTTTCGGTGACAATGTCACCTTCCTCAGGGCCAAGGAGAACACATAACAAGATAACATATAGGTATATTCTCCACACAGGTTAAAACAACAGGGGCATTGCACAGTAAATTTCTGTTCTATAGAGTGGGGCTCTGTATGGTCAGATGCTTGTAGCTGTTGAGTCTGGGTAAGACATAATCTTTGCCGCGCAGGGCGCGTCAGACAAAAAGAGATCCACGGCTATTTGGCAGAGATTTGAATCAAGGGCGATCAGAAATGAGTGCAGGCGCTATTGGTCCTGAGTATTTTCTTTCCTGAAGTTGAAAGTCTAGCACCGATCAGCCATTACATCTGTTTTAGTGCGGGCTGGTGCCATATCTGGGGGTTCTGAGGTCTGTCTTGCCAGCTGGAATGTGTCCCAGATAGAACACATGAAAGGACGACTGAGGTACTATACTTGGTATACACATCCTTCATCAGTGAAATTGGTATAAAGATTGGAACTCTGTGCTCATTGTTGATCTATTCTACCAAGGAGAAGGTATTCCTCAGAGTACTCAGACACTGCTAAGGAGCCAATGAATGATGTCGCACTGACAGCCAACTCACCAATGGTGAGGGAACATAACCTAGAGTCTGATCTGAAGGAGGAATTACTGGACTGCCCTGGGTGGCAAGACATACTGCCTGTGAGCAAGGAAAGGTAAAGCCCACCCTGCAGGCAAAGCTGATAATGAAGGGACTGCCATAATTTACCCTAGTCCCTATAATAGAGGCTCACAAGGCAACTGTGCTGAAGTAATTGTAGTACTATTGGACACGGCAGTGCAATCTTTGTCATTTATCTCTGTCATAGCTACCACAGCATCTGGAGCGATGTACCGGAATGATAGACCCAACCAAAGCAGGGATAAGTGCCTGCTGGTGGCCCGTGTGCACTACCATTGTACTGCAAGACCGTGGCACTGCTAAAGTGTGCTGGTGGCCCGGGACCAGTTTTGAAGACTACGAGCTTAATTACGACTATTAAGGTCGATTAGACCACCATAGTCATGGTGGTGGCCATGGACCGCCAGAATGGTGGTTCACCCGCCATATCACAACTTTGGCAGTTGTACCACACAGGACTGCTGCAACCGCAGGGGATCTGTGATCCTGCAGCGGTTGCACAGCAGTCAGAGGCTGCAATATTCTGGTGGTGCCTCACCGCCAGCCTGTTCATGAAAAGGGAGGCAATGAGGCCTTGTACCTCTGTACATATGGGTGCATGCAAGGGGTACATTTTGTGCCCCCCCTGTATTGTTGCACCCCCCAGCTCTTGGACAGGATGGAATGCATGACCTGGTGCATTCTTCCACTGTATGAACATACTGCAAAGGTCAGACGGAGGTGCCTTTCTAAGCCTCTCCTATGAGCCTTGTATAAGCACCGCCATGGGACCACCACAGCACATCCACCTGCCAAGGATTACAGTCATAATCCAGCGGGTGGTGTGAGAGAAAGGCTTTGTCAGCCCTTCTGTGAAGCGCTGTTGTGGTGCTTCGCAGGAGGCCCACCAAAGTCATAAACAGGCCTGTAGGATGCCTCTTGAAGATACAAGGTTGTCATCTCTCGTTTAAGCATGATGAAGATAGCAGTAAAATCCATACAATTAGAGGGACCCAGAAAGGACTGGTGGAGGGGTAGCTGAGGTAGCTGGAAAATGGCTCAGAAACCATAAAGACTCATACCCGTAAATTTAGTTTCTCTGCAATATTGTACATGTAGTGGAATTCTATGTTGTTTATGTAAAAAGTACTTGTTGTTTATTCAAATAAAATCATTGGGTTAGCCATTGATCTTATTGTGCTGCTGAGGGTTGATGTCTATTACTGAGTCTGAGTAGCTGCCCACACTAATCTCTCTGAAGTCTGTGACTGCTTGACCTTACTATCACTGGAAGTCAAGTTTGGGAAGGGATTCACGCCCATTTTGCAGTGACATGGCGGGTGGCCCCTGGACAGCAGTGGTAAAAGCCTCAATTCACACAGGTGTGGTCCAGTAGGCCTTGCCAGCCCCATAGTTTTCTGAATGGGGCCTGACAAGAGGCAACTACTATCTAACTCTACTTTGCAGCACTAAGCCAGATGTTTTATTCTCACATTCCTTTTGGAGAACATGAAAAATGGGTTAACACAAGAAAACCCCTAACATTTTATCAGACGGTATAAGGGCTCAATGTAGCACAATTAAGAAAGTACTAGTGATTGCCATGTTGGCATATACGTCTATCCTCATCCTTAAAGAACATCTCTTTGTTTGCTTTATTTATTACAACACCATCTCTACAACCCTGGACAGAGGTCTACTCTGTCTCATACTGGCTTCCTAGGGTATTTCATCAGTGTTTCTCAAAGCAATTATGATACAATAATGGGGAATGAGGACATGGGTCAGGCTGAAGCTTGGTGTGGGGTTTCACTTTCTGACTCACCGCAACCAGGAAGACGGTCACCCAGGCCCTCGTCACCAGTCGCCTAGACTACGGAAACACCCTCTACGCCGGAACCACAGTCAAGCTCCAGAATAGACTACAGCGCATACAGAACGCCTCGGCAAGACTCATCCTGGACGTCCCCTGCCACAGCCACATCTCCGCCCATCTGAAGAATCTGCACTGGCTCCCCGTCAGCAAGAGAATCACATTCCGACTCCTCACCCACACACACAAGGCTCTCCACGACGTGGGCCCCAGGTACCTCAACAACCCCCTCGCTTTCTACACACCAACACGCCAGCTCCGCTCCGCCAGCCTCGCGCTTGCCACCATCCCACGTGTCCGCAAAGTGACTGCCGGAGACATGGAACTCCCTCCCCACCCACCTCCGGCTGACACAGGACCATCTCGCCTTCAGGAAGCAACTCAAGACCTGGCTGTTCGAGCAGTAGCAACCACCCCCCAGCGCCTTGAGACCCTAACGGGTGAGTAGTGCACTATACAAATTCCCTGATTGATTGATTGATTGATTGATTTGCCACCAACAGGAGACTAAAATAGGAGTGAGTGGTTGCTTCCCTACTTCTAAGTCTCCTCACTGCTGACCTGATTAGTGCAGGGTCAAATGTTAAATCATAGGCTGCTAAATTAGGTCCTCAGCAGATCCAAGTGTTGCAACAATGCTGACAATACAGTGCTTTTAGTTTGCTCACATGTTGGCCTGCCTCTGCTGAGATCATTAAAGATACCCAAAGCTTACAGTTTACATGGAAAATAGATAAATACATGCTGTCTCTTAAAAATCTAATATAATACTATAAGTTTGAAAATAAATGTAAACAAATAACCATGTAATAAATACAATTATCAAATAAATATAAATAATAACAGAAGAATACTAATAATACAGAATATTAAAACACCAATATGAAAAAGTATTACAAATTAACATACGCAATAACTAAAATATTTATTAATAAAAATAACAATAGAAATAAAATACCTTTTAATAAGCTCAAAAATATATTTCAGATACATCTAAAAAAATAAAATGATAAAGCTAAACATAATTAGAGGAAATAGTTCTGGGCTTGGAAGGGGTCAGATTTACTAGTCCTACTCTAAACTGACCATCAGTAGGCAAAGTGTTGAAGTATGGAGGGGTCAGACGCACTATTATCACTCCAAAATGAACGACAGTAGGGAAAGTGTTGGACTTTGGTGTGGCCAGAATTACTTTTTCTACTCCAGCGTAAGCAATAGTAGGTATGTGTTGGATTTTGGAGGGGTCAAAATTACTATTCCTTTTCGAACTTGAGCAACAGTAGGGAAAAGTTTGCCCTTGGGATGGCTAAGGTTTACTATTCCCACTCATCAATTAAATAAAACTAAATTTAGATAAAAAAACATAAAATATATTTCAACAAATATAATAGTGCGCAATACCTAAGGATGAAGCTATAAAACAATTAAATAATGGGCGTCATCAATAATCTATTTATCAATTTAACAGGTAAAACAAATAATAACCAATTGTTTAAATAATATATTAACTATTTTTTTAAACAATTTACATCATTAATAAACAACTTAAAAAATTTACATTTTTTAAACAACTAAACTATTCCCACTCTCCTAAAAAACCCAACATGTCACCAATAAATAAATCAATACAAATATTATTTAAACAAAATTACCTAAGCAAAAATAAATAAAACCACGCAAAAAGATAATTACATTAAAATACTGATAACATATAACACAAAAAGGAATTCAATCATGTTTTTATTTAATTAACCTTGTACTCTATTCTCCTACACACCTAATATCACACTACTAGGTTATAACTTACTAATCAAATAAACAATTCCAAACCACCTGGCAGATGCATCAAAAATCGGTATTCGAAGTCCTTAATAGCGAAAAATAAGGAATCGCTAATAAGGACATGTAAACCGCAATGCATCAATACATTTGCTAAATATTACCGAATCGGTAAAAATCGGTAAAAATTCCGAAAACACGGCTACAAGACACCAAAATAAAGATTAGCAAATACCGAATTAGCAAATACCGAGTCGGTATTTGCGATTTCGGTATTAGCGAAATCGCAAAAAGACGTGGCGCATCGGAAGCAGGCTGATGACATCACAACCAGGAAGTAGCACAGCCCATGCCTCTCTCAGTGCCCTGAGGAGCTCAGAGGAGGAGGAGGCAGATCACAGGAGCAGAGGAGGAATACATAGCCAGCAGCGACCAGGACCTGCACAGCAGTGCATTATTGAGAAAGAAGCACCCAAGGGAAAGGACACCCCCAGGAAGAGAAAACGAAAGTTCTCTGACAAGGAACTTGAGATCCTAATAGAGGGTGTCAGCAGCAAGCATGAACGGCTGTTTGGCAAGCTCTCCCTGAAGGTGCCAGAGGCGGATAAGAGGAGGATGTGGCTGCGCATCAAGGACAGCGTGAATGCTGTCGGAGTCACCCACCGCAGCATCGACGACCTTAAAAAACAGTGGTACGACCTCCGCAAAAGGGCTAAGGAGAGGATTGCGGAAAGGGTGAAGGATGCGACTGGCACAGGTGGTGGGTCCTCCAGTGTGACACCGAACACAGCCCTCGAGGACCTTGTGGAGTCGACAATCGAACCGGAAGCTGTTGTGGGGGTCACCCAACTGGACACCTCGGGTGCTGCAGAATGTGGACAAGGTAAGATGCATGCCAGTGCAGATATGTAGCATCTTGTCAACCCCTGCCCATTTCCCCATGCCAAACACAGTGCACATGTAGCCATCCCCAAAGCACAATCCCTCAACAGAGTGTTGCATCATGGGAGTTGTAGTCATTTCATGAAAGAGTGCATGTCTGACCCCTGAGGTGTATGATATGAAAACAGCAGCAAAGGGCCGAATGTCAGTCCATATATGTCCTTTATGTCGATGACAAAAGCAAAAAACACTAATATCCACAAATTAAAAACAATGCTCTGTTTCACACACAGATTCCTCCCCCATGGAATCAGATGACAGCGGCCGCCTAGTCATCTGTGAGACCTCAGTGGTGACTGATGTGGAGAACACGCTGGAACATGGCGTCACTCCTTCCACTTCACCACCACCCCAAACATCACCACCACCACCGCGGACAAGAACACCACCACCACCACCACCACCGCAGACAAGAACATCACCACCACCACCACCGCGGACAAGTACACCACCACCACCCCGGCCAAGAACACCACCTCCACCTCCACCAGTCCTGTCAACCACACATAGCCGCAGGGCAAATGTCCCCTCCCTACAGGAGATGGAGACGGAGCAGAGGCCAGCAGCCACAAATGTACAGCAGCAGGCTGTCGACACCCCAACCGCCCGAACAGCAGCATGTCTGCAAGCTAGACAGCGACCCCGATCCCTGGGAAGGGCTGCAGCGACAGCAGTTGATCTTGCAGATGTGTATGGAGTCGTCGAGACCCGGATGCTGCGTGTTCAGCGCCTGCAGGGGAGACACATGGGAGCAATGAACATGAGCATGACAAGAATGTCCAACAGATTTGCATCTATGACTGACTCTGTGCGAGAGCTGACCACAACCGTTGTAGAGGGCAACAATGACATTAAGGTATGCCTACAGGAACTGACATGTGCTGTTGTCGCAGGCCAACGGAGTGAGCGCCGGAGACAAAAGCAGTACTCACTCAGTACCAATGCCACAATTAAGGCCATCAAGAAGCTGTGCAACACACAGCACAGCTGTGCTAGCCCGCCGATCGGTGTCGCTGCAGGTAGACTTGGGCGATTATTGTGGGGATGTGGCAAGGAGCCTTGATAGAGTGACCACTGCAGTGGAGCATCTGCAGTCTGGAACTGCCAGTATCAGCAGTGTGGGAGGGGATGAGGTGAGTGAGGCAGCCTCAAGTGTGAGCAGCGTCACCATGCCTGAGACAAGCGGGAGGAGGCGCAGCGCGTGCTGCGTACCAGCCACTGAAAGTCAGCAAGGAGATGTTGAGGAGTCACGGGACAGGAGGCTGCGTGTCCATGGCAAACGTAAATAGCCATGATGCAATGGCTCGCTGGCCATGGTGAGGTAACCATGGGCCAACTGTAGTGCCACATGCAGCACCTGTGTTGTCAATGGACATTTACCCTTTTGATTTAATTCACGCTGCATCATGTTTCTGTTACATTAATCAGCACCAGTCAGGTGTTAATGGGCATTAAACCCTTGCAATGCATATCATCTTGTCATGGCTCTTTCTTACCTGTAGGATATGTGAAACCAGACAGAATCTAGTGTCATCCCTAATTGGCACACACATTAGATTGCGTTTTCTTAGTCCAGAAAAACACTTTCATTCAATGTTCATTTAAATCATAATTTATTTGATTTTTTCGTTAGTTTACGTTGCAATTTGTTGTTTCATTTCAAAGTTCATCAAAGTATTTTAAATTTCAAACATCAGGCAAGAATCAAGCGTGTCCAATGCATTTCAGTCCCATCTGAGGAAGCCACTACCACCCACCCACAGGATAGTAGCCCTTTTTTAGACCAGGGCCAAGCGCAAAAAGGAGACCCAGGAGAGGGCAAGGAAAAAGAAAAAGAGAAGGAGAAAGAGAGAGACCCGCCCACAACCCGGAGCACGACAGCCACCACCAAGCAATTGGAGAAAAAACCGAAGAAGAACTAACCAAAGACAACCTTGTTATCAACATAAGTGACCACCATTTTACCACTTATCAACTCAAAATATTGGAGAAGGGAACCTCATTTGTACCGACTACTCAGACGGACCGCCTAGAAGATGAAGTGAGTTTTTTTAAATTAATGCGCAAACTCAAATTGAGGCATTTTTTTGACAATACCTTACCTGAACGTCCACCTCAAGATAAAGACCAACTACTTGGACTACGTCCACAAAGTACATTTCAGGCACCTTCTAGTCACAAGACTCTGGATCTATTTGAAAGCCTTGTCAAACAAGATCTTAACAAACTCAAATTTTCTAAACCCAAAAATAAAAACATCACACAAAAGGATTTAGATACCATCAAGAGAATAGCGACTAATGACCAAATAATCTTCACCAGTGCTGACAAAGGAGGGGCAATTGTCATTATGAACATGTCAATGTATAATGAAAAAGTCACTGAACATGTCATGGATAAGCTAACATACAAAGAATTGGACTCAAACCCTACCATGGAATATACCAAAATATTAAAAAGGATCATTGATCATGCACTCCAACAAGGAACGATCACTGAGAGAACGAAAAACTTTCTCACAACCATTGACCCAAAAAGTCCAACACTGAGAATGACACCTAAGATCCACAAGAACCTAAGAAACCCTCCCATGAGACCAATAGTCTCAACCAGAGGAAGCATACACCAACCTATTGGTCAACTAATCGACAGGTATTTACAACCAGCTGTACAATCAACCGTAACATACATCAAAGATACCTCACAATTCCTGTTAAAACTGCAACAAATTGAACTTCATCCCAATGATAGGATACTGCTATGTACAGCAGATGTGTGTAGTTTATACACAAACATACCACACAACATGGGCATTGAAGCAATAGAAGAAGCTATCCTTAACACGGATATAGATCAAGACTTTCAACTGTTCCTAATGGAATTGTTGCAATTTACGCTATACCATAGCTACTTTAGAGTCAAAGATAAGTGGTACCAACAGCTTACAGGAATGGCCATGGGCAATTCGGCTGCGCCGATATACGCGAACATGTTCATGCATTGGTATGAGACCCAACACATTTTGAAGGACAAGAACTGGACAGACCATTTGAAAATGATATCAAGGTACATTGATGATTACTTCATCATTTGGACGGAATCAGAGGATAAACTAAAAAACCAACTAAATAAATTTAACAGCATTGACCAAAGGATTCAATTAACGTGGGATATTTCTGGCACATCAGTAAATTTTCTGGATGTTAAGGTAACCATAACACCAAATGGGTTTGAAACAGACCTTTTCGTCAAATCAACTGACAGGAACAATATGCTACTGCATTCCAGCTTTCACGAACCGAATCTAATCAGGAACCTGCCATACTCACAAATGGCAAGAGTCAAAAGAATCACTTCGGATCAAACCACTCTAAACTTGAGATTAAATGAGATGTCAACCAAATTTTTGAAAAGAGGTTATCCCAAACATTTAATGGATGAAACCAAGGAGAGAGTTGTTAACATGGAAAGAACTAAACTTCTGACACCTACAGTCAAAACAGAACAAACTCGAATGGTAGTAGTCTCTAAATATTCTACAAACAGCAAAAAATTCAAAAAGATAATCATGAAACACTGGTCCATATTGAAAATAGAACCGGATTTCAATAAAGCATTTGACCAACCCCCGCTTTTTGCCTACACAAGAGCCAAGAACCTAGGAGAAATCTTGCAAATCAAACCCAAAGATATCACCACACACCATGGCACAAAACCTCGCCTGAACTGTGGTAACTGCAACAGCATAATCAAAGGACATACCATTAATCATCCCACACAAGGTCATGCAATAAAACTACGTGTCAATGCCACCTGTGATTCGAGTAACCTAATATACAGGATTAAATGCCCGTGCGGGAAGATGTATGTTGGGAAAACCGAGAGACGTATAAAAGTACGTTTGACCGAACATAAGTCTAACATTAGATTAAAGAACATGAAATCAGCACTTTCGGCTCATTTTGTTGAATCACAACATAATGTTTCTCAAGTGAAATTCATTGTACTAGAGACTGTTCCTAAATATGAGGGTGTTAATAACAATAAGCAACTACTAAGAAGAGAGAACTTTTGGATTCATAGATTATCTACCCAGAAACCGGCTGGTTTAAACGAAAGGATAGAATTTTCTTGTTACTTGTAATAACACTGCTCTGTAGATCGTCTGAATTGTTATTGTGCATGTTCCCGACACCATGACACTGTTTTTATCCATATAATTTTTTCCAAAGTACAAACCACCTGACGTTAGCTCAACCAGTACATGCCCCACCCCGCATCCACTGCACCTCCTCAATCAAGATCGTATCCCTGCACCGATCAGCCACTATTTTTTCAACCACGATATTCGGTTATCACATGTGCTTTTTTTACACTCTTCATATTTTGTTCGCTTTACATAGCTCACCGCACATAGGAACACCTAATAGCTTAAGGATGAGTTTACGCCTGTTCCTACATTTGTATCAACCCGATCATGGGTTATAGACGCTAGTCTTTTTTCACTCTCAATCACACGTGATCGAGTGAATAACTTCAAAACAATGCACGCCGGAAGTTAACTGTTGTACCGGCACCACGGAGATAGGTAGACTGGATGTCGAGCCACGCTTCTAAAAACCCACAGGTTAGTCCAAACGCCCGTAGCGTAAGCTTACATTGCGCATGTATTCTGTCCTCCGTAAACTCGGCAATTGACTAAATCAGACCCCCGTATCATTACAGATTAACTGCCAGATCGTCTCAACAGGCATGTAAGTAAATGTCGGATCGTTTTCTATCATACCCCACCACAATCCCCAATTCACTTGTCCCTCACAGCACTACCCGTTGTTTGCTAAAATGCATTACGCATATGTCAAGGAAACACATGTTATTTATTTGGTATGTTTTATTCTGTGAACTGCAATGTAATGCCATTGTTCAAGGACCAGAATTATTGATATTTTGTTTTACTTTTATTTTTTGTGTCATTCCCCTGATGAAGGGCACATTATGTTAGTGCCCGAAATGCATTGGACACGCTTGATTCTTGCCTGATGTTTGAAATTTAAAATACTTTGATGAACTTTGAAATGAAACAACAAATTGCAACGTAAACTAACAAAAAAATCAAATAAATTATGATTTAAATGAACATTGAATGAAAGTGTTTTTCTGGACTAAGAAAACGCAATCTAATGTGTGTGCCAATTAGGGATGACACTAGATTCTGTCTGGTTTCACATATCCTGCAATTTCTTGACGTCGTAGGGCACTCGACGCCTCCTAATTGAGCACCACCAAACTTCAATAACGCACAACTAATTTGAATAAACTTTAACAAAACCAGCAGTGCATCCACCCGAATCGTACTATTTTATTTCTTTCTTACCTGTCTCAGAAGTGATGCTGTGTGATGTATGTCTGCCTCCTTTGCCCTTCTGCTGTGTTGGGCACATGTGCCTGTTGGTCTTTGGCGGGGGGGTTGCTGTGCACGTGGCTTGTCCTCACAGTACACCTCTATGGGTATCCCACTTCTTGTTATTATTATTAATTTTTTATTGATTATTATTATTATTAATTTTATTGAGCGCACAGCTACCCAGAGGGTTTCCCGGCGCTGACCAGAGAACAGGGGTATGACCATTAACAACTAGTTTACTGGTTAAATAACCACAACTTCAGTTCCCTGCGGAATCTAAGATAGTTCGGCTCAGTTCGAAGAGCAAAAGGAAGGGAGTTCCAGAGGGAAGGACCCAGAAAAGAAAAGGAACGCCCCCCCATTCTTGCTCGCTTAATCCTAGGGATCAGGAGCTTAAACTCGGTGGATGATCTGAGAGTCCGGGAGGGGACATAAGAACTAATGAAGGATTTAAGATATTGTGGGGCTTTGCCAGCGATAATTCCGTGTATAAAACACAGGGCCTTAAATTTAACCCGATTCTCAATACGAAGCCAATGAAGGCTGCGTAAGAAAGGGGAAATGGATGACCTATAAGGGAGTTTACCAAGCAGGCGAGCAGCCATGTTTTGAACTGTCTGGAGTTTCCGGACAATCTCCCTACCAGCACCCAGGAAAAGAACATTACCATAGTCCAGGCGAGATGTAATTAGTGCCTGGACTACAGTTCTCTGGGTGTCATGGGGGAGCATCGAGATGATTTTTCTCAGCCACTTGAGAATGGTAGTACAAGTGGCACAGACCTTCACTACATGGTCCCTCATCGATAGTTGGTCATCAAGGATGATGCCCAAGTTTCGGGCCATTCTAGAGGGCAAGGGAAGTATGCCCATTTGATTGGGCCAGTGCGAGGGTCCCCAAAGATCATGATTGTTTCCGAACAGAAGAAGCTCAGTCTTCCCTCCATTCAGTTTTAATTTATTGTCATACATCCAGGCAGATAGGAGGGGCAGGAAGAGTGACTGGTGGATAGTGAGAAAATCAGCTGGGTATCATCAGCATACGAGTAAATGGAGAGCCCCACTTGCTCCGCAATTGCAGCCAAAGGCCTCACGTACAGATTGAAGAGCAGGGGGCTCAAGATGGAACCCTGTGGAACCCCGTATGCTGATGTATGGATCTTAGATGTTGATGAAGATGAAAAGACTTGAAACGTCCTGTTGCTCAGGAAACTAATAAGCCAATCTAAGGCAAGATGGGTAATGCTGATAGATCTGAGGGTGTTAATCAGGATAGAGTGGGAAACCGTATCAAATGCGGCACTTAAATCCAACAGGATAAGTGCCACGGTTTCCCCTCTATCCACCAGATGCCTAATAGTTTCCGAGACTCCCAGAAGTGTGGATTCCGTGGAGAAACCAGAACGAAAACCCGATTGAGAAGGATGTAAAATAGAGTGGGTTTCGATGTAGTTGGTAAGTTGTTGGTTAATATGCTTCTCCAAGACTTTGGAAAACACAGAAAGGAGGGAGATAGGGCGAAAATTAGCCAAGTTGTTCGGATCAGCATTGACTTTCTTAAGCAGTGGCACAACCATGGTATGTTTCCATGACTGGGGTTGCGATGGTATGCAGGATGGCACAGACAGCTATGATCTGGCAGCAGGTCACTGGGTCGTACTGCAAGGCACCTCCTGTCTTGTGCAATATTCTGAAGCGACTCTTAAGGATGCCGAATGTGTGCTCCACCACATTCCTTGTGCTGATGTGTGCTCTGTTGTAGCGCTGCTCTTGTGGTGTTGCTGGGTTGAAGTAGGGAGTGAGTAGATACTCACGCAAGGCGTAAGGGCTGTCACCTGCAGGATGGGAAGAGAATGGTCAGCAGCATGAATGCAATGGTACATGTGGGGATGGATTTAATGATTTTGCATCAATACGTGCCTAGTAGGTGTCCCACTCCAAATTCACCGTTGATCAGGCGCCTGTGGATGCCACTGTGATGGAAGATGTATGCGTCGTGTGTGCTCCCTTGGAATTGGGCTACGAGGTCCGTTATGATGTGCTTGGCATTGCACACAACCTGCACATTAATGGAATGGTATGACGTCCGGTTGCGGAAGATGTATTCGATGGCTGAGGGAGGACAGATGGGTACATGGGTGCAGTCGACACACCCTATCACTTGGGGGAATTGTGCCACCTGGTAGAACTCACGCTTGGTGTGGTTCAACTGCTGGGGGGTTGTGGGGAAGGTGATGTGGCGACGTATTGATGCTAGCATGGAATCCAGGAACCGGTGGAAGAAGCGTGATAGTGCGCTTTGCGACACGCCTCCAGCCTCTGCAATGACCCCCTGGAAGCTTCCAGACGCCAGCAGGTGCAGGCTGCATAGGACCTGGACATGGGCTGGTATGGCGTGGGTCCTACGGGTCTGGTGCTGCAGTTGTGGTGTCAGATCTGCTATTAGACGCATGATCATGGCAGGGCTGAGTCTGTACTTATCGTACACCTGCTCCTCTGTTTGCCCCAGCAATGTGATGTGCACCTTGAAGACCCTTTCCTGGATCATCCTCCTTCGCTGGACCTGGGCGTTGATTCTCCTCCTCCGAGCAAGCACGTAGGGGGCAGCCATTTTTGGTTGACTAACAGGGTTTCCAGGGGCATTTTTGAAGGGTTACTGATTGTCAGCACCTGTTAGAATTTTTCTTTTTTTCTTCATTCAAATAACTTTACCTCCAGTTTGAGATTCCCCTTATTTTGCTCATGCTATATAGCGATTTTTGAGGTTTTTGTTATTTGCGATTTTTGATGCATTCCGTTGCGATTCTTTATTAGCGATTCGGTATATCCGGGCCTGCTTTGGTTTTTGTTATTTCCGATTGGCTGGATAGTGATTCGGTAATTTACAGAGGGGATTATTTAGCGATTCTTTAATATTTACCAATTTGGGTTGATGCATTGCATTTGAGGTCGGTATCGGCCTATTTTACCGATTTGCTATTTTACCGGGAGGTATTTTGCTTGATGCATCTGCCTGCATATCTTTAAAAATTAATACCAATCATACCTACAATGCTAACACCTACCCACCATAAATATTCTAGCTAACATATATTGAACTAATAAAAGACAGTATTTATTACAAGTAAATTAAAGTAATTATTAATAAATAAGACAATATTCTTAAAAATTAAATTATATAACAAAAGCAAATTTCTTACCTGCAATATTCTGTCCCACAATATTCTTGACAGCACAGTATTTTTAGACAATATTTGAATCCAATAATATTTTTGCAGCATTTTTAAGGCTGTGCACCCAGAGGGGAATAACAATATGGATGCCTGCTCCGCCTTATCATGAGTTGGCCATAGTTCGGAGTTCTTGTGCTCAACTTTCTCAGATGTTGGAAACTGGCCTTGATTTTACCAGATGATAATTCTGACTGGTAAAATCAGGAAGCTTTCTATGCAGTAGAAGCTGTGCCCTGTCCCCTGGTCTTTCTTTTAAGGAGCAGAAGGTGAAATCAGTATGCCCAATTGAAACTTTGTCTGCTCTTTCTCTGCCCTATTTCGCCCCCCTTCCATCCACCCCCACCAACAGAGGCTCATGCATAGACTTCCCACCATTTTACAGAAAGAAGTACATTTATGCTTTAAACGCCATGGAATTTCCACCTGGTAATTTACCCACTTCATGGGTTTGAACTTGTAATTGTATGGTACTAACATGATGGTACCACACAGTAACAGACATGCAGATTTAACACCTCATCAGAATAGAGCACTCATAATCAGAAGCACAGTGGTCAGTTGCTCTAAAACAAAAATTAAGTTATTTGATAAAAACTGGAAAAACTTGACACCTTGGTACAGAGGTGATAGACTGCACAACCAATAAGAATTATTGAGGCATATGGTATAGTGATGCATGTGGTCCTTGGTGCAAACTCCACTCATTTTATATAGGTGTTTCACTCTTATCTCTGCGTTTAGGAGGCCATGTTGATAGTTACTCAGCCTGTAGGATCTGCTGATTCTCGAGGTACTTAACTGAAAGCATATCAATATCTTATGGGTTGGTTGCATTTCTTGGCAAAGTGACTTTTTATCTTGAGTCACTGCAGTATCATATTTCCAAAAACATTGCATTACCGCCATCAAGCTGGGAATGGCAAACAAAGCTGGAATTCCTTCTACTCATACATGATATTGGTGCATTACACAATATATAAAGAATTGCTAATGAACTCAGGAATTCTGATGAAGGATCTCTGAAGTCAGTTTGCTGAATTTGGTTAAGGAGAAGAAGAACTCTCAGCCCTATAGTATATCTTGCTGTCAGGCATATAAGCCATCATCAATAAAAAAGAGGAGAGTGAGATTTGAATGCCAGGGAGAGGCTTTAAGGAGGCTTTTGGCCATCAATAGGCTTTCACTTCCAAAGCTGTAAACCTTGTAGATTTCAGTAAAAAAACATTTCCTTTTCCATGACTTTCCTCATCACCCTCATCAGTTTCAAAGCTATCATTCTGCTTCACTAAATTGTACCATCAAACATAGTTTTTAAGAGTGCAGGTTGTGCTGCTTCCTTTAGGTAAAACAGGGGCCAGGTTTACTAAAACCTTGCATCAGCAATGTGAAGCAGGGCAACACAAGGGCGTAAGTCTGATTCACTATGCCACACAGAGCCAACTTGCACGTTCTGCATTGGATTGTAAATCTAGAGTAACGCTAGGCAGCACAAGTCACTGCCTTGCATTACTCTGTGCTGGGAAGGTGTTCAATAGGTTTAGGAGGATGGATGTTCCCATGCATTTACTCATGGGTTTTGGCGCAGACACAGATTTACTAACAGTAGTAAACTTGGAAGTGCATCAAAATGCTTTGCCTTTCCAGGTGAGGCGTAACAAGGAGGAATATGTTTTTTCTCTTTTTTACGAGTTCTGCATTCTGCAGCACACATAGAAAAAAACACACTATCAAACATTCACTATGGTGATGGTAGTTTCAAAAAATGCTATAGATGAAAACAACTGTATATTAGTGTAATCACAGCCTTGAAGACGTCACTGTGTGACGAAACACATGTTGGCTGTCTTTTCCTGACTCCAATGCAAGCTACGCTCAACAAACCATTCGGCTCTTGTCTTCAAATGCAGAGTGAATATACTAAACAATGCTAAAATAATACGAGGATTGAAAAGTTTTCTTTTACTAGTGATTGGGGAGTGCTTTGTTATCTTGTTTATCTCACCTCCCGGATTACAACTGTAATTCTTGGCGGGCGGACATGCTGCTGCAGTCACTCGGCAGTGCCTCTCTAAGGCTTATAAGAGAGCTTTAGAAAGGCACCATAGAGGGATGGCCAAGGTACGTTCCTGGGGGTGCAAAAATAAATGGGGGCACAACATGTGCCCACCTGCATGCATTGCCATGCTCAGAGGCTCAAGGGGCTGCCTATTAGTGATCCCTTTGCTGCCTCACCGCCACCATTTTCATGGTGGTCTCTCTTTAATGAAAAGGATGGTAGTGAGGCAACTCATAATATGCTCGACGGTGCTGCTGCAGCACAGTCTGCATATTGCAGGATTTGACCACTGGGCAACTGCTGTGGGACCACGAATCCCCGCCAGTTCCAGTGGTCCTGTGGCGGTCAAGCTGGCAAAGTTGTAATAGGTATTCATGAACAATTATTTACAAACAAAGAAAATCATAAACCTCCTGTCAAAAGTAGTACTTTCAGTGATCACTAGCTGATCAAGATCTCTAGAGAAATTACAACACACACAACATATGATCAATGCAACCAAGTGGGCAAGACTTACTGCTTTAATAATGGCCTGCATAATTCTTGCCTGGCTGCTTTCTTGACCACCTGCATGAGAGCTTGCATGGCCACATTGGTTTTCTTCAGTATACTATCCAGTTGTCTTCAAATTCATGAACAGGCTCAGCAGTGAAAGTAACAACTCACCCCCTGCCCTCACACACAACATCTAATCTAAACTACCACATGTGACTATATGACAGACAAACTGTTTCCTTCATGGCACTCCTACCTAGAAGCATGCTACTTGACAGCAAAGACCTTCACCGTTTATCAATGGTAAAACGTGGTATATAAATGTAATTACCATACATTGGAATACAAGAAACCTGCTTTGTCTCCTGATTTAGGGTTCGTATTGGACAATACTTTTAAATGTGAAAGTCAGAAGACCTAAAGATGCTAGCCATACATAGTCACTGGTTCCATGCCCAGACAGAACATATTCATTTCTAAAAAGGGCAGACCCTTAATGGAATATGGGGTGTGGAGAAACATGCATGAATGATACACAAGGACCATACAGGACTACTTCAAGCTTCTGGATCTGAATAGTGAGCATAATGAATTCTAATGGGAATTCCTTTTTACAGTGGGGAGAAGTCTAGTATTAACCAGTGTGAGAGCCCCAAACTAGCAATACATAGGAAGAACAATCCCCTACTTGGTTATTGATCAACTTCCTGTGTGGATATGGCTGTTCATAAAGAGATCATGCTTGAATTTCCCTGCCTTAGTTTCATTAATCCACTTCTGTTTCATATTTACGTTAATAGATTAATTCACCAGCTGCACACACAGAAGACATAGGCACAACAAACCGCTTTCACAGCAATCACTCTACATGGAATGTGTTATCAAACTTACTCCACAGAATAACTATTGCGGGCACACAATTCGTAAGAAGTGCACCCCGCAGACAAGCTAAGTCGTTAGTTCACAACACAGCCTGGTGTTGATGAAGACCCCTTGAATGGCAAAACTTACGGTTGGAACACACTGTCAACTGAAGCGAGAGAGATCATTTAATAGAAGTACCTCAACAAGTACTCTGAAAAACAAAAAACGAATTTACAGGACGCATTGCCCTTTTTTTGTCGTAAATGAAAGAACCTGTGTAAAAAAAGTAATTTACGCATTCTAGGACAAAACAAAAAATACTTGGCTTGCATACAATAATTAGGGCGCTTTTAGAGCTGTGTGTTTGAAATTAGAAAGGATTCAATATTACACAAAAATCACAAATTATCATTAAATGTTTAGCATATACCTCACACAGTGTTGGCGTAGGTACTCATGACCTCCCATAAAATATCACATGGTTTTGCTATGAGATATATGCATTAATATATCATGATTTTCTAATACAACCATGGAACACATTTGAGGAAATTCTTTCCTATATGGGTGTTGGGCTTGGCACTTTCTGCAGGGGCAACAACAGATCATTTGCATTCCTATTTCCTATTTTTGCTGAATTTCTTTTTTACTGGCATTAGGATTCAGTGCACTGGGGTGATGCCCCTCCGCCTTAGCAGCCGGGGCGAAGGCGTGGTGAGGAGCCGGGGTGAAGGAGAAAGTTTGGGGCTGAGGATTACAGGGCACCAGGAGCTTACAAGGAGCCGGGGCAAAGTAGGAAGGGACTCGCGCCTGGATTCCAGGAGGAAGAGTGGCAGTCTCCATGGGGATAGCGGATCGGCTTGTGGTGCAGCTGCATGACCAGTTACATTTTTGCTTGTGTACACAAAAGATAGGTAGTAGTGTTCCCCAAGGGAAACGTCCGCACAACATTCTAAAAAACAATCTGGTTATATCTACAATTAGTACACATTTGGTAGTCTGACTCTTATGAGAAAAAGTTTTAAACAAAAGGGTGCTACAGAGACTCAGGGCACCTACCACCTAAAGGTGCCGTCAGTACACACTGGATGTGTGTCACATCAATTTAAACAAATTTTGAGAATCCATTGACAGCACTCCTGAGAGTTAGTGATTCTAATAATCCGGGCAGGAGTTAAAGACCCTCAATATACCACACTCTACTAATAATAGAGTATTCCAAAAGAAGCAAATGACAGGGTTAAATTCAATGGGGATTTCCAAAGAAAGTTTCAAAGTATAGTCCAATTAGTTTGTTTTCTTCAGTCTTTTCTTTATTTTCAATTTCATAAAACAGATATTCCCAGCAAAAAAAGATCACCAACACGTGTTTCGTCCTACACAAGGACTTTTTCAAGGCTGCAAAAAATTCAAACAATGTACAATGTAATAGCAAGTTAAAATATATACATTAGTGCATTTATACATATTAACATTACCTAGATCCTATGTGGCATAACACCACACATGATGTTATGTTTATATATATCATGTGATACATTTTTTCCCATTGTGGCATGTAATATAGTATAGGCTATTTACAACATAGAACAGAAATATCCCAAAGGGATATCTTTCTAATAGGGGTGGATCCCAATAGAGCTAAAAACATTAATTATAACACACATTATCCCTATATACAGTTAAAACATATATATATATACACCCACCATAAACACAGCGAAGTGAGATATGTATTGAACATCAAGGTGAACGAAATAAGCCGTGATTTAGCAATGAAGCATAATATCTGAGGAGATAGAACACAAAAAATACAAATTAAGTATTTTAACCCACTGGTACATGTGTCCAAATTATCAACCTCTATTTGCCATGACCACATGAAAAGAGATCATATCTCATTTAATCTGAGATACTGCGTGTATCGTGAATAAACATTGGGGCTATGGAAAAGTCCTCATATAACAGTGTTTTAGTACCCGAGGAAATATAAACGGCGCACATAGAAATTTAAGTAGTGCCTATGTGTATACATATATCTACAATACCATAGGCGATGCTATCGGTGTGCATATTAAAAAAACACACATGCCTCAGATAGTTAAAATCCCAATGGACTCACCAATAATATAGATGGCAGGGTAGTTAAACAAAGTACGGAATGAGGAAAACCTTCCGGTCTGTTGCAACAGTCACGATAGTCAAATGCGACACAGCTCATAAGCTATTGGAGGTCATGTAATAGAAAGAAGGAAAAGATGTATGTCAAACAATGCCTGATAAGTTGGAACTCATGCTTAATAACGCGCCAAATAAGTAAAAGTGAACCCGGCCAGTAAGGAAAGTAATACTTAGTAAAACGAGCCTGATATGTTAAGAAGGCAAGTTTGCATGTCCCTCTCTGAAACATAAGATAGCAGTTAACCATTCAATACCAACACGGTGTACGCATAGGGAGGCAGCAGAACTCACATAATATACTATGTTTTTAATAAAAGAGAAAACATGTCTACTCTGTTCCGTACACACACAGGTAAAAAAGTCAATGGACTGGACTTTCTACGATATCATACTGACATGTAAACCTATATATAGATAAAAGACATTCATGATCATGATATTAGAAAGACTCACCTAACTATACATTTAGTCGATAAGTAAATACGCATCTGTTTGTATCAGGTTCATTAGAACGAACACTGGAAAGTAGGCCTGTGTTTTTCAAATAGTAAAACTTGCAACCATGATAAGTTGTTAAGCTGAAACGACATAAGTAAAAATACGAAGTAAGTGACGGGACTATCCCTATTAACCAACCGGTACCAAGCATTTTAATAACTAGTAGGCGCTTACCGAAAATTAGGCTATCGCATTTCCTCACCCAAACGGTCCCCGTATCGAGAAACTATATGTGTCGACATGCGGCATTATATACACTAGCCGCTAGATTCAATTCGCCGCCACACACGTGGGCCACTAGGCGTAAAGGTAGAAAAGGGACTAGCTCGTAAATCAACAAGTATCCCGTTTAAGAGTGGCATCCATTTTGGAGTGTCAAGATGTAAATACACATGCTGACCGTCGGATGTATTTCCAGAATTGCATGAATTGTCATGGCCATGACAATTCATGCAATAGCGGCTAGTGTATATAATGCCGCCTGTCGACACATATAGTTTCTCGATACGGGGACCGTTTGGGTGAGGAAATGCGATAGACTAATTTTCGGTAAGCGCCTACTAGTTATTAAAATGCTTGGTACCGGTTGGTTAATAGGGATAGTCCCGTCACTTACTTCGTATTTTTACTTATGTCGTTTCAGCTTAACAACTTATCATGGTTGCAAGTTTTACTATTTGAAAAACACAGGCCTACTTTCCAGTGTTCGTTCTAATGAACCTGATACAAACAGATGCGTATTTACTTATCGACTAAACGTATAGTTAGGTGAGTCTTTCTAATATCATGAACATGAATGTCTTTTATCTATATATAGGTTTACATGTCAGTATGATATCGTAGAAAGTCCAGTCCATTGACTTTTTTACCTGTGTGTGTACGGAACAGAGTAGACATGTTTTCTCTTTTATTAAAAACATAGTATATTATGTGAGTTCTGCTGCCTTTAGGCCCATAGGAATGAATGGGGAGTTATTCCGTATTTGCTTTAGGCCCATCCTAGCTAATCGCAAGGATGCGATTTCAAGGGTGCTAGGGGTGTCCACAGGACACCCTCTAGCACCACTGAAATGTAAATTAGACTCATGTTGCACACACATATGTCCAAAGGACATATGTGTGTGTAACATACAACTGAGAAAAATGCACAAAAGTGCATTTTTCTCAGTTTTCGCTATTTACCACGAAGTCTGACTTCGAATTCTGCGATTCACACCGTTTGCGCCCGCAAAAATGCTTCATGAATGTAGCTGTATGTTCTTTCTAGTATTCATCAATCATCCTCCCAGGCCTTCTCTGGATCAGTACATCCTCAACGGTAAGTCTCGCTCACTAGCTGCCCCAGTGCACCATAAACAGAGCTTCTTCGCAGATAGCTGTGTCTATCGAATGAAGGAAACAAGCATCGCAAGCTCAACGATGCCGTGTACCATAAACAAAGCACATTGGCAGCACATATAATTGTGTCTAGTAGGAAATGGCAAACCAGCATCACAAGATTCTCTGCTAGCGCTGCGTGGAACTTGGATTGTCTATATGCATTTTCACTCATCAACACTAGCTTAGCTAATTAACCCTTTCGCTTCACAATGTCTTCCGCACACAAGGGCTGCATACTCCACACTCCGACCCCTTTTGATGAGTGTCAATGACTGCTATAACCGAGTTATTTGATTGTGTTCACAGGCAGATTACTATGAAGCCCAGTAAACATTTCAGCAAGCGTCTTCACTAAAAAATACAGCTGTTTAGTTTGTATGTATAGTCTGCACATTATAATAGTCAATATAGCAAAAGCAATGAGCAGCCAAATGAAAGGGTGCAGCACCAGATTTAGAATTTCCATGGCTCATGGTGCCCAGCCAACTAATATGTCATAACAATGAAGCTCTGTTAGTTGCTGAATGTAAGAATTAAATCAATTTTTATTAGCAGATCACATAACATGAAAATACATTGCCTTGTGGCCTATAACCCTGCGAGCCGGTCCACATCACAATCAGCAAAAGGAAGGCGGGCCTATGAAACCAAGGGTTTCTTAGGTAGGTAGTTGATGCAGCATGCCGCCTACAACCCATTCTGGGCCGGCCACATTTTGGTAAAGGAGGTAAGTAACTGCCCTAAATATACAAAGTGTATATAGTAGAAAAGTCAGTCGAGCAGCTAGTATGTATGAGGCAGGGAGCCGAAAAACTGTCATCTATGGCTGATGGCTATAGAGTCTGCCTTTGGAAGAAAGGAAGGGATGAAAACCACAGACCTCACAAAAACACAGTCCAACTGGAAGGAAACACAAAAAGAAACATTACCCACCCTCCTTGCCCACCCCGCCTCTCTCCCCGTGGGCAAGAGACAAGATGAAAGGCACCTGTGTGTGTGGATACTATCCTATGTGATAGGTGCCAATAGTATGGGGACTCAGGGAACAGACCTGGGATCGCGAGCGCTATTCAGGCCCATGCCCTTTGGGAATAAGTTTCAGAATCCGGAGATAGATGAGACAGGACAACTCTCGGAATTCTGTGGACAGAAAAAGAGATAAAGGAGGCCCAGATCTTTTCATAGTCAGATTTGGTCCCTAGTGTAGCCATAGACAACCTCTCCATGCCCAAAAGATACCACAACTGATGCAGCAACGGTGTATGTTCTGGGGTCCTGTCAGGTTTCCACCCTGCCAAAAGTACCCAATGTGCGGCACACAGCGCCAGAGCAATCTGCCTGCCTATGGTTGAGCACAGAGGGAAGGTCAGAGCATTCGGCAAAACCAAGCTGGTGTAAGCAGGGAGTCTGGGGATGGTGGTGTCAAAGGCTTTATCGATCACATCAAGGATCTTTTCCCAATATCTCGTGAGCTGTGGGCAGTTTCAAAGCAAATGAAGGAGGGTACCCAGGCTACCACAACCGCGCCAGCAGAGTCCATCGCATTGAGATTTCCACTTTGTCAAACGGGCCAGTGTATAATACCAGTAAAATACAATGTTAAATGCAGTTTTGGTGTGGCCCATGGAATGTGAGATAAGATGGGTTCTGTAGAAGATATCCTCCCCTTCCTTGTCAGACAGGGTAAGACCTAATTCCGCATCCCACCGTCTCTGTCCTGCGGTTGGAACCATCGCGGGGCTCTGATTAAGAAATGAGTATATTCCTGAGATGAGTTTATGGTCATCCTTTTTATAGACAAGCCGCCTTTCAAATGGCCGCCTCAGTCTAACCGCCAAGGAATGTATTGCTGGACCAGTTATCCAGTGCAGCATTTGCCTATGTAAAAAGAGGTCTGAGCCTACAAGGGCATAATCCTCTTGAAGCTGCGTAAAAGAGATGGGACCCTGGAGGTTGAACAAATGCCCCAAGCACTTACACCCACCATCCAACCACTGCTTACCCGTCCCTTCATCCATCCCGGGAGGAAAATCAGGGTTTGAAAAGATTGGAGACATGGGAGAGGGGAATGTAGTAAGATACGCTCCCGTAGACATCCAGTCGCAGGTTAGCATAGTGGGGCGAGTGACTGGCGAGGAGTATAGCCTCCAGGAATGCGAGGACTTAGGTAACCAGGCCTCTCTCCAAATATGGTGTCTTGCCAACGTCTGTTCCATGAAAACCCAGTACTTCTCTGTCATGGGACGGTTCCATTCTATGAGGTAATGCAACAGCAAGGCCTGGAAGTAGCGTGTGATGTTGGGCAAGACCAGGCGGCTCTCCTTTTTAGGGCGTCGTAGGAAAGTCTTCTGTAGCATGGGGGAAATCGGACCCCAAACTGAACATTCAATCTCAGTTTGCATGTGAAGGAACAAATTTGGTGGGGGCGCCTGGGGAGCGTTTGAAAGAGATACTAGTCCCGGGGTAATATATTAATTTTGACTGTGGCCAGCCTAACAAGCCACGACAGTGGCAGGCACCGCCAATAGGCTAAATCCATTCGGATGCGAGAGAGCAGCGTATTATAGTTCACTTCCAACGTCTTGGCCAGACTTTTATGAAGGACTAACCCTAGGTTCGTTATATCATCTGAAACCCGGTAAAAGTTAAATTGGGCTTGCGAGGCATCTACAGTCACTTGTGTAGCAGTAAGATTCAGCACCTGAGACTTCTGTATATTTATTTTAAAGCCAGAGACCTGGCTGAATACCTGCTGATCTGCCATGATCGCCGGCATGGAAGACAAAGGACGGGACACCGAGAAAATAACATCATGGACGTAAAGGCTAATTAGGTGATGGTCAGACCCGAACTGGATGTCCTGCGCCTGTGGGTTGCCCCGGAGACATTGAGCAAAGGGCACCATATACAGGGCGAAGAGCAAGAGGGAGAGAGGGCAGCCCTGCTTAATCCCCCTCCCCACCGAGAAGTCACCCAACAGTATTCCATTTAGCTGGACCGCAGCTAAGGGAGAGCTATAAATGCTTGCCCATTTGCGAAACCATACACCCAGGCCAAAGCGCTCCAGAGTGGAAAACAGATATGGCCAATGCACACGGTCAAAGGCTTTCTCCACATCTACTGCCAGAAGTAAAGCCTCCTCCTTAGAACGGTGTACTTTGCCAATTAGGTGGCAAATCCTTTTGGTATTACCCCCGCTCTGCCTATTCAGGATGAAGCCAGACTGGTCCGGATCAATCAAGCCAGGCATGAAAGAGTTTAGCCTATGTGCCAATATGCTAAAGAATAGTTTTGCGTTGATGATCAGCAAAGAAATTGGCTGATATGATCTGCAGAGTTCCGGTCTTTTCCCGGTTTGGGGATAACCAAAATGGTTGCTCACAGCATGGAATCTGAGAGAGTGCTCGTGTTCGCAAAAGAGTTGAACAGACATGTGAGCAGGGGAGCAAGTTCGGAGCAGTAGGTCTTATAGAAAAGAGCGCTGAAGCTGTCAGGACCCGGTGCTTTCAGGGGTTTCACACGAGCAATAGCAGAGATCACCTCATCAATATGTATAGGGGCCTCCAGTCCCTCAGCTTCACTGGGCGGGAGTGGGGTGACCATTGCACTGGGGTCCAGAAGGTTGGAGGGATCAGCGGAATAGAGAGTCTCGTAAAAGGACCAGAAGGCCGCCTTTATCCCAGCATCATCCGTGATTTCGAGCCCCTGTTCCACCCTCACTGCTTTCACAGACTGGGCTGCCCCATGACTGCAAAGACAATGAGACCTCTCTTATTTGAGCCCACATGGTATTTGTGCTTCAGCTGAAGTACTGTAAATTTGGCCCAATCGGGGTCTAACCGCTTCAGCTGGAGCCGTTCCTTTTCCAACTGGCGCCAGACTCGGGGGGGCGCCTGTGGACTTGTGGATGCTCTTGAGTTCCTTTACTTTGGCTTCTAGGTCCTCCTGTTTTGCCCGCCTAGTTTTGTTCTCATAAGCTGTTTTGGCGATGAAGCCCCCCTCACGAACAGTTTAAGAGCCTCCCAGGCAGAGGTCAGAGGGGTAGAGCCTTCGTCATTAGTCGCCAGATAGTCAGTCAGTGTGTTTTGCAGGTCTTCCACTATCTGTGGGGACCGCAGTAAGGAATCCCTCCAGGGCGACGGAGACGAGTGAGTAGGCAGAAGGCGTAGTGTCAGGGTAATGTGGGCATTATCTGAGAGGGATCGAGCCTCAATGGTAGCATGACTGGTGTATGCCCAAGCAGCCCAAGTGACTAGAAAGTGGTCCAGGCAGGCATACGTCTTGTGGGGCGCTGAGTAGTAGGAGTAGTCTTCTACATAGGGGTTAAAGCAACGCCAGGCGTCCTTGATCCCACAGTCATCCAGCCAGTCTCTACCACTTCTAGATAGAGCCCCCACCCCGCCAGATCTCAAGCTAGAATGGTCCAACCCAGCATCCATAAATAGATTTAGGTCACCCCCCCACTACCACCAGGGAATCAGGTGTATGAAGTACTTCCACCATTGCATCCATCAAAAACTCCTCTTGGTGCTCGTTTGGAGAGTAGATGGAGGCCATCATGATGTAGGAGGACCCTGTGTGCAACCTCATTGCTAAGAGCCATCCCTTAATTTCTGCCATGGGACCCACTATGGAACCAGTGAAGTAATTAGATAGCAAAATAGTGACCTCATCCCTCGTACTTTTCCCCGAGGACCAACATCTTCTATGCTGCCTGCGATGGGTATCACCATAAAGGAGGTGGGTCTCCTGGAGTAGGCACACATCACCACCCACCTGGTCGAGCAATGAAAGCCCAGCCTACCACTTAGTGCGGTTGTTGAGACCGAGGACGTTAAAGCTAACTACCTTGACCTCCATCAGTGGTGGAAGGACCATCAGGAGTTGTGCCTAAAGCTGTGTTGCCTGTGTAGGGGGACAGAGCACTGCAGGGACTACATTGGAAACAAGCAAGCGGACAGCCCCAAGGGAAAAATACTGACAAAGAAACACACCGGAGAAAGGTTCCACCCCAACCCATAACAAAAAAAAACCCAAGAAACAGTGAATCAACAACTTGGGCAAGCCCACAAAGTCCATCTTGAAGCTGGTCATCTGGAAGTGGAGTCCGCCATGGGAATGAGGACACTTCAATTCAATAAAGAAACACCCCGCTGGACCTAACGAAGATGGAACAAACCCAACAGCACGTTACCATCAGTCATTAGAGTTCAGGGTATCCCCCTCTGCACCAGCCAGAGTTCGCAGAACAGCAGACCATTCCTGAAGGATTGTGGCGGGGTCAGAGCGGAACTGGCCCATGCCTCCACCGCCCTGGAGCCCCCGCCCCGGGGTCTTCTGCGTGCCCCACTCTGTGGCGTCCGGCTGGGAAGGCAAATCATCAAAATTGAGATTGAGTACTTTTCAGGCTTTGGTGATTGAATACGAAAGATGAGGCGGAACGGGTGACCCCAGGCATACGATATGTTTTGTGAATGGAGGTGGCTAGTGATGGGGTGGAAATATCTTCTCTTTTGCAGTGTACTGGCTGCCAGGGGAGAGTGGTCCCGAAAGCAGAGAGGCTGGCCCATGTGGGCCGCCTTGAGGATCGCCTCCCTCACCGTGAAGTTGTGCACACACTGGGGAATGTCTGCAGGAGGACCGTTTGGTTGACACAGTGGGCCTATATGGCAGCAGCGATCGATCTTGACAGAGGATTCCGCTGATGCATTCCGAATAGAACTGAAAAGGTCCTGAACACAACCCACCAGGTCTTCTCCTTCTGTCCCGGTTGGGACTGCATGGATCCGGATGTTGTTCCTCTGTGACCTATTCTCTAGGTGCTCGGAGTGTGATTGGAGATCCAGGTGCTGGTCTTGCAGCCGGAGGATTTCTTGCTGTCCCTGGCAGTTGCTGAATCCTCAAGGGAGGCCACCCACTCTCACACAGCATCCACGTCCCTAAGGACCTCTCACAGGTCCGCCTGTAAGTCTGTTTTAATGGCCAGGATGTCTTCTCTCTGAGAGGCAAACAAGGCCTACATGAACTCCCTGGTGACAGCAGCATCTGGACTGTCTCGACCTGAGGGCGCAGTGGATCCTGAGGCATCCCCCAACGACTTCAGGAGCAAGTCACAGATGGATGTCTATCTCTTGCCTTTAGCTGCCGCCATCGCGGATTCTGGAAGCTGACCCTCTCAGGAGTCAGGGACGGGCTAAAAGGAGAGAGTATGCGATCCCCAGGAGGTAACCAAGCGAAGGAAGAAGCGTGCCAATTCCCTAGGCGGAATGGCATGTCACTGCGACAGAACCGGGTCCCGGCCCCCTCTCAGCATGCGACGGTAGG
Source organism: Lissotriton vulgaris (assembly GCF_964263255.1). Lineage (NCBI taxonomy): Eukaryota > Metazoa > Chordata > Amphibia > Caudata > Salamandridae > Lissotriton > Lissotriton vulgaris. Next base: position 761,872,757 of record NC_141696.1, on the reverse strand, counting down.
TGGCATCAGGCCCAGCAGTGTTCTCATGGGCATCCAACTTCCAGGGGCTTAAGTGTCACGCCTGTGTAGAACCGGTGCCCCCCCCAGATCCCCCGTACCGCTGACCACCGGCACCACAACGCCTCTGTCATTCAGGTAGGCCCAGATCACCAGCCAGGCCCTGTGCAGCTTGTCGGGCCCTTGAGGTGTGAGGAGGGAAAATAGCCAATGGGGAGAGCTCCCCGTGCCCCTACATCAGTATTCCGCTTCAGGCCAGTGGAGTTCTCAGGGGGGGCACCTTCCAACTCAACCCAGAACTGGCTGGCCTCCGGAACGCATTCCCACAAAGCACCACTAGCTCGCAGAGGCCGTTGCCTGGGGCCCTGGAGACACACCCACATTAGAAAGGGGGGCCGGGGGGCACCAGCCCTCATCAAATGCCCCATAGGCAAAGCAAGGCAATAGTTCAGGCACTATGCAGGGGGGAGTTGAGCAGGTTGCTGCCGTGGGCTGGCAAGCATTCGCTGAGAGCCCAGCCGGTCCAGGACAGACACGTGGGACCAGCGGTCCAGGACTGATGAAACAGACTGCCCAAGCAGTCCAACACCGACACAGCAGCAGAGGCGGAGGCTAGACGTCCCCCGGGGCTCCCTGCGATCCCTCCAGCCCCAGGTAGGCTGCCCCCAGGAGACACAGCCCCGCAAAGCCCAGCACAGCAGCCGACGAGCCGAGAAATCTCCCTGTCTCCTTCAAACGTTGCGGGGTGCGGCAGTCCGCTGAACGAGTCTCTTCCGCAGCGGGGTGCTGGGCGGGTCACACTCAGGATCACCACGCACCATAGGCCTCACCACGGTTCCAGGAAGGCAGAGAGCAGCTGCAGGATCCTGCTGAAGGTCACAGGTAGGAAGTGCAGCAGTATTTCCCCAGAGTCAGCGTATGCAGGTGGCGCAGGCCAATAGCCTTCCTCTGCAGCACGGTCGGACCGCGAGACAGCCTTTCTCCTCTCCGCCACCCGGCCTTTCCCCATCCACCGGCAAGCATGAAGATCAGCACTCGGTTCCGGCCTTAGGCGTCTCGGGAACACTTCACTGCTGGCGGGGACGTCGATGTCAGACGTATTATGTGCTTTTGAGAATGAAGTAGGTCCAGCGGGGGCGGAGCTTAGCGAAAATACGTCCGCTAACTCCGCCATCGTGGTCACGCCTCAGTTGCTGAAGATTAAAAGCGGTATGCATTAGTTGCTTGCCATCGATAGTCATTCTAAAAGCTGCGACTTTTGTATATTTAGCAGCTGTGTCAAACTCAGTAATAGCTTCTAATCTAGGCAGCTTAATGTTGAGAGAGACTTCCCATTCCAATATCCAGTGCATGTGCACATCCAGTTTAGCTGTGGTAAATTTAGCAGGTAGGTACAATACATGGGTGCTTATATTAATTACTCTAGTCACATTATGGACACACATTACTTGCTCTCCTGTTGTTCATATGAATCCATTAATGAGCAATGGATGATTGGTAATGTAACACATTCTTTCAGGCCCTGACTTACTTTATATAGCTTACTGCCATTAATGGGATTGGGTAACCATTCACATTCTATTGGTTATGCTATGCAAACATTGATCTAACACTTTCCCTGTGTAAGTACATACCCACCCTTTGACCAATCTGCACATGTCGTAGGATCTACTGTGTAATTAGCCTGATCAGTCCATGCCTTGTCTGTGTGAGGTGCCCACCGTTTCTGTTCTATTTCTATCGGGAGCAGCACAAACGGGCACCGTGACTCTGGAGGATGGTTACTCCTTGCTACTTTAAAGTGGGCGTTGCATTTTTCTCCTTCTTACTGGAATTGTATTGGTTTGACCATGTTGTCTCCTGTATTTCCCTTGTAACTGTCCCCACTCAGATTTGAATTCTATAAACTGTTTTGCAATGTTCTGCCATAAGATGCATTGAATGCGCTTGGACACATCATACGTACATTGAAACACTTTTCCAAATAGCTCACAGGTAAAATTGTGCCACTGCCAATCTTGATATAATCCTTGCAGGACACTCCAGACGTCCTGTGACTGAATGGGGCCCGTTGAGATATTACTTTGATAGCTTCCGGTAGACGATAATTTACTACTTGATAGTAATGTCTACTTGGTTTATTGTGCAGGGGCATCTGTCTGATTTAGTTGTACGGCGGGTACTCTTTTGCTGCTTGTCGCCCTCGCTCTTTGGATGCCAGGATTTATCAGTGTTGTGCCCACGTGTCAGTGCTGTTTTCTCCCAAATGCTCTGGTGTCTTGTGAGCCCTGTTTGCTCAGGCCACTTCAGCTTCTTCATTAATGACCACTGATTGTGTTTTGTTAATTTTATCAACTTCATTGTTGAACAAAGATGTAAGGGACGTGTCTGATGGAGAGTGGGAATCCTCATGCCCCACATAGATTTAACACTACGGCTCTTTCTTCTACCTCTCTTCCAACAACTGTTCACCACCCCAGATAGGGGTGCATTTGATTTTCCATCTACCTATGTGCCAGGACTGCGCCCAGCTCACCAACCCTTGATAAAGGGCTCAACTATCAGTGTACACAAAATATATTTCTCCAACAGGGGCTTACTCAATCACTGCTGTGACCCCTTGCAATGTGGCAAACTGGCTCGAACCATTGTCTTCTACTCTCTGCAGCAATTTCTCTGTAGCAGGTTGGAATACTACTGCTTGCCATTGTATTTTGCCCTGCGGGTATTGAGCTGTTCCATCAGTAAACCATGCATTTTGCTGATCCTCTTCACTTAGTTGCATGAATGGTGGGCAGTTTTCAATAGAGAAGGCTTCATATCTAATGCCTCCAGTGGGGGTGGGGCATTGTCTGTAAGTCCACAGCCCCCAACATGCCCTCTTGTAGCTTCAACACTCCTGTAGGTCTGGGTTTTCCTTCCTGCTGCAGATACCATTTCCATGTTTCAATGATAGACACCTATGCTCTACCTACTCTAATACCTGTTCCTCCGTTTCTAACCCATCCCAACAAGAAAACTCGTGCTCGTAAGGTAACTGGCCTGTCCCCAGTGATACACTCGGTTTCTACTAAAACCCAGTATGCTCCTGCCAACTCCTTTTCTAGAGGTGTGCAATTACTCATTGAGGGTGTCATTTACCTGAACCAAAATCCCTGTGGAATTCTCTTCTTCCAATTCTTTTTCCACAGGCTTCACACTGCCAAATCATCCTGTATTGCTACCACTAACTCAAATGGATTCTGTGATGGGACCTAAGGCAAAGTAATTCTGCAATGCATTTTATCGCTCTCTGAAAGGCTTCTGGCTGCTCTGGCCCCCACTGAAAAGCTTGTTTCTTCCTTGTCACCTGGTACGATGGTCTCAGATGTAGTCCTAAATAAGGAATGTGCTGTCTCTAACACCCCATTAACCCAATAAACCACTGTGCTTCTGCCTTTGTTATAGGGGCCTTCAATTGCTGTACATATCAATAACTTTCTGTGGTATTCTTTTCACTGGTCAAGACCAGATAGTACCCAACTATCTTGACCTCTTGAGAAGGACCCGGTACCTTCTTAGGGTTGATAGCCCACCCTCACTGGGATGAGTATTCAATTAGTCTCTCTAATGTTTCAGAGACCATAATCAATATAGTGTCCAGTCAAGTGTCCCTGGCCGAGAAGTTGACCTGATCCCTGCCAGTCATTTCATGACACAAGGTGGGACTATGCACATAACTTTGTGGTACTTTTCTAAAAGTGTACTGTCTATCTTTCCCACTCACAACAAATTGATATTGACTAGCTTCATCGATATCTATTGAGAAAAATGCCTTCACTAAATCAGTTACTGCAAGCCACTCCATCACCTCTTTGCTCAAATTCCCAACAAGGGTGATAACGTCAAGAACGGCAGTTGCCAAGGATGTAAATGTAAATGTAAATTGATACTTGTATAGCGCACTACTCACCCGCAAGGGTCTCAAGGCGCTTGTACGAATACCGCTGTGGAACCCATCCTGGCTTTCCCTGTGAGGCGTCCACTCCTGGGCAACCCCAAGGTGGAGGCCAGGCATCCTTAGTGTTGTGGGGGCAGTTGTGGAGATTAAGCAAGCTATTGCCCAGAGTTGCAGAGTGGGACTCCATGATTGGAATAGGCACCGAGGCGAGAATTATCAGGTCCGTGGAATTTTGAGGCCAAGACCCACCGAGGTGGGGAATTGAACCCTGGTCCCGGGCCAGACCTCTGCATCAGGGTCTGCCACTCCAAGCATTGAGCCACACTTCTCCACACGGGTGGTGCCACTTTGTTCAACTGTTGGTAATCAACAGTCATCCGGTATGTACCCTTTGGCTTCTTTAAAGGCCATATAGGGAAGTTAAATGGACTCATTACTGGTTTACTGATGCCGACCTCTAGCAGACCTGGAAAGTCTCTGAAATCGATTTGTGTCTCCAGGTATATGGTATTGTTTAATACAAACTGGCTCAGCTGGAGGGGGCACATGTAGGGGACTCTGTGTTGCCTGCCCCACTAAGATCCTCTTGAATTTCTTTATGTGAATGTTCCTCAGTTGAGTGTTGTTTGGGCTGAACTATTCCCATGAGGAGCAGGGTCAACACTGATTTGCATATGGTTGGGCCCAAACTGGGGTGGCATAGTGAGAAAAAGAACTATGACTTAAACTAAAATCTCTTTACTGGTGTGTGTAGTTGAAATGTTTCTGCACTCCGTCCATCATGTTGTTGTGTTTGCACTGTTCCTCACACCAAAAGTGAACTTCCCCCACTCTGTCTCAAGAGTTTTGCCTAATAGCAAGTCCATACCAATTATATATTCTGGTACCTTGGCCATCAATACTCGAGCTGTAAATGAAGGTCCTCTACCAATTAACAATTTGATCCTAGCAAGTTTAGCCTCTGTGTCAGCTCCCCCATAACCATTGATAATTTCACTCTTCCCAGGCAAGCTTTGTGGGTTTCAGTTTATCAAGGTTACCACCATGCCTGTATCGAGCAGTGCCATCACATGTTGTTCCCCTTTTTGGCGATAAATGGTGAGAGGGACATATGGCCTCCTGTCACCAGGGCTTTCCTCTCACACTGCCCTGACCCACGGGGCTTGGGCTGAACTACATAATGGCTCCTGGACTTCCCAGCCGTTGCTGGGCAAGTCAGGGTACACAGTTGAAATGAGCACTTTCCTTCCTTTAATGTTTGACCAAATTTTTTTCTCCTCTGCAGGAGACACACAGGGTTGCTTTCCATTGAGAAAATTCTACTCCTTCCGTCTATGCTGCAATTCCCTCAATTTACTGAGCAAATAATTAGTTGGTTTCCAATCTATCTCATCCTTTTTTATTCCGACATTTAATAAATCTATCCACATTTTCCACTAGGTGAATATTATTGTGGGTTTTCCCCCTTGTCTTTACTGGCCTGACCCACTGCTGATTTCTTTCTATCCAACCCTTTCAGCCGTGCCATCAACAATACCACCTCTCCCACAGGTTATCCCTGGACAGGTAATAGAAGAGATAACAAAGCTCTCTTCATATGGGAGGTTTCATTCCTAATCAGGTGTGCTCTAATCCCGGCAGTCAGTAGCTCACAATCAGGCCCCGCAAACTGTTGAGAATATATGGCTGTCTGAATTCCCAGCTCCCTTATCTGCTCATTTGCTTCTGTGATAGTGTTCCAATGGTCCCTAATTCTCCCCCCGACAACTATGGCATTTGGGCGCAACTTCTTCAATCCCTCTATCAACCAGCCTACCAAGGAAAATACTTGCTGACCATTGACACCTCGCATTTACTGCCCCAACATGGCATGTGTTGCAACCAATCCCATTTTCAGCACCTCATCAGGTGATAAAAATGTCCCATCTGCCCCGGTATCCCATAACCAGACCAGCCAATTAAACAAGTGCTCTCCAGGCTTCTGCCTGAACATCCCCTGCTATCCCCAACAACTCACTGTGTGTGTAATCCCTCAGCATGCGTTATTCTGTACCTGTCCTCCACCCCCACATTTTGACCTATTTTGCACAAGGGTGAGAGCCTCCAGAGCTTCCCCCTGTCACCCACCTGCCCTCCTAATTCTGCCACACATACCTCTACTTCATCATCCCACTCCCACTCGTCATTGTTGGAGATAGACCTATTCCAGGTACTGGGATTCCAGCCCTCTTTGCTCAACAATGCCCTCACCTACTTCTGAGGGTGCTCTGGACTTGCGCTTGCTCTTTTGATGAGCTACTCGCACTGCTAATGCAGTGCATATTGCCTTTATGTGATCACCTCTAGCTACTCCACTTTCCGCAGTCTCTTTCATGACAAGCTGTCTCTCCTGCAAGGCTGTTACTTCATCCTGCATCTTTCTTATCTCAGCATCTTGGATTCATATTTGCTTGTACACTATGTGGAGAGCAGATCGGAAAAACCATCCCACTTGCCCTGTTGCTTTCAGCTCCATCGTCCCCCCTCTGAGCTTTACACTCTACACTTTGTCTTCCACAAACAGAGGAGGTGCTTTTTCATCTAACTCTTCCCATAGAACCGGCTCTGTCCAACAGTTTGGGCTTCTGTAACATCAGAAAACTGATCTGTCAGCCACCACCGGGAATACATCTATTCTCTAGCCCTTCTGCCCTGCTCCATCTGCTTTATCCTTTTTGCATTTCCACAGAGGCATTATTGATTTATACCATCGGTACCATTTGTGTTGGATTGGATGCTGGCAACCCACCCAAGCAATGTCAATTAAAAATGAATAAGGACACTCAGTAAAGAGCAGTACTCAAGTAGTGAATACAATTCAGTTTTCATAAAATATTAAGTGCACAATTATATCTTCAGCAATCAGTGCCATGGCTCACGGATGGCACACTTACCTTGCCACCTGGTCCCGCGTCTCTGCTCCTGCTCTCCTCGTCGGACTCAAGAAGCAGGAAACACAGCCAGGCTCCCCTGACCAATCACAAGGTTGCAATACAGCATTTTGATTGGTAAGCACCCTGGCTCCCTTGACCAATCACTATGCTGCAATACAGTGCTGTGATTGGTCTGAGCATCCTGGTTCAACACTCAGCCAGGGAATGGGGCATGGGCATGATCTCCAAGCAGGCTGTAAAGCAACCTGCATGAAGTACAAGGAAAGTGTGCATGACTGTTTTAGGAGGCCCAAGAGGACCAGCCAAAAATGCAGGTGCACTTAGGAGTGGACAAACCACTCCTTCTCCTGCCCTGCTCTGAGAGCATTTCAGACCCCACCCGCCAGCCTGCAAAGCAGAACGAAAACATAAAATGATAATAACTCAACATTATTATCATTTTATGTTTCCTTTACTTTGCAGTGCTTAAAAGCAGCGGGGCGACACCCCTCCACCATTGTGGAAGAGCCTCCCTTGTCAGCAATGATAATTATACATTAGCAAAATAGTTGCATGTGTATTTAAAATAAAAAGGCAGAAATGGGCAAAGGCACAAAGCTAAGTCTGTAGCACAGGAGAATATAAAGTTATTCATGATGCAGTAACTCAAAAGCACAAACGTCAGTCTGTAGAATATAACCTTTCAACTACCAAGAGAAAGATACTTCTATAAATATACATGTGTACAGTGCAATGCTACCTCAATGATGGTGAGTCATGCAGTCTTGAATCAATTGCAATACAGTTAAGTAAAGATGAAATAGTAATAGTCTACTAAGTTAGGAAAGAGCAGTAGAATCAGGCCCTTTACCCCACTGGGGCTTAACTTTCCACAATGTCGCGAAGCCTGCTCCACTCTCTCTGTGGCACCCTTCCTGGGAACGGCATAACTGTGGGCAGCTCATGCGGAGGACAGTTCTGCACGACTCTGTCTGTCAGCTTTACTCTGGGCCTCCCGCTCTCCCTCTTTTATACACCAAAACTGGCTTTTACAATATTCTATTGTTCCCTTCTTGCATGTTCTAGCCCTGTTATTAATATTTACAACTTTTCTCTTCCTGGCATTTTTCAATCATTCTCCCCGGTCCTCTCTGTATCAGTACATCCTCAATGGTATGTCTCTCCCACGTTCCACCTGACTGCCCCAGTGTACCATAAACAGAGCTTCTTCACAGATAGCTGTGTCTATGGAATGTTGAAAACAAGCAATGCAATCTCAACATGGCCTGGTACCATAAGCAAAGTTCCTTGGCAGCACATCTAATTGTGTCTAGTGTGAAATGGCAAACAACCAGCATGATATTCTCTGCTAGCGCTGCCTGGTACAAGGGTTTTTTGCGTGCATTTTCACTTATCAACACTGTCTAAGCTATTTCACCCTTTTGCGTCACAGTGTCTCTGCACATTAGACCTGCATACTCCACACAGAATGTACATAATTGTTGAACTAAGCAGGAAATAGAAATCAAATAACAAAACTAAGGTAAACAAATAAAAGGACCACTTTGTAAATAGTCATATTCAAAGATAGAGGATCAATAAGCAAATAGGGGCTATGTGTTCCTAAATATGATTAATGTGTACCGAGCAAGGACCATTGTGGATTTTATCATAATGATGAACATTCAACTTGGACAGAAGTAGGTACTGAGCTCTTATGGCAAATTCATCATCCAGGCAGCATCCCCACTCATATCACAGGACCTCTTCCAGTCTCTAGTCATAGGTAGAAGTAGAGGGGATTTCTTGGCACTCTTTGGGATTGTTGGGTGTTCCAATGTAGCTAAGGCAAAAGCAGCAGCAGAAACAGGTGAGACAAGCAGAGCATAAGAAGTAAATCAGGCTTAGTCCTCACCTTGAGCAAAGAGAAATTATGTGTCTCCTGGTTCAGGAAGTTAAACACTGTTTGAGTACCCACCCTTCCATAGCCTTGCTCAATGCTTTGCCACTTGATTGTTCTTCTCATGTCGCAAAATATGCCCCCCTGGGTAGCATCTTGACCCCGAAACATGGTCACTAATCTCCAAATCTGAACGTTGTCCAATGCTCCAGCCCCCTTACGATTGCATAATTCTCAGCCCGAGCATCTTGTCACCTGCATCTCCTGACTCATCTGTCATAATACATATAGGTTTTGGTAGTTTTCCCCGGTACAGGATGGCAAGCCTTTCATAGACGGGACCTACAGTGGTCGGAAAACAACCCTCTTTGTGCAGGCTGGGAAGTTTTGCCTGGAAGAAGTCAGAGAACATCATTCCCTGGTTCCTCTGATAAGATGTTCCCAAGTTTGAGCCACTTCTCAGATGGAGGTTTTATCTTTGCCGGTCTGTTAATAACATGGTCTGGCACAAAGCAACTGCGTATGTTTGTGCCATTATTCAAACACATTATTTTGCCATATGAGTTCATAGAATAACTGCACTAAACCACTATTTTGAGGTTGGCAGTGTGGTTCAAAGAAAGGAGGGAACAATATACTAAGGTTTGCTAAATGTGGTGATCTGGAGTGAGAGCCTAGTCTGGTACCATACTTTGGCCTGCAGTTGATGTACATCTGGTTACTTTCATTATGTAAGAGTTAGTGTATTGGCACCAATAAAAATATAGGTGAGGCAACTGTATCAAAATTAGACATGGTATACTGCCATAAAAGTCACCACCTAACCAGAGCTTTTCTTTGTTACATTGAATTGCCTTCATGCATTCAATTATGTGATTATCTCAGTACTCCGTCTCACAATGTTTGAACGCAATAACCAATAGGCCCATTAATCTGTTCATCAAAGCCTTAGTCCCTCGTTAAACAAGTTTGACTTGCCAAAAGTTAACAGTGCCTGTAACAAAGTTTGCTCCACTCACAGTTCAAACCCTGGACAAACAGGAGCTTGTGCAGGGGTCAGAATAGTCAGGCCTACTTTTAATGAGATCCTAAAAAGGCTGAAAGAGAGGGAGGGATTGTCAGATTCTAGATTGGACTGGATCAGCATTTCCAGTTAAATAGAAAACACCAAATCAGTACCAGCAAATTCGGATCAGAGAGGAAACTAGTCCTTCTTCTTCATGTTGCCCTCTATTATTAGTATAACTATATGTGCCCTCATAGACACATCACATCCCTATATAGGCTGATAACTTCAAAGTTCGCTTTTGACTCGAGAGGTTGGATGAAGTAACATTGCTAGATGTCTTTAATTTATTTTTCTCAGTGGTCAAATTACTTACCACCAACTAGGTTTTTCTGCAGAAAGACTACCTGCTCAAACATAAACAAGGCATAGTCTTGGCCGTGCAGAAATAGACATCCAACAATTAACCACACTTAAATAACCAAGGTGATGCATGACACTGTCCAAACATAATAAATAAATAAATTAATCCTTACTCATAACCAATAGGTCCAAATAAAACATGATCTTTGTGCAAAATCACTTCAATTCATCATTGACAGCAAATTTTTGTTCAAAATCCTTAATGCTCAGTTGCAGCGGAAGCCCATTACACTTACAAACATAACCTTAACACACCTACTGGGCTCATACGGGTAGAATTTCTACTTAGGTTCAACAGTTCACCTCAGAGGTGCTGGTCCTCGGATACACCTTTCTTTGTTGTAGTGAGGGGTGAGGAATCAGGATATCCAACTGTCAGCTACCCAATGAGGACCATTAATTGGTAGCCAACTCACAAATTGGCAATCAGATTCAGGTAAATCACTCTCAAAACCATGCAATAGAAATAAAGTATTGCAATTAGAGGACTGAACCTTGTAAAGAAGTTTAGTCTGACCAGAATCATGCAAACCTAAAGCTCTGCTGAGGCTACACAGAACAAGAACAAAAGAACCTAATGTTGTGAAAATAATCTATGACTTTTTCTGTTATACATTTAGAAGTTAGCACAGTTTCGGTAAAAGAACATTAGACACAATAAGACTGAGACAAGTTTAGAGAATTAGATTATTGTATTAAAGATCCAAAATCAATGCATATGAGTAACATTTTAGGAAGCTCAGTAATGAATCTGACAGTTAGAAATATAAAACCACACATTTAGTTGAAATAATCTATGCCTAAATAAAATAATCAATTTGTGCATGGTTTTAGTAAACAAAACAATTACCGTAGTGTCACCAACAAAACAAGAAATTGGTTCTTAAAGTTTTTCTTAGCATGGGCAAGGGGTTCAAGTTAAAGTCCACTGGGGGAAAGTCCATGGGAATGGGCAAGGGGTAATGGAGCATAACTCAGAAAAGTTCAAATCTGATTTCTCACCAAACTGCTCCAAATCATCCGAAAGGCAAGCTCATCAGCAATGGCAATAAGCAAAGGGGCATAACAGAGAGAGTAGGGCAGGCTGCTTGAAGGCAAAGAGAAGTGACAAGGCGCAGCCTGATCTTAGATGTAAGCACTCCTCAAGAGGGGGCATCAAAAGTGTTTGCACTGCAAAAAGCATACTCCTTCTCCTAAACAATGTAGCTATATAGTTCATATATATCATCAAGACATCAATGGTCTGATCGTCGTGTGATCATCCTTTTATCTTTCCAGTTACAAATTGTTACTCTGGCATATTTTCTCACACATTTCATGAGAAACGGCTGTTCTTCCACCCTCAAAGGTTAGTTGGTAAAGAGCGTGCATACCTGCTACTTTCCACAGATATAGGGGAGAGGTCATTTTCCTGCCATTCCCACACAAAGGGTTGAAAAGAAAAGTTATTTGTTGTCAAAAACAATGTTGCAAAAACCAAGAACAAATAAAGCAACATTTGAAAAAATGTATCAAAGTCCATTGCACAAGTGATGAAATAATGCAGCCTAATGAGAAAAGACATCTCAATGTGTTTAAATTCAGAATGTAATATTTTAGTATAACACATTCGTAATTAAGTTTAAGCATAATGAAATAAAACTCACATATCATATACAAGCATTTTATAATGTTGTCAGTAATGATTGCACACAAATGATCAACTTCAAGTATGGCCTACTGCAACTATTTCAAAAAAGTAGCAACAAGTAAATTAATTCCAAAAATCATTAAAATAAAATTGTCTTAAATGCAACTGTTCTTTATCATATTAAGCACTTATACTGAACATTTCAAGCATCTAACACATTTAGCTTAGGAATTGCCCCAGTATCGATTTTGTTACATCACTCTGCAATGAAGTCAATAGCAATACTAAGCTACCAAATTTGATGACATCTCTGTTAATGAAGATAAGGTAATTGGTTACTTAAACATGTTAAATCCACTAATTGATAAATCCTACTGTTTCTACCTAAACAAACATGCTTTTTACTGTGCTGGTTTATCAACTTTGCTCAGTTTCGGGGTCATTTTTATAGATGTGTGTAAGGTGCACATTTATGTTTTTATTGTCGAGATAGATTTGAAGTGCTTTGACGCTGCATCTCTTGCACTAGCCCTTTATTCTACACATAATGAATGCTGCCAGACCTGGATTTCATAATGACTATAGAAATACTGGTCACTTCTGATCCAGATATGTTAAATAAAGTGTTTGTAAGAGGCCCTCACTCCACTCTTTCTCTACTGAAGCGCGACTTGCTGCACACTTCACAAAAAGACTAAAAATGTATACAACCACTGACGCGAGGGAGGAGGTGTAGCAGAAGCTCCCTCCTCAGGGGTCATAGGTGCAGGGTGCAATTTCAAGGTGCTGCTTGCTACACCTGGAACATTTTGCTGGTTATTTCTCATTCTGACTTCCCAGTACTATCACCCCTCATTTTTATTCACCCCTTAGCTCACTCTAAATGGTGACACCTCACCTACATTAAGCCCTGCTCTTGCTTCCATCAACGGCTCAGAGCTATTTTGAGGCACTTGAGCCGAAATCTTCCATACAGCTCATAGCATCTCTTCAGGTGAACCCACACATGCACTGAGAAATGGCACACTAGCCTAACTAATCTATAAGCTAGGCCCAGGTAAGGTTTTGCTAAATGATCTTAAATTTCTCAAGAGAACACCGATCTTGTAGTAATAGTAGGAGGGAGATTGGAACCTGATTCAAACACTTGAACTCAATATAAAAGTGAGACAAGCTTTTTCCACAACTCAAGATTGTCTTTAGGGAATGGTCTTTTATTCTAGAGAGCCATAGCATAAGAAACCTTCTCAGAGCACGTGAACAGAGCGGATGGATGTCATACTGTCATGCTTAAGATTATTTATTTACTTCTTAAGGGGAATATTTACGATAGGTTCACAAAACATAGGGCATCAGTCAAAGTTGCTGCACTGTGTTGCATGAAAGGGAGAGAGCTCAACATCTTCACATCTTCTTAGACTCTTCAGCTCTCTACCTGCGTTGGCTCAGTTGAGGCTGCTTAGCATCAATACAGGCACCATTGCGCCATGCTGCTAGGGGGCCTTCATAAAAAAGCAGGATTGTTTTTGTGCAGGAATGAGCACCTTCCTTTCCAGAAAACAATCCCAAGAGACAATTTGTTGTGAGAACTTTCTTTGATGAAGATTTTTGTTTCCTCATGGGGATTGCTTGTGTATTAAAATTTTGAAGAGGACAATACGACAGGATAATTAGAGGACTGTGTCTAGCTACCTATGATGTTACATTTCAATATTATCACAAAAATCAAAGAAGTTTGTTTAATAATATTCATTTTACGAACAAATAACCTTTTTGTTTACTCTCCTTTGTCACATTGTTTATGGCACTAGGGCATGATAAGTTTGTATTTAATTGTAGATTTACTTTAAAAGTAGAATGACAAAATGCATAGAATGATTGCTGAAAAATATTAATGACTTAATTTGTGCAATGTGGAAATTTCTTTTTTTATAATTAGGTATGCTAGAGAGATCCTCTGGTCTTTAAATATGTTCATTTAAGGTGATCCATTGTTTATAGTGCAGACTACTATACTCAAGGTTTGTGGATTCAAGTTTTTTCCTAGGAACATATGCGCTTATCTGTTCTTAATATGTGTTTATTTTATTTCTTTAAAAAAACTTTTGAATTGCAATGTTATGACCCAACTCAATGTTTACAACTGAGTATAAAACAAAAGAAAGTATTTTTGTATTTGTATCCTTTGTGTGTGAGCAAGTCTATGCCTGAAACGCTTTACTGAATTATATTTATTTTACCTTAATAAACATTTCTGTAATATACCCCCTTTGGAGTTCCAGTGTTAATTCCTGTAGGAGCATTTATTTTAGTGAAATATTGGGCATCCCTTGAATGCCAGTGTGCATCAGGTGTTTTGGTAGCCAGAAGTGGAGAACAAGTCAGGTGTTTAGAATACAGATATATATGTATATATGCTGTGTAGTTATAGTTAGGACTAGGTATCCATAGGAAATAGTTATTGTGATTTGCTAACTATATTGACACCTTTTGACGAATCCCCACAAAAACTCCCCAACAATGTTCCTCCACATCAACTCCTTCCTGAAAAGTTCCAGGGTGATCTGTCAAGTGGAGGCTGAGTTCCAGTAGGAACTTTAGACAGGGCTGAATATACACCAAATAGATCTTGATCCAGAAAGTTTGCTTTTTATGATTGGATGTAAATCTGTTCAGTAGTTTTTTGAGAAATTAAGTTTCAAAATCTATAGATATCTAGTGACGTAGCACTACAGCGGTACACTAGTGGAGTACTGTGGTGCTGCAAGCTTAAAACATGATTGTCTGGCTGCAGCATGACAAGAAAGTTGCGACTGACATTTTATGACTTGGGGATTTGGTTGCTATGTCATCAAAAACAAATAAAAATAAGTAATAAAGGAGCACAGTTGGGGTACCCTAACCCACTGGCCTTTGTGGGGGTATACTAGAGGGAAACTCTTTGGGGGTCAAATAAAAAGATATTTTTTCCACATTCCGGTGGTACTACGGTACTACCACAGCACAACCTTGTGGCACTACAAGACCATGGGGTCTGTCAAGCAACAGTGCTTTGCACCCTCATGGATGGTTTGGCACAGGCCATGGCTGCAGGCCATACACTGTGGCGAACCCTACGTTTTGCACGGCAAAAGGCTGTGCATTATAGGTGTATGCCATCTACGGGGTTGTGTGCTCAGGCTAGCCCTGCAGCTACACATGGCGTGGGGTTTAAAATGATCCACTTCCCCCTCAGTTGCTCAGCCTCAGCCCACCAATTTTTTTAAACTATGCAGTCCTCCAGGCAGGACTCTCTGCCTCTGGAACAATGCCGAAGCCATGAGGCCTATTAAGATGTGGCCATCTTTCTGTGCTCAAGCCATGATCTCACAAAAATATCTTGCATCTCCAGGCCATGGGTTGCAAGGGCAGCACCCGGGGTTGCTAAGGGAAAGCTGTGGGTTGCAATTGCGGCACCTGGAGACAACCAAAAGACATCTAGATGATGATACTACCAAATGTAATGATATACAGTTTATTGATTGAGGAATGATGAGTTTGTCTTTCCAGAATTTGAACTGATGTCCTTTAGATCCCATCAGTTTGTGTCACTCTTGAGACAGCATCCCTTACCAAGGTGTAGATTTACGAGGAATTTATGTTGAGCTTGCTTTACATTTTTAACACAACCTGATTCATAGTCTTCTGTTGGGATTTAGACACCAATGCAAATCACGGTTTTCGTTGGTTTGTAACCCAAAGGTATGTAACACAGTACAGTGCACTGCCTTGCGTTGCTTTGCATCAAGGAGATGCCCCATGGATACAACATGTACATTCCCATGCAACCAGTGATGGGTTTTGATGCAAATCCCTATCTACAGAGAATTATAGACAGGGATTTGTGCCAACATCCTGAACTTCCCTGATGCAGGGGTATTGGGAAAGGAAATGTTTATTTCTTCTTGGTTTTTACTCTTTCATGTGTGCTGCACTCTGCATCACACATTCAAAGAGGAAAATTCCTTAAAACATAGGTTTTGTGGAGGAAGTGACCCCTTTCTGCACAAAACCTATACTGAGTACAACGTAGACACACTTGCACTATGGCGCAAGGGTGCCTGCATTGGTGCATGGCAGAGAAAAGTGAGCAGCTCAGCAAGAGAGCATAAATGGTCCACTCCTATGAAGAAATGGTGCAGTTCTGCTCTTTAATGTTCACCCAGCACAGCACAGGAACTTTACCTAGCTGCAGCATTGCATGAACTCTGTAACTTGGCCCTCAAGTGTCTAACAATGGTTTTGGAACTTCTTTAGTTCCTTCAAACTGGGGGCAGTTTTTCTGACAGTGAGGGAAGCAATTTACCGCATCGCTGCAGCGGCGTTTCCCGCTGTGTGCGGCTATTTTCAAAAAGCTGCGTTACATGACGAGCTCAGCTCATCATCCGCATACGAGCGTCATAGCTGATGACGAGCTCAGCTCGTCATCAGCAGCGAAGCGGTTAAACAGGAACGGAAGTCTGGGAATGTGTCCAAAATGTACTGTAGCATAATTTCTTCGATTCGCAAATGCTCTGACTTCTATACAAAATCGTTTTTATCAAGTTACTTGGGAAGTTAAATGTTATGGACAGAATGGGTAGACAAAGTGGACAATGATGGTACTACTTCAGTGGTTTCTATCGACATTTTGTTAGACTCTGAATTTCATTTCATATATCGCTAGACGTGTGGAAATTAGGAATTATATTTCTTTAAATAAAGCCCTGTTTTACTTTTGCTGCCAGCCCGGTTTTTAGCAACTGTATATTTTTCATCTGAGGTAGTCACTAGAGCAGCGTGGCCCAATCTACAAGTATAGGTTTTTCCTGTTCCTTCTATGCATGCAGTAAATCATTCTGTACCAAACATACGTTCCCTGGGTGCCTTGATTAATCTCTCAGCCTTAGGTGTTCATTTCTCCTTTTTGTTTATTTTCTAAAAAAAAGTGTGGTCTTCGGCAGTAGTTACTTGCATTGTTCAGGGCAGTGGGTGGAAGGAATGTACACGCTACACATATATAAGCAATCCAAGTCAAAATAATTGTGGGAGGCATGGCGCACCGAATTGCTTTTAGAAAATGGAACTGAATAGTGCATTTTTAAAGCACGTTGGGCCTGTGCCATTAATAGGACAATTTACAGGTTGACATGTTGTTTATTTCGCAAGGGTTGTTTGAAGAAATTATTCGAAAAATGTGCACATTGGATAAAGAACATTGGAGAAAGGGGCATATTTTCAAGGGAATGGCGGAGCATGGCGTTAAACACAAAATGCTAAATTCATGCTCCGCCATTTTGAAAACACAGGGAGGAGCCATTTTTTCATAGACAAGGCACTTCCCTGGGTTTTCCCTTACACTGGCGCTAAATTAAGCTGCCTAACGCCCACGCAGGCAACCTTGCACCATAGTGCAGGGGTGCCTGCGTTGAAGGAATGATTGTTTTTGTGAAGGAAGGGACACCTTCCTGCGAATAAACAATAATCTGGCATTTTGCTGTTTGTATGTGTGCTGCACAATGCAGCACACACACAAACAGCAAAACAAGGGGAAAAAAAGCATTCCTCCTCGTTTTGCTATTGTGGCAAAACTCCTACTGCAACACCCATTGCCCACCCTTTCATGCTAAGTTTAGAGCGAAAGGGTGCCTTATATACAAAGTAGCCTTAAGCCACGTTAAGTGGCTTAACATCGCCTTGTAAATAAGGCAAAGCCCCTATCGCCATATGAACGCACTTAGAAGTTACGTTCCTGTGGCAATAGGGTCTTGTACATGTGCCCCTAAGTTTGTTAGGAACTACAAATAACATTTTCTCTGGCTTGTTCGGAAGTGTTTATTCAAAACGTAGGGCCAGATATACTGTCATGCAAAATAGTGCAGCAGGCCAAGTAGCTATGCTGCGTCGTGTGAACGGGAGAGAGCTGAACATCACCATATCTAGTAAGATATGGCACTCTTCAACTCTTTTCATGCGCCCGAGCATTTAAGGCTGCTATGCGCCAACTCAGGCACCCTGGCACCATTGTGCCAGCGTTATGGGCAGAATTGTCTTTGTGCAGGAAGGTGTGCCTTCCAGCACAAACCTATCCTTAGAGGCCTATTCATCCTTGCATATGTGCTGCAGAATGCAGGAGGCATAGAAAGAGGAAGTAAAAAGGAGAAATAAACATATTTCTCTTTGTTACCCCTCACTGGGGAAGGCATAGCATTTTAACAAATTTACCAGGTAACTAGCTATAGTAAATCTAGGAATGCATCAAAATCAGTGGGTGGATGCATGGGAAGGCCCATGCACCACCCATGGACCACCTTCCCAAGGCCAGGTCATGCACGGCAGCACCATGCGCTGCCTTGCGTTGTATTTTCCAAATCACACAAAGGTACACAAAGTGGCTTTGCTTGGCTTAGTCAGCGCAAAACTTTAGTATATCCTGACGTTAGTGCCTAATATTGTTTATTACACCGCATCGAGCTATAAAAATACCCTGTTATGCAACATTTCTACTAATATGACTAACTGCAATATCAGACTACATAGTGCTCTGTGAGTATTGAGCTTAAATGTTCTTTATGGGCTACAAGCATTGATAATGTTTTCTTTCCTTGCTTGCTTCTAGCCTGGAATGAAGCACTACAGTTGTTAAAAGAAACATACGTTTCACAGCCTGCTGTGAAAATAATCAATTGAAAATTCTACGAGGACACCATGGATTGAGAAGGCTTTAGATCTCATTTAGAGTATGGCGAACTGCCCGCCATACTTTGCAATCTCTGCCATTGCAGTGTGCTGGCTTTTTTGCTGAAACTGTTCCCAATGACATAGTTAAATCACTCAGAGAAAATACATTGCTGGTCATGGCTGTGCGTTTCACATTTTTCTGTTTTTCAGAAATACTCCTCTACATCAGGTGTAAGCTGCAGAAAGATTACAAAAAATACCCTTGTAGTGCAGAGAGTTTTCTCTTTGCATGCCGTGGACATTTGAGCTTTTTTCCTTTTCACAAATGCCTTACCTTGCACTGCGGCCGATGAACAAGAAGGGTATGAGCTTGTTTATGTTTATGTTTATTGGATTTGTGTTGCGCACAAATACCCGAAGGTGTCTCGGCGCATAGGATTATCAAGATGACATGGAACATACTGAAGAAGATCATTGGTCAGAGAGCCAAGTTTTCAGTTGTTTACGAAAAATTTAAAGTGTGGGACTGGTCTTATTGGTGAGTGTTCCAAAGCCTCGCAGTGGCCACTAGAAAGCATCTGTCTCCCCAAGAGACAGTTCTGGTGCGGGGGACTGAGAGAAGATAAGTTGATGCAGAGCGAAGAGCCCTGATGGGGGTGTAAATCAAGAAAGCCTTTCTGATGAATAGTGGTCCGGGATTGTGGATAGCCTTGTACGCAAAGCAAAGGGTTTTACATTTTATGCAGCTTCTGACTCGCAGCCAATGGAGTTGACGTATAGTGGCAGAGACAGAATGTTGCTTAGGAATGGAGAGTAGTACTCTGGCCGCCGCATTTTGGACAGATTGTAATTTGTCTAAGACCTGCCCCTGAGCATTCAGCAAGAGGGCATTGCAATAGTCCAATTTGAAAAATATTAACGTAGTTATGAGAGTTTTTCCTGCCGCAGTGGGTAGGTAAGGGAGGAGTTTTTTGATTTTTCTGAGAATGAAGAAGGAGGAAGAAATCACTGTATTGACATGATGGTGGAATGTTAATTTGGTGTCAAACATGACCCCAAGGTTTCTGACCTTGGCAACCGGTTCTGGCAGGGGGCCCATTTCGGTTGGCCACCAGTTATCCTGCCATACCGGGGAGAGGTTGTGATGCTGAAAAGCAAGTGGTTCTCCAGAGAATGGGCCACCAGCTGGGGCTTTCTAATGGCAGAGCCCTCAGAAACGCAGCATATTCCTTGATCCTAAACGAGATGGAGGAACCGCAAAGGTGGCAGAAAGGGACTTTGCACAAGTTAGGGCAAGTCTTATGTGTCCGCCTCACACAAAGTCAAATTACTGTAATCCTGAGCTCAGGTTGTTGTATTTTATGGGAGGTTTGTAGACTGGACTGAAGATAGTGAAGGTTGAGAATCTTTCCATTCCCCCCTTGTATGTTTAATTATGAGTACAGAAAGAAATACAATCAAGTGTTGAGGTTAGAATCACTAGCCTCTAGACTGGGCGCCAAATTCACAACGAAAACAACATTTTCTCTTTGAAGATCATGAATATTTATTCAGTTCATCAGTATTTTAAATCACTTCATCTCAGCAACATTATATTGTCTTGCTTGCCAACATAATCATCTTCTTATGTCGCACTGTGTTTAGTACAATAATCCACTTAATGATAACACCCAATGCATTTCGGGTCAAACAAAACCATGACCCTTCGTCAGGGATCTGTAAATGGAAATCAAACAGGACCAAATTAGTCACCCTCAATAATAAACAGCTGTTCCAAGCTCTATGTCATAATCTCACAAGCAACTCCTCGGAAAAGGAAGAAGAAAAGAAAGAGGTCATGCTGATTAGAAAGTTTCCAACGCACCAACAGAAACAACTTACGAGCATTCGCACGCATTCGCACTTCCGTGGATTCTGAAGTTTTCAACATGCTTAGGATCATTGTAGCTAGCATGTTGAAAACTTCAGAATCCACGGAAGCGCGAATGCGTGCGAATGCTCGTAAGTTGTTTTTTGTCGGTTCGTGTGATATTGACTAGCAATACATTTGGGTGGGAAGTTAACGGCATACCGGGTTCACTGACCATGATGGTGGAGCAATCTTCTGCTCATTTATTTAATTTAACCGAATGGCGCGTCGTGATACTTTTTTCTGTTGGTGCGTTGGAAACTTTCTAATCAGCACGACCTCTTTCTTTTCTTCTTCCTTTTCCGAGGAGGTTCTCACTTTTAATTACTGAATGGTACAGCAATTTTTGGAGTGGAGCTTGCAGGGACCGTGGGGGCCTTGAGTATCCCACTGCCGCCTTCAACAATTAAAGACATGTGGGGTCCCCAGGTGAGACTCTTGCCACAATTGGTAGCAGGAGAGTTGGCAGGGACCTTGGGGCTCCCTCCGTGGCTCCCAATAATTATTTACATGTGGGTACCCTCGGTGGGCACCAAGGTGCCCCCAAAAATACAGAAAAATAAAAAATGACAGTAAGAAATGAGCTGCAGGAGACCCTCATTTATTAATCACTGCTCTGGCATGGAGCACCCCATAATAACCTGCAGGCGCTTTTTGCTAATAATATTTTGGATCCTGGTGATGCCCTTAGAAGGGACGGGCCACCACTAAGCATTTTCTTAATGTTGTGGAGGGCTGGTGGGAGTGCAGCAGCCCACCAGCGACATAAAAAAACAGTAAGTCTTCTGTGTCAAAAAATCTTTGAATCCAGGAGAGCTTACCATATGTTTGTACATCACTCCCAGCTGGAGTTCTATGCTTTTCAGGTGGAGTGTGGAGACGCCTTGTGGTTATTATTATGGCTGCATTTTTGGCTTGAAAAATGATAAAATGAAAGACTCAAAGATATGTAAACATTTTTTAACAAGGCTTTATTAAAAAATGTGATGCCTATCACTTTTATTCAGCAATTGCAATGCGTGAATTTATGAAATATACATTTGGTTATAATTATTGGTATTTTTTGTGAAAAAAACAACAGGTCTGTGTGAGGAGGAGCATGAAACCTCCTACAAGGTAGCCCCGAAACGGGAACGTTTTCCCCCTTACCTATCTCCCTGTCCCCTTCTATATTTGTAGACAGCCACCGGAGAACACTGCACCTTTAAGCCCATAAGGCTTCCGGGTCACGTGACAGGATCATCTGACCTGCAGGGGCTTAAGACAGAGGACGCCAGGGAAAGCTCATTCTCGACTGGACCCTCAGAGGTTGCAGATACAGCGTGGGAACAGCAGCGGGTGGAGACCTTTTCAATTCTTCCTTGGAACCATTTTGGACTTTGCCTGGAAGGAGAGGAGCCGGTGACGACCAGCTGAGTGTCCCCGGAGATGGAGAGTGCCAGCGGAGGAAAAGACGGACAGCCAGACCCTATCTAGCAGCTCGAGGAAGTCGGCCACGGCCCTGGGGGGTCGTGGCTGTACAAGGTACGGGGGCATTTCGGGCAGGTCTGGGGGTGCATGACTGATGGTCCAAAGTGAGGGGGTGCCCGAGAGTGACTGCACTGACCCGGCCAGTGTTGTTTAACCTCGCTTTGCGTTTTGATGTGAATACACTGGTGAAGGATAGTTGGTGTTACTCCTTTGCACTTCCCCCTGCTCCTAGCGTCAAAACCAGAAGGAAAACCACCTTGCTATTTCTTTCTTTTCTTTTGGGCGCACCTGTCTTTGGTCGAGTGAAGAAGACCATTCGCCAGAATCCCTCAAGCAGAACCAACAAGAAGTAACCCAAAGGTGGAATTCAGAACTACAACTCCCAGAAGTCCCTAATTTTGAAATAAAATAAAAAAATTCCTTACCTTATAACTTACTTGTTGTCCTGGTCTGCTTCTCCACCGCGCCACAAGTGGTGTCAGAATTGGGTTTTATAGTCCGCCTCACTATGGAAGATTTGATTCAACAATTAATCCACGGCCAGGAAAACTTTGAATGGGCGGTGGAAAAACAAATGAATTCCGCCCAAGTACACCGGGAACTGTTAAAAGACATTCTAGCCAATCAAGCAGAGCAAATGCTGAAAGTAGCCGATGATCACCTAGAATTAACCATGCAGCTTCAGATAACAGCAGGGAATGGGCCTAATGTGTCCTTACAAAAGTATAGTGCTGGAGAAGACCTAGATGCCCTTCTGCTGAATTTTGAAAGGGCTGCCCGAGCTTCGGGTTGGCCCGAAGCTAAGTGGCCTTTCTTTCTAACTCCCCTCCTCACAGACAAAGCCCAATCCTCATATCAGGTGGCCAACCCCAATGGACATACCCCATACAATGAAATAAAAGAGATAATCCTATATCACATGGGAATGTATGCAGAAGCCTACAGGGTCCTTTTTCGGAAAGAACGAGGCTCAACCTATGATAGTCCTAAAACTTTATATTTTAAGCTCAAAGCGGCCGTGGACAAGTGGCTAAGACCACAGACCCACTCTAAGGACAAAATCATGGCAATGATATACCTAGAACAGTTTATTGAGGCCCTCCCCTTCCCTATACAAAGATGGCTTAAACAACACAAGCACTTGAGTCCCGAGCAAGTGGTAGAAATGGCCACTACATTTTATAGGGCCCAGCCTCGAGCCTTACCGTGGGACACAGAGAAGTCCATTCGTCAGCCCTATCATCAGGGAAAACCAGAAAAGAAACCCCTGAAGTCCACACCGGAACATGTAAAGCCAAAACAGTTTCGCTTGGAGCCACCACACCTTAGGAATCCTCAGTGTTTTGAGTGTCGCGATTGGAGGCACATCACACGAAACTGTCCATGGAAGAAATCTCAGGAGGAACCAATGGATATTGGTTGCATACCTTGTTCCATTCTGTATACTGCTGAATTAGGACCCAGCTTTCATGTAAGTGCACATATAAAGGGAGTAAGGATAAAAGCCCTACTAGACTCGGGGTGTCGACAATCTGTAGTTCTCGATTCCTTTATAACTTCTTTTTCCCTGACAACCAAAGAGACCGTACCTATTAGGTGCGTACATGGGGATGTCAAGGTGTACCCTGTAATGCTGGTTTCAGTCACCCTCCCAAATGGGCAGCCTTTAGAAGCTAGACTAGGGGTGGTACCAACTCTCCCCAAACAAATGATTATAGGACAAGACAATCCCTCTTTTTTACTTATGTTACAGGATAAAGTGCACACTATGAAGTCCCCAACATCGATAACCCCAACACTTTTAACTCAGGCTCCCTAGTTGTCAGATAAAAGTTTCAGATACACACAGAAAAAGGATCCGAGTCTCCAGTATGCCGGTATCATGCACAACAAACAAACCCTCAAGCCACCCCTACTTTTCCCCTATTCATGATAAAAACCGAACTCTTGTTTAGGGTTGGAAACAGGGGGACACTCCTCAGCTGGTGGTACCCCAAGCCTTTAGGGACCAAGTCCTTTTCTTTGCTCATTCACACTTGCTAGCAGGACACAGGAGGAACCAGAAAACCATTCAAATGTTACTACAGCACTTTTATTGGCCTGGGATCTTTTCACACGTCACCCAGTTCTGTCAAGAACGTGAGGTGTGTCAAAGAAAGAATCCCTATAAACCACCAGCCGTTCCCCTGTAACCTCTTCCTGTTGTGGGTACACCATTTGAAAGAATAGGAATGGATCTAATTGGAACCCTCCCAAGAACAAAAAAAGGGCACTTATTTGCCTTGGTCGTAGTGGATTATGCCACACGATATCCGGAGGCATTTCCCTTGCGAACCCCCACAACTCTGAACATCTCGGAAAAGTTACTTTAACTATTTTCCCCGGGTGGAGTTTCCCAGGGAAATAGTTACAGATCAAGGGACTCCTTTTGTTTCTAAATTAATGTCCTAGATTTGTAAATCATTGGACATCTCCCATATTAAAACCTCTGTGTACCACCCACAGACGAACAGCCTTTGTGAGCGCTATAATGCCACCCTAAAAATGACACTAAAGAAACTGCTAACAGTAGAAGGTAAGGAATGGGACATATTACTTTCCTTGGCCCTTGTACATAGTTAGTTGCCAAACCCAAGCCAGCCTAAGTTGTTCACCCTTCAAACTTCTCTACGGGAGGGAACTTCGTAGCCTTTTAGAGCTCACGAAGGAAGTGTGGGAACAAGAAAAGGAAGAAGAGACCAAATCCTTTCTGGACTACACACAAAGTCTCCGTAATAAGTTACAGAAATTAAGAGACTTTGCTGACTCTAACCTAGAAAAAGCCCAGGTCCAACAGCAAGTAATATACAACAAGGGAAAGAAATGGATACACTTAAATGTGGGAGATTGGGTATTAGTCCTCTTGCCCTCCGCCATAGCAAAAGCTAAATCAAGTTGGCAGGGACCCTACAAAGTTGTGGAAAAGGTGGGATGGACCTCCTGTAGGATACAGGTCACCCCAAAAAAGCAACAGCTATACCACATAAACCTACTCAAAAAGTGGTTAGGACCTCCCCCAAAAGATGTACATATAACAGCAAAGGCATCACCCAACCCAGAAACCACTCTACTGCAGTTTGTAGTTTACCCCGAATTGACAAAGGAACAAGCAAATATTTTCCAGGAAACTCTGAAAACCTTTGAACCCCTTTTTTCTGACTTGCCGGGTCTTACTACCCTTGCACAGCATTCCATCCAGACCAAACCAGGAAAGGTTGTCAAACAAAAACCCTATTGTATCCCTGCAGCTAGAAGAGAAGCAATAGCTCAGGAGGTAAAAAACATGTTGGCCCTAGGTGTTATGAAGCCGTCCCAGAGTGAATGGTCATCACCAATCGTTCTAGTCTCAAAACCGGACAGTTCTGTCCGGTTTTGCATCGACTTTAGGGCGGTCAATTCCATATCCAAATGCGACTCATATCCAATCCCCAGAGCCGATGAACTGATCGAAAAACTAGGAGACTCTCAGTTTATCACGACCCTTGACCTGACAAAAGGTTATTGGCAGGTGCCCCTTAAACCTGAAGACCAAGAGAAAACGGCCTTTTCGACACCTACAGGTCTGTACGAATTTACCGTAGTACCCTTCGGGTTACATGGTGCACCTGCCACATTTCAAAGGCTCATGAACCGGATATTGCTCGAACATCAAGAGTATTCGTCAGCATACCTTGATGACATTGTTATATATAGCTCTGACTGGGAATCACATATGCAGATCTGTACCCAGGCATTATCAGCTCTACAAGAGGCAGGTTTGCACATCCATGCAAAAAAATCAAAGGCAGGGTTAAAAATAGTGAAATACTTAGGATACCTCCTAGGCGATGGGTTCATGGAACCCCAAACAGAAAAAAAGCCATACAGGACACAAAAAGAGAGGTCAGAGCCTTTCTAGGGCTTCTGGGATATTACAGGAGGTTTATTCCTTAATATTCCAAAGTAACTACGCCCATTACTGACCTATTACAAAAACAATGTCAGGGCAAAAGACTTCCAAAATCCCAGTCCAAAAGCTAAAACACTGCTCCCATCCTACGCTCCCCTGATTTCTCCCGTCCGTTCTTGTTACACACAGACACTTAAGACCATGGGTTAGGGGCCGTCCTATCACAGTCGTCCCTTGACGGCTGTGAGCACCCCATCCTATTCATTAGCAGAAAACGTTTTCGCTGCGAACAAAGGTATCCAACCATTGAAAAGGAGTGCCTGGCAATTAAAAGGGCTGAGGACAAACTTAGATACTATTTAAAGGGGGCCCATTTTCGCCTTTATACCGATCATGCACCACTACAGTGGATGAGCTGCAACAAGCTGCAACAAGGGGAATAATCCACGGATACTACGCTGGTTCCTTTCACTTCATGTTATGCATAGATAGGGCGCTGACAATGGGAATGCAGATTTCCTTTCTCGTCTACCCCTGTTCCCCGACCTTGAACAGACTGGGGTAGGGATGTGTGAGGAGGAGCATGAAACCTCCTACGAGGTAGCCCCGAAACCAAAACATTTTCACCCTTGCCTATCTCCCTGTTCCCTTCTATATTTGCAGAGAGCCACCGGAGAACACTGCACCTTTAAGCCCATAAGGCTTCCGGGTCACGTGACGGGATCATCTGACCTGCAGGGGCTTGAGACGGAGGACGCCGAGGAGAAAGCTTGTTCTCGACTGGACCCTCGGAGGTGGCGGATACAGCGTGGGAACAGCAGCGGGTGGAGACCTTTTCAATTCTTCCTTGGAACCATTTTGGACCGTGCCTGGAAGGAGAGGAGCCGGTGACGACCAGCGAAGTGTCCCCGGAGACAGAGAGTGCCAGCGGAGGAAAAGACGGGCAGCCAGACCCTACCTGACAACGCGAGGAAGCCGACAACGGACCTGGAGGGTCATGGCTGTAGAAGGTGCGGGGGCGTTTTGGGCAGGTCTGGGGGTGCATGACTGACGGTCCCAAGGGAGGGGGTGCCCGAGAGTGACTGCACTGACCCGGCCAGCGTTGTTTAACCTCGCTTTGCGTTCCGATACAAATACACTGGTGAAGGATAGTTGCTGTTACTCCCTTGCACTTCCCCCTGCTCCTAGCATCAAAACCAGAAGGAAAACCACCTTCCTGACGACCCCTGTATTTCTTTCTTTTCTTTTGAGCACACCTGTCTTTGGGAGAGTGAAGAAGACCATTCACCAGAATCCCTCGAGCAGAACCACCAAGAAGGAACCCAAAGGAGGAATTAAGAACTACAACTCCCAGAAGTCCCTAATTTTGAAATCAAGAAATAAAACTTCCTTACCTTATAACTTACTTGTTGTCCTAGTCTGCTTCTCCACCGCGCCACAGTCTGCTTTACATATGTTAATAGGCTGACACTCGTGATAAGCCAATATGGGCACTTTTTATATTTTGGTGTTCTGACACAGTCAGTAAGTCTGCCCCCACTTAAAAGAACACTATTGATATTGTAACATCACATAGTCAGCAATGTAGTCCTGTGCGGGTTGTGTGCAGGTCAAGGGCAGCGCGAAGCAGTGGGGTTGTCTCAGCCCAATACTGCAGTGAGTGATAGAGCAGCCGCAGGCTGGTGTGCACAGGGCCGGCCACAGGGCGGTTATTTATGAAAACACTCTGAGGAGGAAATAAATGCAAAAATAACGTTTGTGGTAAGCCCTTGAGATTAGCAGTGAAAGTCCTAATGAAATAGGGGAATTTTTATAAGAATATACTACATAACAGTATGGCTTCATATCTTAACAGTAACAATTGAAAAATCACAAGGAGGGCAACAATATAAGGAAGAAAGTTTTAAAACGATTGAGGATAAAGAAATTAAAATACAGTCTGCAGGTATAAAAATAAATCCTAGAAAAACAAGTAATTGTAAAAACTAAAGATTGTTGATTTGAATTTGATTGGTTTGTTTCATATTCCAGAAACGATTGATAAACCGCTAAAATAAACCGCAAAAATCCACATCGGCCATTGAATAGAGCGGGTAACCAGTAGCCAAATTAGGTATGTTCTCATATATAAAAAATGTTGTTCATATAGAATTAACATGGTGCAGTTGGAGGTGTAACATAAGCCTAGGGCAAGAATATGAGTTTACAGATTAACAAATATGGTATGACTATGTATATATTTTGTTTAAAATGAAGTCTCATGAATATAAGAAATGCACGCTAGAACATCCAATGCTTTAGTAAGAATAAGAAATGCTTTGTGAAACTTCCCTTTTTACAATATAATGATAAAAGATGATGTGAGGTAGACGGAACAACAAGTTCAATCCATAGAAATGTTTTGAAGGTACAAATTAAACTGGAGTGTGGACTTAAAACATGAGTTTTTTTCCTTTAGCCAAAATGTTTGTGTAAAATCAAAGAAAAAAATAGTAGCTTTTTTGTGTAACAAGTGTTTTAAGTTTCTGTTTTAATTTAAACAGTTTTTTAATGAAAAAAGTGTCCTGAAGAAGGTGACAATTTCTTTCACCGAAACGCTGCGTCGACATATAATCTTTTTTCTTCATGAATTGTTTTATAATGTAATGTTTTTATGAATAAATATGATGTTTTTATTATGAATATCCGAAAAACCAATAAATAAAAGTGAGATATAATTTATCCTCTTGCCTCTCCACCCTCATTGTATCCTACTGCTTGTTGTCTACAATTCAAATACTTAAATATCGCATATAATGTAAATTTGTTAATCTGTTTGAAACTCTAAGCCCTTTCTTGTTTAGTTCCTTCAACCAAGACCCTCGTGAGATAGGAGTCTCATAACCAACAAAAAAAGGAAAAGGGAATTCTTGAATTTTTGCCTACATACAGACCCATTCCCTTTTTCAGCAAAGGGTTTCTCCCAATATTTTCATTATCCTGGCCACAGGCCCTGCATAGAAGGGAAGTAGTTTCTAGAAGGGGCCGTGCCAGGTCCTGCACCCAACCCCATGCATTGCATGACAAACAACATCTTACTTTACAATATTAAAAACAGAAATTCACTGAAAAAAACTAAGGTTAATGAGACCATATAGTAAGGAATTGTAATTATATGCCATTTCATATTAAAAAAACAAAGGTTTAAGGGACATTATAGTTAGGTGAAAATGTCAGTTAAAGCTATTGATTTACATGAACAAGACAAACAAAATGGTTAGCTCAAGTACTAAAACACGTGGCCAAGCATTACTATAACATGCACCCTTGTCATGCACTGCTAATAACTTCACATATTACAACACTTATGACATATTCATTGACATCATGAATAACATCAATGAAACATTAGAAATGACATAATTGATGACATCATTAATGACAACACTATGCATGGTGGGGGCACGAATACACAGACATATATATTGATAGCTACTGAAAAAAAGCCTCATAATTTATCTGTAGTTCGAAAGTGTCCATTTTTTTTCATAACCACTCACCCACACAGAAGCAAACTCGGAAGTTATTTTATTTATTTATTTATTTTTGCAATTTTTAAAGCGCTACAATTACCCATGGGTGTCTCGGCGCTAGAGGCTAAAGGCAGAAGACCAGTAAATAGAACTTTAAGGCAATGGATGAGAGATCTATGAGTCGTGCCGTTGAGAAAACAGCCACGTCTTTATCTGTTTTCTGAAGATAATCAAAGATGGGCTACTTTTTATATTGAGGGGAAGGGAGTTCCATAGTTTTGCTGCTGCTATGGCAAAACATCTGTCTCCCCAATTTACTTTCCTTGTTCTAGGAATCTGAAGCATATGAGCCGTATTGGAACGCAGCGTTCTGGGGGTTGCCAAAGGCTTAAAAGAACTTCTCAGAAATTTGGGTCCCGTATTATTTATTGCCTTATAGACAATACAGAGGGTCTTAAACTTCGTACGACTCCTGACTGGGAGCCAGTGCAGTTGGTCCAGATGTCCAGAAACAGAGCTATGTTTGGGAATACCCAATAAAACTCTAGCGGAGGCATTCTGTATCAGTTGTAATTTGGAAATAACCTTTTTTTGGGCATTGAGGAAGAGGGCGTTACAGTAGTCAGTGCGTGAAAACACCAGTGTGGATATTAGTGTTTTTCCCGTTGCTATGGGGAGATACGGTAAGAGTTTCTTTATTTTCCTTAAGATGTTAAAGGATGAGGAAACAACCGCATTCACGTGATGATGGAAAAGGAGCTTGTCGTCAAATATCACTCCCAAATTTTTGACTTTACTGACAGGTTGAGGTGGAGTTCCCAGTTCCTCAGGCCACCATAAGGGGGACCACAGAGGTTGGATGTTTCCAAAGAGCATGACCTCCGTCTTAGATGAATTGAGTTTTAAGCAGTTGGAGGCCATCCAACTGCTAATAGCCCTCATACCGTTCTTAAAGTTTGCTGCAACAGTAGGTCCGTTTTTGTGTATGGATAATACCAACTGGGTGTCGTCGGCGTATGTTGTCAAATTGATGTTGTACTCTTTTATTACCCTCGCTAAGTCCGAAACATAGATATTAAAAAGGGTCGGACTTAGCGAGGAACCCTGCGGAACTCCACAAGGAAGGCTGAAAGTGGATGAAGTGTAAGTACCCATCTTAACAGCTTGCCTACGATCCGCCAGGAAGGATGAGATAAGATCCCTGGCTCTATGTTTAATGCCTATGGCCTCGACACGGCCGATCAAAGTTGCATGATCGACCGTGTCGAAAGCCGCCGACAGGTCCAACAAAATCAGGACGGCCTGTCCACCTTTGTCCATTGTGGCCCTTATTTCGTCTGCCGCCTTAATTAGCGCAGTCTCTGTCCCGTGACCTTGTCGGAAGCCGAACTGAGTGTCGTCTAACAAGTCATTAGTTTGAATGTAATCGGACAGTTGTTTATTCATGACCGATTCCAGGATCTTAGCTGGAAACGGCAGAGAGGCGATAGGACGATAGCTGGAGGGTAGTGAGGGGTCCAGAGAAGGTTTTTTGAGAAGTGGCCTGATGATGGTATTTTTCCAGATGGTAGGGTAGGAGCCTGTAGAAAACATAATATTGCAAATGTGTGTCAATGGTATAGTAATGATATTTGGGATATTGTTAAGTATGGAAGGATGACAAGGATCCAAAGGAGAGCCAGATTTGATTGACTGAATTAGTTTGTAGATGTCTTGTGGATTAGTCCTGGTAAATTCAGTTAATGCTGTCTGATTATCATGTGTCTGGTTAAAGAACAACCACTCGCCATTTTAGAGCAGATATTGCTAGTGGCAATACGCCCTTCTATGTTTATAGAATCTCCAGACAAAGGGTCTGATTACAAGCATAGGTGCTATATATCACACCTGATAAACAACAATACCACAGGGTCCGTTATTTGTTTGGTACAATAAATAGCACCTATTTCAGGTTTCTGGGCAATAACATGATACAGTAAGTACTGTATGCATCTTTCTGTTAAATGTAACAAATGTTGAGTTGTTTAACGCATCCAATAACTAGTGGATACGTTAAATGTAAGCAAACTCGTAATTCGGACACGTGCGTAAACGGAGTATGGATGAATTGATTGGCAATTCTAGCAAATCTACCAAGGCCCCAGGAAATCAACCATACCTTATAGCACCCCCCCACCCCCGTTGACAGCTTAGAATGCAGTAGCTTCACTGACACACCTGAGGACTTACATGTGGCCCCAGAATGAATTGTCAGTTCTATTGTTAATGGCAAGCTCTGACATCCGGGTTCTAGCCAATAATACGAGCATACTTCTTGGGTTCATTTGCACAGATTCTGTTTGATCAAGTAATCATTTATGAAGGTCTTGGGTTGAGTGGTGATGTGGTGTTGGCATCTTTATACGAAAAAACATACCGGCAATTACATCCTTGTCGAAAATCTTAATAGTCAATAAAGTGGAAATGAGGCCTGTTCCGCCTGCAGATGGATTGAATACATACGCATGTAGCCTTTAATCAGTTAACACAAGGGAGATGCCAGAAATATTCAACTGCAGTAGTAGTTTCTTGGCCTGTCAAAAAGTTGTTGCCCCTTCACATGTAAAATTTGTGGTCTTGTGTAGTGAGATGCTGTGGTTAATTTGCTAAACTGTGGGATTTTTGACCTGGTAGACCTGGGTTTGAGTATAGACTTGTTGCTTGATTCATAGTGCCATCATCTGTGGTAAATACCCCCTTGCCTAATTTGTAAATATGTAAAACACAATTATACATTGCTGATCAAAATTCTCAAAGTGTATCAAGTTTATAGACAGTTCTGTGGGGAATTTTGTAAAGTAACTCAAAATGTGTAACTCTCCCACAGCACATAGGGGCATTATTTCCCTTCAGAAGAACATTCTGTATGTACCCATGAGCTGCCCATCCAATAAAATCACTGATTAGCTGCAAGTTCTGGGGTTGCTGTCTGGCCCTTTAAACAGAATGTTTGGTGGTGACTACAACCCAATGCTCCTATGGCGAGGACAACATTTACTAGCTATGGTCTGTGCTTCCTGCTAATATGGGGCCTCTTAATTATTCCTTAAGTATTTTGAGATTCTCCTGCAGCTGTAGTGAGAGAAACATATTTGGAGTGATTGATATTGCTTGTAAGTCCTTTAAATAACAAATGCTTTTAATGATGTTGAAGATATACCAAAAATATATTACTTTTGTCACAATTGTTTGGCAAATATGTGTTGGACAGGCATTGTTTATACATTTTCCTTTATGCCTCTTGGAAGTGCTAATGCTAAGAAATACTGCTTGTCAAAATCTTTAAGAACAACTTACATGGCAGTTTTCAGTTTCCAGTCTTCTCCTGCTGAAGGAAGGTACATTGGGGCATATTATCAAGGGGGGTTATCTCCGCTTTTTTGGCTTTAAAAGCCAAGAAAGCAGAGATAAAATGATCTTCCTATTACCTAGCTGTCGCTAACACCAGTTAGCGACAGCTAGTAGGAGATAGCGACCATTTTGGGCCCCGCTTTGCATGTCAGTGATATTTATCACTAATGACATGCAAAGTGGGCGTGCCAAGATGTTAGCAACCTCAACATCATGTCCTACGCCGACGACACCCAGCTGATCCTCTCCCTCACCAACGACCCCGCCACCGCCAGAACCAACCTACACGAAGGGATGAAAGACGTAGCCGAGTGGATGATGAACAGCCGCCTGAAACTGAACTCAGATAAGACAGAAGTCCTCATCCTGGGATCTTCGCCCTCCGCCTGGGCAGCGCACCCAAACCGACAGACCACGCACGCAACCTGGGCTTCATCCTGGACTCCTCCCTCTCCATGACCAGAAAAGTCAAGTATGCCG
Organism: Lissotriton vulgaris; assembly: GCF_964263255.1. NCBI lineage: Eukaryota > Metazoa > Chordata > Amphibia > Caudata > Salamandridae > Lissotriton > Lissotriton vulgaris. Next base: position 761,839,561 of record NC_141696.1, on the reverse strand, counting down.
TCTCCTCGTCATGCTTCAACATCCTACGCATGCTACGTAAGATCTTCCGGTGGATCCCCACCGAAACCAGGAAGACGGTCACCCAGGCCCTCGTCACCAGCCCACTGGACTACGGCAACTCCCTCTACGCCGGAACCACAGCCAAACTCAAGAAAAGACTCCAGCGCATTCAGAACGCCTCAGCAGGCCTCATCCTGGACATTCCCTGACACAGCCACATCTCCGTACACCTGAGAAACCTGCACTGGCTTCCCGTCAGCAAGAGAATCACTTTCCGACTCCTCACCCACGCACACAAAGCTCTCCACAACCAAGGCCCAAGATACCTCAACGACCGCCTGACCTTCTACACTACCACCCGCCAGCTTCAATCAACCAGCCACGCCCTCGCCGCCGTCCCCCGCATCCGAAGAGCCAAAACGGGAGGAAGATCCTTCTCCTACCTGGCTGCCAAGACGTGGAACTTTCTCCCCATCCACCTCCGCCTGACCCAAGACCACCTCTCCTTCAGGAAGCAACTCAAGACCTGGCTGTTGGAACAGTAGCAGACCCCCCTCCCCTAAGCGCCTTGAGACCCTCCGGGTGAGTAGCGTGCTATACAAATGCTTTGATTGATTGATTGATTGATTGATTGATTGATTGATTAGCGACTGGAAACAGTCGCTAAAATCGCTATCTCCTATTACCAACTTTTGGAGATATTTGCGCTAAGCGCGAATATTTCCAAAAGCTAACACCTGCCCCTAAGCAGTTTTTAGCCATTTATCCAATGGTAGGTGGATAACATGGCTAAGAGCATTAGGTCGGTAATGCATGAATATCGCGGACTTTACAGCGATATTCATGCATTTCGGCCGATTTTTTATCGCTTAGGAGATAACCCTTGATAATAGTAAGGCTCCTAAGCGATAAAAATCCCCGCAGCTCGGCGATAAAAATAACGCCGCTAAACCAACATAGTGATAATTATCGCTAGTTGTTGGTAATATGCCCCATTATTCTCTGGTGTTAATTAGCTATACTTTGGAACCTTTTTAACACTTACATCTCACTGTGATTGGGGGTCATTATAAGGCATTAAGAGGTCACCTTAACAAAGCAGTCATCTGATACTTCTCATAAATCGAACTTCCACTTACTCCAGGTATTTCAACAAGCAGATTGGATTTGTAGGCCCACATTTATCACAAGCCCCAGCATGCCAAGTGCTGTCAGCTGAAAATCCAAGACTGGTGGAAATTCACTCTCAGGACATGAGTGAGGCAGGTAGATAAATCAATCAGTCAATCAGGGGTTTGTAAAGCACAGGTACTCATCTGTGAGGGTCTCAAGGCGCTGAAGGGGGTTGGGGGAGGGGGAGAGAGCCAGGTCTTGAGGTCCTTTCTGAACTGGAGCAGTGTAGGGCTTTGCCGGAGGTGGTGGGGGATGTCGTTCCAGGTCTTGGCTGCGAGGTAGATAGCTGTGCTTAAGTAAACCCGCAGTTGCCACTACAACTATCATGACCAATGCAGATTATACTCTGATCTTTGTTCTGCTTGTATACAGGGTCCCATCACAAGATGCCATGCCCTTTCGATGGTGATGATGACAGGAGATACAGACATCATTAAATTACAAAATCATGGGAATATCACCAATCCATTATGTTTCACCTTGTGACTTCAGCTGCCGAAAACAGCTAAAATCTCTGGGTGAAAAGCCTGCGAAGAATGAGGTTTACCTGGGTAATATCTAATTTCTTAGGGATATCTCTGTGTACCTCCTGTTACCGAAGTGTTCTCTCTGTTCCTTGCCCAACTCATTTACTAATGAATTTAAGTGATCCCTGAATGCAGCATGACAGATTGGTATTAATATAAATATGGTATGGACCTTAGATGCCAACATGTCACAAATTGCAAGTGAAAATTTATTTTAATGATTCTTAGGACACTTACGTAAAAAATGTTGCCAGTGTGGCAGAAATGTCAGTGTGAGCAAACTGCTTACAAGGGCTATTTGTGAAGTTGCATGGTTGGCATATCAGTGGAGGGTGGCACAAACTCCCACGCTTTGGGGTATTAAAAAACCTCTTTCAGACTGTAAAAGGGGGGAACACTCAGTGAGCCTGTAATGGAAGGAACCTCTCCATGTATCAAAGCAGCTTTCTAATGAATAAATGCAAAATAAACAAGCATTAGAAAATCCATTAGATCTTGCTTTTCCAATGCTTGTTTTTTGTCATGATTTTTGCAAATCTTTATTGTTGGGGAAGCTTAATCTAACTTAGTAAAATATACGTTGTTGGTCTCAAAAAGCAGATATTGTCGTAGTTGTCCCAGGCACTGGAGAGAACTACTTTGTGTGTGAACATGATGGATATATTTAAGAAATGAAATAGACAGGCAATTCACTCGTAGGGGTGGTGTATGGATTGGGACTGAACAAACGGACATTATTTAGCACTAAAGCTCGAAAGGATTTTAGCAAAGTCCCTCTTCTCTTCCCTCCTTTGACACCTCACATCCCTGCCCCCCTTGCTTTTCTTCACAGTTTTGCTTAATATTGACCCTGGTATTTCAGGCACCGCAGGAACTAATGGCATAGAAACGTTTCTCATAATGACTTGCAGCTCAACGGGAAACACTTACCGCATTCACATTCCCAGTCAAATTATAGTCATGTTATTTAATTTTAAATCTCAGTGAAAATGTGCACAGCTCTGCACACGGGTATTCTAAATTAGGTTGAGGCAGAGATACTTTAATTGACTGACAAACATTATAAGGCACCATGGGCGAGAAGGAGTTCCCTGCTGTAAAGAGCTTAATATTTAAATTTAATTAACCTTTGTCAATAGGCAAATCTCTCATACAGTAGAGCGTTTTGTGATCAGGCAATATATTCAAAGCCATTGCTCTTGGTAACAGGTACCCACTTTTTGCATTTGGCAGATGAACACATCAGTTGTCAGCTTAATGCATGTAGTCTTTAGCACTGTGCATTGTCCTCTCTTTCTCTTGTCTCATTAGAATGCATTGCACTTTCCTTTATTAACTCTTAACTGTGTGACAGATTTTTTGTTTTAGAACGAGTTGGTTAAAAAAAGGAGGCAATCACAATCTACATTAGTGGTTTGTTCGTCTTGCAGAATCCTCTGTAACTCTCCTGAGGAACACTGGAAATGAGCGGGATCTCCATGTCTTGTGGGGGCCTGATTACTCAGGGGTCGATACTACCGAAAAAAATCATATTCATCTTTACATTTTTGCAAGTTAAACCTACTGGAAATAACCAATGTAAATAGGCCTGGACAAGTGGATAGTGGTGTGGTAAGCACCAAAATCTGCATGTTACTCCCCAAATACTCAGACTATATGATGATTATTGCATCCCATAAAACTAGTACACCTCAGAAAGGGCCTAATGGGATATTCCAAAGCTGACCTACTTCTAAAGGAATTGCTAATCGTTTCACAAATAGCTGCATGCACCATTTCAATTCAAAGTAGGATTGGCATCTATGGTTCTCATAGATATTCTTGCACAATATCATCGATGAATACATTCGCTCACTGATTAGACAACTTTATATAGCATCTTTATAGTTCCTCAACAATGAAGCAAAAACTTAGAAGATACTACAGACAGCACCCTTCCATCTGCTGACTATGTGCTACTTCATATATTTCCAAAAAAACAAATACCCCTCAGGACCTGGGTCTATTTATTTCTACTCTTTTCCATGGGCACAATATACATATATCAGCGGTCTCCTAAATCAATTTACACATTCAATAAATGTAATAAATACTGGAACAGGGTATACTTTATGCAAAATCAATCATTTGTATTTACAACTTCATTAAAATATATGGGATTCTGTATAAACGTCAGTCTCTAATTTCTTTAAAATCGGCGACTAGTGGCCACTCAGTCACTGATTCTAAAGAAAAGACAACAGAGCTTGACTACTATAAGTTATTACAGTTGAGTTCTGACATCACAGTGTTTGCTGCCAGAGCCAGCAGCCAACGAAAAAGGCAGTTCATGTCACAAAGCATAATTGAAGCAGCTGTTTAAAGCAACAAAAACAAAATGTTGCTTTTCTTTCTTCTGCTTTATTTTTCTAGTTTACAATGATAAACAGAAAGGACATGTTTACTTGTTGCACTCCTTATTTCAATAAAAGCTAGAATCCTTCTGCATGTTTCTACAAATTCCAAACAACTGCTGCCTTAAAAAAAAAACTGAATTATGTTGAACTGTTTCTAATATCTGTTTTCAACAAATATCTAAAAGGTTTGTGATGTGTTTAATTTTGCACTAGTGGTTGTATTTACTCTTAATGTTTTCAAACATGCTCGCTCTTTCATATGAAAGAGCTATGCATCAAGGTTTTAAGTGGTTTGTGGGAAAGATGATGGTGTGACCATGTATAATATGGGATAAAGTACACCATGGACCCCACGGTGTACATGATAACTCCAAGTTGCCTTGGCGTTCCATAACCTTATAAATAAACGTAGTCTTCGGCCTTGTTCCTCTCTATGGTTATGGAACTCCTCAGTGACTTGCAATTTTTCACTGACAAAATATCGAAGTTACAAATATACCCCAGCGGGAAGATTCAATATCTGATGTCAGTGACTAAAATAGACATAGGGCCCGATTCACGGAACTAACTTAAGACAAAATCCTAAACTTAACTACCATTTTGGTATTCACAGATGGCACTTACTCATTTCGGTATTCACAGAAGTTAGGAGTCCTAACTTTAGGACTCCGAAATGCCTTCTGTGAATACTAAAAGTCTTAAAGTTAGGATTTTTCTCATTTTATCAGTCCTAAAATTCCTAACCTAGGCTTAATTGTCCAAACGGGTTGTTCTACTTGCCATTAAATTATCATTTTTCTTGCACGTAAAGGAGTCTGAGTTGTTTTTTTGAAGAAACTTAGAGTGTGAGTAATACGGGGGACTTCCGGTGTCCCAGCTCAGACCGCCCGTGAAAGCCTGATAACGGTGACCGGAGGGTGTGGAAAGGATATATGTGTATGTATATATAATATATGTGTTCACCAAATCGCTGTTCTCAGCCATTCCCAGTCCCACGATGTCAGTGCCAGCTGACAGCAACAGCAGACGTAATTGTATTTTGTCAGGGTCCTCAGTCAATCCTCCAATGACAGAAATAATAGGCGGCACACCAGGAGACTGCACAAAAGATTTATTGTGCACCAAATTTCAGACAACGCTTTTCGGCGTATATCCTTTTTCGAGTAGCATTGATATAGCAAATTCCCTTGGAAATAGGAAGCAAAACTCATGGAAACCGAAAAAAGACTTCTGTGTACATACTTCATGTTACTGACCAGAAAGCATTATATTATAATCACATTTCATAGATGAATTCAATTTCCATGATTTTTTTAACAATATAATCACAACCAATATATATTTTTTAAAAATTGATACCCATTGCAGTAAACTTCATGAGTGCGGCATGCATAATTCACAGTTCTACAACAAAGTTGATTACGGAACATTACACAAATACCAAATGATACTTCAAGCAGGAATTCCCTAAGCTCTGTGAATTAATGCTGCATTTAAAATTTAATGCATTACGTCTGGTACTTGCGCTCGATTTGTGGTTTGTGCCAGATTGGATGTATCAAAAAAGCGAATTAAAAAATTGTTTTCTGTTGCGTTATATGTCTAACACGATTCTATGTTTACAACTCACAGACTGAATATAGTCATTCCATGTGTCGACAATAATGAAGGGGGTTTATAGGACAATTATTATCGGATCATTTAAAAGGAGTAAAATGACTTTTAATGATGAAAGATAACTGGAAAATCCATTCAATAATTTCAAAGATTACAATCTCATCATCAATAATAAACTGTCAAAAGACGGTTTAGTCATCTGCAACTTTATGTCGCGTGCATTCCTGTTCAATACGACATAAGAAACAGTTAATCTTATTGTCTTATCCAAAATGCCCACATCAACAATACTTTATTGACAAAGTAATAAATCCACAATCCTGAGTAATGTACTCTTATAATTCTGATTATAAATAATAGTATTCTAATTCCAGGGAAAGGCTGAGTGTAGGTGCATTAAGTGAGAGTGAATGGGAAACTTTATATGATGTGAGGTAAGCCTGGGACGAGGTGACCAGCTTGGCCATTTAGATTATTCAAAAAACGACCCAAACATCATAGTAGGTCATTATAGTTTCCTTCAATACTGTGTCAATGAACCAAAATAGCATCATTGGTTTACTTTTGCTGGACTCACCCCAGAAACTGGCATTAAGGTATGTGTTAAAGTGTAAAAATTAAGAATGAAAAGTGAAAACATCTAGGAATTTCAAAAGATCACATCATATGAGAGAAGGATTGATTTATTCTTGTCCACAAGAAAACTAAAACTGATGAAACTTTATAAAATGGCAATTGGATCAAAAGAGGTGCAGAGAGGACAAAACATGACTACATCATAATTAACTCTTTTAGCGGGGGACACTGATTTACTTTGTGAGTTGTGACTTGCATTCCTTGGAACTAAGAAGGGATCAACAATCACAAAATTATATTAAACCCATTTTAGAACATTTTGGCATCAACGCCAATTGTACAAACACACAGTGGCTTGACAAGGAAATCCAAGTACAACCCCAATGTCCCGCATGACAATATTGAGGGCTGTAGCTCAGCCACAGTACAGGAACTTATCAGAATGCGGCATAAGAATATAAACAAAAATTGGGACAATCTAACCAGAAATCAACGCTGAGCATTGAAAGATTTCGAAAAAGACTCAAACATTGTCATTAGGCCCTCTGATAAGGGGGGCAACGTTGTAATCGTGAATAAAGATCAGTACAAAGCAGAGGCATTGAGGCTATTAGCAGATCATTAATGTTACGAAGAAATCAGTTGGACAAGATACAAATTGTCTATATCTAATTTTCATGATCGACTCAAAGAGTGGCAAGACATGGGACTCCTGGATGGTATTGCATATTAAGCTGGATATCAGTGCTCTAACCTCACGACCCCATTTTTCCCTAAATGGGTGGTGCAGCCCTCCACAGCCAGACTGCTATGATTTTATGAGTCCCATAGTTTGTCCTGTACACAAAGAAGCACTCCACTGCAGGTAATTCAGCTGAATTCTTTTATCAGGGGAAGCCGGCAAGTTACATCCTGATTGTTTACGCCTGACGCGTTTCAGAGTCCCCTGGACCCTCAATCATAGGCTGCTCGCAACAATCGCAATACACATCCAAAGCTCACTTTTATTTAGAATTTGCGCCCTCTGGTGGGTAACACAGGTGAGTTTTCATTTTTCAAAAGATTCTGGTATCCGTAGTTTTGCCTTGGTTAAAATAAAACACTTCAGTGGGTTTTGCGAGGGTGCAGTTATTAGCAATATTTGAATCCTCCATTGGGCTTAATTAATATTAATGATCAACTAATTTTTAATTAATTAAACAAAGATTAGTTCCCACCCTTTACCCCTATAAACCCCAGAACCCATACCTAAAATGAATTACACAAATTCCATATTTAATTTTCGATTAATTAATTAATATTAATTAACAACTACATATTATTAATTAAACATAAATTATTTCCCACCCTTTACTTCATAAACCGCACAACCCACACCTGAAAAAATCACACAATTACCATAATTAATTATTAATTATCAATTAATTAGTTAATATAAATTAACAACTAATTTTTAATTAATTAAACATAAATTACTTCTAACCCTTTACCCCTATAAACCCCACAACCCGCACCTAAAATTAATTACACAATTTCCATAATTGACTTTCAATCAATGAATTATTATAAATTAAGAACTAATTATTAATTATTGAAAAATAAATTACTTCTCACCCTTTACCCCATAAACCCCACAACCCACACCTAAAGAAATCACACAATTACCATAATTAACTATCAATTAATTAGTTAATATAAATTAACAACAAATTATCAATTAATCAAAAATAAATGACTTCCCACCGTTTACCCCTAAAAATCCTACAACCAACACCTAAACAAAATTACACAATTACCATAATTAATGATCAATTAATTAATATTTATTATTAATTAACAACCAATTAATAATTAATTACAAATAAATTATTTCCCACAATTGATGCTAAAAAATCAAAGTTCAATAAATAAAAAATAATCATTCATTTATTGTAGTTAAATTACTTCCCACCCTAGTCCCCTATAAACCCACAACAGAACTAAAAAAATGCAAAATTAAATTAAAATAAAATTCATAGCTACAAAAAAGTAGCACATATATTAATAAACATAAACAATACTTCTACCAAAAAATACATCACATACATTTAAAATATGAACTAAAACACATAACACTAATTAAAAAATCGATGTTTTAAACATCTATATTTTGTAAACAATATTAATGACTTATATATTTTTAAAAACGTTATTTCTTACCTTAAATTCGATTTTCTTGACCACAATATTCTTGCTGTCGATATTTCTGAATCCCGATATTTCCAACTTGATATTTATGTAAGTCGACATTTCCAACTTGATAGTCTGTCTCAGCACCATTCTTAATCACACTAATGCAGACACAGCAGAAGAGACTGGTAGCAATCCAGACCTTTGCAAAAGAGGGAATCATTGCACAGCTGGCTTTTCCAGAAGGAGACGCAGTGATGTATGATAAATCATGGGATGGAGTAGTGAACAACATTGAATGCTTAAGTATATGCCAAGATTACACATCAAGACGAATATGTGGTGTTTTCACTAGTGAGATGTCTTGTCCTGATGAGACCCAGTAAATAACTGAAGGGTTGAAACGAAGAAATAAGGATCTCTTGGTCTGCATTTTGGAATATTTAGGAAAGGACTGCGATTTATAAACAGACTTTGGCATAGTGATATTGAGACCATAGTTCCCATCAAAAAGAGTTAATGTTGTTCTGTACATAGTCATTGTCTGCACCTTAGTCACATGCTGCTCTGTCTGCACTACAGTCACCATGAATAATACATGTTGTTGTATTGCACCTCTGTGATGATAATCTAAAGGATTGATTAAAGAAGGCCCTGTTCTAGTAGTTATTACTTTGATTGAATGACTACATTGATTTAGGATACTGCTGATATTATGCATAGTGTGCCCATGGAAAAAAGTCCCACTGGACCACTGTTTTAGAAACATGTGCTACTCAAGGTGTTTTGGTTATGAAAGGTACTTAACCGCATCGCTGCTGCGGTGATTTTTGCGCTGTGCTGCAAATTGCCATTTTGCTGCTGTCATGACGAGCTCAGCTCGTCATCAGCACACGACACCCGTGGGTGATGACGAGCTGAGCTCGTCATCAGCATCGAAAGGGTTAAGGGGGATGAGCATTCTTGACTTTTGTTACCACAAAGTAGAATGTACTCCCTCCTCATTACTATACAAATGGACCTTCTATAGTTCAGGAAATAACTGAAGACTCCTCTGTGTCCCGTAGTTCGAGCGGGAGTTTATGTTTTATCCTTGTTGCCTCCGGTTGACGAGAAACCTGCTCCCTGTAATCTCGCTTTATATGTAAGAAGTGAAAGACAGTAGATGAATTATTTTGGTAATAGAATATTTAAATGACTGCAAATACCATTCAGATAGAGCTCGTCAGGGGCCAATGCATTACATAAATGAAGAGTCCAAGCCAGCGGCAGTTATTTGATCCTGCAACTCCGGGGCTTGATGCCAGTATATGTGGGGAGGGTGTTCTCTACAGCCAGACTGGGGGATTAAATACCCTATCATTCAACGTACCCAAATTATGCATCTTTGTGTGTAAGCTGTTGTACTGTACCTTCTCAGTGTAGAAAGTGCATATTCTTCCATCCATGAAGGAAACACCTTATGGGAGTGACCAGAAAGTTCACAGATAGGCAAGTTAGTGTGTTCTGGGCTACTCATCATTGGTGCTGTCCCTCTATGTAGGGGGCTACTGTATGTGCAGCTGGGCTCTTTTGTTTCATCCACCCAGGTAATATGGTGGATAGGAGTCTTGTTTAGCACCACCCTATTGACTGCCTCTGTTAAGGTGACTACTTAGCTTGTCGTGGGTAGATGAGTGCCACTAGATGTGAGTGCCCTCAGCTGAAGTGTGAGGAACTTTTTATTTAACTAAAAAGGTGTCTATTGAACATGTGTATGTTTTATAACCCTGGTCGTAGTTTGCATAGTAGCGCTATGTGTAGCTATGCAAATGGAAAGGGGCGACCAATCGGTCCCCCCGAACGTATGGTGGAGTACCCCGATCCCCCCGGGAAGCCATCTTGGGCGGGAGGCGAGTCCCGGCTGGTATGCCCGAAGCGGCGTAGCCGGGGCGCGCTTTTTCCCGCCCTAGAGTGGGTTGTCCTAGACACCGAAGCCGCCAGCCACGCCCCCGGAGGCGGGCGGAGGCGGGTTTACGCCCGCCCGAAGAGGGATAAAAGGAGCGACAAGCCAAGGTAGCATCCTCTTGTTCCTGTGCTCTGAAGCTGCACCTCCCCGCTGCACGTGAGCTCGAGACGGAACGAAGAGCCAATTTTGAGCGTTGTAATTTTGTCTTTGTTCTTTCAGAGAATCATCGTTCGAGAATGCCGGGCAAGAAGGTCGGAAAGCGGGTCGGTACCGATCAGATGCTCCGCATGCTCGTAAAAGACATGGCCGAGATGAAGAAACAGATGGCGGCAATGAACGGTGTAGGGGGCTCAAAGCAAGTCGTCGGACCAGCATTGCCGGGAGTAGTCCCTAGCGGGAGAGGTAGAAGGTCCAAGAGGGGGACAACTGGGGGAGAGACCCCGGTTCCCGAGGCGCCGCCGGCGCTCCCCGATACACCGACTGAGGCGCCGATCCCGGTACCGAAGGAGGGGCAACCAATTCCCGTTGTAGTCACCCCTGTGAACGGGGAGGATATGCCTCCCGACTTGGCTGCACAGCTGGCAGCGTGGTTGGGGAAAGATAGCGAGGGCACCACGGCGGAAGACGCCAGGGCAGTAATGAGGCAATTGCGGCAATCAAGAGAGGCTGCAAAGGCACCATGTCCTTTTGTTCCCCCGCAGGCTCCAGTGGGTGAAACCGCGGCGGGCACGAGTTCGGCAGCGACTACGGTTACAGCTTCTAGTTCAGGTAAGCGGCTACTGCCGATTGCGGGGGAGGGGTCCGTACCCTCGAGAAGGGAGAAAGTGGCTCAGCATATTCAGATTGAAATCAAGGAGAGGGTATGGGCTGAGAAGTATGTAAACATGTTTTCTTTGCTAACTGATCATTATGAGATCGAGCATGTGAAGGGTCAAAAAGAGTTTTTGCACCCGAGTGTTTGGCGCGCCAAGATGGCCGCTTTTAAGGTCGATGAGAACATAGGTAATTGGGGCAGAGCGTTTGGCATATTCACTTCAATTATGGGGGAACGAAGGCTTGAACTGTTGGCCGAGTTACCCGTGTACCAGACACGTATTATGGAGTTTTCTCAGTCATATGAGGGCAATCAGTGGTTTTGTTATGATAATGTTTTTCGGAAGGCCAAGGAGTTGGACACATCTCTGACGTGGGATTGTTACGACTCCATTTCATGGCAAAAGATGGAGAAATCAGGCATGTTAAAGGCACCATTGGTGGGGGGAAACGGGGGAGAGTCTTCCCGCCATTCATCTGGGGCGCCCTTTCGGGCAGGTTCGAGTAATGAGCATCACTCAAGGTCGAGTGGCAATACAGGCAAAAAAGGGATCTGCTGGAATTTTAACAGGGGAAAGTGTACAAGGCCCCAGGGGTCATGCAAGTTTAGGCACGACTGTGGGGGGTGTGGGCAATCCTCGCATCCTGAGACCATGTGCAGAGCCAAAACGGGTGATAACGGAGGTAGGGGAAGCGCCAAACAGGTCTGAAATAGTCCGAGGGGCGCCTTTACCTACCCCGGTTGATACCATGGCAATGATTCCTTGGCTCAATGAATACCCGGATCATGTCTCCGCTGGGGTGTTGCGAGATGGGTTTTCGCATGGTTTCCGCATCCCAGTGGGGAATTTTCAGGGTAAGGCACATTGTAGGAACCAACTGTCGGTCCTGCAAAATACGGCGGTGGTACAGGCGAAGATTGTGAAGGAGGTGACCCGGGGTCGGGTTGCCGGACCATTCGACATGCCACCAGTTGCTAATTTTGTTTGTTCCCCCTTGGGAGTGGTCCCTAAGAAGGACCCGGGTGAGTTTCGATTAATACATAACTTGTCAGCCCCGAGAGGTCTTTCGGTGAATGATGCGATAGACCCGGAGGTGTGTTCGGTGCGGTACGCATCTTTCGATGAGGCCGTCGCCATGTTGAATCGCCTGGGGCCCGGAGCGCTGATGGCCAAATCAGACATCGAGTCAGCGTTCCGGTTGCTCCCGGTACACCCAGACGATCAGCGTCTCCTTGGTTTTATGTTTCAGGGTCGCTATTACATGGATAAATGTATGCCAATGGGTTGCTCCATATCTTGTGCTTATTTTGAGAAATTCAGTTGTTTTCTGCAATGGGTATTCACAAGAATGACGGGGTTTCAACATGTTATGCATTATCTTGACGATTTTCTGTTCCTGGGGGCAGCCGGGGATCCAGAATGTGCACAAGCTTTAAAAGAATTTTGTGGTCTGATGAATCAGTTTGGTGTGCCATTGGCACCAGGTAAGACGGTGGGGCCATCAACTTCGCTCGAATTTCTCGGAATAGAGCTCGATTAACTGGAAGGTTGCTTCCGGTTGCCCAAAGAAAAGGTGGTGAAATTCAGGGCCTCCCTTGAAGCATGTATTCGGGAAACCAAGGTGAACTTGCATCAATTGCAGCAAACTGTGGGTCAGTTGAATTTTGCCCTTAGAGTAATGCCAATGGCCCGCCCTTTCTCTCGCTCGATTGCACAAGCCATGGTCGGTCTTAAAGAAGGGCACCACCGCACGAGGCTCTCGGCCGAGATTCGCCAGGACATGCGCATTTGGTTGGCATTTCTAGAGGATTTCAATGGTCGGGTTGTCTGGAGCAAGCCGGCGGTGTCTTCCGAGGAGTTGGGGCTGTGGACAGATTCGGCGGGGAGTATGGGCTTTGGCGCCATATTCGGTAATCACTGGTCGGCTCAAAAGTGGCCGTCATGGTGGCACGAGTGTGGGCTGACGAGTAACATTGCTTTTCTCGAACTGTTCCCTATTCTGGTGGCCCTACAAACATGGCCTGAGGGGTTTCGGGATCACTCTGTGGTGTTCTGGTCGGATAACATGACCGTGGTTGAGTGTATCAATAGTCAGGCAGCACGATGCAAATGGATTCTGAGATTGCTCAAAGAAATTGTTTTACTATGTATGCAATTGAACGTGCTCTTTAGGGCGAGACATGTGCCAGGAGTACTGAATCAGGCTGCTGATGCGCTTTCTCGTTTCCGTATGCAGGCCTTCTGGGGTTTTCTGCCCACAGCGGACCCGGTGTCGGCACCATTCCCCGAAGCTCTCTGGTCTCTCGGTGCCCCGAACTACAAAACCTCGTGGGAGAGAGTTTAGCACCCAGGACAAGGAAGGCATATGAAGGGGCGTTCCGTTCCTATGGATCCTTTTTGGGTTCTGCTAGGGGGGAGCTTTGGGGCCAGGAAGAGTCTGTCGTAAAGTTTTTGCTGTCGTTACATCAGGCAGGCAAATCGGTAGCCACGGCCCAGAGGCATCGGGCCGCCATTTCCTTCATGGCGCGGGCTCATGGGATCCAGGACCCTACTGCATCTTTCGTAGTACAGAAAGCGCTGCGTGGGTGGCAACGCCTTGAGGGTCGCAGGGTAGATGAGAGGCACCCGATAGGTCTGGAGAGATTGGCCCTGTTATTTTCCGTTCTCCCTGCGACTTGTTCATCCCAGTCTGAAACAGTGTTATTCCGGGCCGCTTTTGCATTAGCATTCCATGGGGCTATGCGGGTAAGCGAACTGGTGGCAAGGAACAAGCAGGATACGGGGGGGGGGCTGTGCCGAGAGCACGTTCAAGTTAAAGGGGACACAATGATTGTCTCGTTTCCCAGGTCCAAAACCGATCAGGGTGCGATCGGGGACAGCGTAGTAGTCCATCGGAGTCCCGGATCTCGCATGTGCCCCGTCGTATGCGTTGAGGAATATTTGGCGCAGAGGGCGGCATCGTGGGGGGGGGACCCTGTTGAGACACACTGATGCCACCCCCCTGACGAGGTTTCAGTTCCAGCGGGTGCTTGCAATGGCAATTTCGGCCGCGGGCTTGAACCCGGGCGATTTTGGGACCCATTCCTTCCGGATAGGGGCTGCTACGGAGGCTACAGCCAGGGGTCTGAGTGTGGAAAAAGTGAAACAATTGGGGCGTTGGTCCTCGAATTGTTACAAAAGGTATGTGCGGTTGCACATGTTGTGAAGCTGTAATCATGTACTCACGCTTCTTGTTTTTTGTTTGGTTTACAGTTTCGCAAGCTTACGAGGCGGAGCGGACTGTGCAGTCGACCCGACACCTGGGAACCAGTGGTCAAAGATCACCGGCTGCGGAAAAAGTGGTGTGGGTCGTGGGCCACTCATACGTGAGGCGTGCCGCGGACGTATTCAAAGCAGGTGACATGATTCACATGGCTGGGGAATACGGGTACAGGGTGACCTTCTACGGAAGGGGCGGGCTCTGTATTGACCAGTTTCAACCTTTTGTCGAGGGTTTGTTAGGGCGGACAAGGTCACCGCCATCTATAATCATAGTGCATCTTGGGGGCAATGATTTGGTGACCACTGGTAGACAACTACTTCTCGAGGCGATACTATCCACAGTAAGTTGGTTGGCGAGAAGGGTTCCAGGGTGCACAATTGCATGGTCCCATATGATTCCACGAAAAGTGTGGCGGGGGGCGAATTCTGTGTCTGCTATAAATCATTCGGTGAAGAAGGTAAATAACAAGTTGGCTAGACTGTTTCGTACAAGTGCATTGCATTCGATTCCTCATGGTTGTATCAGGGGGGACAGTATGTATCTGGAGGATGGGGTCCATTTGTCCCGGGTGGGGAATTCTTTACTTATAGGAGACCTCGTAGCCTGGCTAAAGAGTTTACAGCATGACCTTTAGGTAGGAGTTTTGTGGGGGGTCCGGATAGCCGGTCAACTATCCGGCCTGTGGCGGTAAGGTCATGATCGGTGAGCAGTAATTGGAAGATCCCTATGGGGGGGCGTCACCCATTACGGATGGGAGCGCCCGGGGGGAGGTGGCCATTGGCCCCTCAACGGGGAGGCGGTCCCTTCTAAGGATGGGACGCCGAAAGGAAAGGGAAGGCGGTCAAGGCCCCTCCCTGGAAAGGAGGGGCTACGGGCCCCTCCTGGGAATTTCCCGGGGCCAGGACATCTGCGACGGCAGATGTGGTAAGTTGTGTGGGGTGGGGAGAGGGGTCCACGCTACCTTCTAGACACCTCACACGAGTCCTCGGACGACCATAAAATGGCGTCGAGTTAATTGGGGCCCCCGTCAAGACAAGGGAAATTGGTATGTGCACATGAGGTACAGTCCTCTGTGTGGCCGCCCCTCACAAGTGAGGGGGTAGTTCTGGTTTAGGGATCTGACACCGGTTACGACCTTGCCGTTGGCCCTTAACGTTAGGATGTACAATTTCAATTTAAGAATGTATTTGTAGGATGTTAGTATCGGCTAGGAGAACCTTTGTATTAAAAATATGTTAAGGTCAGCTAAAACATCGTAATATGGAAATGAAATTGTAGATGATATGAAACTGTTATTTTAATGTTTTAATTTTGTTTCATATTTTAATAAATACGGCCGGGAGGGTAACTCCCTCCCGCCTTCCAAAAGTTCAGAAATGTTTCCGTATTCCCATTCTTGGGGATTGTGTTGAGAGGGGGTGGCGGGTATCTCAGCCATATGGAAAGGGGCGACCAATCGGTCCCCCCGAACGTATGGTGGAGTACCCCGATCCCCCCGGGAAGCCATCTTGGGCGGGAGGCGAGTCCCGGCTGGTATGCCCGAAGCGGCGTAGCCGGGGCGCGCTTTTTCCCGCCCTAGAGTGGGTTGTCCTAGACACCGAAGCCACCAGCCACGCCCCCAGAGGCGGGCGGAGGCGGGTTTACGCCCGCCCGAAGAGGGATAAAAGGAGCGACAAGCCAAGGTAGCATACTCTTGTTCCTGTGCTCTGAAGCTGCACCTCCCCGCTGCACGTGAGCTCGAGACGGAACGAAGAGCCAATTTTGACCCACCCACCAGCCCCTGGAGACAGCAAGTGGTTTGAAGTAAAGTTTTGATGTGGTAATTAAATTTTCTTACAGGTTACTTGGATTAAAAGTTGTGATTCATTATGCAATAAAGTGGTAACTCAATTTTCTTGCAGGTTGCTTTGATTAAAAGTTCTGATTCATTATGCAATAAAGTGGATAATTTCTTACAGTATGTTTTATCGAATAAAGTATTTGCACCAGTGTTGATCAGTGATGTTTCGACAGTTCATATATTGAGCATCTTTTGTCTTTTAGTGTTTAGTCCTTTTAGTTTAATGTCGTATTTATTTTCGGTCGGGCGGTAAGGTCATGATCGGTGAGCAGTAATTGGAAGATCCCTATGGGGGGGGCGTCACCCATTACGGATGGGAGCGCCCGGGGGGAGGTGGCCATTGGCCCCTCAACGGGGAGGCGGTCCCTTCTAAGGATGGGACGCCGAAAGGAAAGGGAAGGCGGTCAAGGCCCCTCCCTGGATAGGAGGGGCTACGGGCCCCTCCTGGGAATTTCCCGGGGCCAGGACATCTGCGACGGCAGATGTGGTAAGTTGTGTGGGGTGGGGAGGGGGGTCCACGCTACCTTCTAGACACCTCACACGAGTCCTCGGACGACCATAAAATGGCGTCGAGTTAATTGGGGCCCCCGTCAAGACAAGGGAAATTGGTATGTGCACATGAGGTACAGTCCTCTGTGTGGCCGCCCCTCACAAGTGAGGGGGTAGTTCTGGTTTAGGGATCTGACACCGGTTACGACCTTGCCGTTGGCCCTTAACGTTAGGATGTACAATTTCAATTTAAGAATGTATTTGTAGGATGTTAGTATCGGCTAGGAGAACCTTTGTATTAGAAATATGTTAAGGTCAGCCAAAACATCGTAATATGGAAATGAAATTGTACATGATATGAAACTGTTATTTTAATGTTTTAATTTTGTTTCATATTTTAATAAATACGGCCGGGAGGGTAACTCCCTCCCGCCTTCCAAAAGTTCAGAAATGTTTCCGTATTCCCATTCTTGGGGATTGTGTTGAGAGGGGGTGGCGGGTATCTCAGCCATAGTGCACTTCTCACTATGCACGCTATGTGTAGCTACGCGAACTGCGTAATGAGGTAGGGAAAATGCTGTTCGCACTGATTGCACAGTGTCGGATGCTTGTCAGCACTGTGCAATCATTGCAAATCGCATCGCGCACAGTGCAAGCGGTCGTTTTCTGCCGCTGGAGTAGATTTGTATTCGAGCGGCAGCTTTCTCAGCGCGGACTTGTAATTTCTCATCGCAAGCGGTCACGAGCAAACATGACCACTCGCAATGAGAAACCTGACCTCCTCGCATTGAGAAGTTAGCCAGGAGGTTTATTTTGCACGCTTGCGATGGGCAACTTGATGTTGCTGATTGCGAACAAGGAAATAGTCTCATCGGGATGTTGATTTTGCTCGCTTGCGGTTGCCAACTTGACGTTGAGGACCGCGAGCAAGCAAAAAATGCCCGCTACGCGTTTTTGCACTGTGCTACGTGCAATTCGCGTGGTGCTTAGTTACGCAAACTACACACGCTCTGCGAGCATAGCATAGTACTACGCCCAGGGTTACTGTTTTGCTTACTATGTTTGCTAGCACATACTAATGTCATAATGTCATAGGGCAAGTGTAGACCTTTGTGTGAAGTGGTTGACATGTTTCACTTCCTTTGAATTTGCAGCAGTTGCTTCAGGATCTGAGGAGCACAGGTAATTATATAACTGTCTGCAGTGGTAAAACCTTACAGCACTACCCAAATGTCTCAACTTCAAACTAGATCCTCCATTCACATATTCTATTGCTATTGCTCAAGAAAGTTTTACCTGTATATATGCATATAGATATACATGAGGTACTGTAAATTAAATCCCCGGTATAGGCCACTTAGGTTATAGCTCTGTGTGCTTGTAAGATCTTAAAATGTGAAAGAAAACTACAATAGACTTCTGTAAGAACTTGGGTTGTTGGTTAACTGGGGTGTGAGCCCTGGTCAAGTAGCAATGACCATGCTTGTCAGGAAAAGGCACAAGCTAACCTCAAATTAACCTGTGCTTAACTCCCTGGTAGCTTGCCACCAAGAAGTCTGGTTTAACTTAACTTAGAGGAAATGTGTAAAGTATTTGTGCAACATTTCAAACTGTAAAACAGTAAAATCACCACACAAAAACAACACACACCAGGTTAGAAAAACAGAGCTAAATGTAATAAATACAAAAAGACCAAAAGGACAAAAATCTAATCAGTACAACTGGCGTTATGAATTTTTAAAGAATAAACTGTAGATAGAGCCTGTAAGAAGAAAGCATCAACTGTGGCTATCTGGTTACCCTTGACGAGGTCAAAGTCAAAAGTTCAGGCTGACCACGATGGTCAAATACAGTCCCAGATTAGTCCAGATGAAGGTTTGCCCTCCCAAGTTTTTTGCCAAAAGTCCTGTTTACACTGGAGAGGTTTACGGGGAGCAAGGAGGGAATCAAGGGTAGTTGTCAGCGTGGCACAGAGAGCAGGCTGGACATCGTGGATAGGTGGGCAGTTGCTTCACGTTGGCATTTCCCGCAGGGGATTGATGATTGCTGTGCAAAGAGACTGGCTGGCGGTGGCTTGTGCTGATTTTCGGTATAAGCGGTGCAGAACATGCCCATACGGGGGTGCTAAGAGCCTATCACTTGATTTTAAGAGCCTGTGGCCATATTAAGGGTCCTGGAACTGACAGGCACCATTTGGGGGCCAAGAACTCACTGCAGCTGGGTCCTGTAAAAGGTTGTGAAGCATTTTATGTTTTTGATGCTCAGATCAGGAGCCCGGCAAACTAGCCCTTGGAGTCACTCTGGTCTCCTGGGTTCAAGATGAAGTTGCAGGTCCTGTTCTTCTTCCCCAGGCAAAAGGGCAGCAGTTCAGCAGAGTGGCTTTCTTTGTAGCAACACAGCAGTCTTTCTTCCTGGCAGAGTATCCACTGGTCCAGAAGTGAACTTAAGAGTTGGTGTCTGATGTGAAGCAACAGATTTGTACCCAGTTGTGCCTTTGAAATGGGGGACAGGCCTCTAGAGGTTTCCCTTTGATGTCCCCAGGCATCCTGTCTTCCCTGTCCTGCTTCCAGACTAACTACAGGGGGTAGGAAGCCCTTTGTGTGGAGGTAGGACACAGCCTATTCAAGTGTAAGTAAGGCTGTGCCCAGTTCGTAGCTCCCATCCTACCAGTGATGGCCCATCCAGTCACACCCACGCTCCCCATTGTGTGTGGCTGTCTAGTAGTAATACACAAAGCCCAACTGTCATCCACACCCAGTAATGCACCCCAGAGGCAGGCTGCAGGCAGCAAACAGGTAAGGAAAGAAAATTCCAACTTTCTAAAAGAGGCATTTTCAGAATTGCAATGTAAAATACAACTTTACAGTAAGTTAAGATTTTAAATTGTGATTCCAGAAACACCAAACATGAACTGGTTATATCTTCCCATTTGGAAATTAGAGTTATAAAACGTAATAAGAAAACTCCAATGTTCCTATGGGAGGGATAGGCCTTGCAGTTGAGAAAAAATAATTTAGAGTTTTTTACTAACAGGTTCTGTAAAACTTAAAAATATTAAAAATGACGGCTTGGTCCCTACAAAAGGTTTATTTTGCCAGGTCGAAATGACAATTTGAAACTGCACACATTCTTCAATGACAGGCCTGAGACATCTTTAACAAGGCTACCTAAGTGGGCAGCACAATCAATGTTGCAGACCTACTAGTATTTTATTTACAGGCCGTGGACACATGTAGTGCCACTTTACAGGGGACTAATAAGTAAATCACATATGTCAATTGAGTATAATCTAGGGTTACCATGATTAGAGGAGAGACACTAGCACTTTAGCACTGGTTAGCCGTGGTAAAGTGTTCAGAGTCCCCAGGCCAATAAAAAGAGTCCAGTAAAAATGGAGGAGGAAGTCAAAAACCTTCTGGGAAGACCACCCTAAGGCTGACAGGTCTAACAACTTGTGAATGGCAGTCTGCTAATAGATGCAGTAATAATCTGTCCATTCAGATCATGCAAAGTGTCAGAAACCAAAAACAGACAAGTTGGGAGAGCGGGTGCCGGTGCCAGGTACAGGGTCTCCCAAAAGGTCTCTGCTGTCCTTATCAACAGTACTAGTGGTTATGGGCCTATGGGGTTGCATATGTAGTATAATAACTGGTGGGAATTGGCAAAGTACCTATTAGCCCAGGCCAAATGGTATCACTAGACCCCATACTGAATGTAAAATTAAGGACTGTTTAATAATGTGCTAAATTTAATTGAACTGGGAGAGGGTGGCTGGGCGCTGCTTAGACTACTTTAAACGAGACACCTCAATTGATAGTAGTCAGTCCTCGTATATGGCATCTGCCTGCCATGGCTGGTGGAGTAAGTAAAAATCTATTTGGCTTCCTTTATGGAGGGCATTTTCTCTGCCTTATGGAGTGTCTGAGGTAAATGTACTTCTATGGTCCATGCAAAGTCTCTAGGGCAATATTTGTAAGTCAACTTTATTCCGAATTGCTCATGTGTTCCTAGATTCTGAGGTTAAATTTGCATGTCATCATACCTATGTATTATTGATGACAATGCTTGCCCATCGGTGGATAACAGATGTGGTATTGAAGTTAGAAAGGCTGTACTGTTCCATTTTTTGGCACGTTCATCAAACTAATCTCTTTTCAGAATATAAATAGCAGCCGTGGCCCATGCAGGTAAGAGTGGTGGGGCAATGGGGCTGGGTTGGGGAGATTCGACAAATTAATTAAATAATTAATTTTCCCTATTCGTCATCTGTCAAAATCCCACATGGCCCACCACTATTACCTGCACGGACCGCGTCTGATAGATGACAAACATTACAGTCGCCTTAGAAGTTGTGCCTTCTAGGTTGAGGTAAATCCTACAAGATTTGTTGAGACTGGATGCTTAAAAGAGGATGTGTCTGTTCTAGTCAGCAGAAGATAACTGGATTGCTGAAAGGGAAATCATCGCCTCATGGCTGTGCTTTCTCCTGCTTCTAAAACACGCCACAATGGATTTGTACTGGATATTGTAAAAATGCCTGGCTAAGACTGTACACTAGAACACATATTGATTATGTCCACTTGCACTGGTTCCTTTCTTCTCTGATCGTGCTTGAACGTAAATGGATTCAAATGTTCTTTACAAGTGTGCCTTGACACCACCACACAACATAATATGGCATGAATTACCGACAATCAGCTAGGGCTAGCATTATGTCAAGGTGGGCACCATTGTGTTATGCATGCTTAAATATGCGAGGATGTACCACTATAATGCATGAGGACAGCATTCTAGTAAATGTGGGTACAATGATGCCATGGATGACCACAAAATGTCAATCAAGCATTACAACCCATTTTACAAACAATACCCCCATATGGCAAGAATTACTACCATATGTCCAGAACAAGCATTGCACCATAGGTGGTGGCAACATGCCAGGGTTTGCCACCATTTTCGCCAGTTCAATATTATGTCTGAGCTGAAATTTAAAAAAAATATATAAATCTATGAATGATCACACAATGCCAGGAATTACCACCATTTTGCAATGGCCAGCATCATGCCAAGGATGACACTATCATAATACCGATGTTCATAATATGACAAGAATTCCCACCATTCTTTGTTGAATGGCATGTATGCCACTAGCTATGATGAAATTATGTGAGCGTTAGAGTTTTACCATTGGAGCATCATGCCAGGAATGTCTCCAAACATGCCCAAAAATATCACAATTATATACGGGGCAGCAATTTCTTAGGAATGGGAAGTGGACTTCAAACCACATATACACTCAAGCTGCCAAGAATGTCCACCAACAACTGTACTATCAACAGTATTTTACAAAAGTGAACAGTGCTCAAATGTATTCATACACTCATGCATGTACACACACAAGCACACACATGCACATTTAGGCACATAGCCACACGCACATATGCAAACCTTTATAGCATATGACACGTTTTAGTTATATTCACTTTTCACTGCTAACCCAGCTACCTCTGGTGCTCCAGACATCCTTTCCTCTTCTGCACAGGGCTGGGATACTGAAGATGAGATTCCTGTTTGGCACTCAAATGAGGGGGGTACTGGCGGGTGGTGGTAGCACTTTGCCCAGCTGGATTGGAAGAGGTGGACTGAAATGCTTCAGGGGATAAGGGGAGGGGATGGATGAGAGCACCTCTGTATCTGGGAGGAGGTTGAAGTAGAACCAAGTGGAGGGGGCAGGTCTAAAGACGTGCCTCAGGGGGTGAGGCGAAGAGGGAGGAATAGATGGATGTGCCTCTGGTGACTCTGGGTAGTGGTGGAAAGGAGTGCTTTGGTTGACAGAGAGAAGGCTGGGGGAGAGGGCAGAATTGTTTGGTGTCTCATGCTGGGGGATGTGAATGTTATGGGTACTTACTGGGTAATATCGCCTCCCTATAACGGAATCTCCAGCTTTCCCTCAGGGGTAAATCTCCCATACAACAAATGACAGTGACAGTACTCTTTTTAACTCTTGCAATGTACTGTTTTTTATCTGCCTGGCAAAACATTTTTTTCCTGTTAATGACAAATGGCACCAGGCTAAAGAAACTCATTTTTTGGGTTACCAACAATAAATATCACAAGATTCAAAAGCAAAATAGCATAGATGGAAATACATTGTAGCAGAAAGAATAGGGCATGACATGATGCTCTGCTATTGTGTCACTGTGACACTTCCTGATTCCTTCCATCTCTCTGAAACATGACGAAATTTACCATAATTTTCTGAAACATCTGCATAAGATTTGTACAGCCCCTGCTGCAGAAGCACTGACACAGAAGCAGGATTGCATATGTTGGTTCACTTCTATGTTCTAAACGCCATAGAGCTAAAGCTTCAATAATCAGTGTGACAGTTGTTTCATGTGCTGTGAGGTTTGAATGGCCATCTAAGCTGTGTTTAATTTTGTAATGATAGTACTGATCCCTACTATGGATCACTGCCTGGACTCTCACAGTTTACACATTAGAGGCATTGTTCACAGGACTTTAACACTAGATAGCGCAGGACACTCAGACCGAGCTTATTTTACGTCTTGAGCGCAATCTGTTGTTTTGTCCTCTCTTGATGATAACATATTTGCCCTGGAATATGCAGGAGAAATTGTGTTGCTTCAGGAGAAACCTGATCCAACTATTTTCGAGATACAACGTCGTTCTTTGTGGACTTGATTTTCAGCTACTCAGTTGGATGGGGCTCACTTTGATCGGAATTACGAGGGGTATGATAATTATCACACCCTTGCAGTTTTCCCCTGATAAATTCCTGCAGACCAAACCTGCCAAAATTTAATGGGGTGATAAAGGCTCGTAAAAAAGGAAAAACGTGAATTTCTGTGTTAAATGTGGATTCTGTATGTTATGCCTCATTAAAGTCAGAATAAGAGGAATTTACCACACATGATAATGCCTCACTCAGGGGAATGGTATTAACCACATGTGGTAAATACCTCACCTATTCCACCTAACTTGTAATGAAAGGCTATGTGTCCTGCAGCTTGATATATGTTTGGCACTGAGCCACTTTGAGAAGTCGGAAGGGCACTTCCCATTGCTTGATGTTGATGCCGCCCTAGGGCACACTTCTGCTTGGTGTGCAGGTGGATGCCCCTGCCCATTTATTCCTATCTGAGTAACTGTGGTCTGGGTTTATCTCTTTCTTGCCTTCATGTGACCCAAAGGTCTGCTTGATTCCCTAACTGTGACCCTTGCTTGCCCCTGCGAAGTCTATAGCCCAATATTAAAATGTGCCATAAGTACACATCATAACAAGCATGATGAGATGGAAGGGTTAGTTGTGGCCTCTTATTTTATGCTATACCGCTACTGATGTTTGAAGTGCTAGTGATGGCAACCCTTGGCTACAGTTTGTAACTGTAAAAAGACTGAATCAGATATGTGTTCATGGAAGGTATGCAAGATTTAGACGCCAGGCTATGGAAAGTATTCCAAAATAGGCTAACTTGCTATTAATTATTGTTGTTTAACATATTCCTAATGATATACAGAAATGAGAGAGCGGGGACAAACCTGGTGAGTCTGCTGGTTGTCAGGTAGTACCTCTGGGCTTTATGGATAGAGCTTCCAGTATTATGGTATTTATTTTCTTAACATTTCCGTCTGTATTTATCCATATTTCTTTTTTGCCCACATTATTGGTATTTATCTATATTTGTTTAATGTTTTGAGAATTAATGGACTTGTAAAATGGGGTATTCTCATGTTTATTTAACACTTGAACGTGCACTCATACATGGATGCCTGTCACGCTTTAGCAAATTAAGCAGCCACGTATAACAAAACACTACACTCACAGGTACATATTAGCGTTATACTACAAATATATGTTAACATCTGCTTGTATTTAATGACATCTCATTCGGAATTTTAACTCTCCATGCTATCATTCTGCGCAGCTGTTGCCTGGCATTCATGAAAGACCAAATGGAGAGTCTCTATCAACAACCACCATTTTCAGCATTTTTTTTACATTTAATACAGACAGGAAACACATTGTTTTCTTTCTGTATTTATCTGTAAAAATCAGAAAAAACGGAAAACCGGAAGCCTTAATTATGGACTACGTGCATGTGTAAACATAACATTTTGTTGTTGATGTGACTAAGGATAAGGTGCAGTGACAATGTGCTCTTTACTCCACTCACTGGCAAGCCTTGGTACGTAAACATGCAGGGAATAGATTCTTGGTCTCGTATATATCTGAATTCTCAGAGGTTGTGACTCCACACCGTGTATATGCTACAATTTGATAAATACCTAATGTAAGGAGCTCAATTGTACGTATATCACAAAATATTGTGAGAGGAACTATACGGAAAATATCATAGAATTTCAGAACTTCAATTGGCATATGTTAATCCTTTTGATCAGTCTATACTTGGTAGGATTATTTATCAGATTTTGATCTCCATTCCACTCCCCAATCATCAAAATGTAATTTGGTGATTGAGGAGGGGATGAAGATCACATTCTTGGAACAGAATGTTCTTGCCAGCATATATGCCATCCTTACTGACTGGGTACTGTGCTAATTTGGCTGGTCAGAAGGAATGGAGAGAACACCCTCTTTGATCCCATGTACAGTAGGGGTGGTCTAATGCAAAGGTTAATACAATTTCTCCTAAATGTTATCAGTTGCCTGATGCCACAATACTTCTAGACTGTTCAGATGAAGTTGAGGGTTAGAGCAGTATAATTGAGCCTCATAACATGGATACAATGAGTTTTGCTGTGCTGGATACCCCAAAACGAAATCTTTTAATGAAATGATGGCATTGATTTGATCTCTGATACTGGAAAAAGTATTTAGCATGGACCTATTGGTGTTGAATTGTTAAAAACACCATACAGCAGCACTAGCCCAATGTTACTTGAAGTATACAAGGAGGACATTGAAAGTATACTTTGCTCTTCTTCTATGACGCTGAGTAATTTGCAGTTTTACCTAAACTTATCATAGATCATTTATCTTCACCCCATTCATTAAAGCAGCTAATAAAGTACTTGCTATATACTCCCAAACAGATGAACTCCACACTTGTTTAAAGTATTTCAGGAAGTAGGGTTTTTTGTTAATCCTTTGAAGACCAACTAGTTGTATTTTGCTACATATACGTATCCTTTTACATGGGCAGGCTTGGTCAGAGTCCACAGCACATGTTGCAACATTAGAAGCTCTCCCTCAAGCTCTCCCTCAAAAGTACGCAACGTTTGTGACCCATGATATTATTTTAGCCAAGAAATTAATTATGCTCTGTTGGATGATGAAGTTCTCAGCGTGAGTGAATGATCAACTAAATTGCAGCGATATGGATGAGGACTACACATCACTGGATAACCCAAACCAGTGATTTTTGGGAATCAAGTTCAAGTTCAGTAATTTGTATAGCGCGCTACTCACCCAGAGGGTCTCAAGGCGCTTGAGTGAGGGTGGGTGCATCATTTATCGAATAGCCAGGTTTTTAGCTGCTTTCTGAAGGAGAGGTGGTTCTGTGTGAGGGGGAGGTGAGTGGGGAGGGAATTCCAGGTTTTGGCCGCTAAATAGGAGAAAGATCTTCCTCCCATGGTGGATCTTTTGATGAGCGGGATTGTGGCGAGGGCTTGATTGGATGAACGTAGTTGGCGGGTGGGTGTGTAGAAGGATAGTCGTTTGTTGAGGCATTCTGGTCCTAGGACGTAGAGGGCCTTGTGTGCGTGGGTGAGGAGACGGAACGTTATTCTTTTGTTGACGGAAAGCCAGTGGAGATCTTTCAGATGACCGGAAATGTGAGCTTGACGGGGGATGACAAAGTATGAGTCTGGCTGAGGCGTTTTGGATCCAGGACTACATTTATATGCTGTATAGCTCCCAAGGATATGATGACAAGGTACTCTCTAATAAAGATGTACAAGGAAGGGAATCATACATGAGGGCCATGCTGTAGCATGTATCCGTTCTTTGAAGAAGATGGCTAAGGAAGTTAATCACACCTGAGGGCTTTGCTGTATCATCTATCCATAAGTTTGCAAATATGTATAGCACAACTTTAGTTAAAAAGCTGCAGAGTCCTGTACAGAGAAAGCAAAGGAGGAAAGACGTTGTTATAGGGAAGGGCAAATGTGAAGATGTTGAATAGCGAGGGACAGGGGGTTGTGGCTTGTCAGGCTTCAGGGTGATTATTGAGAAAGTGGCTGAAACGTTATTGGACGATATGTGTTGCTAGAAGAGCAGAGTCCTGAGTTCATTCTTTAAGAAGAAGAAAGGTGGTGTTTGGCCAATTTTAATAAGAATGTCATTCCATTGCCTTGGTATAAAGACTGAGAATGCCTTGCTTCTGGTCTCCTCTTTTGTGCATTTCTTGGTTTTGTGCCTTGTGGCGTAGTTGTTAAAAGTCATGCTTAGGAGGGGAGGAGCCTAGACGGCGGCCAAAATGGCCGCATAGAAGCCCGGCTCCGCCGCCCGCCCTTACCTCCCGCACCATCCTGGCATTAATCCTGCATCCCGATTGCGGCCACGTACAGATGACTGCCTACGGAGCCCGGCTGTGTTGCTCCGGCCCGAAATCTGTCTTTTATGGCCGAGATCTGTCGTCCTAAACTTCCCGGCCCTTGCAATGGGTGAGCCGGGGCCTCGAGTGGCGCAGCAGCCGGCGCGCGACTGAATAACATCGGCTCCGACCGGCCATCTTCTCCCGGTGATCCAGACCGGGATTGTGATTGGACGCGGCCAGAGACTGCCGATCGGAGATTGGCGCTGGCGCCCCTCGAGCAGCCCAACAAAGGTTTTCGCCGGAGCCTGTTCTTGATTGTTTACTCGGCGATACTTATTGATGTACGTTCCGGATCCGACCTGCCTCGGAGACTGCCGGCGGCCGACGGATCTCCTTGCAATGTTGATTTAAGGGAGAATTCGGGCACGCCTGGTAAGCCCTTTGCAGCGCGGTGGGTGATTGCGATTTCGAGTGTGCCTGATAAGACCCACTATTGTGTTGCTGGCAGCTATCGATTTTCTGACTACCGGAGGGGTTTGTTTCCTCGCCTGCCTTGGGGTTCCTTGGGAGAGAGGTGCGCTACATAGATTGGTGAAGTGGCGATGGAACCCACAACCCGAGACATCCTACTGGCCCTCACAGATCTGCACTCCGCCTTGAGCAGTCGCTGGATGATTGTTGCTTACTCGCAGGCGACGGCGCGTTGTACAAAGGCGGATGGCCAAGATGTCGACCCAGAGCCCGATCTTTCCCGGTTTGTCAACAATGAGAACTCTCTAAAGTGTGTGAAATTGGACAATGGACTTGGTGGGACGTGTGACCGAGCTACTGTGTTTGCTGACTTCCGCACCCCCCAGCTGGCTATTACCGCTCCTGATTTGCGGTACCCGTTTTCTTCGATGGCTGGGGTGCTATGGAGTCGCATTATCGCATTGACTTTTTTGCTCTGGCTTGCTGCTGCATCGGCTCCAAAAGGGACTGTGGACTCATTGACCCTGCCTTCTCTCGATGTGCGACGCCTTGCTGCCTTAGCTCGGACCGGCCAGGGCTGAACTCGGATTGCTTGCGTACTCACTGGATGTTTTTGGTGCCGGACTGTGACATGGCTTATGATGGTGACTAGGGGTGATTGGGATGATTATACATAGCTGCTTGCCCTCCATTATGGTAGGCTTACTTGTTTTTCAGGGTGGGTGGGGGGGGCGTGTCTGGGGCCGGAGCTAGGGCCCTCCTCCTATTTT
The DNA here is from genome assembly GCF_964263255.1 of Lissotriton vulgaris. Taxonomy (NCBI): domain Eukaryota; kingdom Metazoa; phylum Chordata; class Amphibia; order Caudata; family Salamandridae; genus Lissotriton; species Lissotriton vulgaris. The sequence goes on along the minus strand of NC_141696.1, from coordinate 761,810,985 downwards.
CCGTTCTTTGGGGCTTCCTGGGGCGACAGGCATGCCTATGGGGGGGGTGGGCCGTGGCCTTCCGCTGCATGCAGGGTGGGGGGTGGGGGTGGGACGTGTTTTTTGTTTCCTCTTTGTCTCTATGGCCCGCTTTTTCTTTCTTCCTTTCTTGTTCTTTCTTGATATAATCTTCCTTTTTCTATCTTTCTTATAGTTGGAGTCGGGGGTTTGGGTTCCTTGGGAGGATCATTGTTTGTGCCCCTTTACGCTACGGAATCCTGTTAACATTGCTCGCCTCATGAATGGGTCACTGTGGTTCGGTGGGCTTGTTCTTGGGCTTATATCCTCCTAATGTTCTCCCAATGGTACGTTCAATTGAAGGCTAATATCCTGTCACGTAAATAGCTCTGTAACCGATGTCGTAATATTGCCTTTCGTTTGATCCTTCAACTTTATTATAAATTGGAATCCTCTCACATCCTGTAACACTGTTGACAGTTTTGGTCACTGATCCTGATTTAATGATGCCAGCCTGGCTTGAGAACACGGTGTAGTTATCCTCTGTTGCACGGTATTTTGACATCTGATGTTATTGTTTGGTGGCCTTTCGGCCCTTCCTTGCTTTGCACATGATGTAATCCTGAGGTTTCCTAATAAAAAATTTTATTAAAAAAAAATTTAAAAAAATAAAAAAGTCATGCTTAGCCCTCCAAAGGTCTGATCTTAGACTCCAGGTCAGTCGTAATAAGTCTTCTTCTTAAAAGTCAGGCACAACATTGTTGTGTACTGCTTTAGAGACTCTATACACTGGTTAGGTCTTGAAAGAAAAAGGTTTGGAATGTAGATCATTGTGAGGCACTGCACAGTGAAATGGGCCTACCTAGGACAGGTGTGAAGGTACACCTGATGTATTCTATTACATCCATGAATAGATTATTTGATACCGCTTCATGCTATGCCATTGCTGAACAGTTGCGGACTGCATGACTCAGGAGTGTCTCTGCCAAACAGCCCTCACCTGTGCATCTCCCGGGGGCTACAAAGGACCTCACCGCCCGCTTCAAGGTACGTGCGCCGGCACGTGCCAGGCGAAGCCTGGGCCAAGGGGGGGGGTCCGTCTGAGCCCATCCTTACCTCCGCCATCGGGGAAGGTTAGTGACCACTTATTTCATATCATTCAAGGGAGAACCATCGCCAAGACTTAAACTTCCACCTTTTGCCGGATCAAGCGATCTTAGGATGCTAAGGAAGAATAAATGCAATGGCAAAAAAATAGGTGCCTCACACGGCGGCAGCGTGGCAGGGACGCTGGATCAGTTCATCCTCAGAGCGACCTCCGTGCTCGAGAAGGAGATCCAGCTGACTGAGCGAAGGCTGTCCCTGAAGCCGTCACTAAGCAAGAGATCCTCCTTAGGGACAATAGCAAAATCGCGTTCACCAGTTCACCAGGAAGTTTCTCTAATTATACCTCAGATTATTAATGATGCTGGCATTGAAGCTGGTAATCTTTCCGGAGGTCTAGAGTTAACTCAAAAACTGCCTCAACCCGAGACAATACAACAGTTCGAGTTACAACTCGCGCATCTACGCGCTCCCCCAATAGGAAAAAAATTACGACCAAACGGCCATTAGCGGAACAGGCTACAAAAAGGAAGAGGGGAGGAGGTCCACAAAAGCCCTGCCCGGCAAAAGTGGCACGGGCGAATAAATCCCGCACTCGCGTTTAACGGAGGTTGGCAGCCCAAAAATTTGTATCGACTTGGGCGATGGCGATTATTGTTTAGCAGAAGGTATGGGTATTAACCCAAATTTATATTGATATTGTAGCCCTACAGGAGACTTGGTCTCTTGATACGATTTGTCATCCGGGTTACCTAGCGTTTGGTAAAGAAGCCATTGAGAACACAAAGGGGAGACCCTAGTGGGGGCTTGGTTATATGGGTTAAACAACAACAATCCATACAAGTAAAGGCACTATCAATAGATAGCCCTGACATTCTCCCCCTTGAGATCTCCCACAGGGGTTAGCCAGACTTTATTTTGATTAATGTATATGCACGTGGTTTACCAGGAGGGAAAGCTTCACCAGTTATTGCCGACTTAGAGGCATTTATAGATGGCATAGGAGGCTCATGTGTTTTTATCATCGTTGGTGATTTCAATTGCACATTTGAGCCATTGGGCTTGGATGATTGTAGACTCACTATGGAAGAGGACCAAAACTGGGGGGTGCCTTCACTATCTTTGCAACCAATTAGCAAATGGACTGAGGCGGCACTGCAAATGAAAAGTTTTTCATTAAGGAGTGCTACTAACGGGAGAACTCCCTCTGATGTAGAGGGTCGCTCCACATACATTATTGGGATTAGTCATAGTATGATTGATTATATATTCTTAAGTTTGGAACTCTGGGTTAGACTTGAGGACATGGAGGTCTATCGCAGACCGGAAAGCGATCACGGTCCCTTAATACTGACCCTATTGAGGACTGGTACAGGCCGGCCATGTCTGAGTACTACATCCACAATAGGAAAGGTGAACTTAACGCAGGATTGCCGCCGGGTAAAATGGGTGGCGGTATTAGAGGACAAAGCTCTTCAGGAGCAGATACGTTCCTCTACGGTGGAGACCCTCACCCTGTTGAGTCTCCCAGAAGATGAGGGTAATAATTTATCACATTTAGCCTCCATCATGAAGTCCCATGAGGATCTTTTTTCAAATTTGAAGTCTAAGCTCGCCAGAAAAATAAAGAAATCAGCTAAACCATACCCTGTTGGAGGGTCTAAGTGGTATAATGAGGCCTGTGGCAGTGCATTTCGTAAATTATGCACAGCAATTAAAAGTGGGGCCCCCCAGCAAGTCAGAGAAGAAAGGGTAAAGTATAAAATGGTTCAAAATAAGGCTAAGAAAGAATACGATGAGGAAAGATAGGTAGGTTTAACTAATGCCTCCGAAGGAAAGAACTGGACCAAATTTTGGGAAATAGTTAAATGGGGCAACCATATGACTAGTAAAACACCAAATAATATTGTCCTCCCTAAACTCTGGGTCCAGCATTTTAAAGGTCAATTTGACTCTACCCTCAGTAACATCACCAAGTACCCAGAGTTCAAAGGAGAGCCAGCCCTATTCTTCTCCAAAAACTAGATCAATGGTGCTTTAGATAGACTGCCTGCGGGAAGGGTCCCCAGGCCAGACTGTATCCCAGCTGAACTTTATAAACACGATAGAAAAACCTGGATTGAGTATATTTACATAATTGTAAATTCTATTGCTAAAGGTGCACCAATACCAGACACCTGGCGAGGGGGCGAAATCATACCCATATATAAAAAAGGAGACCACGCTCGTCCCAGTAGCTATAGGCCGGTAAGCCTAATTGATACGTTACAGAAACTAAATGCGAGACTTGTACTAGGTAGAATCAATGAGTGGATCATTGAGCAGAATGTTTTATCTACCTACCAAGCGGGTTTTCGACCCCATGTAAGCACAATAAGCCAGGTATTTCGATTTTTGATGATATATTGGTCCACAGTAATATTAGCAGTGGGAACTTTATACGCAGCATTAGTTGATTTAAAATCAGCATTTGATCTAGTACCTCGCCTTAAACTGTGGGACTCATTAAAGGAGGCTGGGATGCCCCTACAAATCCTCGCTTTTATTATTTAATTACACAAGGCAAATTATGCCAAAGTAAGATTGGGCCAGCTGGGCGAACTGACTGAAGCGTTTCCAGTTACAAATGGAGTGCCCCAGTGGTGCGTTCTCGCTCCCAACCCAGTCTGGTCTGCAACGAGCCCTTGATCAATTTGTTGTTTTTTGCAATGACCACGAGTTGGCAGTAAATGTCGATAAAACTAAGTATATGGTACTGCACAGACACAAATTGGTCAAAGGCAAGGTTATAATGGATAATGTACCCCTAGAGTAAAGTAATATATTTACTTATCTAGGGGTAACCATGAGTAGGAAGATGAATTGGGCACCCCAAATTGACCTTTTAGTCCTTAGACACAACCAGCTAGCGGGAGCTCTGTTGAAGGAACATAGGTTGTCTTTTACTAAACCTATAGGGCCAGCCGTAGCAATTTACAACGGGAAAATAAGATCGTCTATGGTATATGGCACTGAGCTCGGGGGTCCGAAAACCTAACTCGACTCATTCTAGCACAAAATACGTTTTTAAGATCCCTGACTGCCCAACCCTAATCTACGCCCATTAAGCCCTTGTTATTAGATTTAGGCTGCACCTCCATTGATGAGGTTGCAAGTTTTAGACCTCTGGCTTACTGGAGGAGATTGTGGACCACCGCCGAATTGGCTACTTATGCTAATGCAATGTTGCATGTAAGAAATTTAGATTTGGCTTCCAAAATCAAATGGTTCCAGAAGATCAAGTTTAATCTGACGGAAATGGGCCTCAGTCATTTGTGGGTCGACCCAGTAAGGAATTCTTTCCCCAGCAAAAACCACTATAAAGAGCTGTACTGGGATGTGATACCAAAGAAGAACCTGTCAAAGGCGAGTAGTTCATCAGTTACAGGTATCTTCTACGACCACAAATTTATAACCAAAGCAGAACCATATTGCAATGTGATCCCAAAAATTGGTGATAGAAAACTTTATCACCAATTCCTTGTGGGCACCCTCCCAATAAGATCATTTGTAACCAAATGGGACAGGGTTTCGACGACTAATTACCCCTTTTGCTGCAATAGGGAAGAGTTAATAATGCATCTGCTTTTTGAGTGCCCAGTGTATCATGATCCTCGTCGGAGGTGGCTTAGAACAATAAGTCATTTCAATACTGATACTGAAATAAACCTCTAACAGGAAGAATACCAACTAACACCAAAGTGGGCAAATGCTGTAAATGTGCTTCGATCATATAATTCATTTGAGGTTTGAATCATTTTCCTCTCTTAATTTTTAAAAGTGATATTGTAAAAGGTTTGTGTTAGAAATTGGGTTTCTGGTTGGCAGAGGTATGCATCCTGTCCAAGCAGGAAGAACAATCCGAGTCGGGGTAGGCTAGATACACACTAGAATATAACTTGCACTTACCGTCTGGTAGCGTGGAACAGAGCAGTCAGACTTTTCTAAAGAGGCAATGTGTAAAGCATTTGTGAAACACACACACACAGTAACTCAATTAAAAAAAGGCCACAAACAGCGGTTGAGTTAATAATTTTTAGAGAAAAAAATAGTTCTGGTGCTTAGAAGCATGAAGTGCAAATGGAGACTATCTGGTCATGCTGCATTGGGGTAAAGTCAATAGTTTGGGCAGACTGCGATGGGGCTCAGGCTGGCTACTGTCCCCACACAAGTCGATGTGGGCCAAGTAGCTTATCCTGGTCACAAAAGCGGCGGGCGGGGAGCAGTTGAGTGATTTATCAGGTGATGTCAATCCTGCAGTAGTGGCGATACATCGGTTACGTAGACAAAACGCTGTTCCGAGATCGTTGGTTCCGAAGTGTGATCTGCCGGGTGTCAACATGAAGTCAAAGGATGGGTCGATCTCTCCACAACGCTGAGGTGGTGATGTGCAGTTCTGAGACATCAGGCTCTCAAGGTGATGCGTTGGTTCCAAGAGCACTATGCTAATTCTACTCCCGCAACCGGGTCAATGCGCCATTTCTGTTACACACAGACTGGAGATGCATTGATTTCCATGATGCAAGTTTCTGGGTCCACTTCTAGTGAACCAGGCACAAGAGCAGGGGTAGATACTTTGATATCATTGAGCCTAAAGCAACAGGAGGCAAGCCAGCAGGCCCTTGGAGAACAATTTGCTACAAAAAAGGGTCCAGTTCTCCTCAGCAGAGTCAGAGAGCAGCAGGGCAGCATAAGAGAAAAGCAGACCTTCCAGGTTAGCAGTCCAGCAAAGTGTCAGTCCTTGATACAACCCAGCAGTTATTCTGACAGAGTCCAGTTGTAGGTCCAGAAGTGTCTGATTTGGTGGGGTCAGAGACCCAGTACACTACACAAATGTGCCTTTGATGTGAATTCCAAGAAGGGTATTTGAAATGCAGAAGTATCTGTTCTTCCTCAGCACTGGCTCCAGATTATCTGTGTAGGGTGAAGGAAACACAAGGAGATGATGGATAGAGCACTGAAAGTTTCCAGATACTCACTCCAGTCACAGATCTGGTTTGAATCCATCATCATTCTTTAGCTCACTTCGCAACTCCAGTTCAGACCCAGCCATATGCAAATCAGTCCTGACTCTGTTCCTCATGGAAACAGTTGAGCCAGAACTGCCAAGCCAGGTCTTCCCTGGACCAAAAGCAACTATCCTGGTATCAGTCCTGACTCTGTTCCTCATGGGAACAGTCCGGCCAGAACTGCCAAGCCAGATCTTCCCTGGACCAAAAACAACCATCCTGGGATCAGTTTCAGGGTTACACTCCTCATCAGCCAGGCTAGCTTGAATCCAGTGGCATAGAGTGCAAGGCACCCATGTCTGGGCATACCCTGCAAACTTAGGGTGAACAAATAAAACACATGGAGATGACGGATGGAGCGCTGAAGCTTTTCAGACCCTCACCCCCAATAACAGATCTGGGTTGAATCCATCCTTAGTCTTTAGCTCTCTTTGCCACTCCAGTTCAAACCCAGCCATAGGCAAATCAGGCTTGACCCTGTTCTTCATGGGAACAGGTCAACCCAAACTGCCAAGCCAGGTCTTCCTTGGACTCGAAACAAGCATCCTGGGACCGGTTCCAGGGTAATACCCCATATCAGCCAGGATACCTTGAATCCAGTGGCAAAGTGAGCAAAGGAATCACGTCCGGGCATACCCTACCAACTGAGAGCGAACAAAGCAAACACAAGGAGATGATGGACAGAGCGCTGAAACTTTTCAGACACTCACCCCCAGTCACAGATCTTGGCTGAATACATTATCATTCTTTAACTCATTTCACCACTCCAGTTCAGACCCATCCATATGCAAATCAGTCTTGACCCTGTTCTTCATGGGAACAGTCCAGCCCGAACTGCCAAGCCAACCCCTTCCCTGGACTGGAAAGAAGCATCCTGGGACCGGTCTCAGGTTAACACCCCTCATCAGACAGGCTAGCTTGAATCCAGTGGCAAAGTGAGCGAAGGACCCACATCTAGGCATACCCTGCCAACTTAGGGGGAACAAAGCAAACACAAGGAGGGTAGTCAGTCCTTTTTGTGGGGTCAAGCTACTACCTATTCAGATGTGTCAGCCCCTCCCTCCCTTCCTGCCCTGGAATAGCTGTCAGAATGCAGATGAGAGCTCATACACAGCTAACCTTACTGTGTTTGGGGCTGTCTAGAGGGAATGCTCAGAGTGAGGTTTTCACCCACCCCAGATGTATATTGGAGACAGGCTGCAGACAAATAGAGAAGTAAGAGTAGAGAAATGTCACTTTCTAAAACTGCAATTATTAAAATAATATTGGTAAATCCAAATTTACCAGTAAAGAAGTTTCATCATTACTATTCCAAAGATGTAAAACAAGACCAGCTACTCCTTTCTAATCAAGAATTACAGTGTAAAGGTGTATTAAGGAATTCCACATGTTAACTTATGAGAGGAGTAGGCTTCACAATAGTGAAAAATGAATGAAGCTGTTTGTCACTACCAGGACATTCAACACTTAAAAGTGAATGTCCTACAAAGGTAAAAGTACTTACAGAGGACCCTATCCTATGGGCTACTTAAGGCCTACCTTAGGGGTGACTTTTGTGTAATAAAAGGTAAGTTTAAGGCTTGGCAAGTAGTTTTGATTGCCAAGTTGAAGTGGCAATTAATTGTGCACACAGGCCCTACAATGGCAGGCCTAGGACAGGTTTGAAGGGCTACTTGCCTGGGTGGCATAATCAGTGCTGTAGGCCTACTAGTAGCATTTAGTTTACATGGATCTTACAAGTAAATTAAAGATGCCAGTTGGGTATACATCAATGTTACCATATTTTGGGGACAAGCACAAGCACTTTAGCACTGGTTAGCAGTGATAAAGTGCACAAAATCCTACTGCCAACAAAAAGAATCAGCAAAAGAGGAGGTAAGAAGGCAAAATGTTTGGGAGAAGGCCACCGTAAGGATTACATGCTTAATACGTGTCCTCCCCAGCTGAAATTGGGACGATCTACCCAACCTCCAAGGAGTTCTCTTCACTAAGGTGGAAAAATCTGGCTAGACCATCAACATTAGCATGGTCTATCCCTGGTCTGTGTACCTACCTGAAGTACATACCTTGTAGATAAATGGATCAACTGAACAGATTTTAATTCTCACCCCTCACTTGCATGAGCCATCTGTGGGGCCTGTGGTCGGCCCACATCAGGAAGTGAGTATCACACAGGTATGGCCTCAACTTCTTCAGTGCCCAGACCACAGCAATAGCTCTTTTTTCTATAGCACTTCACTTTTGTTCCCTGGGAAGTAACCTCCTGGAGATGAGCGTGGCAGGTTGGTCTGGGCCCTCCTCAATAAGTTGAGATAGAACTGTCCCTATGCCATGCTCTGAGACATCTGTTTGAATGATACCCTCCTTGGAGAAGACAGGGGCCATGAGCACATGGGCTGGGGACATGGCTGGTTTAAGGGAGTCAACTGCTTTTTTCCTCTGTCCCAATCACATTTCTGGGCTGCTACTTAGAAGTCAGCTCTGTCAAAGGGGCAACAATGGTGCCATATCCCATGACAAACCTCCTATAGTACCCAGTGAGGCCCAATAATGCTCTGACCTCAGTCTTGGTTTTGGGGGGCTCCCTGGACATGATGGGCCCGATTCACAGAACTTAAGACTAAATCCTAAACTTACTACTATTTGGTATTCACAGAATGCACTTACTACTTTCGGGATTCAGAAAGTGAACTTACTACTTTCGGGATTCACAGAATGAACTTACTACTTTCGGTATTCACAGAATAGATTTAAGACTACTAACTCGGGCCGGAAATTCTGGCCCAGAGGCAGAGTTTCTGGCTTGGGGCGGAGCTTCCGGGCCAGAGGCGGAGCTTACGGCATAGAGGCGGAGCTTCCAGCTCGGTGGTGGGTATTTAGCCTTGGCTTAGATCTCCACCTCTGGGCCGGAAGCTCCGCCTCCAAGCCACAAGCTCCGCCTCCGGGCCGTAAGCTCCGCCCCCAAGCCGGAAACTCTGCCTCTGGGCCGGAATTTCTGTGAATCGGGCCCGACGTCTCTATCTTGACCTGGAGGGGATGCAACCTACCTCTGCCCACCACATATCCGAAGTACACCACAGGCCACAGACCACAGACTTACAGACTACTGCAGAGCCTGAAGCACCTCCTGGAGGTGAACAGTGGTCCTTCCAGTTGCTACTGAAGTCATCCAGATAGGCAGCACGGAAGACCTCCATACCAGCCAGCAGGGGCCTGGTGCAACAACCTCTGTAAGGTAGCAGGGGCATTTTTGAACCCAAAGGGCATCGCTCTAAATGGATAGTGGCCCTCTGGAGTAGAGATGGATAACCTCTCCATTGCTCCTTCTGTTAGGGCAATCTGCCAGTACCCTAATGTAAGATCAAAGGTACTTAATTACTAGGCAGCTGCTAACCTGTCAATATGCTCAAAAGCCCGGGGGAAGGGATGAGCATCTATCTTTGTCACTGAATGTAGCCCTATATAATCCAAAGTGAACACAAGTTCTGGTGTGGTGCCTGGTGGGGCAGCGTTTGGTACCAGAACCACAGGACTGTACCAGGGGCTACTGGAGGGTTGTATCACCCCAACCAACAGCATTTTCTTAATGGTGGCCCTCACCTTATCAGACAACCTGTAAGATGTGTTCTTGACAGGGAGGGTGTCTCCTGTGTTCACATCATGGGTACACTGGTGGGTAGCCCCAGGGATGAGGGAAAACAAAGAGGCGTACTGCCCCAACACTTGGTGGCAGTCCCCCTACTGTTTAGGAGTTAGACTGGGGAAAATGAGTACTCCCTCCATAGATCCTTCTTTTTCCTTGTAGTCTAAGAGGTTAGGGATACGTTTCTCTCCTCTTCGCCATCTGTAACCACCAGCATGGCAATCTCAGACCTCTCAAAGTGGGGTTTGAGGCATTTGAAATGGAGCACCCTGTGGGGGTGCCTAGGCATCTTAAGGTCTCCCAGGTACGTGACCTCGTCCTTCCTCTCAATTGTCCCATATCCAAGGGTCCTGTAGGGCCCTGAGCTTCACAGGTTCCATAACCCATACTTTCTGCCCAGGTTGTAAGTCCACAGTGATAGACCTTTGGTGATACCATTGATTCATTGTGTCCTGACGGGCTTCTAAGTTGTCTGAAGCTTTCTTCCACAACTTAGCCATTTGGCCTCTGAAGACCATCATTTAGCTCCCTTCATCCTTGGGAATCTTCCTCCGAGCTTGCTCTCACCCTTCTCACATCAAACAGGAAGCCCATACAGAAGCTCAAAGGTGCTTAAGATCAATCCCTTCTGTTGTACCTCACTATAAGCAAATAACAGGCATGGCAAGAGCATATCCCACTTACTCATAGAGCCTCAGGCAGGCCTCTAATAATTTGTTTCAGGGTCTTGTTGAATCTACCAACAAGTCCATTTGTTTGTGGATGGTAAGGGGTTGTAAACCCTGACTGCCCACAGGATTGGATGGTGACTCCCCACCAGTAGTAGCGCAAGGCTGTACTAACACAGACACAGACTGAGTAGTTTTGGTTCAAGTTTTACTATGTAAATGTTCATACAGGGTTACAATTAGTACTAAGAGTTAAACCACTCTGTTCCTATGGAGTGTCTCAACCGTCCTCCGCATGAGTGTCTTCCTGACACTCTCCAACGGAGGGCACCGTGCTAAGTAGTGGCCGACAATGCCACTCGACTCTTGAACAGCTAGCCAGCTGTTCTGAAACCGTCCCCCGCAGTGGTGCTGGTCCCAGCACCTTCCAACGAAGGGTACAGTATGTCCTTGGTTATGTTTGCACCAAAGACCCAAATGTCCTATGCTGTCTTTCAGCTGTTTGTACAGCGCGGTATAGCGTCCTAGATATCCGGAAACCCACACGAGGGTTAAAAGTCAAAGTGCGAGCCTCTGCGCTCGCTCTCACCCAAATGAGGAGGGGGAGCTGTGTTCAGGTATAACAGGCGCAGCCACACGAGTCCGTGTACCTGCACAGCCAAGGTCGGATTCAAGGGTCGGGGGTCACTGGGCTGTAATGCCTCGGGCGTCTAAGAATCAAATAGCGTCCCGCTAAGCAAAACTATGGACACAGCACTGGGAACGCGTTTCCCTTACCTCCTCGGCGTCTTCCGTGGTATCGTCAATATCCGATGCCGTCTCCCGGCCTCGCGTCTGTTTAAATGCATCTCGCGCATGCGCGGCGCACAGGCACACGGGGCCTGCGACTTCGCGTCTGTTCGCGCATGCGCGGCGCACAGGCTCACGGGATATGTAGTCCCTTCATCGGCCGTCCTGGTAGTTCTCTCATTCGACCCTGCGCACAGCATATCCCGATCTTGACAACACATCCCCCTTCACACCGGTCCCCTGGAAGGGCCGGGTTTCGTGGGATATCTCCTGTGGAACGCTGCCAGCATCTGCGGAGCCGAAATGCCAGCCACAGGTTCCCACGACTGCTCCTCAGGGCCGTACCCCTTCCAGGACACCAGATACCATAGCTTGCCTCTCTTCCACTTGGAATCGCGGATGCCTGCCACCTCGTAGTCGCGCTCCGCCTCTACCTGCACCTCAACCCGGTGAGCAGGCTTCCTGGAGACGGAGGGCTTCAGCAGCGATATGTGGAATACGGGATGGATCCGCATTGCGGTGGGCAACGCAAGCTTCATGGTCACCGGGCTGATGCATTTCTTGATGCGAAATGGGCCGATGTATTTAGGATGAAACAGGCTACGTTTCCGGAAGCGCATGTTGCGGGATGACACCCACACGTAATCCCCGGCTTTGTACAACGGCCCCGGTCTCCGGTGTTTATCTGCTTGTGCCTTGTATCTGGCTTTCGCCTCCACCAGGCACCTTTGGGTGCGCACCATCAGATCCTTGATGTGTGCTGTTCTCTTGGTAGTTTCTGGCACTGTCTGCACCCCAGCCGGTTGCTCCAATGGCAGAAACCTGGGATGGTGTCCGTAGTTGGCATAGAAAGGCGACACCTTGGTTGAACTGTGAGTTGCATTGTTGTATGCGATCTCTGCCAGCCAGAGAAGCTCCACCCATTCCTCCTTGCCCTGGTCAATGAAACAACGCAGGTATTGTTTTAGGGTCTGGTTGAGCCTCTCTGTTTGGCCGTCTGTCTGGGGGTGGTAGCTCGTGGACAGGGCTGACCTGACGTGCAAGGAAGAGCACCACGTCTTCCAGAATTGGGCCGTAAACTGCGAACCCCTGTCGGATACGATCACGTTGGGCAGGCCATGCAGTTTAACGATCTCCTTTAGTAGCACAGAGGGCATCTTCCCAGCTGACGGCAGTCCTTTGCAGGCAATGAAGTGCCCCATCTTGGTGAGATAGTCGACTACTACCAAGATCACCGTGTTCCCTTGGTCAGAAGGCAACCCAACCACGAAATCCAACGATATGTTTTCCCATGGTCTGGAAGGCGTGGGAAGGGGTTGCAGCATTCCTTGCGGTCTGCGGTGATCCGACTTCATGGTAGCGCACACTCTGCACGAAGCGACCCAGTCAGCGACGTCTCTTCTCATGCTAGGCCACCAGAACTGTCTGGAGACGTATTCTCTTGTCTTTTCAGTCCCCAAGTGCCCAGCACTGGGCGACTCATGGCACCATCTGAACGCCTGTTTCCTTAACCCCAGAACGGGTAACAACATGGCCTTCCCCTTGATAGGAATGCCCTCCATTATGCGCCACTCTGGGTGATGATGAAGCCAGGTTCTCCATTCATGGGTGCGTGCCCCCTCCTGTACCCTCTTCATGAAGCTGTCAGGTTGTATTGCACCGACCACTTTCTCAGGGCGGATGATAGAAGCCACCGGTGCGGGATGCGCCGTGGCGCCATAGGTTTGCCTAGTGAGGGCATCCGCCTTGCGGTTTTCGGCTCCGGGTCTATAGGTTATAACAAAATCAAAACCGGAAAAGAACAGCATCCACCTCATTTGCCTCGGTGATAGGTGTCTTGCTGCGGTCATGAATTGCAGGTTTCGGTGATCCGTGAACACCGATACCCTATGCCTAGCCCCCATCAGGAGGTGCCTCCACTCCGAGAAGGCGTCCTTGATCGCTATCAACTCCTTTTCGGCGATGTGGTAGTTTCTCTCCGCCTCCGACAGCTTCCTGGACATGAACGCCACCGGATGAAGCACTCCCGTGCCCTCGTCTCTCTGCGATAGGATGGCCCCAATCGCCACGTCCGAAGCATCTGCTTCCACCACATAGGGCAAGTTCGAGTTTGGATGAGCCAGCACTGGAGCGGTACCGAACGCTCGTTTCAGGGCCTCGAAGGCTTCTCCCGCCTCCTGGGTCCATGCAAAAGTCTGAGATTTCCGCAGCAGGTGGGTGATTGGGGCCACCAGTCCTGAAAACCCCTCGATAAAACGCCGATAGAAGTTGGCAAAGCCAATGAAGCTTTGTACCTCCTTGACGTTCCGAGGGGGCTGCCACTCCTTTATGGCCTTGACCTTTCTGTCTGCCATTGTCTGGCCTTCCGGGCTCAACATGACTCCTAAGAACTCCACGGATGTGACATGGAAGTCGCACTTGCTTAGCTTGCAATATAACTGGTTCTCCCTGAGTATGTGCAACACAGTGGACACATGTCTTACGTGTTCTGTCTCGTTGTCCGAATACACCAAAATGTCGTCAATGTAGACTACTACGAAGACGTCCAGGAGCTCGTGCAACACATCGTTCAAGAAGAACTGGAACGCCGCAGGGGCGTTACATAGCCCAAAGGGCATCACCGTATATTCGTATAACCCGAACCGCGTTTTAAACGCGGTCTTCCACTCGTCCCCTGACCTCATACGCACCAGGTGGTACGCTCCCTTTAGGTCAAGCTTGGTGTAGATCTTAGCTGTTTTCACCTGTTCCAACAGTACGTTGATTAGGGGCAGTGGGTATCTGTTCTTTACGGTGATGGCGTTGAGGGCTCTAAAGTCCACACAGGCGCGGAGCTCCCCATTGGCCTTGGGGATGAAAAACAGGGGAGAAGCTGCTGGGGATTTGGACGGGCGAATGAATCCCAACCTCAGCATATTGTCAAGATACGATCGCAGGTGCACATTCTCGGGTTCTGACAAAGCGTATAGCCTTCCACTCGGCACGCTCGCACCCGGGACCAGGTCGATTTGGCAGTCGAACACCCGATGCGGGGGCAGTACTTCGGCCTGCGTGTCGTCGAACACATCGGCATAAGGCTGGTATGCTTCAGGGAGAGCCACGTCCTTTTCTGCTGCTGTGGCTACCGTGTAAGGTCCTCCCCACTGTTCATTAGGTTGCTCTACTGACACACCGCACTGAGAGATGCAATAGGCCGAACTCATGTTGACTTCTTGTTTTTCCCAATCTATTGCAGGGTTGTGTTTCCTTAGCCAGGGTAGCCCTAGGATCACTCCATACTGGGGGGCTTGTATGATGTTGAATTCAATGGTTTCCACGTGTTCCTTTCCATACCTTGCCAGCATCCCTCCGGTGTGTTGTCTTATGGGCCCTGAGTTCAAACAGCGCCCGTCAACAGCGTAAACGCTCTCTGGTGTTTCCTTCTGTTTGAGGACTATACCCAGTTCCCTTGCCTTCTCCACATCCATGAAAAGCCCTGTGGCCCCGGAGTCCACCATAGCTTCCACTGAAACCCATACCTCCTGCACCTTGAGGCGGATGGGTATAAACAAATGTTTCGGGGTGGAAGGCATCCTTACGTGCATGGAAGGGATAAAACAACGACTCCTTGAATCCCCTTCTTTCTTCATGGAGTCCTCTAGTTTTCCGCCGACCCATCAACGGCAGCGTTGGACAAACGTGCTGGCCTGAATCGGTTTGTTTTTGGTTTGACCGGGCATTCTCTCACGAAGTGCCCTTTCTTCCCGCAGTACAGGCACAGCCCTTGTTTGCGTCTTGATTCCTTCTCCGTGGATGTTAAGCTGGCTCGAATGGCTCCTACATCCATAGGTTCATTGCGTGGGGTTGTCGAAGCCTCGGGGACCCCCGGCGGTCCTGTCAAGGGTAGGGTCTTGTCTTTTTTCTTGTGGTCTCCCTTGCGTTCTCCTAGTCTATGGTCTAGACGAAGAACCAAGCCTATGAGGTCCTCGCAAGAGGCCGGTTGGGGGTCGATCTGTGCCACCACGTCTTTCAAGTCCTCGCTGAGGCCTTGATGGAATAGCGCCGCTCTCTTTTCGTTGGGCCACTTGGTTTCCGACACCAACCGACGGAAGGCATTCATATAGGCCACCAGTCCAGAGTTGCCTTGTCGCAGCTCTAGCAGTTCTCTGTCTGCCGTGTACGAATCGGCCCTCCTGTCAAACACCTTTATAAATTCTTCTTGGAAGGTCTCCCAGTCGTGAATAAGCGAGTCGTCTCGGCTTACCAACGGTACTGCCCACTGTGCCGCGTTTCCCGCTAGATAGGATATCAGGAAGGCGACTCTCGCCTGGTTGGTAGGGAATGATCGAGGTTTGCATGTGAAGTGCAAGGCTACCTGTGTCAAAAACACCTGAACCGTGCTTGGATCTCCGCTATATCTTTCCGGCGTGGCCAGCGGTATGGACACCGGCATTTCCACCGTGACTGCGGTTTGTTGCGTAACGGGGGTTGGTCCAGCATTGAACGGATTCCTTTGCAGATGTTCCATTCTGGCTCTGATGTCCGCGGTTTCCAGCCTGGATGCCGATAGCTCGTTCTGTACAGCCTGTAGGGCTTCTAACACGTCGTTCATGTCCGCCATGAGTCTCTATCCAACCGGGTGGCTGTTTAGGGTAAAGATCGGATATTTTGTAAACCCTGACTGCCCACAGGATTGGATGGTGACTCCCCACCAGTAGTAGCGCAAGGCTGTACTAACACAGACACAGACTGAGTAGTTTTGGTTCAAGTTTTACTATGTAAATGTTCATACAGGGTTACAATTAGTACTAAGAGTTAAACCACTCTGTTCCTATGGAGTGTCTCAACCGTCCTCCGCATGAGTGTCTTCCTGACACTCTCCAACGGAGGGCACCGTGCTAAGTAGTGGCCGACAATGCCACTCGACTCTTGAACAGCTAGCCAGCTGTTCTGAAACCGTCCCCCGCAGTGGTGCTGGTCCCAGCACCTTCCAACGAAGGGTACAGTATGTCCTTGGTTATGTTTGCACCAAAGACCCAAATGTCCTATGCTGTCTTTCAGCTGTTTGTACAGCGCGGTATAGCGTCCTAGATATCCGGAAACCCACACGAGGGTTAAAAGTCAAAGTGCGAGCCTCTGCGCTCGCTCTCACCCAAATGAGGAGGGGGAGCTGTGTTCAGGTATAACAGGCGCAGCCACACGAGTCCGTGTACCTGCACAGCCAAGGTCGGATTCAAGGGTCGGGGGTCACTGGGCTGTAATGCCTCGGGCGTCTAAGAATCAAATAGCGTCCCGCTAAGCAAAACTATGGACACAGCACTGGGAACGCGTTTCCCTTACCTCCTCGGCGTCTTCCGTGGTATCGTCAATATCCGATGCCGTCTCCCGGCCTCGCGTCTGTTTAAATGCATCTCGCGCATGCGCGGCGCACAGGCACACGGGGCCTGCGACTTCGCGTCTGTTCGCGCATGCGCGGCGCACAGGCTCACGGGATATGTAGTCCCTTCATCGGCCGTCCTGGTAGTTCTCTCATTCGACCCTGCGCACAGCATATCCCGATCTTGACAGGGGTGGACAGCTTGAAAGTTACCCCACACTTTCCACATTGACTGGATATATGCAGAAACAAAGTTGGTGCCCCTGTCAGACACCACTTCCTTTGGGAAACCCACTTGGGTTAAAATTCCCATCAGGGCCTGTGCCACTGCAGGTGTGGTAATGGTCCTCAGATGGATTGCCTTTGGGCACCTAGTAGCATAATCGCCAGGAACCAGGATGAAACTGTTGTCTGAAGCAGTCTTGTGATCCATGGGCCCAACAATGTCAATGCCCACCTTTCTCAAACTGTGTGCCAATGACAAGCAAGGGATTAATGGAGGCTTTCAGCCAATTGCCTGTCTTTCCAATGGCCCGGAATGCAATGGAGGAAGTCTTGATCCTAGACCAAAATTGGGGGAAAAGCCTTTGAAAGGTCTTATCTTGGCCTAGGTGCCTGGCTGGAGAATGTCATGAGCCAGCTCAAATAGGAAGGCCCTGTAGCAATGGGGGACCACCAGGTACCATGCTGTACCATACACAGCAGCCTTCGAATCACTGCAAAAAAAGTTGTCTTCTTAGTAAATGTGATGACTCCCAGAGGAATCACCTGCTGCTTGGGCTTTGGCCTGTTGCCTCATGCCCTCAACGTTTGGGCACTCCCTCTGTGCCCTACAAAACTCCTCGGTAGGTCGTCCTTCTACATGCCATCCAACAAGTTCTGGTAGGGAAGGAATACCCTCTTCAGTGGGCTCTGGAGCAGCCATCGCCGATACCCCATCAATCTTCTTGGGAAGACACTCAGGTGTCCGCTTTCCATGCCCCTTGTTTTTCCTTTCTTAACAGCTGTCTCAGTATTAATCCACAGACAAAAACAAGGGAACTCTACCCACTTAGGAACCAGGGCGCGTATTTTATATCAAAAGAACATTTGGTTCCAGTGGAACAATTGACAGTATATTTGATACTTACTGAGCAATGTCTGATAATAGTTATGAAGGTTCGAGGGTGCAAGAAGGAAGTCTTTGTAGTTAACTGCTCCTCTCTCGGACAATACCAGGCACGTTTCAATGATCTTTTCACAAGTTTATTAGTGTAAACTCTCATCAATAATTTTCTTTTCAAAATTTCAGCTTCCTTCATGTAGTTTTCCCTTCGGGTACAGTTCTGACGTATTCGCAGGAACTGACCGAAGGGAAGGCCATCTTTCAGTGCTCTGGGATGTTGACTGCTATAAGCTAATAACGTATTTCTCTCAGTCGGTTTTCTTTGAAGTGAGGTAATTAATTTGCCATCAGCTTCTTGAATGCTCAAATCTGAAAAGGCTATCATTAATTTATCTAGTGTAGAGGTGAATGTGAGGTGTGGTTGGATTTGATTAAGATATGTCACAAATCTTGTAAATACACCTCTGCTGAAACCGTGTACATAATTGTCACTTGTTGTCACTCTTAGTGTGTTTTTCACCACTCTTCCGGTTCACACTTTACACCTGGGACTACTTTTCTCAAAAAGCTTTCACATTAATGTAAATGATTATATAAGGTTAACTGTATATTCTTTGAATTTGTGTAAGAATAACAAACTGATGGTTTTCAAATCGGTGTTATGAGTTTCTGTTTTTCCTTCTTGCACCCTCAAACCTTCATAACTATTATCAGACATTGCTCAGTAAGTATCAAATATACTGTCAATTGTTCCACTGGAATCAGTATTAATCCAAGCTTCAGCCCTTTTTGACTCCCATCATTAGCAGCCACGGACCTTGTAGCAGCACAGATCCAATTAGGTAACCCTAACATCTCCACAGGAGCCTTGACCTTCACTTCCTTCTAGGTAGTATGCTCAAGGTTATTACCAAGCAAACAGTACACAGACATAGCAGGGCTCACTGTACATTTCAGAATTGGCCCCCCTACTCAAATGCAACAAGGGCCACTGGGTATTAACTCTATCTGTTGTTAGCCACCATAACCTAGTGGAATGCATTGGGAATCACCTTCTCTGGAGAAACCACATTACTCCTTACTATAGTCATGGTGGCACCTGTATCCCTCAGAGTCTTAACACCTTGCCCATTGATGGTGACCCATTGCCTATACTTTCTAGAATTAGAGCGCAACTGGATCTTAGGAACCATCTCACTTTCACACCGGGGCACTAGTGTAACCCCACTAAACTCTCCCCCATTAACTGGGACAATCTTCTCCCCTAGCACAAAACTAGCCACCCCTGGAACCGTTTATCCAGTGGAAGGTTGTGCTCTTTTTGGACACTTGGGATTCTCCTTGTAGTGTCCATATTCAAAGCACTCTTAGCACATGATGGGCTGGGGCTGCTGGTTCTTGTCAGGGTAGTTTTTCTTCTGGTGGCTGGATTGGGAATGAGAAAAAGACCCATTCTCCAGTGAGTTATTTTGGGGACATTTAGAGAACTTTGTCTTTTTATCACCACACTCTTTTTTTGGATGGGAACCCTGACCACCATTTTCGGAGTCCTCCCAGATACCTTCTTGGACACACTGGTGCTGACCCAGATTTCCGCCTCCTCAGCAAACTTCATTAGGTTAGAAAGCTTACTATCAACTAGGTATTGGCACAGCTCTGTATAACAAAGATTAAGCATGTGTTCCTTCAAAATCAAGTTGTACAGCCCTAAATAATCATCTACTTTGAAGCCTCTCGCCAAACCATTCAGTGCTTTGCTAGCATAGTCTAAGCAGTTCACCCAGCTCTGTGAACCCATCCTGTGACTGGCCCTGAATCTTTGTTGGTATTTCCCAGGTGCTAGTGCAAACGTATTGACTAGGATGGTCTTCATTGCAGTGTAGCATGTCTGCCCCCCACACATTTAGCGTGAGAAGTGTATCCCTCCCCACTCTGGGCATGGGCTGCCATAAACTACCAACCTCTGAGACCTTATGCACTCTTAGAGCCACTCCATAGGCTGCAAATTGTTTGTCTATGTCATCCCCCACCACATAACTGGGAACCAAATCCTTAGATATCCAGACTCTTAATTCTGTAGTAGGCACTGCAGTTATGCTGCCACTATTACTGTTGTTGGACCACTCACATAGGGATCTTATGTCCAGCTTTCTAAAGTTGAGCTCATGGGTTAGTGTCCTTTCCTCCAGAGCCAAACCTTGCTTTCCTCCAGAGTTTGTTTCTTCTCCAATTTCATTTTGGCAAGTTCCAGCTTTAGTTTTCTTTCCTTCCTCTTTTCTGCCAGCTCCTCTTGGGACAGGTTGTTTGAGGAGACACTGCTCCCTAGTCCGTATGCTGTTCTGGGATTCACCACTGCTCCGACAAGTTGTTGGTCCCACTCTACAGGCAGTTCCAGAGCCACCCAAGGCTCTAGAACTAGTTCATACTCTTCTTTTGAAATATCCTGCTCCTTCTCCTCTGGGGCATCTGCCCCTATATTTTGGGCCTCTGCTCCGGCTGTCAAAGCCTTCTGCAGCTTTAGCGTCCATGTGAAGCCTCTCATGGAAACCTGAAAGTCTTTGCAAAAGCTCTTCAGCTGGACCACAGTATAAGACTCTATCTGGGCCATCTCAAAATCAATGACTTCAGGTGCAGGTGCTACTTCTCCAGATTGAGACATGGTTTAGTAGAAAAATGAAAAAGGCGGATTAGGGAGAATTGAAAAGGGCTAAAATTGGTCTAAGTATAGAGTGAAAGTTATGAGCTACTATATGGTATTGCACAAACACAAGTCTTATCCTCACTGCCAATCACTAATGTTAGAAATTAGGTTTCTGGTTGGCAGAGGTATGCACCCTGTCCAAGCAGAAACCACAGTCCTTGTCAGGGTAAGCTAGATACACACCAAAAGATAACCTGTGCTCACCCTCTATTAGCTTGGCACAGAGCAGGCAGGCTTATCTAAAGAGGCAATGTGTAATGTATTTGTGCAACACGCACACACATGCAGCCACACACACACAAATACACTCACACAGTAACACATTGAAAATGCCACAAAAAGTCTCCACATTGGTTTTGAAAAATAGAAAATAATTTTATAAATAAATCAAGATTAAAATGACAAAAATCCAATGCGTGAAGGTCTAGTTCTGAATTTTTATAGAATACCAATTGTTATACTTCTCAGAAGCAATAAGTGTCAATGGTGGTTAATTGGTCACACTGGACCTGAGCAAAGTCAATAGTTTGGGCTGACCGCAATGGGGTGGAGGCCGGCTACAGGGCCCGTGCAGGCCCCGTTAAACTAAATACCTTATCTTGGCCGCAACAGCGAGATGCGAGGCGCAGTCGAGCAATGTGTCAATCTTCATCCCGCTTGGTGGTGATACATTGGTTCCGTAGACGAAACGCTGATCCAAGATGCATTGGTTCCAAATGGCAATGCTCCAGGTTTCTCCATGCAGTCTAAGCATGCTTCGATCTTTTCACACTGCCGCAGCAGCAATGTGCGGTTCTGAGGCATAGGGCTCTCAAGGCGATGTGCTGATTCTACTTCCACACCTGGTTCGATACCTCGGTTCTGCTACATGCAGACTAGAGATCCATCAATTTCCGTGAGTCAAGAATCTGCGTCTTCTTTTATTGAACCGGGCACAGGAGCAGCAGTACAGAATATGATATCCCTGATTCTCAAGCACAGAAAGGCAAGCCAAGAAGCCCTTGGAGATCACTTTGGTTCAAAAGCAGAGTCCAGCTCTCCTCAGATGAGCCACAGAACAGCAGGCAACACAAGAGAAAAGCAGTTCTTTCCAGGTTAGCAGTCCAACAGAGTGTCAGTCCTTTATGCGGCACAGCAGTTTTTCCAGACAGATTCTGTTTGTCGGTTCAGAACTGTCTGATTTGGTGGAGCCAGAGACCCAGTACTTATACCCAAATGTGAATTTGAAGTGGGATGACTTCAAAGAAGGTTCTTTGAAGTGCACAAATATCTTTTCTTCCTCAGCTCTGGCTCTAAACTATATGTTGGGGGTAATCAGCCCTTTGTGTGGGGACAGGCCACTACCTATTCAGATCTGTTTCAGCCCCTCCTCCCCTTCCTGACTAGGAAGAGCCATCAAAATGCAGAATATTGCTCAGACATAGCTAGCCTTCATGTGTTTGTGGCTGTCTAGAGGGAATGCAGAAATTGAAGCTTTCACTCCCCCCAAACGTGTATTGGAGACAGGCTGCAGGCACATAGAGCAGTAATCACAGAGAAATGTTCACTTTCTAAACGTGTCCTTTTTAAAATAGTAATGGTAAATCCAATTTTTCTAGTAAAGAGGATTTATCATTACCATGCAGCATCGCTATTGTTTTTAAAAAAGAGTTGGAGTGTACCTCTATTTTATTAGACTCGGTGGAAGGCACAGAATGCCTAGGTTTCCACTGTACTCTTTCACTGCACCAATACATTGCCAGGATTTTGATCCATAGACCCCGCGGCGCACCCAGCACCTTCGTTAGGATCCTACAGGAATGCATTACACCGCTGGCCCTCAGATATAAACACCTTCTCATCCTGTGGGACCTCAACTTACATACGGATAAGCATTAGGATCCTTATGTGACTGCCTTGTCGGAAATAATGGCAGGTTATAATTTAAGTCCTCTCATCTCCGCTCCTTTTCAAGCTGCCTCCCCGACCTCAGTGCGGTATTGTGACCTGCCTCGAGCTGCTCTGAGCTGCACCCGATTCTAATTATTAACTCCCACAGCGCCCAATTTCAACTATTTAGTTACATAGCGCCCGATTTTTATTAATTATTTCCTGCCTTAAGCTGCTCTGAGCTGCACCCGATTGTATTCATTTACTCACATAGCGCTCGATTTTTATTAATTATTTCCTGCCTTAAGCTGCTTTGAGCTGCACCCGATTATATTCATTTACTCACATAGTGCCCGATTTTAAGTAATTATTTTCATAGCGCTCCACCACCTCAGTTGTTGTGAAGTTTGTTTTGCTGCGTAGCGCTAGTCCCAATTGTAGCAATTAGCATAATAACACAGCGCTTGCCTTCCATAGTGTGCTGTAACGCTGAGCTTTGTGTGCATTGCCTTGCATTTCAATATTTTGATTGTTTGTGCCCATTTACAGTATCTTCGCGTGTCATTAATACTCTGTGCCCCCATCTCTGCATAGGATTTGGCCGACTGCCATCTTGTCTAGTTTCTTGTTGTTGTTTAGCCTTCCCTCCCCGGATATCCACCCCGCCTCCCAGCTGCTCCGCCCTCGCCCCTCCCCCTCCACTATCCATATATGACTGATGTCTGTACGCGCAGCGTTCACGCGCAGCGATCGCGCCCCAGTCGCGCCGAAGGTGCGCCAAAGGTAAGCCCGTCTACGCCCGTCCGCTCCTGGACCGCGCCCAGCGCCAGACCCCTGTCCCCCGTCCCACCCACCCCACCTGCATTACATACGACGCCTCTACCCTCTTAGCCCTAAACCCCGGTCGACTCCCCAACTGCGCCCAAGCCGCTCCTGGACACACCCATGGACCCTTCACATGCAACTCCTGCAAGTTTGACAGCACCAAGACCAACTCCTCATCCACTAACACCAAACAGAGACCTGTCACCAACCACCTAAAATGCATCCTGCTCAACACCCGCTCGGTCCACAGACACGTCATCGACCTCTGGAATCTACTAGACACCATCTCTCCGGACGTCGCCTTCCTAACAGAAACATGGATGAACGCCTCCTCAGCCCCAGACATCACCATCGCCATCCCGGAAGGCTACAAAATCATCCGAAAAGACCGCACCAAGCAAACAGGAGGAGGCATCGCTATCGACCACAAGAATTCCATCCGCATCTCGACCAGCTCTGACGCCAACCTTGCTAGCGCCGAACACCTTCACTTCCAGATCCACACCGACCCCAAGACCACACTCAGAGGCACCCTCCTCTACAGGCCACCAGGACCGCGTGCACAATTCTGTGAAAACATCACTGACTTTATCACCCCACACGCCCTCCCCTCCGAGGACTACATTCTATTGGGAGACCTCAACTTTCACCTGGAACAGAGCATCGACTGCAACACCACCACCCTTCTGGACAATCTCGCCAACATCGGACTCAAACAACTTGTTAATACCCCCACCCACATTGCAGGGCACACACTCGACCCCATCTTCACCTCCAACAAACATATCTCCTTCAGTCACACCACTGCTCTCCCCTGGACAGACCACAGCTGCGTTCACTTTGTCTACAAAAAGACCACTACCCACAACCACCCCCAACGTACTCTGCGAAGAAACTGGAACAAAATCACCATCGACCAGATCTCCTCATCGCTTCTTCAAAACCCCCCTGCCCACTCTTCGAACGCCAACCAAGCAGCCATTAACCTCACTCAATGGCTAACCAACAGCGCCGACATCCTAGCACCCCTGAAAAAACGTCAAAGCAAACTTGGCAACAAAAACGCCCCTTGGTTCAACGATGATCTTAAGAAATCCAAGAAACTCTGTCGCTCCCTTGAGAAGGCCTGGAAAAAAGACCCAAACACCAGCACCAGGGACGCCTTCAAAAACGCCACCCGCATACACCACCAACTGATCCGGACTGCCAAGAAAGCCGCCTTCAAAGACCGACTTGACAACAACGCACACAACAGCAAGGAACTATTCAACATCGTCAAAGAGTTTACCAACCCCACTGCCAACTCCAACGACATCACTCCCTCTCAAGCCCTTTGCGACTCCCTTGCTTTGTTCTTCCATGACAAAATCGCAGATATCCACAACAGCTTCGACTACCAACCCGGAGACCAACCCACCCAACCTTCTGCCGTACCTTCACCCCCCTTGAACATCCTTAATGACTGGAACCCAATCTCCACTGAGGACACCATCCGCCTGATGAACTCCATCCACTCAGGATCCCCCACAGACCCTTGCCCCCACCACATCTTCAACAAAGCTGACTCCGTCATCGCTCCCCACCTCCGAGATGTCATTAACTGCTCCCTCAACTCCGCCACCTTCCCGGAAAGCTGGAAACACGCCGAACTCAGCGCCCTTCTGAAAAAACCCACAGCGGACCCCACCGAACTCAAAAACTACCGCCCCATCTCGCTCCTTCCATTCCCGGCCAAAGTCATTGAGAAAGCTGTCAACAACCAGCTGGCCGCCTTCCTCGAAACCAACAAATCCCTCGACTAATCATAGTCCGGCTTCCGAGCCAAACACAGCACTGAGACCGCACTCATCGCAGCAACAGACGACATTCAAACTCTACTGGACAATGGAGACACAGTCGCCCTCATCCTCCTCGACCTCTCCGCAGCCTTCAACACAGTCTGTCATAACACCCTGTTACACCGCCTCAGAAACATCGGAATCCAAGGAAAAGCACTGGAATGGATTACCTCGTTCCTTGCCGGAAGAACTCAGAGAGTCCGCCTCCCACCATTCAAGTCAGAGGCCACTGAAGTCATTTGCGGCGTGCCACAAGGATCATCACTCAGTCCCACCCTCTTCAACGTATACATGAGCCCCCTTGCGACCATCGCACGCCAACACAACCTCAACATCATCTCCTACGCTGATGACACTCAACTGATCCTCTCTCTCACCAAAGACCCTAACACCGCCAAAACCAACCTGCATGAAGGAATGAAAGAAGTAGCCGAGTGGATGAAGCACAGCCGTCTGAAACTGAATTCCGACAAAACTGAAGTCCTTATCTTAGGCACCTCCCCCTCTGCCTGGGACGACTCTTGGTGGCCAGAGTCCCTCGGAAAAGCACCCACCCCGACGGACCACGCACGGAACCTGGGCGTCATTCTGGACTCCTCACTCTCGATGACCAGACAAGTCAATGCCGTTTCATCTTCTTGCTTCAACATTCTTCGCATGCTCAATAAAACATTTCGCTGGATCCCCACCGAAACCAGAAAAACGGTCACCCACGCACTGGTTACAAGCCGACTGGACTACGGAAACACCCTATACGCCGGTACCACCGCAAAACTTCAGAAAAAACTCCAACACATCCAGAACGCTTCAGCCAGACTCATACTAGACATCCTGCGCAATGACCACATTTCTGGTCACCTGAAGAGCCTCCACTGGCTCCCCGTCAATAAGAGGATAACATTCCGCCTCCTAACCCACGCACACAAAGCCCTCTACGAACTTGGACCCGAATGCCTCAACACACGACTTTCCTTCTACACCCCCTCCCGCCAACTACGCTCCTCCAGCCAAGCCCTGGCTGCTGTACCTCGCATCAACAAAACCACCATGGGAGGAAGATCCTTCTCCTACCTGGCGGCTAAAACCTGGAACTCACTTCCCACTCACCTTCGCCTCACTCAAAACCACCTAGCTTTCAGAAAACAACTTAAAACCTGGATATTCGACATATAATTCCCCACCCCTCCCTAAGTGCCTTGAGACCCTCTGGGTATGTAGCGCGCTATATAAATTTCTGAATTGAATTGAATTAGATCAAATTTTCTTTAATACGGAATTGGAAACGGACCCTCAAATCTTCTTAACTTGGTCGGATCACTTTCTTGTCAACTTTCAGATATCTAACACAGGGAAGCATGTCCCACCAGGGAGGAATGCAACTGAATATAACTATAGAGCCCTAAATCAAATATCCCTGCCCTCTGTTCAGGGGGGCGCTCAAATCCTATGTCCCTTCTCTTATGAACAATCCCAATGTGGTTGCCTGTGCTTTAAAATCATGGCCCCAGGACTAACATTGATGCAGTCTCTCCTGTGACCTCATGCACGTTGAGGAGGATCTGTAGTTCTGCTCCTTGGTCTAATGAATCCTTGAGAGTCAGCAAATGCAAAGGCCTCAAAAGAAAGTAGCGCAATCATTATCTCTCGAAAGATAAGATAATCTATAAGGCAGCTCTAAAATCTCACTATCACATGGTGAAAGCTGCCAAGATAAGCTATCTGCAGACCAGAATTGCGACTTCTAATAACAAAGGCAAGGACATTTTTGGTATTGTAAAGTCCTTTATGGCTCCGAAGTCAGCCAGCAAGAAAGCCCCGTTATCGGCAGATTGGATGATCCAGGTGGCCCGCTCCTTTCACAAAAAGATAATGACGATCCGTCAATCCTTCTTTGTGGAGACTGGGGATGGCATGCTTTCACCTCATATCTATGATAAAATAATCAGGCCCCACGCTCCTTCGGCACTTTCAAAATGGCAATCATTGTTACATTTCCAAGCCATTGATTTTGAGGATTCACTTGCATACCTTATGGGCCTCAAGTCGGGATCACCAGCAGATGCATGTCCAGCTAAACTATAACCAGCACTAGCATCTACCATAAACCAACCAGTCAATAAGGTGCTGAACTCCTCTCTTTCAACAGGCATTGTGCCATCTCTCTGGAAGCAGGCAAAAATCCTACCACTCCTAAAAAAAATGAATGCAGACCTAATAGTTCCCAAGAACTATAGGCTTGTCTCCCTTATCCCGGCCTTCTCCAAAGTGTTGGAGATACATGTTAATAAGGTGATTAAGGAGTATGCAGGGGGTAGAGCAATTCTCATATTACTTCATCTGTCAGCGGTGTTTGACACAGTGCCACACATGATGCTCCTTGATGGCTAAGGAACATGGGCATAGGAGGTCGGGCACTAGCCTGGTTAACATCCTAGCTGAAGGATAGAGAACAGGTAATATGGACTCCTCCTTTCTCAGCCCCCATGCCCAGTATGCAGGTAGGAGTCCCACAAGGCTTGTCCCTGAGTCCAACTCTTCTTAATCTATATATGTCGCTGTTAGCACCTCTGGTGGAGGCAAATGGTGCCAAGATAATTTCATATGCTGACGATACTCAGCTGATTTTCACATGCGATGAAGGCACAGACTTTGATTAGGATGCAATCAGATCCTGCCTCACAAAGGTTTTTAAATGGCTGAAGGAAAACTAGCTCAAGTGCAACCATGATAAATCAGAGATTGTCTTCTTTGGCCAGACTTTGGTGAACAGTTGGAGCCAATGGTGGCCGGAGGAACTAACCCCCATAGCGTTCCTCAATCCACAGTTAAGAATTTGGGCATCTACATTGAGAACATCCTCTCTAGGCGCTCCCAAGTTCAGGCCCATGTGAGTACCTCTTTTGGCCTAGTCCGTATGCTAAGAACATTTCTCCCACTTCTCCCACCGGACTCTAGGAAGACAGTGGTTCAGGTGCTGGTTTCATCTAGATTAGACTATGCCAATGTCCTTTACTTGGGTCTATCGGACTTCCTCCTTCAGCACCTCCAGGTGGTGCAAAACTCAGCAGCAAGGGCAATTCTTAGATTGAAACCTAGGTCTCATATGTCCCCTCACCTCAAGGCCTTACACTGGCTTCCAGTGAAGGAGCGGATAAAATTCAAGGCCATGGTAATTTTCTTTAAAGCCCTCCATGCTAAGGGTGCCAGATACCTCAAAAGGTGTGCTTGTCACAACGCACCTACTAGAGCACCCAGATCATCACCTGCTGACCTTGCCTGTATCCTTAATGTATGCTTGGCACACAGGGGCGGCAAATCGTTCAGCCTTCTTGGTGCTCAAGCATGGAACATACTCCTGGCAGCTCTGAGAGCATCCACCGATCTGACTAAATTTAAGAAACAGCTGAAAACATGACTTTTTAAGAGCTAAGTCCTCTTTGGTGCAGACATTTGTGAACCGTCAGCGCTGGGACACTACTGCCGGCATATCTGTGTGCTTTACAAATTCTGCTCATTTATTAATTCCAGAGATATAAAACATGCACCAGCTACTCCTTTCTAATAGGAAATTGCAGCTTAAAAGTGTATTAAGGAATTCCTAGTGTTAACCTGTGGGAGGAGTAGGCCTCACAGTAGCAAAAAACAAATGTATCTGTTTGTCGCTACCAGTACATTCAAAACCTGAAAGTGCATGACCTACCTTTTACTTACAGAGCACCCTGCCCAACGGGCTTTTTAAGATCTACCTTAGGGGTGACTTTTGTGTAATAAAAGCAGAGTGTAAGGCTTGGCAAGTAGTTTTAATTGCCAAATTGAAGTGGTACTAAACTGCATAAGCAGGCCCTGCAATGGTAGGCCTGGGACAGGTCCCCAAGAAAATGGGCCCAGATTCCAAAAAGCGACACAGTACTGTGTTGAGTCGTGGCATTTCACTTTTAAAACAATGCAAATGCCACACAACATTTCAGTTTTCTGAACATGGCAAGCCATGTAGAAGCCACCAATCAGTAGGGTAACCTTCAAGAAGCTTGGATATCTAGGAGATCTGCAGAAAAAATAAGATACCTTTTACACAGGATGAAAATTTAATTTTCATTTGTAATTTGACCAACCAAGAGAAGCATATGTTTGTTACCTCCAAATTACCATTACCCAAGAAGGTAGCTTTATGGAGAGGGACAGTTAATTAAATAAATGCAGTAATACCAACATGCAAATGCAAGAAAAGGAGTCATGATTAGAAATGCAGGACCAAGGAAAAACTGACAAGAAATGTGAACTGATGAAGGAACAGAAATCCATAAGGATTTGACACCAATGAAGGAGCACGTGGCAGTACTCATAGGACCTGAAATGGTTGCTGGCATTGATGACACTGATGCTGCCAATCTTGAGGGAAAGTTTGCATTACATAATAGTGTTGAAATACATCTTTTCATAAGTATTTCAATATATATGAATGTATTTTGTATTTTATATATGTCAGCATGTTAAACATTGTTATCGATGTGTGAAGATATATGCTGTGAATGTTTGAATTAATTAGGCGTGTTGAGTAAACATACTTATCCAGCATAGCTTACAAAATGGTCCATTTAACTATAATCAGCATTTTTCTGTGAATAATAATTTTATGATGAATAACATTGCTTGTTTATTATTTATTCAATGTTCACAGTGCCTGTAAATTATTAATTGTCTTCTTACTCTAAAAGGTATTGAATTGCAAATCTTAATGAAAAATGTTTGTATTTTTCTGAAATCACATGGCTGGATATCTGGGAGTGGTCATGTATCACCCAGGTAACTTTTGCTTGTGGAATGGTTTTGCTAATGACATCGTGAATTTCTGTATTATTACTTTTAAAATATATATGATATGTACTAAATATATATATTTTAATAGTCACTTTAACCTAAATCTTAATGCACACGTTTACGATTGACAAATTTATCATTTGATTTAAATTATTTAAAAGTGTTTGTAACCTTGTTAACAATTGATAATGATACATAAAAATTAATCTACAACAGAAATTATTCTGCCCTGCCCTTTGGGGCCTTAAGATAAGATCCTGCCGCTGTGCGGTGATGACACTACCTATTAGCAAATCAATCCAGCTTACCCGCATGGCCACCAAGTTCCTACTACATGTAAATAAATTATTATCAGTACATTCTGCCATGCTAGATAAGAAGTCCTCACCCCCATAGACAACACAGACAAAGCAACTGGAACTTGTCAGCTGACTTAAGCGGCAACATTCCATTACCACCAAATACATATCCCTCATCCAACCAGGGGCCCCAGTTCCTTAAACCTGCCCGGCCAAATCTATCCCTGTTGGCTAACAAATAGTTTGAGCCCTCCCAATAAGAGGTTGGCACAAAATCACCTGAAAATATCAAGAGTACCTGGGCATGGAGCACTTTAACAGATTATTGGTCATAATGTATGTAGTCATCCTTTTTGGACAGCATGATGGTTTTAACAATAAATTCCTTTTAGAACACACTTCTTTTAAAAAATATTTTGTTTAATTCCCTCATGTGGGTTACATTTGTAATGATTTAAATTAATCTGTAAATTATTACTATCATATAAAGATTAGTATGTTTGTGTTGTAGGTTCAAAAGATTACAATGCAACACGTTGCTTATTGTTTTTTCCATTGCATGATGGGCCTGTTGTATGGTTTAATCTTGGCTCTAAATTTGTATCCTACAATATATTTTCATATAATATGCTATGTCATATAAATACCACACAGGCATTATGTTGAATATGGAAGGCGGAATAATCCATGGTTAGCAGTATAGTTGTTAGTTGATCAAAATTTGAAAGAAACATTACATTGTAAAAGATATGTATTATATAGGCTGCATATTAAAGGCAAAGATTGAAATAGGGTGATTAAGTTCCACAGACAAAAGTATGTATGTTAAAACATTTATACACTAGTAAAAATATTATAATGTCTCTTCTTTGGTGGCCTGTGAGCCAAATTTCAATATGCACTATAATTCTTAAAAACAATTCACAATTCTTACTTGTAAATTTGGGTATGTAATACCTCAGCTCAAGCACCCAAATTCCATGTATTGTATTGATTTGCTTTACATTTGATTAATGGTGAGGTGTCAATAGAATAGTTTAAAATTGAAATATGTATCTAGTAATCTAGGATATATTTGTTTGTATTAAAACCACAGCGTTAGTGGAGAGTATCACAGGGCAGTTTCAACAACCAGAAACGAAGTAATTTTGAGAAAACTAATGTTCAATAGTTTGTATAAAGCGGTTGTAAAATAAAAGTATTTTTTTGTATATTGTAACTTATACTTTGCCAAATAACTATATTTCAGAAAAAAATATTGTATGTTTTTTGCAGATTTAGAAATGTATTGAATATTTGTTACTCTCTTCACTCTTCTCATTGAAAATTACTCATAACAATTGTCATAATGTTATAATGTGAGTCTAAATCTAATAATTTGTTTTCTTTTTCATACCCTAAATATGAATCTAATGATGCAGTAGTAGTAAGCTTTAATATTTAGTTAATAAAAACCATTACAAGTGCAGTGAACCAGTGTGCAATGAGAGTAAGTAATCATGCGTAACAAGGCAGTTAACCCCTTCCGCGCTCGTGACGGAACCACTCCGTCACAAGCCACGGACGCGCTGTGCTGGTGACAGAGTGGTTCCGTCACGGCGCGGCCGCCCTGCCCACGCTGCGGCAATTCTGCGCCTGCGCAGCAGTTTTAATGAGCAGGCGGGGCTGTGACGGAACCACTCTGTCACAGGCACAGCGTGCCCGTGGCTCGTAACGGAGTGATTCCGTCATGAGCATGGTGGAGCAGCGCAGCCCCCCTCCCCCCAGCGCACGGCAAAGTTACCATAGCGGCCAAGGGGTTAAAGGCTAAAAGTATTGAACCAGACACCATGTACCAAGGTCATGCAGTAGGTCCAGCCCTGACTTGGTGGGTAGTGTCCACATCATATTGAAGGGCAACGCGACCATTTGTCCCCCAAGTTTAGAATCTTTGTTTACCTCTTGTCTGGCCTTTAGTTTTGTGTCTTGCCCTTGCTTGTTGCTGGGTACAGCTGTGGTGGGTGGGCAGAGCTGTTGCCTGAGGGCCCGATTCACAGAATGAACTTAAGACTCAATCCTAAACTTACTACTATTTTGGTATTCACAGAATGCACTTACTACTTGTGGCATTCACAGAATGAATTTACTACTTTTGGTATTCACAGAAGTTAGGATTTTGTCTTAAGTCTGTCTTAAGTCTGTCTTAAGTTTGTCTTAAGACAAACTTAAGACAAAATCCTAACTTCTGTGAATACCAAAAGTAGTAAGTTCATTCTGTGAATGCCAAAAGTAGTAAGTGCATTCTGTGAATACCAAAATAGTAGTAAGTTTAGGATTGAGTCTTAAGTTCATTCTGTGAATCGGGCCCTGAGTGTTTTGACACATTTGGGGCATCTGGCAAATGCTCTAGAAGCAATGTTCTTAAAACAGATTAAAGATGCTTCCTGGCATATGTACGCCTCTAGGGCTGAGAAGACTGGTTTGATCAGTAATCTCCTGTGGTGGTCCAAAGAGAGCCAGCAGCATAGCAGATTTAGCCATGGTTTATGTGTATGATTGCATAACCTACAATCCCTTTTACCTCCATGGCCCACCCAGGTTGGATTAAAGTCTTTTATTGGAAGCAGTTGCATGTACAGTATCTGTCTGCGCATTTCTGTGTTTATTGCTTCCAAGAGATAGAGTAGCGTCTTCCTAGTGAGGTAAGTGCCATTCAGGGACTGAACTAGCTCCAAGTTACCTGCTTATAATACATATTGCTCCCTTGAGGTTGCCTTTAATAGCTGATTGATTGCTTTTTCCAGGCGGTAAATAAAAGGTCCCCAGCTTGAAAGGCTGATTCTTCAATCTGGAAGGATGCAATAGCACTCCTTACTTGATTGCTTGAAGATTCGAAGATACATTTCAGGTGGCCATTTATGGAATTTGTCTGGGCCTTCCTGATCCTGATGAAAAATTTCAGCATGGAGGCTTTACAGTCTAATGATTGGCTCACGAGGCCCAGTTCTAGCCTTAGCCTTGAGCGACAAATGTATGTTGGTTGTTGGAAAATATTTCTGTACGAACTACAGTATATTTGCCCCAAGGCTGAATCTAGAGTACCTGAGGAGGCATGGTAGCCATACAGCAAGACTAGGAGGAGTGTGGTCTTCATTGCCCTTAGAATTGGCTTAGAGCTGATTCAGATGGCCAATCCCAAGGTGATGTCGGCACCTTTTTTTTTTTAGTTATCACTGCTGGTGTACTATTTTCACTAAACCACACATCCAGATAGCTTATATTGTCCTCATTGTACTAATTAACTTGCTGCCCAGGTGCCACGATTCATTCTTTTTGTCCCGTATCTCCCAAATATCAGGACTTTAGTTTTGTCGCTATTTACCCGGAGAGAGTTGGCCAAGTTAAATGTGTTCAGTGCATTCAATGCCAATTGTATGGCAGTTTTAGTGTGATCCATAATCGCAATATTGAACACATATTGAATTATTTGCAATTTGGTATTTCCAAACTTGGGAGGAACCAGACAGCCAGACTCCAAAGCTTTCCCTAAACTGCAGTGTATAGATTGAACAACAGGGGGGACCAGGATGCAACCCTTCCTTAGACCATGGTTTTTGTCAATTTTACCAGTGACCACGCTGAGCCCAGTTTTTACAGGGACCCATGCCCCAGTAAATAGTGAGTTTACTGCTCTTAGTAGCATTGGGGGTTTACCCCATGTGTCTAGCTTCCTCCGTAGGGTTGCCCGGTCAATCCTATCAAATGCAGTACTGTAATCAATGAAACAGCAGAAGAGAGGTAAATTATTATTTTGGGAAGCTTGATTCCTCTAGAACAAGAATGCTAGGATGTTTTCAACATTTGACTCTCATGATGTAATGATTGACAATGCCACGTTTGAGAACTTTGATGCCACCTTGCACTTCTTGAAGGATGAAATATTTACTGAACTCATGGATGTCCTAGACAGTTCCTCACCAATCTTGGCAAGAGCCAACAATGTTAAAGTGTGCTAAGAAGTTTCTCAGTCTGCTTCTTCACTAAGAATAACAGATCAATGCGCTCCTGTTGAAGATGATAATCATAAAGTGACATGTGAGAGACAAATCCACAGGACACAGCAACACATTGTTGAACAAGTGAAGAAGGGGATGGAGAAACTGGTGGACACTCTGAAAAGAGTCCAAAGGTGTCTGAGTTCAAATAATAACGTTGTTCAAAATGTAGAAGATATCTATTCTTGGGTACTAAGAATTGATAATTCTCAAGCAGACATAGCTAAGTCATCAAAGACAAGAATAAAGAGCCAGTATCTTCCAAGTTGGCTCAAATAGGAAATTAGCTAAAAAACATCAAGTCTCTCATTAATAAATTCCAAAAAGGACTTGAGCAGAAGATGGACTCCTTCATATCAGTTATGAGTGTCTTGATTCACAATATTGTCACAGCAGACCCTTGCAAGGGATTTCACTGTAGCCTTCATTACACTCACTGATATCTTAGGCAGCATGAGGCCTACAACTTCTTTTTCTGGTGAATCCTCAATGCATACTGCTACAATTGTGTTGCCAGTAGGTAGTTATAGTTAGGATCAAGTTTCTATAGCAAGAACATTTTTTGTTTTGCTTATAACTTTGACGCCGTTTGATGAATCTTCATATAATTTTCCAAACTAATTATTTGTTCATATCAGCTTCTATGTTTAAAGTTTGGGGGGGGGTGATTGGTCAAGGGGGGGGGGCGAGAAAAAAGAGGGTCCCAAAACGTGTTTTCTCCATGCAATTTCTACAGGAAACTTTAGACAAGGCTACAGGTCGAACGGGTGAACGGAATTACCCCAAATTTGGCAGGGAGAAGGGTCTTGGCCTAGAAAGCACGCTATTGGTTACTTGGTGTAAATCCGTTCAGTAGTTTTGGAGAAATATTGAAATGTACAGATATCGATGTTTGAGAATTCTGCCATCTGATTGGCTGAGGCCCTACGAGCACAAGCTTGCTGCTTATTGGCTGCGAACGGTTGCAACTAGGAAGTGTTGGCAGCCATTTTGTGTTCCGGTTGAAGCGAGTAAGGGGAAAAAAGGGGAAAAAAGTAGGAAACAGGAGGGTAGGAGCACTGTGAGCTCTGTGGGGTGGTTAGGGTGTGCTATGCAGGGAGTGTGAAGCAAAATATTTACCCGTACCGGTATGAAAGTGCTGTTTTGCCCACAGTGAGATGGTACTGAGGTGAGGTGCCGGTACACTCGGGGATGAAAGCTTGTGCCTAAACCGTGAGCTGTGTGCTGTAAACAGATGTGCTCTGGGTGCTGCAGCATACTGGACGGAGCAAAGTATTTACCCCTACCGGTGTGAAAGTGCTGTTTTGCCCACAGTGAGATGGTGCTGAGGTGAGGTACTGGTACACTCGGGGATGAAAGTGTGTGCCTAAACCGTGAGCAGAGTGCTGTAAACTGATGTGCTCTGGGCGCTGCAGCATACTGGCCGCTGCAGCATAGCTGTGCAGGTAGTGTTAGTATGCGTTTAGACTATAGAGGGAGTGGGAAGGAAACTATTCACTGGTACTGGTCTGAAGACTCTGGGATGAAACCGTGAGCCTAAGCCGTGAGCTGATTGCTGTACAGTGATGTGCTGTGGGCGCTGTAGGATACTGGCCTGTGTAGCATACCTATGTAAGTAGTGTTAGTATGCATTTATACTATACAGGGAGTGGGAAGCAAACTACTCACCCCTACCGGTCTGAAGATTTGAATGCAGTGTTTTAGCAAGCAGGAATAGTGAAATATTTGTGAAGAATATAATGAAGAATGTTGCAATACCACAGAAGAGAAATGGTGAAATCAGGTGTGTCTTTGAAAGTGGCTGTGTGTAATAAAGCGATGGAGTCTGAAAGTTATATAAAAAGTATCTTTATCTAAATGCCATAAAGAGCTAAGGCATCCAGCTGAGGCAAACTCCAACCGCTTCTGCTGTATTCAAACGTAAGGTCCTGTATCAGTGAATTCAACATTACATGTTACAGTTTCATGTGACATAAACAATACATATTAGACTTGAATGACTCTAAATTCTATAATGAAAATAAAGGTAGGATACGATTACCACATGTATCCTTTAAGAAAACAAACAAAAGAAATTTGCAAAATGTAATCATCAAACTTCTTAGGTACCCTGGTACTCCTTTTTTGTAACACAAAATTATCAACAGTAAAAAAGTTAGCAATCTCTTGTACAGTAGATTTAATCTGGTATGTGTCAGAATTGGTAATAGTTCTACCCACATCGGAACTTTGAGGTGGAACACAAACATTGCGCTTCTGAGAAGCACATTCAGTATCCTTCCCGTCAAACAATACATTATTGTCTTCAGCTCTTTCAAAAAAACATTCTTGTGCAAAGAGCTAAGGCATCAAGCTGAGGCAAACTCCAACCGCTTCTGCAGTATTCAAACCAAAGCCCCTGCATCAGTGTATTCCACATTACATGTTACAGTTCCATGTGACATAAACAATAGCTATTAGACATGAATGACTAAATTCTATATTGAAAATAAAGGTAGGATACGATAACCACACTGTGACAAACAGTTCCTAAACAATGTCGTGTTTTTTTATCTTGATCGCCAGCTCTCAAGCAGAGGCTGAGGATGAGAACATTTGTGTGAAAGGGCTTCATGGATAACAGGCAGGCAGAGAGAGTTGTGCACAAAGAATAGACATGGTTTCAAAATGGATATTGGATTCAGGCTAATTTAGCAAGTAAATAGTGTATTTGCATAGGCCATACATCACCCATCCCTGGTTAGAAGAGAGACATAAGGGCCAATAATGAAAACAGAGTGCAAATGCCTGAGCATACTTCGAAAGTTATTATATGAAAATAGTTAATTTGAAGTGTATTAAAACCATTTAAAGGAAAAAGTAAAAAAAGTTGGAAAAAAATCAATCCAAGAATAACATGAATTTCTTACAAGTCTTGGAGATTGCAGTCCAGAAGTTCTTCAGCGGCTTGAGATGCATAATGTTCCAAGAGGTCATTGTTGCCATCGTGTGAGAAAAGCGAAGCAATCCAATTCATCTCCTCTAAGAGACAGTAATGTTCCTTGAATGTTGGAGCGGGAATTTGAATTGGCAGCCAATCTGTGATGTGTCAAAGGTAGCACGTTGCAGGAGATCTTTCGCGGCTGCGCAGAAATCCCATTCCGTCACAATACCTTTTTGCATTGCATCCGCCATTCTCCACTGCCTGAACAATCAAGTTCATGGTTTTCAAGATACTCCATTACCTGCTGGATATCAGGAGCCATTGTTGGGATGTTGGCAAGGCATAGATCCATTCACCAGTCGAACGGGCAAGTTTTGCAATAAAAATATGGTTGCACGCAGATTGCATATGTGTAAATAAATGTCCTGTTGTAGCTGGCTCCGATAATAGATAGAGGCAGGCAGCCGAAAAGTTGTTCCATTTTTTCACGGTATTGATGTAGCTTTGCGTAGAGGCGTATTCTGGCAGACATTGGTTGTTACCACAGGGAGCGCAGCCATTTTTTACAAGCAAAAATAGTAGTAGGATGGCCGCAAAGAGAGCGAGAATTATGGGCACTGTTCCTGTTATTCCAGAGATGATCGAATGAATGGAGTCTGGAATTATACCAAAAACAGTTTATAAGCCTGTGACAAGGGCAGAGGAGACCATGTTAAAAAAGTGTGCGAGACCTTGGGTGTGAGATGTGTTGGAAATTATGTAACAATCACAAAGTGTAATGGGAGGTCCGTACTTAAAAGGGACTGTATTTTACCTGAAGTTCATGCTATCTGCAGTCGATACATTTCTTTAGCAGAAGTAAGGGACACTTTGGTTCTGAACAAAAGCGCTTTCAGTTTGGTTAGTTTAATGAAATCGGTTTTCAAAGTAGGTATTGAAGGCCAAGTTGAAGTTTGGGAGTTACTTTGTGTGGGTGGGAATAGACATTGCCACAGGAAGCTACTTGGTTTGAAACAGTAAGGACATACAGTATACCTGCTCACATTCCGTAGGAGTGCATGTTATTGAGAAGCAGATAACTGCCGTTAGAAATCTGTGTGAATGTGGGTCTGATTGTGGGAGTTTGTGTGCTTTTGAGAAGGGTGTAAGCTTAGAAGCATCGTGCAGTTGGACATTCTTGGATAGTAATGAATGACTGCCATTTTGGTCGCACTTTTCACCTGTGAGAAAAACTTCTGTATCCTCTTTAAGACAGCGATATGTTAATTGGGAGAAACCACTGCTTGTGAATAAACATGCTACCTTGTATAATCACATTCAACATGACAAACAACATGTACACCTAAAAGTCACAACAAACCTACGTACTGTGGAAACCGTGCGTATGTGCGTAGGTGGCAAGTGATTCTCGATTAGAAAAGTATACAATGCAAAGTGTTGAGGGGATGTGCCGGACAGACTTGAGTATGCAGAGCAGACATGTACATGTCAACATACACTGATGATCTATTGAATGAAGTAGACAGTGGACGAAACGATGATAGTACAGTCACTAGGGAAGATTACGAAAACATAGCGCATACGTGCCCCCTCCCCCCAAAATCTTTCACGTAGTGGGTTGCCTTGGTGTACGCAATGCTAGCGTAGGGGTATGAATAAAAGGCATGTTTCTCTGGGTGTGGTTTTGTTCCGGGAATGGCAAACGTGTCTTCCAGGTCTGCACAGCACACACCGCCACAAGGTTGACCGCGTGAGCGAGGGTGGCTGCGTGAATGATGCTCTCAGCCTGCTGGTACTCAGAAACCGTCATGGTCGTTCCAACGCATACATGCAGCACAGTTCACCTTTCAAAATCACCGTATGTGAAAGAGGGCCCACCACGTGCGGGCAGAAGCTCCTGGGACAAGGTCTGCGAGCTCAGAAGGCTCCGGAGATCAACACTGGCTACCGCGACACAGGCACACAGCGCCCAGCCTGAGGCCCAGCAGCGTGGAGTGCTCTGTATGCTACTAACACAGTAGTCGAACAGGTACCAACAGTGGAACGGTGTCTTGATCCCACAATGGACGATGTTAGAACTGCATCTGGGAGTGTAGATGATGGTACTCTCTTCGACCAGGTGCAACCAACTCTAGGTCCCAACAGTGGAACTGTGCCTTGATCCCTGAATGGACGATGTCCGATTTTACTTGCTGCGTGGTTTTACACAACTCCCTCTGTTGAGGTGCATCAGACTCTGTGCTTCCGTAGCTAACTGCTGCACATGATTATTGTGCTTGGTTGACACCAGTCAGTGGAGTACACCGCGGTACAGCAGGTCCGAACAGTGAAACGGGGTCTTGATTCTATGATTTAGGATGTCAGAAGTTAAAGTCTGTTATGATTTATGTGTACCCCCTCAGATCAGGTGCAACCAACTCCGTTCTTTTGAATCCAATGGCACGTGGCAGTGAAGCGTTAATGACCACTGCCTCTGACCTACACTGCGGTCACCAGGGCTTACAATTCAGATTGAGTGGTGATTGTTTAATTACAGATTTCAGTAGTCAAGTAACTACAACGTCTGTTGAAATATACACAATATCCTTTTAGTACACTTGTTTGAAGAACTTTTTTTAGATGAGTTATAGGTTTTAGACAATTAACAAATTATTCTTGGTAGTGGAAAAGAACACTGAATAACAATCTATGGATAGCAGAGATTGCAATTCGAATTGTTTTGATTTATTTATAGCAGAGTTTTCCGTATTTAATGTTGTTGTATTTTGTGAAGAGGAAG
Organism: Lissotriton vulgaris; assembly: GCF_964263255.1. Lineage (NCBI taxonomy): Eukaryota > Metazoa > Chordata > Amphibia > Caudata > Salamandridae > Lissotriton > Lissotriton vulgaris. The sequence goes on along the minus strand of NC_141696.1, from coordinate 761,771,189 downwards.
TGAGAAAAAGTATTCCTGGATATCTGTGTGACTACTGCATTCAATTTACACTGCAGACAGCAGTGTTCACAATTCAGATTGAGTCGCTATCGTAGATTACGCAGTCCTGTAGGCAAAAGACATTGCTCCAGTGCGCTATGTCCGCACCACGCATACGCATCATTGCAAACTCCGCACACGCTTTTTGTTGCTTCGTGTATTACAAACTGGGCAGCTAAAGTCCATGTTACGTGGCTGTGGGCCCTTGAGGACTGCTCTCTCTGTCCTACACTGCAGACAGCAGTGTTCACAATTCAGATCGAGTCGGTATTGCAGATGATGCACTGTTGATGGCAACAGACATTGCTCCTAGTACAGCCCGCCCGTAGCACGCATCATCGCTGGCTGTGCACATGCTGAATGCTTTTGATTTGGCTATCTGAGTTCACTAGAACTGATAGACCCTTTATGATACAATCTTTTTGTGTATTATTTCAGATCTATTGACTGTGTCTCAGTATACCTCAAGTTGTGGTTCTTTTACAACAGAATTTTTTCGGTAATATTTCACATCTACTGTCCCTACCTTACTGCAGCACAAACTATTGACTCTTTTGTTATTGAATTTCTGTGTGTGATCCAATGATTACTGTTATGGTTGATGCTAGCAGCAACCATTCTGGTAATAAAAAGGTGTTGAGCACACATGCCCGTACCCACTTCCACTATCTATCTGTGTCCGTGTGTTCATTATCTATGCATGATACAGCCCCTGGGCCGTACCACATTACATTGTGCTGTGGACATCGTATGCAACCATGTTACCTCTGGCAGTGGGGACAACTTTGGTTAGGTAACCTTTAGGTGCATGGCTATCACAGGTTGAAGGCTACTTTACAGACCATCAATATTGATGAAGATGATGGTTGCATGTTGTGTGTAGTGTAAGCTATGTGTAAATAGCAAAAGGTTTTCAAAAAAGCTCTCTAAGCAGAAGAGGCGTGTCTCATCATATTACATCACTCATGACATGGTCAGTGACATCACGGATGACATCTCACATGACATCACTGATAGCATCTCTGATGAGATCTTTCGGTGACTGTGTTTCTGAAAAGTTTAAATTTGTTTAATATATATATATAGGGAAAGGCATATTGAAGAATAAGTGGGTGTACAAGTGTCTGAATGGATGATTTAGTAGGTGTGTGACTGACTCTATAAGTGAGTGATTAAACACTAAATTACTTTTATGGTTTCTTAAAAAGAAAACCGAATTAAGTATTTTGAAATAAAATTTTGAAATGAGTGATTAAAAATATCTTACTGAATGCATTGGTTAGTGACTAAACTGTGTGAATGTCTGTATTCCTCTTTCTGTTGGTGTGTAAATGGCTGCATGGGTTTGTGAATAGCTTCATGAGTGTCTTTATGAGTTATTGATTGGTTGTCTGAGTATCTGTATGGGGGCCTGAGTGTTTGTGTGGTTGGGGTGTGTGTGACTCTGTGCATAGATGTGTGAGAGGGTGATTCACTGGGTGCATAGTTTCAAGAGTGCATCTGTGATGGACTGTGTGGGTGGGTGAGTGTGTGTATGGGTGTGTTAGTGAGTGAATGTATATCTCAGTGATACATGTGTGAGTAACTACATATGTGAAATGCAGTATATATGTGTGTTAGAGTATATAAATGGCTATAAGTGAGAGTGTGTGATTGTGAGAGTGGCTGTATGGATAAGTATATGTCAGTGATTGTATAAGAGTGTAAGAATGTGCTAGTATTTGTATGAGTAATTGAGCTGGTGTGTGTATAGCTGTATAGGTGAATAAATGGCAGTGTAATTAATTATTTGCATGACTGACTAGGTGTGTGAGTACCTCTATGGATGAGTGGCGGTGTGTGAGTGTCGATATTGGTGTATAAGTGCATATGATAGTCTTGTACTAAGTGACCATAAGTATGAGTGACTGTACTGGTGAGTGAGTGGATGTGTGTGTAAACCTAAGAATCAGTGAGTGGGTATGTAGTTATTGGTGTTGGAGTGTCTATGGTTTTGAGAATCTCAGTCTGTAATTTAGAGTGGGTGTATCAAAGGTTACATTAGGCTGTGAGAAGATGCGTTAAATTATCACTTGGATGATGTCATCAGTGATGTCATTTGAGATGTCATCAGTGATGTCATCAGGAATGTCACTGACCATGAGACCTGCAAATTGGAACAACATCCTCAAGACACATCTGCACATATCTAAAATAACCAACACCACCCACAGCTGCAAACTTACGATCACACTTCCTGATTGCCCCAAACTTAGCGACAACACCTCCATAACCATATACACCCATGGCACAGTCTGGATCCAAGCCAATAACGACAACCTAGAAGCCTTTGACTCCCTCCTCCCCTCACTCTGCGATGCCCCTCCACTTTCTCATAACTCCCGTTCGTCCATCCTCTTATTCCCAAATAGAAAGTCCCCCATGCAATTGCACAGGAAATTCACAAGACCCCCGCCATGCCAGACAACTTCCCCCTCCAGACACCATCCGACACTCTGTTCACCCCTCCCAGAGAGGATTCAATTCTCTCAAACCCCCCTATCAAATCAGAGCCCCGACATAGACTTGACTTCCCAAGCCCATTCCAATCATCACCCAACCCCTTCCATAACCTACCACCCTCACAAGACCTCTGTCTTGCAAGCCTCCCTCCTCCCACCAATCTCTATCCTCCACCCTGTTTTAACCCTCCCCGACAGCGCCCAACTATCTCCCCCGCCCATTCGTAATGGATACCACAACACAGATCAGGCCCCCAACCCACCTAGCAACACCCATCCTGCCTTCCTTAATCACCCACTCTCAACAAATAAACTGCAATCTCAGGGAACTTCCCATGAAGCCTATCCCTTTCCCTCCACTGCCACACAAGTAATGGCAGCGGGACCCCCGCCGAGACTGCCCACTCTGAATATCAAGGACTTTCCATAGAGGAAATTGGGGCAACTCCAACACCAAAAGTCAATGCAGAGAGTCCAGCCCACACCCAGACCTAACACCCCCATTCACTGACACCACTCACGCAAAGCGGCCCAATTTCCAAACGCTTAGATCATCCACAACTCCCGACGCGACTCAGTCTCAGAGGCCCAGAAACAAAAGAGCTGCAACACCGGCCCAAGATGCCTCTTCTCTTCCCTATATAAAGACGATCACGACTCAGTCTCAGAGACCCAGAAGCAAAAGAGCCGCAACATTCTCCTGAGACGCCTCTACCCTTCCCTACTCAAAGACGAACCAGTGACTGGCCCTGCTGGAGAGCCAGCTAGAAACAGTAATTCTGGACCTCTCAGAAATAGTACAGAACCTCACCACACTCCGAAAACCCACCCAACATCCACTTACGATTCTCCTATCCACCAGCACTAATCACTCAATGCCTCATGAGACCCAACGGCTCAGCTAAAACATAACCCCCCTCCCAAACCAGGCTCAAAGACCGATAAGAACAAGAGCCTCCTTGTCCACTAAAGAAGCAATAGATCTTGCCTCCACATTTGACAAAACCACTACTGTCACCCCCAGATCTCAGATTCAGGTGATCACTGGTATGGAAAGAGACTGCCCCCCACCAGACCCTTAAGACCACCAGCCCCCCTCACTAATATCCCCAGGGCTCCCTTAACGAAGAACCCCAATAACAAGAGTTCCAACACCAACTGCATGCTCACTAACTGCAAGTCTGCATCCAAACATGCAACCGAATTGGCAGAGACCATCCTCCCACATGATATTGACATCATGTTCATCACCAAAACTTGGCTAAACGAGTTCTCTCCCCCAATTATAGACATTTTTGTGCCCCCGGGCTTCGCTATCTTACACAAAGACAGAAAATAACAGAGAGGAAGGGGCATAGCCATCGTACACAAGAACAGTATCTCTTTAACAGAAACTGACTCCCTCAAATATAACTCTTTCGAATGTCTTACTACAACCATTAAGATGAGTGACAACAACTCACTACTCTGTCATCTCCTCTACCATCCGCCAAGAAACACCTCCTCCTTTGGAGAGCACCTCTCTGACCTATTAACTCATTCCTCACTCCATGCCCCAAACAAAATACTTCTAGGCGACCACAACTTAAACTGGAAAGATAAAAACATTGCACTAATCAAAACCCTCAATGATCTTATAAGCAACCACAACCTCACCCAACACTGCACTGAGAAAACCCACAACAAAGGTCTATCATCTACGCCATTATTGCTCATGCAGACACAGTCTCTATCAAAAACACCCTGCTTGTGGATCAGTCAGATCACCATTTCATTTTGTTCCACCTAAACCAAAGCATTCAAGACAAACCCGAGACTCGGGACCCACGGCGCTGGGTGAGAAATCTAAGCCAAATCCTTCTTGTTGACCTGGAGGAAAGGTTAAGCTCCCTCCTCCCCTTACACATGGAAGAACTATCAGCATCTGAACTCACTTCTTAGTACAACTCCACCATGACCTTCATTATGGACCAAATAGCCCCCCTGAAACTAAAAAGAGTCAGGAACATTTCTTCCAGATCATGGTTCAATTCAGACTTAAACTCAGAAAGAAGAGAACTAAGAGCGGCAGAAAGACTGTGGCAAAACAACCCATCCACAATCCTACGAGACTCAAAGCAGTAAGAGGGAGATACAATAAACACATAAAAAATGAATAAACTTCCTTCTTTTGCAACACCCTAGACAAAGCTAAGAACAGACCCAAGCCTCATCAAGCAACAAACCTACAAACCTCCTATGACACAAGTTATAGCCTCCAAAGACCTGTGTGACAACTTTGCCAAGTTCTTCAATGACAAAATCTCCGAGATAGAACTCTCCTTGGTAGTACAAAAAAGCCCCCACAACAGCAAATCACCCACTGAGTCAGAAGATTTCACACCTAAACACCCCGCAACTTATGGAAATCCTTTAACCCCATCTCTGAAGCAGAAGCCATCAGAATGATCTCTAACACCAAACCCTCATCACACGCCATGGATCCTTTACCGGCCCAACTGTCCAAAAAGCTCAAACTAGGCCTAGCCCCGCACCGGACTAAGATTGTAAACAGCTCATTGAGCACTGGAGTCATCCTGACTATCTCAAAATCGGCCAAGCCGCTCCTCTACTGAAAAAACTAGGCTCGGACACAAGTGATCTGAACAACTTCAGACCAGTCTCTAAACTCCCTCTCCTAGCAAAAATTCTGGAAAAATTAGTTCTCATCCAACTGACTCAACACCTAGACAGCACCAACCTTCTTGATCCTCATCAATCAGGGTTCAGAAAAGGATGCAGTACAGAGTCAGCGATTATTAAATGTAATATATGATATGCACAAATCTCGGGTCAAAGGTCAATGCTGTCTACTCATACTCTTGGATCTATCGGCAGCCTTCGACACAGTTGACCACAAACTACTCATCAAAGCACTTCAAGAAAGGGCGGGAGCAGAGTTCCTCAACTTAAAACATGCCACAGGGCGTGTTTGCACACATATTACCTCAGGCCCCACCCCCTCCCTTCACCACTGTGCAAACGCACCCTTTGGCGTGTTTTAAGTTGAGGGATAAAGTCCCCTTAAATCCTAAAGGTCCCTGGGGTCTAACTAGCCCACCAGATACCTCCACTAAGCGCCACCAAGCTGTGTTGCAGAGAGGTGTAAAAAGGGGTGTGGCCTGAACCACCTTGTGCTGTCAGTATATGGCAACCCAGCACACTGCAGGTGCCGGCCCTGGGGGGTGCTAAAGAATGCCTTTACAACAAAAATTTAAGTATTGCGCAGGTAAGTGTATTACATAAATATATATATATATGTGTGTGTATATATATTACCTACTGGCGGTCGCCAGTAGGTAGTTATAGTTAGGATTTTTTTCAATGTTAAATCTCAAAATTCTATTTGGAATAACTTTGGCGCCGGTTGACGAATCTGCCTCAAAAGTTCCTCAAAATGGCCTCGCGGCGTTCCGGTCCTTCCCTGAAAGTTTGGGGGGGATTCGTCAAGCGGGGGCCGAGATAAAAGGGGGGTCCCAAAACGCGTTTTCCCCATGTTAATTTCCATAGGGCGGTCGATTTCACTTTTAGCCCGAACGGCTGAATGGATTTCCACCAAACTTGGCAAAATTGTAGGGACTGGTAGCCCGATGTGCCTTTGCTATGTCTCAAGATATGTGCTCCAGTGGATTTTGAGTAATTAAGGTTCAAAAAAATATATATATCTATAGCCGCGCTCCGGTACGCGCACCGGTACGCGCACCGGGCGCTTACCGCGACTTGCGCGCAGAAAGCTGATTGGCTCTGGGGTGTCTGTAAACATTCTAAACAGTCCGGAGCGGCCGCCATCTTGTGTCTCGGTAGGATCGAGACACGAGAGGTGGCCAAAACAAAGAGGGAAATGACCATAAGGGGGCAGAGTAGACCCCCCTTGACCCCCTAGGTTTGATGTGGGGGCCATAAAAGGGCCCCGCGGAGCAAAAAAAAAATAAAAAAAATTTTTGATTTTCGTGGGGTGAGCGCCCGGTACGCGCACCGGTACGCGCACCGGTAAGCGTACCGGGGAGCGTACCATGGGGAAAAAGAATGACAGTTTTAAAAGTAGCTGTTTAAAAAAAAATGTTTTGTTGTTTTTTTTATACATACACATACATATATATAAATGCATATGCATATATATATATTCACTGAAAAAACCATAGGTTTCACACCAGTTATAGTTAGGAATTAGCATTTAAAAAACCTATTAAATTCACTGACAAAACCATAGATTTCACACCATTTATAGTTAGCTGGAAATTTTACTGACATAAAACCATTGAAATTCCCACGTTATAGTTAGTTGGACTCACTATAACTTGCGCGCCTGTAATGCACTGCTGATGACGTCACATATTACATCACTCATGACATGGTCAGTGACATCACTCATGACATCACTGATGACACCATCCAGTGAATGTGTGTCTTTCTGAAAAATACATTTGTTTTATATATGTATTTGTAAAGGTCGATGGAAGAATAAATGTTTAAATAAGTGTGTAAATGGATGTTTTTTTAAAAAAAAATTGGTTGGGTAACTGGCTTATTACGTGTATCTTAGTGAATACATATATTAGCGAGTATTGTTTAAATATTTAAATGTTTGTATCAGTGTTTCTCTTTGTGTATAAGTGGCTGCAGGGGTTGGTGACTGACTCACTGTTTGTATGTGTTTTGAAGACAGCATATGTGCAGGACTGTATGGGTGGATGAGTGTGTATATGTGTGTGTTAGTGAGTGAATGACTGTCTCACTAGTGTCTTCATTAGTAACGACATATGTTTTAATCTAGTATATGTGAGTATTGATGTATATAAGTGAGTATAGTATATATAGTGAGAGATTGTAGGAGTTCCTGTTTAAATAAGTATGTGTTTCTATAAGTGATTGTTTAAGAGAGTAAGTATGGGTAAGTTTCCTTAGAAGTAAGGTGGTAGTGTGTGTATAAATGTATATGCAAATAAATGGATGTTCAATAGTTTATTTGCATGTGTGAGTATGTGTGTGAGTAACTTTTGGATGACTGCTGATGTGTAACAGGATGTATAGGTGTATCACTACATATGATGAGTGAGTATATATAGGAGTGACTATATAGAACTGTTGGTGAATGAGTGGATGTGTATATAGATGGTGGAATTACTGAATTGGTTGTTGTTACTGGTTTGGGTATCTCCATTTTTTTGAAAATGTTTGTTTCTATTTTTGAATATGTGTTTCAAGCGTTACATTACACTGAAATTAGGTCTGTCACTCTGTCACAAGGATGGTGTCATCAGTGATGTCATGAGTGATGTCACTGACCATGTCATGAGTGATGTAATATGTGACGTCATCAGCAGTGCATTACAGGCGCGCAAGTTATAGTGAGTCCAACTAACTATAACGTGGGAATTTCAATGGTTTTATGTCAGTAAAATTTCCAGCTAACTATAAATGGTGTGAAATCTATGGTTTTGTCAGTGAATTTAATAGGTTTTTTAAATGCTAATTCCTAACTATAACTGGTGTGAAACCTATGGTTTTTTCAGTGAATTTCAAAGGTTTTTTAAATGCTAATTCCTAACTATAACTGGTGTGAAACCTATGGTTTTTTCAGTGAATTTCAAAGGTTTTTTTAATGCTAATTCCTAACTATATAAGACCTGAAAGCCCACCAGGAATCTCCAGTATGCGCCAGGGGACTGCATTGCAGAGAGGTGTAATGAAGCCACAACCCTTTTTACACCTCTCTGCAACGCAGCCCCCGTGCATGTTTGAAGAGGGGGAACTAATTCCCCTTGCATACTGGGGGCCCCTGGGGGCCAATTAGCCCACCTGGAACCTCCAGTATGCGCCAGGGGCTGCATTGCAGAGGTGTAATGAGACTATGCCCCTTGTTACACCTCTCTGCAACGCAGCCCACTGCCGCGTTTGCAGAGGGGGAACTAATTCCCCTTGCATACTGGGGGTCCCTGGGGTCAACTGGTCCACCAGGAGCCTCCAGTATGCGCGAAGGAGCTGCATTGCAGAGAAGTGTAATGAGGCCACACCCTTGTTACACCTCTCTGCAATGCAGGCCACTGGCGCGTTTGTAGAGGGGGGACTAATTCCCCTTGCATACTGGGGGTCCCTGGATCATATCTGCCCAAACACCGATATTCCGAACGATTGTAAATTACTTTTACTACTCTCTACTACTCACTCTACTATTCACTCTACTACTCTCTACTACTCACTCTCTGCTACTCTCTCTACTGCTCTCTACTACTCTCTACTACTCACTCTCTACTCTCTATTACTCACTCTCTACTCTCTACCTCTCTACCTCTCTCTTCTTCTCTCTCTACTAATCTCTACCTCTCTACCGCTACCTCTCTACCTCTCTACCTCTACACCTCTACCTCTCTACCTCTCTCTACACGCACACATATACACATATATGCATATATATATATATATATGCATATGCATTTATATATATGTATGTGTATGTATAAAAAAAACAACAAAACATTTTTTTTTTAAACAGCTACTTTTAAAACTGTCATTCTTTTTCCCCATGGTACGCTCCCCGGTACGCTTACCGGTGCGCGTACCGGTGCGCGTACCGGGCGCTCACCCCGCGAAAATCAAAATTTTTTTTTATTTTTTTTTTGCTCCGCGGGGCCCTTTTATGGCCCCCACATCAAACCTAGGGGGTCAAGGGGGGTCTACTCTGCCCCCTTATGGTCATTTCCCTCTTTGTTTTGGCCACCTCTCGTGTCTCGATCCTACCGAGACACAAGATGGCGGCCGCTCCGGACTGTTTAGAATGTTTACAGACACCCCAGAGCCAATCAGCTTTCTGCGCGCAAGTCGCGGTAAGCGCCCGGTGCGCGTACCGGTGCGCGTACCGGAGCGCGGCTATAGATATATATATTTTTTTGAACCTTAATTACTCAAAATCCACTGGAGCACATATCTTGAGACATAGCAAAGGCACATCGGGCTACCAGTCCCTACAATTTTGCCAAGTTTGGTGGAAATCCATTCAGCCGTTCGGGCTAAAAGTGAAATCGACCGCCCTATGGAAATTAACATGGGGAAAACGCGTTTTGGGACCCCCCTTTTATCTCGGCCCCCGCTTGACGAATCCCCCCCAAACTTTCAGGGAAGGACCGGAACGCCGCGAGGCCATTTTGAGGAACTTTTGAGGCAGATTCGTCAACCGGCGCCAAAGTTATTCCAAATAGAATTTTGAGATTTAACATTGAAAAAAATCCTAACTATAACTACCTACTGGCGACCGCCAGTAGGTAATATATGCATATATGTGTATATGTGTGCGTGTAGAGAGAGGTAGAGAGGTAGAGGTGTAGAGGTAGAGAGGTAGAGAGGTAGCGGTAGAGAGGTAGAGATTAGTAGAGAGAGAAGAAGAGAGAGGTAGAGAGGTAGAGAGTAGAGAGTGAGTAATAGAGAGTAGAGAGTGAGTAGTAGAGAGTAGTAGAGAGCAGTAGAGAGAGTAGCAGAGAGTGAGTAGTAGAGAGTAGTAGAGTGAATAGTAGAGTGAGTAGTAGAGAGTAGTAAAAGTAATTTACAATCGTTCGGAATATCGGTGTTTGGGCAGATATGATCCAGGGACCCCCAGTATGCAAGGGGAATTAGTCCCCCCTCTACAAATGCGCCAGTGGCCTGCATTGCAGAGAGGTGTAACAAGGGTGTGGCCTCATTACACTTCTCTGCAATGCAGCTCCTTCGCGCATACTGGAGGCTCCTGGTGGACCAGTTGACCCCAGGGACCCCCAGTATGCAAGGGGAATTAGTTCCCCCTCTGCAAACGCGGCAGTGGGCTGCGTTGCAGAGAGGTGTAACAAGGGGCATAGTCTCATTACACCTCTGCAATGCAGCCCCTGGCGCATACTGGAGGTTCCAGGTGGGCTAATTGGCCCCCAGGGGCCCCCAGTATGCAAGGGGAATTAGTTCCCCCTCTTCAAACATGCACGGGGGCTGCGTTGCAGAGAGGTGTAAAAAGGGTTGTGGCTTCATTACACCTCTCTGCAATGCAGTCCCCTGGCGCATACTGGAGATTCCTGGTGGGCTTTCAGGTCTTATATAGTTAGGAATTAGCATTAAAAAAACCTTTGAAATTCACTGAAAAAACCATAGGTTTCACACCAGTTATAGTTAGGAATTAGCATTTAAAAAACCTTTGAAATTCACTGAAAAAACCATAGGTTTCACACCAGTTATAGTTAGGAATTAGCATTTAAAAAACCTATTAAATTCACTGACAAAACCATAGATTTCACACCATTTATAGTTAGCTGGAAATTTTACTGACATAAAACCATTGAAATTCCCACGTTATAGTTAGTTGGACTCACTATAACTTGCGCGCCTGTAATGCACTGCTGATGACGTCACATATTACATCACTCATGACATGGTCAGTGACATCACTCATGACATCACTGATGACACCATCCTTGTGACAGAGTGACAGACCTAATTTCAGTGTAATGTAACGCTTGAAACACATATTCAAAAATAGAAACAAACATTTTCAAAAAAATGGAGATACCCAAACCAGTAACAACAACCAATTCAGTAATTCCACCATCTATATACACATCCACTCATTCACCAACAGTTCTATATAGTCACTCCTATATATACTCACTCATCATATGTAGTGATACACCTATACATCCTGTTACACATCAGCAGTCATCCAAAAGTTACTCACACACATACTCACACATGCAAATAAACTATTGAACATCCATTTATTTGCATATACATTTATACACACACTACCACCTTACTTCTAAGGAAACTTACCCATACTTACTCTCTTAAACAATCACTTATAGAAACACATACTTATTTAAACAGGAACTCCTACAATCTCTCACTATATATACTATACTCACTTATATACATCAATACTCACATATACTAGATTAAAACATATGTCGTTACTAATGAAGACACTAGTGAGACAGTCATTCACTCACTAACACACACATATACACACTCATCCACCCATACAGTCCTGCACATATGCTGTCTTCAAAACACATACAAACAGTGAGTCAGTCACCAACCCCTGCAGCCACTTATACACAAAGAGAAACACTGATACAAACATTTAAATATTTAAACAATACTCGCTAATATATGTATTCACTAAGATACACGTAATAAGCCAGTTACCCAACCAATTTTTTTTAAAAAAAACATCCATTTACACACTTATTTAAACATTTATTCTTCCATCGACCTTTACAAATACATATATAAAACAAATTTATTTTTCAGAAAGACACACATTCACTGGATGGTGTCATCAGTGATGTCATGAGTGATGTCACTGACCATGTCATGAGTGATGTAATATGTGACGTCATCAGCAGTGCATTACAGGCGCGCAAGTTATAGTGAGTCCAACTAACTATAACGTGGGAATTTCAATGGTTTTATGTCAGTAAAATTTCCAGCTAACTATAAATGGTGTGAAATCTATGGTTTTGTCAGTGAATTTAATAGGTTTTTTAAATGCTAATTCCTAACTATAACTGGTGTGAAACCTATGGTTTTTTCAGTGAATATATATATATATATATATATATTCACTGAAAAAACCATAGGTTTCACACCAGTTATAGTTAGGAACTAGCATTTAAAAAAAACCTAGTAAATTCACTGAGAAAACCATAGGTTTCACACCAGTTATAGTTAGCTGGAAATTTTACTGACATAAAACCATTGAAATTCCACATTATAGTTAGTTGGACACATTATAACTTGCGCGCCTGCAATGCACTGCTGATGACGTCACATATTACATCACTCATGACATGGTCAGTGACATCACTCATGACATCACTGATGACAAAATCCAGTGAATGTGTGTCTTTCTGAAAAATAAATATGTTTTCTATATGTATATGTAAAAGTCGATGGAAGAATAAATATTTAAATAAGTGTCTAAATGGATGTTTTTTTAAAAAAAATGGATTGGTTAACTGGCTTATTAAGTGTATCTTAGTGAATACATATATTAGTGAGTAACTTTTAAATATTTAAATATATGTATTAGTGTTTCACTTTGTGTATAAGTGGCTGCATGGGTTGGCGAGTAGCTACATGTGTGTGTATATGGGTTATTAGATGTTGTTTTTAGTATCAGTATGAGTGTCTGTATGGTTTGGTGGGGGTATTACTTAGCACATAGATGCACCAATGACTGACTCACTGTTTGTATGTGTTTTGAAGACAGCATATGTGCAGGACTGTATGGGTGGATGAGTGTGTATATGTGTGTGTTAGTGAGTGAATGACTGCCTCACTAGTGTCTTTATCAGTAACTACATCTGTTTTAATTTAGTATATGTGAGTGTTGATGTTTATAAGTGAGTATTTGTGAGAGTGAGAAATTGAAAGAGTTCCTGTTTAAATAGGTATGTGTTTCTATAAGTGATTGTTTAAGAGAGTAAGTATGTGTAAGTTTCCTTAGAAGTAAGTTGGTAGTGTGTGTATAGTTGTATATGCAAATAAATGGATATTCAATAGTTTTTTTGCATGTGTGAGTATGTGTGTGAGTAACTTTTGGATGACTGTCGGTGTGTAACAGGATGTATATGTGTATCACTACATATGATGAGTGAGTATATGTATGAGTGACTATTTAGAACTGTTGCTGAATGAGAGGATGTGTAAATAGAAGGTGGAATTACTGAATTGGTTGTTGTAACTGGTATGGGTATCTCTATTTTTAAGAAAATGTTTGTTTCTATTTTTGAATATGTGTTTCAAGGGTTACATTACACTGAAATGAGGTCTGCCAGTCTGTCACAAGGATGGTGTCATCAGTGAGGTCATGAGTGATGTCACTGACCATGTCATGAGTGATGTAATATGTGACGTCATCAGCAGTGCATTGCAGGCGCGCATGTTATAGTGAGTCCAACTAACTATAACTTGGAATTTCAATGGTTTTATGTCAGTAAAATTTCCAGCTAACTATAACTGGTGTGAAACCTATGGTTTTTTCAGTGAATTTACTAGGTTTTTTAAATGCTAATTCCTAACTATAACTGGTGTGAAACCTATGTTTTTTTCAGTGAATTTCATAGGTTTTTTAAATGCTAATTCCTAACTATAACTGGTGTTAAACCTATGGTTTTTTCAGTGAATTTCATAGGTTTTTTAAATACTAATTTCTATCTTTATATAGGGTCTCAAACCTATGTGTTTTTTAGTGAATTTCTAAGGTTTTTTAATAGCAAATGTCTATAGCTAAGAAAGGTAATTTTTAAAAAAATGAATCCTATATTGTATATTAATATAATACTATTTTTTAAAGTATATTCAAATATATATATATATATATATATATATATATATATATATATATATATATATATATATATATATATATATATATATATTTATTTTACTCCGGATCGCTCCCGGTGCGCGTACCAGTGAGCGCACCGGTAACCACGGAATTTTGGCGCGCCCCGGTGCGCGTACCGGGGCGCGTCCCGTTAGCGCTCCCAAAAAAAAAAAAAATAAAAAATAATGAAGGAGTGAGCATGAGGAAAGGGGACAGAGAGAGTGGTGTTAAGAGAAAGAGAGCTAGAGGTAGGAACACAGAGGGACTGTGTAATAGATAATAAGACAGAGAAAAGGTGTAAGAGGAAGTAACTGAGAAAAGGAAAATGAATAAGGGAGCGAAAGAAGTGAAGAAAGAGGAAGAAGACTAAAGCAAAGGTACTGGAAGAATGTGTGTGGGTGATGAAAGTAAAGGGAAGGAGAGTAAAGTATGGGGAATGAGGGGTATTGACGGAACCAGAGAAAAGAAACAGCGGTGAGGGAGGGAAAGAAAAGAGCAGTGAGTGTAAGTAAACAGGGGTGAAAGAGGCTGGATAAAAGTGAGTAAGGGTAAGACATGGGGAGTGACAGAGAGAAAGAACAGAGAGAGTAAAGGAAGGAGTGACAGAAAGGGACTAAGTGAACCAGAAAAAAAAGGTAAGTGAGGGAGTTTGGGTGAGCAGGGGGACTGAAAGAAGTTGAATGTGGTAGGAAAGTAAGGAAAAGAGAAGTAAACATGGAGGATAAGAATAAGTGAGGGAAGCAGAGTAAGGAAACAGAGGTGAGGTAGGGTGAGAGAAAAATAGTGAGGTTAAAGCAAAGGGTGATGACAAACTACATTTTTTTTAGTCACACTTACCATATAATTAATGTAAACTTAATTACATATTTTTACTACACTTTGCATCTGTGAAAGAGAGAAGAAAAAATAAGTTATAATTAGTAGAAATTATTTTTTTGGGCCTCCTAAGCCCCCCTCAGAAAACCTAGGGGGTCAGGGGCTGTCTACCGTGCCCCCTTCTACCCATTCCCAACATTGTTTGTCCTCCATCTTGTGTCTCAATTGTACCGAAACACAAGATGGCGGACTCCCGTAGCACTCCCGGTGCGCGTGCCGGAGCGCGCACCGGTAATCGCTCCCCAAAAAATGTGGGAAGTTAATTTACATAAAAACCACTGGAGACACTTTCACCAAATATAGAATAGGCCCTACTACATAGCAGTCCCTACCATTTTCCCAAATTTGGTGGTATTCCATTGAGCCATTTAGGCTGTAGCCCTGTCTAAATATCCTGAGGTAAATTACATGACAAAAACACATATGAAAGTGTTGGAATTTACAACCAATTAAAATGTTACTTACATTTTTTACTTTTATATGCTGACATTTGATTGGTTAAGTACATGAATATATATGAAAAATGAGAGGGAAACACAGCCATTTTGACTAGTACTACCTGAGGTACATTTGAAAAGGATTTTCACTGAAAACTTCAACTTCTTTCACAAAGGTAAGTTGTTAATTTGGAAGGGGAACTATATTGTGCACTTTAAGTTAATTTGGTAAAACGTTTTCTGATAGTTATATACTGTCCCTCTGTAATAGTTACAGATTGAGAAAGGCTTCTCTGTTATAGTTATGGATTGAGTTAGGCTTCTCTGGTATAATTATGAATTTACTTAGGCTTCATCACATGCACTTTTTAATAGTTCTGCTTCCTGCCTGAAACCATACACTGGCCAACGATAACTTCACTGTTAAAAACTCAAAAGTACCTGTCTGAACTTAAACCCAACAGTGCCCTAACTCTACTGATATTGTTATTTTTTATGCAATTTACAGCAAGAAAATGGAAGGAAAACAAGACAAAATTAATATTTCTTTCGAAATTGTTGTTGAGAACAATCCTGAGGAAGATATGGATGACTTGGACTTTATGGATCAGTCGCTGGACGACCAATTACTTGACAGTGTTGAAACAATAGAATCATTGAATCAAAATGAGGAGATTCCAGATGATCTAATGTTGGAAGTTCTTTTACGTTTTGCAAAATCAGAACAATACATTTATATTTAATAATTAAAAATTGTTTGAGACATTATTCATTATTATATGTAATTCATGAAATAGTACCAAAATGATTATAATATAAAGTGAGACATATAGTATACTGTGCAACTTTTTTGTGTTACATAATAAGTTTGCTCATAGTTACTTCCTTTCTCCCACTATATTATCTCCAATGTGTATTTGACATCTCTTTTACATCTCCCGCCTCCTTTCTCTCACTGTCTGTCTCTAATGCACCATATCACTGCCAATTTTGTGTAGATTCAGAAGAGAGTAAAATGTAATACTTGAAAACATCATAAGGGAGCAGGGTAGACTACCCATCATCCCCTAGGCCTTCTCAGAGAGGGCTTAAAGGATCTATTTCTTCTTTTCTGACAGACTGTGGTATGGATTCCATATACCACAATAACATATGTAACAACATGCAAGATATCTACAGAGGAGTATCTACAGAGGAGACGGTGTACAACACAACAACTCTATTCAGAGCTACCCTACCTCTAAGCACTTTAAATTATTATTTTACTGTTTCACTGGGTTTTACCCATGGTACTCTCCCCGGTACGCTCCCTGGTACGCTCCCCGGTGCGCGTACCGGGATCTCCCCCCGCGAAAATTGAAAGAAAATATTGCCCCGCGGGGCCCTTTTATGGCCCCCACATCAAACCTAGGGAGTCAGGGGGGGTGTTTCCTTAGAAGTAATGTACTAGTGTGTGTATAGCTATATATGCAAATAAATGGATGTTCAATAGTTTATTTGCATGTGTGAGTATGTGTGTGAGTAACTTTTGGATGACTGTCGGTGTGTAACAGGATGTATATGTGTATCACTACATATGATGTGTGAGTATATGTATGAGGGACTATATAGAACTGTTGCAAAAGTGGCAGAAAGACGGCATCTCCCAACAGCAAAATTTTCCAAAAGTGTTTCAGGCTTCATCAGCCCTTGTTCGCAGGTGTTCACAGGAAGAAAAGCTGCAAGATTTCACGCCGTGTTTGCAGCGCTTAATGTTCAATCCCCATAGTGGCCGTCGCTTTTGGGTGCTCTGATCTTTGTAGTTTTCAGACTTTAGTAGTTTGCCACTGTGCCTCTTTGCAAAAATTAAAAAACATTATTGGGTTTGCTGAATGAGAAACCTCTGTATTCCAGCCTGTATTTCCTTTAGAGAAAATTCTCGCTGTTCCCACAGACACCGCATTCCATCATGCACAATGCCCAGGAGCCGCTCTTCTTTATATATTGTGCTTTGGTATACCAAGGTATGTATGTATGTATGCATACTTGTTAAGCGCAACTGCCACACAAAGGGTATCCTGGCGCTGTGCTCATAACAATCCATCAGATGTGATACACTACATTGCTCTTGGAAAGAGGTAGGTTTTAAGATCCTTCTTGAAGGAAGTCAGATCTTGCCTACTCCTCAGCGACAGAGGTAAGGTGTTCCACAAGTTGGCGGCCGCAAAGCTGAAGGCGCGGCCGCCCATCCTCACTCTGTTGATCTTGAGGACCATCACCAGGAACGCCGAAGAAGACCTCAGGGGTCTAGCGGCTTGGTACCAGGAGAAAAGATTTTGAAGCAGCGTTGGTCCCAGTTCATGCAGAGCCCTGAAAACAAGGCATGAGGCCTTAAAAAGAATCCGCTGCTGGACAGGTAGCCAGTGGAGATCAGAGAGTGCTGCTGATGACGATGCAGAATGTGGGCGAGATAAAGCCAATTTGGCTGCCATATTTTGAATCCTCTGTAACTTTGATACCAGGATAGTGGGAGCCCCCAGAAGCCGTGTGTTGCAGTAGTCTAACCTACTGAGGATGGTACTACGCACCACTTCTGCCCTGGCTCCTAGAGGAAGTAACGGCAAGATTTTCGTAAGGCTCGAAGCAAGCCCATACAAGTCGCCATGGTCCTGTTGACAGAGGCGTCAAGCTGCAGGCTAGGCTCAAACAAGACCCCTAAGTTGCGAGTTGACTCGGCAGCGGTTACCATGCCCCAGATAGAGACTGGCCAAAAGTCGTCCGGCAGCGGGCGAGGAAGCCGATCCAAGGAGCAGTGAAGAACCTCGGTTGTCGACCCGTTGAATTGAAGTGAGTTGAGTCGTAGCCATTCTGCTGTTGCCGACATGCACCGGTGAAAGGTGTCCCTCGAGACTGTCTCTTTGCCCTCAAATGAAAAGATCAGTTGAGTGTCATCGGCATAATTGATGACTGATATGCCGAATGACTTTATCAAACTTATTAGGGGTCGGAGGTATAGGTTGAAGAGGATCGGACTGATTGCTGACCCCTGAGGTACACCCTGATTCACCTGACGCAGGGCTGATCGAAACGGTGGCAACCCCACAGCTTGCTGTCTGTTGCAGAGATAGGATGTTAACCAGCTTAAAGCCAGGCCGGTTTCACAGTACACCACAGTAAATGAGCAGGATAAGGCAGTATGTGATTGGCTAATGGCTGTGTTTACTGAATGCAAAAGGCATTCATGGTGTTTCAGCACATTTTGACTGAGTTCTGCATTTTGCATTTTTCTGCGTAGGGTCTGCTTAGGGTCTTAGATTTCGGTAAGCAGTAGGTTTTATTGTACTGCCCTACCTATTACCATTTTTTTAAACTGTTGCTAGGTAGAGAAATATATTTCATATAATTACTATCTAATTTCCGACACAATTTTTACTGCAGATTAGGGAGAACTATGTATTTAAAAAAAATTAAGTAACGCTGTAATTTGTAAGCATTACCATGGTGCTCCTTAGACTTTTTTGTGAAGATTTAAATATGTTAAAAATAGAAGTGTATTACAGTGTATACTTACATTTTCTAGGTACCACAGTATTCCTGAACCAGTCCTCAGTACCAGTAGCGGCTGTCCGGGAACGAGAGTGGAGAGACGGGGAATGTGTGGGGGTAGGTTGGTTACAAAATACAAACAAAAAATACACTAACCTCCTTGCTGGGTTTCCCTCCTCAGTCGCCCCTCATCATCTCTCTGGCCAGAACCAGGAACCGCACAGGTTACCTCCGCTAAGCCAATCCCCACGATTGGTCTGAACGCCGTGGCTCTGCACTCGGATGGAGAATGGGAGGCCGGGCATGTTCCACACCAGGCTGTGCAATGATGCCTGAGTGGAAACATGCAAAGTGCACATGACTGTTTGGCCGTCCCGAGAGGGCCAGCTAAGCAGTAATGCACACTTTAGAGTGCAGCATTCACTTCTCCTCCCGAACATCACGGGAGCCCTGCCCCACCCCACCCGCCCTGCCCAACATGGCTGACACTAGAAATAAAATGATTATAACAGAAATAACATCTCTTATTATCATTTTAATTTTTCTTTTACACTATTCCAAAAGCATTGGGGTGATGGCCGTCCGCCTTAGTGGAGCCTCCACTGCTCAGTACATTTTTAAAACTGTATATAGAAACTTCTACATTTTGTTCCATACATATCAATACTTTAATAAAATTGTGAAAGGTAGGGGAAAATTTCAAACTTAATAACTACCTACTGCTTAGAAAGAAACCCAGAATGCAGTCAAAATATGACTAAAAACAACATGGCTGCCTTTAACTTTGTAAAGGCAATTGCATAATGGCTTGTCATCGCTTTATACCACAGGACTTCTGTGAAATACCATGAAGTACCATGAAATTTCATGAAAATACTGCAGCGACAGATATCACTAAGTTATAATGGCTTATAACTTCAGTTCAGTTTATAACTTTATTCGAGTGTTTAAAAAACATCATAAAAGTATACAGTTAAAACATTACATATACATGATACACAAGATGAAAAAACAGAGATAGCATTGTCACATGGTGTGGGGGTTGCTGCACATAAATTTACGGGAAGTCCATACTAAGTCTGGCTGTAATTGATTTCAAAATAAAAGTAGCAGTAAAAAAACATATATCAGGGCTTGAAAGTGAGAACAGAAGCCTCAAGGCGTTACCAGTGGTATACGTAGAATATTTAAAGAACATAGGCTTGAGGAAACAGATGCGTTGCGCTTTATACAAAGGACAGAGTAATAAAAAGTGCGATGTGCTTTGTTTGGAAAAACCGTCACACGGACATGGAGTAACCGGGTGAGATTTCATTGTTGGGAAAGCAACCAGGTTATGTACTATACCTAATCTTAGTCTTGAAAGAACAAACTGGTGGGACTGTCTGTGGATAACATTAAGGTACATAGGAATAACCCGGCTATCATCATTCAAAGACAAGTAAAAAATATGTGCGGAATATTCTCTAGTA
This sequence comes from Lissotriton vulgaris, assembly GCF_964263255.1. NCBI lineage: Eukaryota > Metazoa > Chordata > Amphibia > Caudata > Salamandridae > Lissotriton > Lissotriton vulgaris. The sequence goes on along the minus strand of NC_141696.1, from coordinate 761,750,956 downwards.
GCATAACTTCGCACATCCGATTTCGCCCTAAGATAGACATTTTTTAGTTCCTGTTTGTTTAGAGAATTCAGACAGGTGGGGTCGTTACACAAATCCATGTCAAACAGGTCTTTAACAGTCGAAACTACGTATTTTAACCATGGGATACTTAAAACTTTGTCCAAGAGTAAGCAGTCCTTGATGATATCTTTAGTGAATGCAGTTTCCATCTTGGTGAAAATGGATTTCCATACCAGTAATGGCCTTAGTCCGGTAAGATCGGACAGGTAATCCAAATCTAGTTCCAAATGAGTTAAAACAGTAGATGCCGAGGAAGGAAGACAAAGCAGCCGTTTGATGAACTTGTTTTCTTCAATTTGCAGGGCCCTGGCATTGCAATGTCCCCATACCCCCGAACCATACAATGCTATCGAGGTACATCTGTGTTTGTATATAGTCAGCATATCAACAATACGGCGGCTTCCTACTTTGGAGGCAAAGCGGAAGACGCCTGAGGATGCTTTCCCCATTCTGGCTATGACATTTGGCTCCTCAGGGGCCCACGATCCTCTATCATTAAAAGTAACACCCAAATAACAAAAATTGGTGACAGTTGCAATATGGTTTTCCTTAAAAGAGAAGGGTTTAAAACGTTTCAGCTTTTTCCCACACACCATGACAAACGTTTTGGAGTTATTGATTTTGAGTTTCCTTCTCAATATAAAATCATAGAACCCGTCCATCAGTTTTTGAAGGCCTATAGGGGTCCTAGAAAGTAGGACTGTATCGTCGGCATAAAGTAATACCGGTATGGGGGTGCCTCCTACTTGGGGGGCATCAGCATGGATTTGCTTTAATTCTTGCTCAACCGAGTTAATGAAGAGCGAAAAAAGCAACGGGGCCAATACACATCCCTGTCGGATGCCAGATCTTACTCTAATCTTCCGTGTGCACTCCCCCTCTGGGCCATAACGAATTTGGGCGGATAGGTTTGAATAAAGTATGGCTAAAAAATAGATGATATCAGGGGGGGCTCCCATACCCAGTAAAGTTGTCCATAGCAGGGCATGGTCGACCAAATCAAATGCGCTTGAAAGATCTGCAAAACACAAAAATAGTGATCCCGGCTTGGCCTTGGTATACTTCCCTATTAACCCCTTCAGCGCGGCGCGAATTTTCGCGCTGTGCTGAGGGTTCTAAGGTTCTAACGGGCTCATGACGGAACGGTTCCGTCATCAGCACAGCTCACCCGTAGCTGATGACGGAACCGTTCTGTCATCAGCATGGAAGGGGTTAAAAGGTTCAGGTTGATACATTGTTCAATCGTACCAAGGCCCTTTCTAAAGCCATATTGGGATGGGGCAAGAATATCGTTGTCTGAGGCCCAATCTTCCAAACGTGCTAGCAGGACCCTACTCAAGATTTTTAGTGAGGAATCCAGAAGGGAGATAGGGCGGTAGTTCTTAGCCTCTCCTCTATCTCCCTTCTTATAGATTGGAATAATAATGGATTCGCCCCAGGTAGAAGGAGTCCTGTTATCCATAGCAGCGTTAAAAGCTATGGTCAATAATGGGCTCCAGAGGGCTGGATCAAATTTGTATAGGTCGATTGGTACCCCATCTGGGCCTGGGGCCTTTCCCCCTTTGCTATTCCTTATTGCCATATCCACCTCATGGATCGTGATTCTCGGGGTTTCAACTGGGGAAGTGCAGATGGAGTTAAAATTGGCAGTGGGCTCTCCAGTAGGATCAAAAATCCCTGAGAAGTGGGACACCCAGCTATCTTCACTAACTTGGGCAGTGAGAACAGGGAATTCCTCTTTTTGCAGGAACGGACTATTGATGGTACTCCAGAATAGTTTGCTATCCCGGAGGGCTGCAGCTTTGCTCAGATCTTCCCAGGCTATTTCTCTTAGTTCTTGTTTCCTGAGTTTGAGCTCATTTTTGTAATTGGCCCTCAGGGATGTAACCACTTCCCTGTCTCTCGGGGTTGTGGAGAGGGCCAGTTTAAGGGCTTTTAATGCCCTTGTACATGCTTGGTTGAACCAACCCTGTGTATCCCGTCTAGTTTTAGCCTTCTTTGTGGTGAGGGTTTGCTTAATTATGATACCCAGCTTCTCGAAGTTATTTACAGATTGTTCTGGGGGGGCTTCCGTATCAAGGCAACTAAGTATCGTGTTTAGGCCAGCTTTCACCACCCTACGATGTAAATTCTCTGATTTTTCCCCACTCCACTTGATGCGTGTCCCATTTGGTCTACATGGGGAAATGTCGTCGACAACCCTACCGGAGAATACATCCCTATGGAGCTCACAATATATGACCATGGTAAGAGCATTGTGGTCACTCAGGTCGAGATCTAAGATCTGGGGGACCGAACAATGGGGAGCTACCCGGCTGGAGATGATCAGGAAATCAATAATAGAGGCGGTGTTTCTCCCCGTGAAGGTGGGCGCCAGGTTACCCTCATTATCAGGGGCATGTTGGTGGATTGATACATCAATTTTTAACATCAGGTTGTTAAGGGAAGTGCCATATGGAGAATGTAAAAAGTGAAGTAAATTTTCCCCATTTCCCCCATCATAACCACAAATAGTTGAATATGAGAGAGGGCAAGTTCTGATATTAAAATCTCCCCCCCAAACAATATCATAAGATACAGTCGAATTGCAAAGAATGGAATCCAAAACAGATTTGAGTTCGTCTACTACAGTGGTACTGGAGGGGTCAAAGATGTTGTTGTAATGGTTGATCAGCAATAGATTTCTGTCCCTACCTACTGATATTTCCAAAATTTGCGAATGAGACCCCACAATATGGCTTTTCCTTACATGTAAAGGGAGGTGTACAGACAGTAAAATCAACAATCCCCCTTTGGCCCTCCCCATTGCAGATTCCACCGCATTACAGTTGTAAGAAACAAAACCATCGAAGGCAATATCTTCCACTGACCACGTTTCTTGCAGACATAAAATATCAAAGTCCACAATATGTTCCCTCCAGCCCAGGGCTGAAACTTTTTGCCTCCACCCTGCAATATTCCAGCTCACCAATGAATATCCCTTAGGCCTTGGGTCCTGTACTGTATTAGTGTGGGTGGTTGAGATAGAAGGTGTGGTACGGATCATATCTGGGAGGATCAGGTCCGGTTCAGTGGGGGTAGCTGGGGTAGGAGTGATGGGGATGGTTTCGGAGCATTGTGTAGTAGAGATCATAACGGGTAAAATCTGGACCGGATTAGTGGGGATAGCTGGGATAGGGGTGGATAAATGAACCATGGGTGGGGCATCAGGATTAGCCAGGATATTGGTCGGCTCCAAGGAGGGAGAGACGGGGTGTAGTCAGTCTACTCCCTCTAGGCCATCTAAGCAACCAAAGCGGTTATGATCCAAAAAGGGGTGGAATTGGGGTGTGTATTGGGGTTGTCTTGGTGGTCTGGCATCATACGCTCGTTGCCTGCCCCTCTTTTCCACAACGGTCCAGTCCCCTCTTCTCGGCTGGTAGCGAGTGTTGGTTGGTGGAAAGAAATAGGAGACAGGGAGGGTCTGGATTGTTGAATCAAAGGATCTATTGAAACCTGCGCATATATGGGATACTGTGCGGGGGTCTCTGAAACTAACGGTTAGGCAGTCCCCATTGATGTTTTTACGGGTCTTGCCTATCCAAGGAACCCTCCTGACCATAATAATTTCGTTGTGTAAGTGGCCCGGGAGTGGCCTGTTCCAGTTGAGCCATTTTATTACTTTATTCTTCAGGGAACTAAAGGTTTCTGATTCCCCTGTTTCTAGTGGTGGTACTCCGGCTAAGATGACTGTAAACCGGTTTGCCTCCGGTGGAAGATCAGGCCGTCTAGGTCTAGGGGTATTGTGTGCCTCACTTGGTGCTCCCTGATTTCCCTCAGCCATATGGGCTGATGGGTTAGATTGGCTTGGTTGTTGACTCACCACATTATCGGCTGTTGGATTATTGGGCTGAGGGGGGATATGGGTTGGTATGCAGGTATTCGATGGGGGGATATTTGGTTGGTTCGGATGCGGGTTGGGAGGAGCGGGAATCAAGGGGGTTACAATAGTCGGGGGGATGTGTTGGTTCTGAAGGTTACCGAGGGTGGCTAAAATGGAGGCAGATGTTTTCTCTACATTAGATATTCTGGAGCAAAGCCTATCCAGTTTAGCCTCTAATGGGGATATGATTGATTTAAGTAAGGCCACGGCCCATTCCATGGATATTTGTCTGTTCGGAAGATGGATATCAGGGGAATTAATGGTGGTCTGGGGTGGTGCCTCCCGCACCTTAGCAGATTTTACAGCCCTTCCCGTTTTTGTTTCTTTCTTGTTATACACTCTTTTCCGTTTCCTAACTGCGCCCTCTCTTTCTCCTTGGCTCTTAGTCTCTGTAGTACTCACATCAGGGTGGGATAAGAGGGAGGCATTATCGCTTACAGGGACACAGTTAGGGTCAGCCACTATGTCAGTTGTTGTAACCGGGGTAGCCAGGAGGCCAGGGTCTTCTCTTGGCGGGGATATTGTGTCCGCAGTAGCAGACTGATCGCTGTTTCTAATGGGCGTTTTAGCGTTAGCAAGGGGTCCTATGGATGATCGTTTAAGAGAAATGAGTTCAGTGGACAAACGCTTTTCCAATATGACAATCTCCTTGTCTATAATGTTATTAGCTCTTATGAGGAATTTCTCCATACCTCCGGCGGTTGACAGGCTACCAGTTAGGGAGGATTTGATCCTATTGTCTCTGCCAGCCATAGTCCTTAGAAATGGAGACTCACACAGGTTAGAGGGGTGGCCCGGTCCGGTCACTCCGGGTCACGAACGGCCACAAACGGTCCCGCCCTTGTCCCGGGCTTCTCCCGGCGCCCTCCCGCGTGCTCCCGAGCAGCGGGGATGCCACTCCTCTTTTGTTACTGGCTAATTGGTCTCTAGGGGCGGTGCCGGCAGGGAGAGCAGCCCAGGTGGACACGGGCGCGCGGGGACTCCTGGAACTTGGAGTCCACCGCTACACACTCGCAGCCCTGCCGGTCTTAAGAGTACAAACAAGCCCCTTCCAGGTGCCAGAGGACCGCTCCCAGCCGCGAAGCGGGACCCGTGGAGCGGGTCCGGCGAGTCGTGGCGGTAGAAGCAGGCAAGCGACAACAGGCTCCCTCGGCTCCCTCCTCAGTTCTCCAAACGCAGGTCAGGCAAGGAATCCACTGATGTTAGGGCTGGACGCCGCTATATTCTTCCAGGTGGGGGCGGAGCCGGCAGGGAGAGCAGCCCAGGTGGACACGGGCGCGCGGGGACTCCTGGAACTTGGAGTCCACCGCTACACACTCGCAGCCCTGCCGGTCTTAGGAGTACAAACAAGCTCCTTCCAAGTGCCAGAGGACCGCTCCCAGCCGCGAAGCGGGACCCGCGGAGCGGGTCCGGCGAGTCGTGGCGGTAGAAGCAGGCAAGCGACAGCAGGCTCCCTCGGCTCCCTCCTCATTTCTCCAAACGCAGGTCAGGCAAGGAATCCACTGATGTTAGGGCTGGACGCCGCTATATTCTTCCAGGTGGGGGCGGAGCCGGCAGGGAGAGCAGCCCAGGTGGACACGGGCGCGCGGGGACTCCTGGAACTTGGAGTCCACCGCTACACACTCGCAGCCCTGCCGGTCTTAGGAGTACAAACAAGCCCCTTCCAGGTGCCAGAGGACCGCTCCCAGCCGCGAAGCGGGACCCGCGGAGCGGGTCCGGCGAGTCGTGGCGGTAGAAGCAGGCAAGCGACAGCAGGCTCCCTCGGCTCCCTCCTCAGTTCTCCAAACGCAGGTCAGGCAAGGAATACGCCATTTAAAACCCAGCTGTTCCCATTGTAGTAGCTCTCCTTGCACAGCTTCCAAACACACGAGCTGTCTGCACACCAGGACACGCCAGCGCCGCCTTCCCAGCTCTGTGTTTTGCGACGAGTGGTGGCAGAAAGTAAAAAAAGAGTTCTCCCACACAACATCTGAAGAGGAAAAGTGTAAGGAAACTGTGATTGTGGCCGGCTTATAACTTAAAACACACTTACCTGTAGTATGCAAAAGATTCTGCACACCATAATGTCTAATCCTATCAAATTTCATGTAAATCTGTTCAGCCATTTTTGTGCTTTGTGGAATTCAAGTCTATGGAAAATCCATTGGTTAAAACAACTTATTGGGACCCCACCATTTATCTTTGCACACCCTTGACCAATCACTGCAAAACTACATCATCCACCAATGTAGAAGGAAGAATAGGTCCGCAAAGTTTTGTGTAGGCTTGAGTTCATAATGATGAAATATCTGAGGAACTCCTATCTCTGCTAACCCAAACTATAGCTATGAATCTGCCAATCTGGCCAGTAGTGACCTCAAAAAAGCCTCTAACATCCGGCTCTTAGACCCATGCTCCAGTGCTATCTATGATCTTGGTATAACTATAACACTGACCCTATCCCTTACCGTAACAGTCACATCATTAGCGTTGACTTACACCCTAGTGTTGTCTTTAATTTTTACAATGGGCCTAACTTAGGGGCCGATTAGGATGGCAGACGGACTTTGCCCGCCCGCCATCCCTGTGGAAAACGGGACCATCCGCGACGTGAGCGGCGGTCCTGCCATGCCAATTATGACGCGGTGATGAAAGGACCACCCGCCGCAATGTTAAAAATGCAGGCATGCATTTGCATACACAAAGCGGCAGGCACCACGCGGTGCCTGCCGCTTTGTGTATGCAAACGCAGGGGGTATCACAGTTACCCACCATGTGCACTTCCCCTCTCACCTTCACCATGGGGGTCCGCAGGGGGCCCCCAAAGTAAAGACAGCACGCCTTTCCGTGGCTGTATTGCCGCCACGGAAAGGCATCTGCATAAGGCCATCCTAATATGGCTAGCGGTGTCTGGAAGACACTGTCAGCCATATGAACCCTTTTCCGCCCCGGCCGCAAGGATACCGGGGCGGAAAAGCGGTGGACGGAAACATCGCCATTGCAATATGGCGGGGGGAAATAGGTGGCGGCCGTGGTCGTATGTCGGGCTGATCGCCACAGTCTGCATGGCGGTGGCGATCCGCCCGACATCCTAATGGGCCCCTTAGTCCTGACCATAAACCTGAGCCTGACCAGAACCTAATTTTGTTCATTTCCCTCTCCCCCACCTACTTACCACACAACTTTAGCACTAATCTAAATGATTTGGTACAAAATTGCCTGTCTGACAGGAACCTAGCCTCCCAGTTTTCCTATCTTGATGTACACTGAATACATTCATGCCTCAGACAAGCAATAATAGGTAACAGAAAAGAGATACATAACCCTTTACAAAATTCTCAACTAAATAAATAAATTAGACTAATGTTGAAACCAATCTGACCCTGATCCTATCTTCAACCTTGACCTTACCCGTACTTCAAACGTGCCCGTAGCTCTAATATTTACACTATTCCTCATCACCACATCATTCCAATTGCTTGAAATGCATTTCACCGACTTTCAAGTAAATTAGTTTTATAAAATAGACTCTTCTGTGGAAAAAATGGCGGGAACTGACACGATAGTCTTAAAAGATATTTCATTTTGAGTAAATATCTAATCACCGTTTAAGCTCTGGAGTTTTCAGGCAGGTTCTGTAGAGAGTTGAAATGTGTTTTTACAAAGCAATCTGATTCTTTGCTTTTATCCTTCAGCTCAGAACATGAAAAACAAAGTTTTGGCTGTTTAATAAAGCAAACGGGAAATTAAGTACTTGGGCTAAACCTAGATTATTTTTATATCCTGTTTTCACGAAATCTGGAGTATTTCGCTTTCCTGGAATGTTTTCGAAAACCCCTTTAATTAAGCGTGGTGCACAGAGAAAATTGAAAGGAAACTGTCCCTGGTGACAGGTGAAGATGGAGCGTCCACTGACTAACAAAGGTCAAATGTCAGCTGGTGAAAGAGACAAGGTAATGAAAAGGCTTGGCACAATTAGTGATGATGCAGCGAATGTTGCTGATGCTGCTGGGGAAAGTGGTAATGAACATCCAGATGACTTCTGTCCTGAGATGCGCCCAGAGAATAATAAAATCCACGGCTGAAACATTTTTCCTGCTGAGGTTTACATTAATAACATGGAATGCTGAACTTTCTCACCGACCTCACTGTTCGCCATTATTAATTATACACCTACCAATACCCCAAGGGTGGCTTGTAATGCTCTATGTGAATCCTTATTCTTGACAGGAAAAATGCATTTTGCCCGAATATTATTCTACATGAGATTCATTTCAAACTGTAGTTTGGGTTCTCATCGATAAATATATTTGTAATGTAGACTTCTTTTACCAACAAAAAGAAAACAATTTGTTAATGTGAGTGTTCTGTAAGGATAGAGACAACACATAGGAAGAAAGCAAGGTTTCTTTAAAATGCCCTCACCCACTAACAGTGGCATGATTCATTATAGGGCTGCAACAACATCCCTGTGCAGACCAATGTTTGGGATGGAACAAAAGAATTGGGGAAAACAGTCCAAACAAATATCTTGGGATCCAAACAGCAGAACAAAAATACAGTAAAAGTAGAGAATACAACTATCTCAGAGATGCCCTAAACTATTTTTTTTATGGATTCCCTAGATAGGATTAAAAGGTTTCAAATGGGGACTGACCCAGAGGGTTTTAGTGCCTCTTCATCCCTCTTTACTGCTCATATTGTCGACATGTATCAGCCGCAAACTATCGCCCTCACCGGGTCGTTCTGCCTTCCTCAGGACTAGTGATCACATTTACTTCCATAGCCCTATAAATTAAATGAAGTTAAGAGGGTATATTCATCCAATTTATAATGCCTTTACTTGTCACTTTCTATGTAATGACAAACAACATAAATAAGTACAACACAATGCTTTTTCCCATAAAAAACGTTGGTATTGTTCTCCACAGAACGATACCTTCATACTGATCACCCTCCATGAGGGTTTTCAATCTCCTTAGGAGGCATCCATACAGTGCATATATGGTTTCTCTCACAGCCCATATTTACTCATCTTTATTGGAAAACCACCACCACTAGTTCAAGTTAGTCACCACCACTAGTTAGCAACACCCAAAGTAAAGTGCAGTTAAAAAAAGTGTGAGGTCACATGTTGTATCGCTTACCAAGTATCATCACGAGTATCTCAGAAACTGGAGTGCAAGCAGGAGTGCCTCCCTGTAGTCACACTCTGTAGTGTGTGATAGAAAACACATTAACACATCCACACTCTCTCTGGTACCATCGATCTCGAAATCCTGAATGCAAACTGGGTACTGATCCAAATGCCACAGATAAGCCCTTTGCTCCAGTACTCTCGTCTGTTTTCACATGCAGAGTCTAACCAGACCACAAAATCTAGAACCACCATTGCATACACATAATACTCACGTCTTCAAGGGACTGACACCACTTAATAGTGCCTCTCACTGAATAGAGAGTGACTAACCTGTTTTAACTGGCCCAGCATGATCGATGCGCAATGCTTGTCCTTTCACAACGCTGATGATCAACTAACCGAGTTGTACACAGCACTCATTCTGGAGAAACACCAAGGGGAATTGGGGATGTATGACGGTACAACGCGTGGTATTACCACTCGTACCGTTACAACGCAAGTTTTACAACGCAAGTCGTTACGACGACTTGGGTTGGGGGGCGCTGGATAGTGAATAGTTTAATTTACTATTCCAACTCTAGTCCCCGTGGATAGTAGGGAAGGTTTGCATAGTAAATTAAACTATTCCCTATCCTAGAGCCCCCACCAGCGAAAGTCGTTGTAACGACTTTTGTTGTAAAACCTGCATTATAATGGTACTATGTTGTAAGAGGTTTGTTGTATAGGATGTTTCCAGGAATTGGAGAATAGGACACAAGAAGAAATTAGCGTATTCAATGAGCATCACCTTATTACAAACCATTACTGACTTTGGAAGACTTAATTGAGGTTCATAAATTCGATTTTGTCTGTTTCCTACTGAAGTGACACGAGACCTTGAAAGGGCATCTGCCTTCTCATTCTGAGGAACTCGACACTATTTTATGACAAAGTCAAAATCCGGAAAAATAAGAACCATTGAAGTTGCAGAGGAGTAAGGGCCCTGGCTTATTTAAAAAATGGTAAATTCCAGTGGTCCGAATGAATTGCAATGGTATTTCTGGCACCCATCAGATAATGGCATCATTATTCGAATGCAAGTTTTATCGTCAACAACTCTTTAACTGTGATACTATAGTTTAATTCACATGGGGTATAATTTTGAGAATAATAGGCCATCGGATGCATTGACCAGTATCCGGGTGACGCTGTGAGAGAATACGTCCCATTGCATAAAATGGCACATTTGCTTCAAGTATGAATGGGAGGTTAACCTCCGGATGCCTCAAGAGAGGGGCTTGTATGAATTGCTGTTTCAGAGTGTGAGATGCTTGTTCCGATTTTCCTGTCAATGTAAATGTAGCTCCTTTTCTAAAGAGGCAAATGATGGGTTGAAGGATGGCTTAAAAGCTTTCAATAAAATGCCTACAAAAATCAGCAAAGCCTAGAAAGCTTTGTGGAGCTTTTACATTTAACAGAGTTAAACATTGAGTGTTAGCAGACACCTTTTCCTCCTCCATTCTTATGCCTTCAGGTTTTATGATATACAATTAAAACTCTATTTCTGAGGTGTGAAATTGGCACTTTGCAAGTTTTGCGAATAGTTGTTATTCTCTTAATCGAATCAAAGTGGCTTTCGTATGACCAATAGTTCACTGAACAATATCTGATTATGTTGAAATGTCACCAATTTAGACGATACAAAATATGTCAAGGTATCCTCACAGTATATCGTCTATGAAATGATGCAAAGCAACCCAGGCTTTGCAGAGTCTGAAGGGTATGACCTGATACTCGAACAGGAAGAATGTTGTCCCGAACACGGTCTTCCATTCATTGCCCTGGCGGACTACAACAATATGGCAATCACCTCAGGGATCCAACTTAGTAAAGATCATCACCCTTTTCAACTTATTCAGCAACACCGGCATTAGAGGCAGAGGATACTTATTCTTTACTGTCACATGAATTATTGCTTGATAGTCTCTACACTTGTGTTACCTCCCTCCCTTCTTAGGTACAAAGAAAAGTGGAAAGGATTCTGGTGTTTGAGAGGGTCAGATAAACCCTGTTGCTAAGTTCTCGTATAGGTACTCTTGCAAATGTTGGTTTTCTGGCTTACCAGAGCATAGATCCTGCTGCATGGAATTGCTGCTCCAGGGACTAGATCTATCCGGTAATCATTCTCTTGATGCGGGGTCAACCACTCCAGAAAAATATTATTACAACAAATCTGTGATTCAGCACTTCTGTAAGTTAGGTATTTGGCCAGGTTCTCTTGATTTGGATCTTGAAGTCCTAACTCGTTTACACAATTATTCTTTCAAATATCTGAATTCATTAGTATTGACCATGCTGCCCACTGAACTGACGGGTTGTGGAGTGTTAGCCAAGGCATTCCAAATATGAACCTAAATCGTGGTGCATCGATCAAATCAAATGTAATAAATTCAAAATGATCCTCACCAATTCTCATAATTACTGGGCAAGTATGGTAGCGAACTGGTCCTGACGTCAAAGTGATTCAGTCCAATGCTTTGACTGATTCCGGTATATCTTTCCTGATACAAGGAATTCACAACTCTATGGCAAATTTCTGATCAATAAAATTCCCAGCACCCCAAGAATCTGACAAAACAGGAATCTCTAGTTCATTGCCTCCTGGTAACTGAACTTGGACACTAATGTTCAAATGAGCTACAGATCTTGGTTGGGTATTGGCCAATGCCACAGAGGTCTCAGTAAAGGCCTCTCTAGGATGAGGGACCTCGATCTTATTTGAGAGAGCTAGTTTTCCAAAGCCTCCTTGATATTGGAACCACTTAGCACCACTGCCTGATTTCTACTTTCAGTTAATTTGGTCCTTGCGTGACAATCCATTATAAAATGCCCTTCTTTCCCACAGAACATTCAACAATTTAGTGAAGTAGTGTGGCTCACTGGTTAGAGGCGGCAGACCCGAGAGCAGAGGACGGCCCGGGACCAGGGTTCGATTCCCGGCGCAGCAGGTTTCTGGACCAGGGTCAGCGGACTCGATAATTCTCTCGCCTCGGTGCCCACTCTGATCAGCGATCACACTCGGCAACTCTGGGCATTAGCTTGCCTCATCTTCACTAACGTCCCCACCAGACCGCCGGGGATGCCTGGTCTCACCCTGGAGATACCCATTAAGGGAACATCTCTCAGGGAAGCCAGGAAGGGTTTTGCAGCGGTCGAAGCGCCTTGGGACCCTCCGGGTAAGTAGTGCGCTATATAAATGCCTATACATACATTCTTCTCTTTTCTTGCTCTTCTGTGGTGAAAGGACCCCATAGTCCATTCATTTGCATTGACTCTACATCATTTGAACTTTTGCTCCATTCATCTACTACAGGTTTGTTTGGTCGTACCCAAGGACCTCAGAATCAGTTTGAGGGCTATCTCTTTGTAGTTATAACAGGCAGCTAACTCTATCAACTGCTCACAATTATCCAGAAGATTCACAACTTCAGCCAAAACATCTTTCTGTTCACTCCCTAGTCCTTGACAGAAAGCGAAGCTCTCTTCCTAACTGTCCACTTGGTCTCAACTACTTGAGTTTGACACTTAGGTCAGCTGCACCACCAGCATCTGCTTCCTAATTATCATACATTCCATACATTCCAATGGAACTGCGCCAATCTGTTCTTAATTCATTCTTTGGTTTGTACACTCCTAGCAAAGTACTTTGATCTTCCTTCCATATACAGGCAATAATTCACAGATTTAAGATGGCCAGATGGGGTGGTTGCTCTATCCTGGTGGCCGCTTTCAAATTATGGAACACCCTTTCCCCGACATCTCTGTGCTTGACTCCTTTTCTGTTTTTAAAAAATGTCTGGAAATGGGGCTCTTTTCTTCCAGACCCCTTAGTCATCCTCTGCACTACTATAGACTGCTATGTACGGTCTCCCAAAGCTCTTTGACACCTTCGGGTATAGTGCGCTCTATGAAATCTAAGAAAGAAAGAACTACCAATCTGTTAAAGGTTGTAATGGAAGTTAAAAGATCTTACAACCATTGCTTTACAGTGATTTACTCTCTGCATTGGAGAGAATATTGGTTTTCCTGTCAAATAGATTTTTGATTTCTTCACAGACGTTAGTAAAATTATACAGATTTGGGTCATCTCTTTCAATTATAGGAATTTACCAACTAGCTGCATTTCCTCCCAGGTAGAATACCACAAAAGCTATCTTGGTGTGTTTATCGTGGAACGACGTTGGTTTACAAAAAAGGTAAATCCTACATGGATTAATAAAAATCCCAACATTTCTTTGAAATTTTCATAAAAAGTTTCAGGACTGCTAATTAAACTGCAGGTGGTTGAAGATCCTGAATAGAACTGGTAGTATTCTGTGCAGGGGAAGGAAAAGAAGATTGAGATGCCGCACCCTGAATTCCACCCTTGAACGAGAATAAGTAGTAGTGTGATTAGGCAATGTTCCAGAATCTACAAAGGGAGGAGGCAGTGTCCAAGGTTTTAGAGTCACTCCAGCTCTCCCATTACCTGTCAGAGTTTTACTCTGACGAGACAAACCTGTCACTTTTCTCTGAATTGTTCTAATGGGGAGAGGATGTAGCCTTATGGCTAGAGTGTCGACTTTGAACCGGGGGAACCGGTTTCGAATCTTGGCTTCGAAGCTCAACATCCTGTCATTCTGGGCAAATCACCGAATCTCCCGGTGCTTAACAAAAATGAATGTGTCCATCTGTAACTAAACTGGTGCTCATGTAAAGTGCTTTGATACCAAATTTCTCGGGTCTAGTTTGCGCTATATAAAACTCTTTAAAAAAAACTCCATTCTTTGAGACTTGTACTTCTTGTTGCAACTGGTGATGGTTTCCAAAATAGTAGTTAAAACTCGGTTGGTTTACATCGCTCACGCCAGACGTGGACTAGGCAATCTGTAAGATACCACGATTTCTGAAAAGAGATTGACTAACCTGTGATAACTGGCCTGGCATGAGGATTAGGAAATCACTATTATGGAAATGCTAAAACCTAATGGCCCATAGGTATGAATGATTTTGCATTTTCAAATTTGCAATTTTCTGGTAAGAAATCGCAAATTAGGAAGTATAAAACCAAGGGTGCCTATGGGCCTAAGGTCCCCCCATGATGTACCCCAAAAAACAGTGGTGCATACGTAAAGCACGCAAATGCCCTAGTGGCATGTGCACGCCACATGATTCTTTAAGAAATGCATTTTGGGTGCTTTTTATGAAATTGCTCATAGCTACCATTGGCTTGGAGTTGATGGTCTTAGCATTTCATAAATGTCCATTTCACATTTAGAAAATGCTTTGTACATGTGCTTAGGAAATTGCAAATAGGAAATCTATTTGTGATTTCCTATTTAGAGAATCGCAAAATACGATTTCTACTGTGTCAAAGTCGCATTTTCCTATCTCGTGTAGGCCTTTGTACATATTGAAAGACAGTATTGTATTTCTTTATGGATTGTGTCTGTTAAGAAATGCAATTTACTTTTGTACATCTGGCCTCTAGTATTTTTGCATTTTTGTCCACCAAGTTCTTTTACTGATACTCAATCATGATTACTTAGTCTCAAATTCCTGACTTCCATGCATGCATGATGGAGGTAAACATTAAATCTACTTTGCTTTATCTTTTCTCTTTTAACTTTTGCAGATTGTTGAGAACTCTCTGCAAAAAGTACAAGGTTCACAGGGTAAGAAGATTTACTGGATGCGCAGGGAAACTGGGTTAGTGGGAGAAACATGGGTGATGCCTTCACTGGAACTCCGAAGGCCTAGCATAGAGTTTGGTCCAAGGAAGTGGTATTTATACCGTCCTGAAATCAAGGATGTCTACCACCAACACATGCGTTGCAGCAAACAAATGATGGACAGAATGCTGACAATTCAAACATTCTCCCCCAGTTAAAAGCTCTGGGTTAAATCCATTGTTTTTTTGCCCACTACGCCACCCCAGTTTGGACCCAGCCATTTGCAAATCAGCCTTGACCCTGTGTCCCATGGGAACAGTCCAGTCCTAACTGCCAGGCCAGGTCCTCCCTGGACCGGAAACAAGCATCCTGGGACCGGTTTCAGGGTATGTCACCCTTCTTCAGCCAGGCTAGCATAAATCCAGTGGTACAGTGAGCAAGGGACCCACTTCCGGGCATACCCATCCCACTTAGGGCAAAAAGTGTTGCAGCAAAAAAATGATGGGTGGAATGGTGACAATGCAAACATTTTCCACCAGTCAAAAGTTCTAGGTTAAATCCATTGTTCTTTTGCCCACTACGCCACCCCAGTTTAGACCCAGCCATATGCAAATAAGTCTTGACCCTGCGCCCCATGGGAACAGTCCAGACCAAACTGTCTAGCATAGAGTTTGGTCCAAGGAAGTGGTATTTATACCGTTCTAAAATAAAAGATGCCTACCACCATCACATGGCTGTTTCCTGAACATTCTGGCTTGTTCCAGAACATTCTGGCTTGTTTAAAGCAGATTGCCATGTGCTGTCAATGTATATTTACTGGCTTGTTCCAGAAGCTTCAGGTTTGTTCCTGAACCTTCTGGCTTGTTCCTTAACCTTCTGGATTGTTCCAGAGAGATCGCTGAGTGGCTCCTCTGCTAAGGCAGAGGAGTGTTTCACCGCAAAAAAGGAAAAATAAAATTATAATAACGTGATGTTATTATTTCTGTGCTGCGGCAGCTTTGCAAGGCAGGGTTGAGCAGGACAGGGGGAAGTGCGGTGGCACCCTCCTAAGTGCGCATAAATGTTTGACTGGCCCTCTTGGGCAGGCTAAACATACATGCACACTTTCATGTTCTCCATCCAGGCTACATTAGAGCCTGGGTGGACAGCCTGACAGAACTGCCACCTGGGAGTGGGTGACTCTGTAAAATGTTTCCATCAATGTTCCCACACAGACTTCGAGGGTGAAGATGGTCATTGGTCTACTCTGTTCCTGTCATTGCACCAAGGGCTTCCCGTATTTCCTATTTCCCATCACCGCAAGCCGAGCATTATATTGTATATCTACAAGAAACTGCCACTAGATCCTCACAAGACTACATGAGCTCCTCCCACAAGTCCTCTCAGAACTTCCATGCTGAATTCAGAGAGAGAAACTGGCTTAAGTGGAACAGGGGAAGCAGAGAGAGAAATGAAGCATTAGTGCCACACTCAGAAAGGATCCTCTCTTGGCAATGCAAATGACAGCGTTTTGTGCAATAGAGAATAAAAAGTTCAGAAATGCATGCAGGAGAAAGAAAAAATCTAGCAGAAAATATCATGGGCACTTGAGTAACAAAGTGGAATTGGGCGCTAAGAAAACCAATGAGTTACTGTGAGCTACCTACTCTAACTCCACTTGCTGTGATAGAGCAAATATAGGCCAAACCACATGAACCATCAAAAACTCAGTAGATCCCGCGGGATATTGTACCCCATCAAGGTCAACCATGGCTGCTCCCTATCCACCAGGCCAAATGCTGCGCGGATGTCCACGAAGCAGCAAAACAGACTGCCCCTCTCATCGAGCGACTTCTGCTCAATTGTCTAGAGGGCAAAGCAATGGTCTACCGTTGAGTGTCCCTCTTTAAACTTTTGACATACACCCAGTGGCTCCCGCTGAGGTGAGCCAGTAGTCTATCCTAGACCAACCTGAGTGCACAGCAGTTCTGTATATGCCCTCTTGCTTCCCAGGGTTCCTTAGGCGCCATGCATCCACTATCTAGAATTATTCCATGCCATATAATACATGGGCAGCTTGTCTGTGATGCTTCTTAGCTGTGGATGATCTATCAACTGCCGCATCCAGAGTGACATTAAGATCTCCTCCCCATTTTATTTCCATCTGCAGCAATTCTCGCAATGTATCTCATATTGACCAGTAAAATCCCGGATCATCTGTGTTTAGCCCATATGTGTTAATTATGCCTATCTTGGAGCCCCATCGTGTGCCAGTCAGTATTACATACCAGCCTTGATCGTCTTTGATGACTCTATATTCCCTAAATTGTACACCTTTCTTTACCATGATTAACACTCCTCTTGAGTAAGATGAGTATGAGGAGGCTACCGCAATTTCTGCCCACCCCTTTATTGGTCTGAGTGGTGAGGTGCGTTTCTTGTAACATTGCGATTTCTATGTGATGCCTGTCAAGATATGCCAGCACTTGCCTTATTTTTCATGGAACACCACCTTGCGTGTTCCATATTAGACATTTTATCATTTTTTTGTTGTTGCAGATCATTCATTTATATACTTAGGGATGATATAATTGTTGATATGTGTTGTAATGTCATCATATGTGTACCTGGGTTGTATATCACAGATGTGGCGATCCTTGGTGAACTGATACATTAATCCCCCGCATCCCAAACATGCTGGAAAATTCCCTTTTAAACACAAAAACATTTACTCATTCTTCGATGAGTTTAACAGTTCTAAAGTGATGCATTACTTACATACGAAAGTCTGGGGCTTACCCACTGTGGGGGTGCGCCAGAGTCCCAACTCTCATCTCCTCTTGGGAAGGGATGGGTCATGAGCTTAAAGTTTTTGTTATCAGCCAGAGGGTTCTAATTAGCGGCTCAGTGGGTCTGATGTTGTGCAATGTCTCAGTTTCATTAGGTTTCTTCTTCTTTTACTTCTCGTTTAATTTCCCGCTGCCTTGTTCCTTTTTTAAGGGGGTTTAATGGTCTTCCTGTCATATTTTATCTATCTACGTTTCCTTACTTCTCCGCATGTTGTCAGTCCTCTTCTGTGTTCTGCCTTTTTCCTCGTTGCTTGCCAACAGTATATCTGTATATTCCATTGAGGCTTTTGGCGTGTGGAAGACCTTTTCTTTCCCTCTGTGTGTTATCTTTAATCGCGCTGGGTAGACCCTAGCATAGGAGATTTCTGCCTACTCTTTCTGAGCCAACTGTACAGCCATTGTAAAGTCTGGGAAAAACAATAATGTGTTTTCCTTGGTGGTTAATATCTCTCTTTTCTCTGGCCAGACATAATACCGTGCCTCTATCTCTATAGTTTAGTAGTCTGGCCACAGTTGGATGCAGTTGTGCACCTGGCGGCGGCTGGGGTGCCAGCGAGCGGTGCGCTCTCTCACCAATGAGCATGGGAGAAAGTGCTTCTGCGCTGAATACATCCTTCAGTAGATTCTCTCTCCGTAATGCTCCATGTGTCCAGTGTTTGTCGATTCTGGCACTCCAACCATTCTTATATTATTGAGCCGTGATCGCGCTTCCAACTCTTCATTTTTCGCTTGAATGATTGATAATACTTTTTCCATATTAAGACTTTTGGTGTTCAGTTCTTGTGTGGTGTCTTCAGCAGCTGATATTCTGTTTTCCATTTTGTTAATTCTGCTCGTTTGGTGCTCCATTTTGGTGGTGAGGTGGTTAATTTCTGAGGTCAGATGGTCTATTTTTCCATCAATTGATTGCAGTGTGTTCTGCATTGCTGCCAGAGTGAATGCAATGTTATCTGCCGAGTTGTTCTGTTCCTCCATATTGACAACTGGTTTACTGGTCGCCTTTGTGTTCTTGCATGATTTAAATGTGATTTTAGGCTGAGCTTTGTCTGTTTTCCCCATCTGAGTTCCGTGGAGGCTACGTGGGTCATCTTTCATTTTTCTTATGCACATCTTGTTTTACTCAGTACACCCTTTTGTGTGTGACTTTTATATACTTATTTATTCTGACCTCCACAGCTTGTTGATGGTCATGACCTGTTTATCGCCCTGCTATTCGTGGTCCCTTTTGCCTAGATGAGTGTGGCAACTTGCTTTTCGGGGTCCCACCACCGGAGAGACACCTTCTGAGTCCCGTTTATGGGCTTTGTAGTCTTGGTTGCCTTCTTATTGCTTAGCTATGGCTCCCTTTTGTGATGCTATCTGGGTGCTATATCGTACTGCTGCTGACTCTCTACTGAATGTCTTCTTTAGTTTCTCTTGACACCGTGGTACCGTTGTGCGGGTCAGGGAGAACCAGTATCTCACCATCTACCTATCTCCTGGTCCCCCGCCTGTGGAGTTTAGCACGTTTTGAGCCCTGGCGTAGCCTCTCTGCTTTGTCCCACTCTTAGCGCTGCATTGGAGGTGTGCCTGATAGGCCTTGCGGTGTAACCTACACCACAGCATTTTACTTGCTCATTACAAGAGCTGCCACCCGACTGCTTCAATTATTGTAGGCGGTCTCCTAATTTGGGTAATTTCCCCTCCATGGGTCGCGCCCGCACTTACTTGGTGTGCTAGGTCCCATCATTATGTGTAACACGGCCTCTGTGGATTGTATTTCTGCCTCGCGGCCTGCTCTCCTCTCACAGTTGGGTCTCTGAGCTAAGACGTTATTCACTTCCTTTCCTCATATTTCCCCTGTCTTTGGAGGGCCTGTCTCGGTGCTGCATGTTCGTCCCGTCCGCCCCCGATGCAGCAGCCGCCTGTAGTAAATCCAAGAAACAGGTGAATGAATAAAGTTTGATTTATTCAATTGATCCTACACAGCTCTTCATCTGCTTGTCACATCTGTGCCTGATTCAGTTTGTCTCTTGTATTGAAACATAACATTCTACAGTAGACCAGAAGCGATGACCTCACAAGTACAGTGGCAGCAGATCATAGGAGTTTCATTAAAGATACAGTACATAACTTTACATGGCTTAGAATAAAACATACCTCCTTTTCTTCAAAATAAAAAAAAACAAAAGTAAGAAAAACAATAATACATTGTACCTACACCTAACTATAACATCCCATCAGAAATAGTTACTGAATACAAAATATATAAAACTAAGTAGAGATACAACAGTACCTTATCAGAATATCTATAAGGTAAAATAGAAATTCTAGTACTCTTCCTACGGGATGAATCCATGTTACTGTCCCGTCCATTAAGATTTTCAGAAATAAAACTTGTTTTCACTTTTACAACTTTTGAAAGATTCCACCAACATCCACCTTCCACCTGAACAGCATTAACACCAATTCGCACAATCTTGATGGGTTCACTATATTTATACTTCCCTTTCTTGGTGTATACAGGATTCTTAATTTTAACAAAATCACCCACACACAACAAAACCACCGTAACATTTTTTTTTGTCAACCATTCTTTCTCTTTATATTGTGTGATTTCAAAATTAGTTTTAACTGTTTCCAACAGCGATTCAATTTCAACCAATGAATCAGACCACTTACACATCCATCCAGGTCGAAAACTGGTATTAGCTTTTCTTCCCCTTAGCACTTCAAAAGGTGAAACTTTTGTGGATGAGTGTGCTGTTGTCCTGTAAAACCAAAGCATGCTTTCAATGGAAGCAAAAACATCATGCCTGCCCTTTACTGCCCACCTAACACAATCACCAACAACTCGGTGCATTCTTTCCACAAGACCGTTGATCTGTGGATAAAATAGTGAGCTTCTATGATGCTTGACACCACAGGATTTAAGAAACATTTGAAATTCATCACTTATAAGCTGAGTCCCATTATCTGAGATAATAAACTGACGAAATACTTCTCTCAAAAATACTTCTTTAAGAACTTGATATCACTAGATGAATTAGCTTCCTTGACAACTTTTATTTCAGGCCATTTGGATGTGTAATCCATCAAAACAAAAATGAACCTCATCCCCAAAGGTAAAACCTCATAAGGACCCATAATGTCAATACCTACTTTGACCCATGATCTAGATGGACATTCAATTAGAAACAAATGTGGAACAACAACTTTAAGCGATTTTTCAGAAGAACAGCACACTGGACAATTTTCAATAAACATCCTGATTTCACTGTCCATACTTGGCCACCAAAAATCTTGCCGTACACGACGTATTGTAAGAGAAATGCCTAAATGCCCCTTATGAGCTTCTTTTACAATAATAGGTCTAAGACAATGAGGTGGAATTAATTTTTCACATCTCAATATTAAACCATCCTCAATTGAAATTTCTGACTCTACCTTCCAATATGGTTGTAATTCAGAAGACAAAGACTTCTCTTTTGGCCAACCATTCTTGATAAAATTGAATACCTTTTGTAACACCTTGTCCTTCAACAAAAACGCTCTCCAATCTTCCTCAGACCCAACCGCTAAAATAGGTACATCTATTGATGCCACAAAACAATCCTCTTCATCTTCATCTTTTAAATCTTGGAAACTTGTACCTTAACTCAGATCACTACTCTGGAGATAACGTGATAAGAAATCAGCCCGTGTGTTTTTCCCACCAGCAATATGTGTAACGTCAAATTAATATTGAAGCAAATTACTAACCATCCTAGTGATCCTAGGTGTACAACATTTGCTTGGACCAGCAGACATAATAGACACCAGTGGCTAGTGATCTGTCATTAAGCTAAAGTGCCTACCCAAACATAAGGTCGGAACTTATCAATGGCCCATTTACAAGCCATAGTTCTTTCTCTATAACAGAATACTGAGTCTCAGCACTCCTTAGAACCCTGGAAGCAAACGCAACTGTGTATTCTTGCTCACCAGAACGTTGAGTGGGAATAGCTCCTAGACCAACTTTACTCGCATCTGAAGTAATCATACAAGGGAAATCAGGATCAAACGGTGTAAGAGCAGCACTCTTCTTCAAAACATTCTTGACCTCCATGAAAGCACGTTCACAATCTGCTGTCCTTGAAAATTTTGTAGAAAACTTGAGCAGATTGCTAATGGGTCTAACTATTGACGCATAACTAGGAACAAATCTAGAATAGTATTCCAACAATCCTAGCAATGACTTAACTCCAGATTTGTCTTTAGGTACAGGCGCTTTCATGATGGCGTCAATTAACCCTTGCCTTGGCTTGATTCCTTCAGGAGAAAGTAAATGACCAAGGTACTCTATCTCACTGCAACTAAACTTGCACTTTTCAGTTTTCAATACAACTCCATTTTTTAAATATTTCCAAAACCTTCCTAATAATGTGGTCATGTGTTTCATCATCTTTGGCATAAATCAAAACATCGTCTTGGAAGACAAGAGCACCTTCTACATTCCTCAATAGGTTTTGCATCACCCTCTGGAAGACTGATGACGCAGAGCCTAATCCAAACGGCATCCTTTTATAGCGGAAAGTTCCAAGTGGAGATACAAAAGCCGTCAAGGAACGTGATTCAGGGTGAAGCTCTATTCGATGATAGGTGCTAGCCAGGTTTAGCTTTGAAAAAATGTTTGCGCCCTTGATACAGGTAAAAAGATCCGTAATTTTGGGTAAAGGGTGGGAGTCTACCCAAATCTCCTTGTTCAAAGATCTAAGGTCCACACACACCTTAGCTTACCATCTCTCTTGTGTGCGACCACGAGAGGAGACAACCATAATGATGAATCAGTAGGTTCTATAATTCCCTTTTCCCACAACATAGATGATTCTTTGTTAAGATCCTCTTTAATGCTGAAGGGTACACTCCTGAACTTGTGTTTAATAGGAGTTGCTCCATCCTTAACTTTGATTTTATGTTTGAACCCAGTGATCTTCCCCAACTTCACTGAAAACAGAAGGAAATTCATTGACCCACTTAGTGCTTTCCTCTTCACAAGAGACCAGCAATACCTGTTCTTTGGTGCCTGGTTTAAGTTGCATGCCAAACAGACCCTGGTGGAACCACCCTAAAATAGTCAATACCTTGATGGCTACGTAAACTTTTCCCCTTATTTTCCCCTTTAAACTCTAAGTAATCTTCAAAAAATCCATAACTTTTTTATTATTATTATTAAATGAAATTTGTAGAGCGAGCTGACACCATGGGTTTCCTGGCGCTATAAGACATTGAATTCCGGAGCTGAGGTTTAGTGCAGGGTTAGCAGGGTGGGGGAAAGAGAAAGGTTTTTAGCAACTTCCTAAAATGAAGGAGGGAGCTGCTTGATTTGATGTTCAAGGGAAGGGAGTTCCAGAATTTCGGGGCCAAAAAGGCGAACCTTCGTCCACCGAATTTGTTAGTTCTAGTTTTGGGTGTGATGAGTGATTTGAGATGGATAGAGCGGAGATTGCGGTTTGGACAGTAGGGGGTGATCAGGGAGATCAGGAAGGCAGGACTGGGGCAATTGAGGGCTTTGTATGTGAGATAGCCCAGCTTCAAGGCCACCCTTTGTTCAATTGGTAGCCAGTGGAGTTTGTACATCATAGGTCTGGCAGATTGCCATTTTGGAGATTTAAAGATGATCGGGGCTGCCTGGTTTTGGATCACCTGAAGGCAGCGGAGAAGGGTTTTGGGAAGTCCGTGATAGATGCTGTTGGAAAAGTCCAAACGGGAGAGCACAAGAGAGATGATAACCTGAGTCAAGGCAGGTGTGGGAAGCAGATGGCTGACCTTCCGGATCTTTCTGAGCTGGAAGGAGCAGGATGAAATCACAGAGCTAATATGAGGTCGGAGGGAGAGATCGGCGTCGATTATTACGCCGAGGCTTTTTACAGAGGTGGAAGGGGTCGGCGGGGGTCCCAGTTTGTGAGGCCAGAACTGGGTGCCCCAGGAGGAGAGGCTGGAGCCTGGGAGAAGGAGCTCGGTTTTCCCGGGGTTTAGCTTCAATTGGTTGGAATTCATCCAATCTTGGATGTGGAGCATGGCAGAGTGAAAGTTGTCTATTGCATTAGGGGAGTTGAGTGGGAAAATGATCTGCAAATCGTCAGCGTAGTTAAAAACTGTAATGTCCCAATTACGGAGTGAATGGAGTAGGGGACGGAGGTACAGGTTGAACAGGAGAGGTGATAGGGAGGAGCCCTGAGGGACTCCGCAGGTTGTGGGGGTCTTGGGGGCTATGTAGGGGCCTAGGCGGACGGCTTGGGATCTGTCAGACAAGAAAGACCGGATCCAGCTGAGAGCTGGGTCCTGGATGCCAGACTGTTCGACACGGTTGAGCAGGACGTTCTGGTCAACCGTGTCGAACGCGGCCGAGAGGTCCAGGAGAACAAGAGCTTGGGGGGTTCCTGAGTCAGCATTTCTTCTCAGCATGTCGAGGACAGCTAGGATGACGGTTTCAGTGGAGAATGAGGTCCTGAAGCCAGCCTGATTAGGCTCCAGATAGCAGG
Source organism: Lissotriton vulgaris (assembly GCF_964263255.1). Taxonomy (NCBI): domain Eukaryota; kingdom Metazoa; phylum Chordata; class Amphibia; order Caudata; family Salamandridae; genus Lissotriton; species Lissotriton vulgaris. The sequence goes on along the minus strand of NC_141696.1, from coordinate 761,726,834 downwards.
AGGACTCAATGAAATTGGAGAGGCATCTAGTAACATGTGCTTCGAGGAGTTTTGAGAAGTAAGGCAGAAGCGAGATGGGGCGGTAATTGGAGAGTTCTGCTGGGTCCGCGCCAGTTTTTTTTAGTAGCGGGACAAGGATGGCTTCTTTGAAGGGTCTCGGGTCAGTGCCTGTGCTCAGTGAACTGTTCAGGAGAGGTAAGATGCAATCAGGTAGGGAGTGACATACTGTTTGCAAGACTGAGGGTGGGCAGCCGTCGTTCGGGGAACCTGATTTTATCCGGGATGTGAGCTGTCCTAGGGAGGTAGGGTTGATAGGGGGAATTCATTAAAAATAGGAGTGTTATTAGAGGGGGTTTCCGGGGTGGTGATCTGAGGGACGTGGAGATCGATGCCTTAATTTTGTTGATTTTTTCAACGAAAAAAGGTTGAGGGCATCACAAGTTTCTTGGGTGGGAGTTTGGCCTGGAAGGGTTCTGTCGTCGGATGTCAATTCATTCATAATTTTGAAAATTTCTTTGGATTTATTGTCTGAAGAGGAGATTCGGTCCGAGAAATGGGAAGATTTGGCAGAGACTATGGCAGTTTTATAGTCTCTGCGAGCTGAGATGTATTGTAATCTAGCTAGTTCGGAGTAGTTACGTCTCCAAGCCCTTTCTGATTGACGTACCTTTAGTTTCAGTTTTTTGAGGTCATCCGAGAACCATCTGTGGGAATTTTGGTGTCTGGTCGGGGGGAATTTAGTGAGGGGGGCAAATTTGTCACTGGCTGACTGCAGCCAGAGGGAGATGTCATTTTCTAATTTATCCACATTAGTGCATGGAACAAAGGCAGGGCGGGCGTCTAACAGGTTCGCAAGGAATCCTTCAGTGTCATAGGCATTCCATTTGCAGGATAGACCTCCGGCCATCAGTGGGATGGGGGAGTAGCCACTGATCGAGAGAGTGGTGTCTATTAGATGGTGGTCAGACCAAGTACAGGGTGAAACGGAAGGAGGGGAGAGAATGAGGTTTTGGGTCCATATTTGATCTAGAATGCGGCCCTTGATATGTGTGGGCGAAGAGATTTGTTGGGACAGGTTCAGACTGGTGAGGGCCTCAAAGACCTTCGAGGCGTGGGGCCCGGCATTGATGTCATTAAACCAGTAATTAAGGTCGCGAAGGTTGGCATCGGTTGAGGGGGGCGGTAGAGAAGAAAGAAGGTTAGGACCCCGCTATCCGTGTTTAAGCTAAAGATGAGATTGTCAACTCCTGGGAGGGAGATGGATGAGATAGAAGTGGATATCAGGTGTTTGGAGATTATGGCCGCTACCCCACCCACAGGGCGGTGTTCTGGCCGATCAGCGCGAAGGATGTAATAGTCTGGGGGGAGGGCTGCCAAATTGTCAGGGAGTGAGTCCGCGGTCAGCCAATTTTCAGTAAGTAGGAGGACGTCAGGTTTTTCGTTAGAGAGAAGGATAAAGATATAGGCATGATGTTTTACTAAAGATCGAGTATTTAGATAGAGAACTCTAATAGTGGTGTTGCTTTGAGTGGGCAGATTAAGGGGTGCGGCCGAGTTGGTGAGATGCCGATCTGGTTGGGCGATGCCGGTCGCGAGGATGCGTCTGATGGTAGAGGGGGAGAGTGTGAGGTTGGAAGACTGTAAATCCCTTAGGGAAGTGGCCGAATATGTGATGATATGGCCAGCCTGGCAGGCCCCTGGGCCTGGCCTGGCGCGGACGGGCGCAGACAGGCTTTCCTTAGGCGCGCCTTCAGCACGCAAACGGCGCGCCCGCTGCGCTCGTCCGCTGCGCTTCCTGAAATGGCACATTTTTATGGGTGTCGAAAGGCCGCAAGGGGGCGTGGCCTAAAAGGGGGCGTGGCCAGTGATCTCTCCGGTAATGGCGGCGGGGTGTTATCCTTACCCCAGGGTCCCGTGAACAGCACTAAGTCCGCTGAGGACTGGAGAATGTGGCCCCAAGGGGAGCAGATGGTGCAGCAAGTAAGAACAAAATGACAATTTAAAAATTTAGTGCAAGTTTCGCCTACTCCCGGCTTTCCGCCTCAGGAGGATAGATGTCTAGACCGCGCTCGTAGTCAGCAAGGTCTTAAGTAAAGAGGGCGGGGCGTGGCCTAAAAGGGGGCGTGCCTAGCGATCTCGCCGGTAATGGCGGCGGGGTGTTATCCTTTCCCCAGGGTCCCGTGAACAGCGCTAAGTCCGCTGAGGACTGGAGAATGTGGCCCCAAGGGGAGCAGATGGTGCAGCAAGTAAGAACAAAATGACAATTTTAAAATTTAGTGCAAGTTTCGCCTACTCCCGGCTTTCCGCCTCAGGAGGATAGATGTCTAGACCGCGCTCGTAGTCAGCGAGGTCTTAAGTAAAGAGGGCGGGGGGGTGGCCTAAAAGGGGGGCGTGGCCAGCGATTTTGCCGGTAATGGCGGTGGGGTGTTATCCTTTCCCCAGGGTCCCGTGAACAGCGCTAAGTCCGCTGAGGACTGGAGAATGTGGCCCCAAGGGGAGCAGATGGTGCAGCAAGTAAGAACAAAATGACAATTTTAAAATTTAGTGCAAGTTTCGCCTACTCCCGGCTTTCTGCCTCAGGAGGATAAATGTCTTACATGGCTTAGAATATAACAACGCTGCACCAGGTTTTGAGCCACTGATGTTTCGGCCTGATTTGATGGGTGTGTAGGCCGGCCTCAGCCACAGATTGTGGTCTAAGAGCGGCGCATCCAGGTGGGTTCGCTGCATAGCCTGCTCTCACCGGATTGCCTGCCCAGCAGGGCTGAGGTATATCTTCGGTCCTGGTGTCTGAATTTCTTTGGTTTCCTGCAGTGCTCCAGGCACATGTTCCCAGCACTCATTACCGTGTACCTCTATACTTCGCTGGTCTAGTCAGCCGGCCTGTGCAGTTCATTTTTGCAAGCTTGGCGCTGCCATTATGCCTGACCTTGCCTGGTGCCGTACCTCGTTTTTACTGTGTACTGTGCTGGCTCCTGGCGATTTCAGCTTATTGCTATCCCACTTGTGTTCTGCCGCTGATGGTCAGTGTTTTCTGTGATTTTGTGCTGGCTGAAGTCAGGATTATGCTGGATCTTTGCTCACCTCCGACTGAGCTGCACTATGGTGAGGCCATCTTGCAGCGGGCTCTCTAGTGGCCCCAAATTTTCCAAATTTAACTGCATGAGGGCCCAATTTAAATATCCAACTGTGTCAGAGAATCTCTATTATACTACAGCTCCACTTAGATGTTGTAAATCAACGGCGATTAGGTTAAGCATTAGCAGAAGACATGCTATTTTTGACCATTGTCGTATCAATTGAACCGACTCCATTTTGTATTTGTGGCAGCCATTTTGTCTGCCACATGTTGCCATGTGCGCATCATGTGCTTTGTCCTACCTCCTTGTTAACTGCGCCTGAAATCTGCCCAGCAAAGGCTATATTTAGCATCCCCCACTTTCAGCATGCCAGGCATGCCCAGTAGGGTCTGCAGCTGTTACTAATTAGTTCCAGATAGGAATGTGTTTACTAGTTTCCGAAAACTGTTAACTCCGCCCACTCATCGATTGTGCCTTCCAATATGCCCTTATATGTACTAAAAACTTGCTCTTGTATTTTGTACCTGCCTTCTTTTGAGCCCCCTCATTGTGTATAAAAGGGGCCATGTGCTTTAGTTCGGTGTGCTACTCTATGCAATACTGAAGGGTGTTGTGTGGACTGTAGTACCACCTTTAAAGGTTTAATAAACTATGCTTTTATATTTTCTAGTTTCTGTGCCAACTTCTTCCTATGGTCTGAGTACTCTGTGCAGAGAAGGGCAAACTCCTTCCACTGGTAAGCCTAGCTGATGCTTGCTTACTTCAATTGGCGCTCGACACGTGGGGCTCATCGGCGACTCGGATGCCAGAAGGAGTGGTTGTGACGAAGGATTGAAATCTCGCCGCGGACGTGATCACTGTCAGAAGAGACCTGAGTCTTGGCATCAAAGGCGTTGTTCCTTTCTTTCCGATTTGACCATCCAGGTGGTGCCGTTCCTCGACTGAGATCTCTTCTGTTGGCTTGCCGTGCAGTGGGCGTTTGGTCGAATTTAGAACTTGGCAGTTGGAATCTGGACGCCCTGTGATTGGTAAGAACCGTTGTACAGTACTTGCTGTGGGTTTTGGAAGACTGGGATTGGCAAGGCAGTTTTAGGATACGCTTGCTGTGGCAATTTTGGTTTGGTATGACTAGTCATGATGTGTATGTGAAAGTGAAATATATGCGTTGCAAACACATATAGGCAGGAAATGAGGAGATTTTTCTCTAAAATTGTGATTTTGATTTGAACGGCACAACGTAGTACAGGTACTATTTTTAGCATGCCTGCTTTTAGCGCACCTCGCAGGATGTGCTGCTTTTGTGGAAATAACCGGTTAAGACTTGAGGAATCGCAGCCGGCTCCCCCAGAGTGGACGCCTACTAGAGATATGTACATAAAATATTGTCTTTCTTCTATAATGTACAGCACATTATGGAGGAAATAAACGCAAAAAGATCCTGAGTTACTTTGGCCAATGTATGGGTCATTTGATATGCGAAAGATTGAGCATGTGGAACAGTGTATGTTCAAGCGGAAATCCAGACAAGACATGTTTGAATGTGTGCGAATGTGGGTGAAAGAAGTACGTGAGCGTGAGAAACGTGAGCAAGCGCTGATTGAAAAAGAGCAACGGAAGAATGTGTATGAAAAAGCGCATGAACTAAGGAAGAAAGAATTGAAAGAATTGGAAGGGAGACAGGAGAAGGAGCGCAGATTACAGATATCTGGCCAATATTCTGTTCGACAACCTCTTTATCCTTTCCTTAATAAATCACAAGATGATTTCTCATTGCTAGATCGTCCTCTGCCTCCGTATGCCGTTCCGTCCGCTCCATCAGATGAGGATGATGATTCCAGGGCAGATCGAACCAAACCAGATACTCACCCTATGCTGTCGGTCGAATGTGCAGCAGAACTTAGAAAGACTGCTCGTCAAGCACTTCGTGATTCTGTTACTGTTTCTAACATCTTAGATAGTTTACATGGGTGGCTGGACAGAGAGCGATTATATTTTACCGAGCATTTTGCTGAAGAAGTTGTTGACATGTTTCAGAAAGTCTCTGGGGTTTTAGAACCTGATGATGTTGCAGCCGATTGTAAGCAAATACGTAATGGGCTTTTTACTCTCCCCCAGGTGGCTGATACGATAAGACGGTTGTTCAAACTACGAACTGAGGCGCTTCGCATGTGAGAGTAGAAACGGAAAACAGATGCAGATGCACAGATGGATTCGCTCGGCAGGAAACAATCATCTATCTTTGGAACAGATAAGACTGCAATAGTGCATGCAAAGCCTATACGAGAGGCTGCGCCTTTATATGTTCCTCCTAAGGGAGCGGGTACAAGTGATGATAAGTCCTCTGTAGATGCTAAAGGTTATTTTATTTTAATTGGGTGTACACTCCCTGGAATAGGGCAGATGTAATGGCACTTAAAGCTGCCTTGCCTGACCCGCGGAAAAATCCACCCGCTATCAATGAGGAAGTTGAGGGAGCTATAAATTCTTGTACCATGACATTAGCTGATATCGATTTATTTTTCGGGCTAATATTACCGCCTGATATGTGGAGATCCATGCGTAAAGCTGATGATCGCGCAGCGTATGGGGCATTATGGAAGGAGATAGAGACGGAAGATAAGGATAGGGAACCAGCGAAAAAGCCATGTCAGTTGATTTTAGACCTTCCTGTTGCAATACTAACTAAGTTAAATACGATTATTCCCCCCTAAAAATATTGATTGGACTATTTTAGCATCATGTAAACAAAAGGCAGATGAATCAGTTTCAGATTTCTTTACACGTTTTGAGGAAGCCTTTCATGATTTTAGGGGTCAGTCGCTAACTGACGATACAGGCCGACATTTGTTTGTAGATAAATATGTTACGAATCTATTACCAGGAGTGGCTAGCTGTTTAAAAGCTAGTGAAAGCTCTTGGACTACCTCTTCTCCGGCATCTCTCCTGGCAATGGCTCAATATTATGAGCGTCAGGAATTAGAAGCGAAGGGTAGTGAGGATAAGAAGTCCAAGGAACTAAAAACGAAGGTTATGTTATCTCAGGTTTATGGTCCACCTCCTAGAGGTAATGATAGAGGCGGACGAGGATTTTTTGGCTCTTCTTACACTCGTTCGAATTTGGCTGTTGATCAATATGCATATTGTAGGAAATTTGGCCATTGGACTGATGAGTGTCCATTGTTGCGCTCACAACACTATGTCCGTGGTCGAGGACCCACGAGAAATCCCGCTGGATATTCAGGTCCTAGGGGCAATACGAACGATCACGCTAGGTTTGATTCTAATGTGCGGGTACCAAATGGGTTCAATACTTTTGACAGGCGCAACCAATACCAGATGTCTGATTATATACAGCCTGATTTACATGATTCTGCTTATGCATAGGATTGCGTAGGATGGGGTAAGCAATCAGTTGAAGTTCCAGTAGATCAGAGGGGTCCTTATGTTACAGCACATGTTTTGGGTTCTACTGATCAGTTTCTGGTTGATACAGGAGTTACTCGTAGCGCTCTGTCTAAACAATTGGTTCTGAGGACTCCCCCGTCTGGCTTAACGATCACATGGATAGGGTGCAATGGAACACCCTCCATTAGCCCATTATCACAACCACTTGCATTTCATGTTGATAAATTTGCTGCTCCATGCCCATTTTTGCTTTCCCCAAATACACCAGATAATATTGTGGGTCTTGATATGCTTAAGTATTTCAGAGCTACAATAAGATGTTCCCCTGAAGTAGTACGTGTGATTTTGAATGATAATTACCCAGTGATGGACAGAGTTTGCATTGCTAAAGAGGATACTGCAATAGCCTCCCTACCTAAAACTTTGTGGGCTACTTCAGATACTGATGTGGGACAGATGGTTATTCCCCCGGTGCATATTAGTGTAAAGGAGGGAGCTGTGTTACCACGTTTGTCTCAATATAGAATTTCACAGGAGGGTGAGGAAGCACTCACACGAATCGTACAAGATCTCATTGAAGTGGGGGTGGTTGAAGAAGTTCCATTTAATGTTTGTAACAGTCCGATTATCCCAATTTTGAAGAAAGACACTGATACTAGGATTTATCGATTTATAATTGACCTACGGGAGGTGAATAAGATAGTGGTGCCACAATAACCAGTGGTTTCTGAAATCACAACACTTCTTACTTTACTTCCACCTACTTCAACCACGTTCTCTGTTATAGACTTGAAGAACGCCTTCTTTTAGATCCCTATTCATCCTGATAGCCGATATCTGTTCGGTTTCACTTTGAATAATCGATCATATAGATTTTGTAGAGTTCCTCAAGGCTATACTGAGAGTCCTAGTATTTACAGCCAAGCATTAAAGAGATAACTTGATTCCTTGCCCGAAGGTGTGACGCTCATACAATATGTCGATGATATCTTGTTGGCAGCCAATACCCATGAACACTGTGAAAAATGCACTTTGTCCTTGCTTTCTTTCCTTGCTTTACATCATCACAAAGAATCGAAAAAGAAATTGCAGTATTGTAGACCAAAGGTAACCTACTTAGGTCACCTTTTGTCTAAGGAGGGACGTGCACTCACATCAGATCGCATTCAGGCAATTCTAGACACACCAGTACCTTCTACACAGAAAGAAGTTTGAGCATTCTTAGGTCTTACTTCCTTTTGTAGGCAATGGGTATTGAGATTTTCATACAATGTTAAGCCTTTGTTAGCACTTTTGACAAAAGACACTCCAATACCCTTTCCATGGACAGATGAATGTGAGAATGCTTTTCGACAGTTACAACAAGCCCTTTGTTCAGCACTAGTGTTAGGTATTCCAGATTACACGAAGCCCTTTATATTGTATGTACATGAGCGAGATGGATGTGCATTGTCAGTTTTAGTGCAGACACATGGCGATAAGCAAACGCCTTGTGCATATTTTTCAGCAGTACTCGATCCTGTTGCTCGAGCGTTGCCTGGATGTTTTCGCTCGGTTGCAGCAACAGCTGTGTCAATACGCCAGAGTGAAGGGATAGTCTTATCACATAAACTGTTGGTGCTGGTACCCCAAGTAGTTGATGCCCTAATGAATCAAAGACGCAGCATTTAACTAGTGCTCGTCTGACAGGATATGAGCTGACGCTGTTAGCCCCTCATATTACATTGAGGAGATGTGCAAAACTAAACCCAGCAACATTGTTGCCATTTCCGTCGACTCAGCCTGAGGCGCAGGAAACACATGATTGTATTTTCCTGACTGAGGAACAGACCAAGGGTTGTATTGATTTGCAAGATACACCCCTTCTAGATGTAGATGGAGAATTGTGGGTTGATGGGTCTTGTCTGAAGTTACCAGATGGTACAACTTCAGCCGCATATGCAATTACTACACTTCACACAATAGTGGAGACAGCTCGCATACCACAGAAGTCAGCTCAAGCAGCAGAAATAATAGCTTTGACACGAGCATGTGAGCTTAGTACAGGTTTGCGTGTGAACATTCATACAGCTAGCCGCAATGCTTTTGGAGTGGCGCATGATTGTGATCTGCTCTTGAAGGAAAGAGGTTTTTTGACATCACACGGGATGCAGATAATGCACGGAGAACTAGTGCATAATCTTTTGACTGCATTAACATATCCAGAGAAAATAGCTATAGCGAAATGCAGTGCGCACAAGAAAGTGACTGATAAGGTGGGACAAGGAAATGCTTTTGTAGATCGAGTGGCACGTGAGACTGCGATGCAGCCGGACACTACTTCCATGTATCTAGTGAAGTCACAAGCTGAGCGGTGGCATGATGCTAGGAAAGAAGTATTAGAAATACAGAGGACCGCTTCTGACAAAGGGAGAAATGGTCCAAGGATGGACAGTTGGATAATGAAGGTTGTTGGCAAAACAAACAGATGGATGGATGGAAGTTGCCTATAGCTTTTGTACAACCTATGGTTCAGATGGCACATGGGCTAGCACGTGTTGGAGATTCAGCGATAGTGAAATTGCTTAAAGAAGTTTGGAAGCATCCAGAAATTGCTAGCATAGCTAAGAGAGTAGTACAGTCCTGCATGATTTGCCTGCAATTCAATCCTGGAAAAGGGACACAAACTCCAGCAGGAGGGTTTGCTACACCAACTGCACCTTTTGAAGTTTTGCAGATGGATTATATTCAGCTTGAACGCTGCAATAATCCGAAGTATGTCTTGGTGGTGGTATGTGCCTTCAGTAAATGGTTTGAGGCGTACCCTACAAAGGACAATACTGCAATTACTACGGCAAAGGTGCTTTTGAAGGATTTTTTTCCTCGTTATGGTGTTTGTAGACTTTTGTGGAGTGATAACGGACCTCATTTTATAGGGAATGTTATCAAGTATGTCCTGAAAGGATTAGGGATCAAACAGAAGTTTCATGCAGTGTTTTACCCACAATCAGCAGGATTGGTGGAAAGATACAATGCTGCTCTGAAGCTGAAATTAGCCAAGATACAGACTTCTACTTCTCTGACTAGGCCAGATGCGTTGCCACTGGCATTGTTGTCTATTAGATCAGTGCCTCATTCTCGGACAGGTCTCACCCCTTACGAGATCCTGTTTGGCAGTCCCATGAATATCTGGGGAATTCCTAAACCAAGTTCTGTGTATGATGTACCTTGTGTCTTAATGAATGACTATTTGGCACAATTAACTGATGACTTGGTTTCTATTCATCAACAGGTTCGGGAAGCACTTCCTGACAGATCTACAGGTGAAGGCCATGAACTCCGACCTGGCAACCATGTGATGATCAAGGTCTTCGAGAGGTCGAGCAGTTTGGAGCCAAGGTGGCATGGACCATAGCAAGTGCTACTTGCCACGAGGACAGCAGTTCGAGTCACGAACCGGAAAAATTGGATCCACAGCACCCATTGTCGATGAGTACTTCCTAACTTGGTGGAGCCTGCTGTGTTGACCGATAATCGACAGGTTCTGACTGCGGAGAAAGGCCGTGCTGTGACACCTGACGTATCTGAGGAGTTCTTCCAGGACTAGACAATCCCTGGAGCAACGAGATTTGAGACCAAGAAAGGAGTCTACAGTACTTGTGAAAGTTGTCTGAGCATTCCCTGGGTTAATGAAACGGAGCGCCGATGTGGCAAGGGGGGGATCAGCCATGCATTCGAGTATTGACACCCGTCTTGGCCCTTGGTGAAGAAATCAACAGCTGCCCAGGGGTAAGAGCTCTGACAACTACTTTAGTTTCAGGAAGAATTGTTTGGAAAAGAAGAAGATTTTTGTGCTGTAGGGCTTATTGTTGTCTTGGTGATTGTGGCAACAATAACATGGTCTGTTGAGGAGACAACTCCTGCTCGTGAGGTGTTTATTGTTACTACACCGACACCTGAGGAGCATTATTTCTTCACGCTCCCATATCAAGAATTAAAGCACCGACAATCCTACCTTAATAACACTTTTATTCAGATGCTACACCATACCCACATTGCTACAAATACCACGAACTGTTGTATTTGTGGGATGATGCCTGCACATCAAAAGAAGGGAGGTACACCGTTTATACCTCTCCCTTTTTCGCATAATGGCTCCTGTCGAGGCTGGTATACCCTGCTTTTTGCAACTAGGAAGCCTACTGTGGGCAGACTGCTTTTCCGGTTGAATAAAGAATGTCATCAAGACAAAGATGGGTATCCCCAAGCGAATGGAACTAAATGGGAGTGGGAGGAATATCAACCGGACAATATTTCAACGGCATATATCTTCACCAACACAAGAGACTCTATTGAAAGTGAACATTTTGTTATCTCTGTCACTCAGGCACAAGCAGAATTATGTGTACAGAGCATTGGACATATTCCTGTTGGAATTAGTGACTGTATTACTGTTTTGAATATAGATGGATTGAATAATAGTACCTTTTTAGCTTCACATAACACCTACTTTGTGTGTGGAAATCGTGGATATTATCGATTGCCAGCTGGGTGGACAGGTGTATGTTATGTGTCATTTTTGTTGCCTCCTGTGTTTCTGGCACCTCCATTGTATCATCGAGATCTTAAACTATTCAACAATAATACTGTAAATCGTTATAAGAGGACCTTGAATACTGATGATGTAGATCAAACAGATACTAGCCTTCAACAATATGTAGATTTTAATTTAGGAATGTTCTTCTTTGTGGGTGCTGCATTAAATAGTAGAAAAGTGCGACGATTAACTAGAGTTGTAGAAGCTGTTACAGATCAAGCAGCTGTAGCCCTAGGAAACCTCACTGAAGAATTGCAAATTGCTAGAATTGTTGCTCTACAGAACCGAATGTTTCTAGATGTTATGTTAGCAGATAGAGGTGGTGCATGTCGCATTATATGTAGTAGTTGCTGTGTGTTCATCCCAGATCACACACCATCAGCGTATAAAGCGATCAATAAACTCCATAAGATCGCTGCAGACCTCCACACAGAGAATGGTACGTGGACTCTTGCAGGATGGTTCTGGACTTTAATCTCTGCTTGGGCTGGAAAGTACTGACTGCTCTATGTATAATAATTGCAATAGTCTTCACATGTTGTGTGTGTATCCAGTGTAGTCCGATGATATGTTCTATGTGCATTACTGCTTGCATACCGACCAAAAGACATGTCAAAATGCAGAATAATTTGAGCAAGGAGATAGCTGGGATAATGGTCATTGATATAAGGGATGAGTATCTAGCTTATCCTAGGAAGTCCAATGTCTTCAGCTAATGCTGAAAGGGTCGTCTGTTGTAAATCAACAGCGATTAGGTTAAGCATTAGCGGAAGACATGCTGTATTTGACCATTGTCGTAGCAACTGAACCGACTCCATTTTGTATTTGTGGCAGCCATTTTGTATGCCACATGTTGCCATGTGCTCTTCATGTGCTTCGTCCTACCTCCTTGTTAACTGCGCCTGAAATCTGCCCAGCAACAGGCTATATTTAGCATCCCCCACTTTCAGCATGCCCAGGCATGCCCAGTAGGGTCTGCAGCTGTTACTAACTAGTTCCAGATAGGAATGTGTTTACTAGCGACCCTCAGATGCTCGGTCCACTGACAAAGAAGAGCTGCCAGGGTGTCGGCCCAGTTGGAGCTCCATTGATGGAGTGTGTTGGCAACTGTAAGTATTGGTGGAGTGGTGGTGCTGAGTGAGTTGGCGAAAACTTCTTTGATGATCTTGACCCAGCTGCGGCAGGGGGGCAATGATGGCAGTGGTGTATGATGGGGGTGGTGAAGGCGTGACGTATACTATGATGGTTGGTCCAGGAGAGTTTGGGGGTGTGGCTGTAGTTGAATTTACTGCTGGCGGAGAAGACTGGGTCGAGTCTGTGTCCGGCTGAGTGTGTTAGTGCAGTGACTAGCTGCTTGAGTCCGATGTTGGTGAGGTTCGCCAGGAGGGTGGTGGTGTTCTGATCATTGCGGTGGTCCAGGTGGAAGTTGAGGTGTCCAAGTAGGATGTAGTCAGTGGATGGTAGAGTCAGGGGTGCAATGAGGTCTACAATTGCATTAGTGAATGGGAGTTGATTGGCCTGGGGGCCTGTAGATGAGGGGGCTGTGGAGGGTGGGGTTGAACTTGAGGTTCATCCTATTCTGGAAGTGGAGTGTTCCATGGTATCTTTAAACAAAAAGAGAGGTAGGGAGAGTAGATTGACACTCTTATTCCCCGGTTATGATCAATAAACAAGCAAAGAGTGTCTAATGGTTACACTTAACCACAGATAGGGAGCAAAAAAGGGGGTTAGGAAAACGGCCTGATTTAGGACGTTTAGAGAAAGCCCTCACTCACCACCTGGTGATGACATGCTTCATCATTGGGCTCTGAGGTAATATAAATTTTATGGTCATGTTGTGTTCCCTAGCGAGTACCCCACCGACTCCATGTACGAGTTAAAAGTGCATGTAACTTCCCTCCTGTACCAGCTATGAAGACGCAAATACATTTGCGTCCAACGTTAACTTGTCCTCTTTCAGACCCACCATGAATGGGTTTGATGGTCCGTTCCTAAGTATGCTATGCCAACGTCTTTTTGAAGTGTACTCCTACGTTTTTCAGCCTGGCTGAAAGTAGGCCCTGAATCTCTGCCACCGAGCCTCTTTTCTGGCTTCTGACTGCGAGGGCCTCTGCCCAAGCAGCCCCCGTACCCGTGAACTCTGACTTACTTCTAGCGCGGCCCTCCGTGCTCAGCTCAGCCTGCTGCCTGCCAAGATTGACTATAACCTTCGAGTTATCTGTTTTCCTCCCCGAAGATACATTCCGGCCTGCTAGCTTCAGTAAACATCCTTCCTCAGCTACAGGGCTAAAGGGCCGACCTGTCTTTATGCAAGTAATTCATAGCCTCTGTTGCCATGCTTCCATGGAAGGCCCCATGCCCCCACGCTTCTCATACAGACACTCAGGCGCTTATACACGCACTCACAGCAAGTATAGAATAGCTTCTGCTCTAGAGACCTTTCTGCCCAGATAGCTTAGTTCCTAAACATCAGATATCGGATATGATAGAAGCACAAGTTGATCTGACATGCCAGACTTCTGTCTCTTTCCGCCAGTGTAAATGTCAAGTCCCCTGCACCCCGTCTATCACACGTCATGCAGCTGCGCGCGCATCCAAGCTTCCGATTTCCGCTGACATTGCAACATTCTGTTAGCACCACCCCTTGGTGCCACCCACTTGCGTCACCTATCAGTGACGTTTCTAGCACACACGCCTAGTTTACGCCTCTTGATGATGTACTAGCACCACGTGTATACTGTTATCTTGTCTTCTCTCAGCTGTTACGCCTCTTACATTGAACATTATGATGTAAATCAAGTATATAAGCTATGTATTGTCAATAAACGACGGCGCGCTCATCTATCCCTTCTGACATCCTGTGTGGTGGTCAGAACATGATATCCTGATTCCTTTATGAGGAATAAAACCCTTAGAAACTCTTACACCACGGACTCTGTTTTCCTTCCTTTCGATTGAGTTATTATTGATTAAGTACTTACCTGCATAGAAATTAAGAGAGTAAATTAATTATTTACATCATTTTGGCGCCCGAACAGGGACCCCTCCCCCACCTCACGCGCCGGAAGGTGCGTTGCAATCCGTGTCCCCTGCCATCAGTTAGACGGACAACACGTGTACTGGCAGGATTTCCTGCATCCCCCTCTGACACACGGAGGTGACGAAGACTGCGATCAGTGCCCAGACGAGGCGGTGAGGAGTGCGGAGGATCCCGACCAGAGCCCAGCCGAAGGAAGCAAGGTCCGAGGTGTGAAGAGGCCCACCAGTTTTCCGAAGTTTTCCGAAGTTTTCCGAAGTTCCGAGTCGAGTCCAGTCGAGTTTTCCGAGGCCTTCTGTTTTCCGTGCTTCCCGGTGAGTACCATTGCTGGGTCGTATCTAGACGGGTTTGGGTACGCAAGTCCGGTCTGCACTGTTTTTAGGCAGTGTATCTGTACTGTTTAGCAGTATATAAAGTATTCCGAATTTCTGCACTGTTACAGCAGTGTATCTGTATCGTTGAGCGGTACATTCAGAGTAGGGGGAAGTTAGCTATGTCTTTAAATGTTTCATGTGATTAATGTCGTGGTATGAATGTGATTGTTCTTGTGTATTATTGTGTTTTTTTGTTTAAATAGTTACAGGCGAAATTAAGTATTAAGGATCAAGCATTTCAGTATCAAGTAGGCACAATGCCGTTTTTTAACAAATTAAAGCAGATAGGAACTAGGAAAGGGATGTTAGAGGAAGAGATTCCAATCCCCCCTAGGGACACTCCAGGTAATTTCATGTATAATAAGCATGGCATAGACGCCATCTTGTATCTAGAGTTATGGACAGATTATACCAAGCACCTAGAGGAAAGATACCGATGGCCAGTTAACGGAACATGGGATGCCGAGTGCATCATAAAGGTAGAAGAAATATTACGGAAAAAGAAAGCTAGACAATCTCAGAAAGACGCCATAGAATTTTGGCGTAAGGAATCACGTAAGCGTGCTGATAGAGCACTCCGTAGAGAAGACAGGCTTAAAGAATCAGAAAAGGCCCAAGAAAACGAATTAGTTACTGAGGGAATTCGAGTAAAAGTAGAACAAATAGATCGTATCCTAAATGGCAAAGTGAACAACATGTATCTTTTGGCCGATGGTACCCCTGACGCCATTTCAGAAATACCGAAAAATTTGCCGTCACCATTAGTTCCAACTAAAGTAATGCATAAGACTACTAAAGACATATTCCTAAATTCATATCTCGAAGATGTAGCGCCAGCTTACACCAATCTGCCTGTTCGTGCCCTGCCTACTGACAGGGCCGGGGGTGGTACTGCCCCCCAAGATCACTCTCAGCCGACACCGAAAAAGACTAGTCCCGTTCCGCCAGCTCCGCCACTTCCCTCACCTAAAACTGATCTGCCGAAACCACTTCAATCAGATCCTACTAAAAGACAAATTCAGATACTGACTACACACAGAGATAATGCCCAAGTTTCCGCTTCAGGAGGTGCGACCGCGGGTCTCCAGACCCCGCCACCGACTCACAGATTAAATCTCAGAGGTATGCAGAGTCCTTTTACGCACAGATCCCCCCGTTCTTCTAATTCATCCCGTCTTGATGCACTAAAAGAAAATATGTCAGTTTGTAGATATGATCCAGAACCTGGACAGGACGACTTAATGATATTAGCGTCTTTACGGTTAAGATCTGCTACTGATAGTTTGTTATGTTATGCAGGAATGAAGGAGCACCTAGATAGAATATATGAGTTCGTTCAAACGGGAAAGGACCCCGACAGTATTAAGGATGCCCTGGAGAAACAGAAAGTTACCATGCAAGCACTGATACTACGATTTTTCATAAATTGTCTAATAAGAGAACGAGACAGGCCCGGAACAGAGCAGAGTGAATTGGATGCATTGAACAAGTGGGGTCAAAATATAGCCGATGGAAAACATGACAGACAAAATTGCATAGAGGCCATGTATAAAAAGATTAAGAAAGCAGTGATAGCAGTACACGAGAAAGAGAAAGAAAAGGCTCCCTCCGAGGAGGAAGAAGAATCTGAAGAACTAGAACCGACTACAAGCACTATAGCATATGTAGGTAAGGGAACTTATCTTAGGAAGGGTATCCGTCCAGAAAGCAAGAGAGTTTTCTTCTCTGCCTTAACGAATCCGAATTCTGCTGAACATCAGTTCCAGGAAACTGATAAACGGCTTCGAGATCGAGTTGGGTACCATGTACTCAATTCTATGGATGAACAAGAATTAGCCCGATCAGCGGTATCATGGGCCGAAAATGCAGACATATATAATGATGACACCGTAGCACAGACATTTCTGAACCTCTCCCCCGACGAACAGAAATTAGCAGGTATATATATGATTCAGCACCTTCTCATTAAGTACAGAAAACATTATTCCGATCCAGGTCCCTTACATGAGACACTAGAAGCACTACTGATGGATAGATGGAGAGGCCTAAGCACTAAATTAGTTCAAATAATTCTAGAACAACGACGCAGATATGACACCTTTGTAAGTCCTGAATATGTTCCCGCCCCACCTCCAGAAAGGAAAATGTACCATATGCAGTGCGGGGGTGGTATTGAAAGTCAGAACCCCTTGCGAGAAGTGCACCCTGTTATGGGTGAGGATAAAATTTTGAAACGCGTGTATGTACACACGCCTCTAACTAAATTAGAACTGTTAGAAATGAAGAAATTAGTACCGTGCCATGATAAAGACCCTGCAGGTTTTCATAGAGAGCTCAAAGACATGTTACTGATGGGGGACTACACATATGATGATATCATGAAAATGTTGAAAGTATTATTGCCTACGGGTATATTCGAGAAATTAAAGGAAAAGGACTGGGAGGTGGGAGACGCAAAGATTGCCTGGGCAGAAATAGAGGATGAAGAAAAGAAACGGGTTCCAGGGTTAGGCCTTGGGGACAAAACTAAAGCATTACCAGGTTTAATAGTACAGGTCCTGCCCAGATTATTGACAACTAGAAAGGAGGATTGGGATGCAATCTCGTCCTGTAAACAGAAACATGATGAAGATACTAGCGACTTTTATTCAAGATTCGAGAAATGTTTTATTATCAATAGTGGCCTCCAGCCAAGTAGCGAGTCGTACCCACATCTTTTTGTATCAAAGTTAGTCGAGAATTCCCTACCGTTAGTTAAAAATAGAGTGTATAAAGTCGAGAGTACATGGCAAGCAAATACGCCATCCCAGATGTTACAAATGTTACAATATCACCAGAATAGAATTAGGGAAGAACAAGATCAGGAACAGAAGCGCATGAAAGACACGAAAATGAAAATGTTAGTAGCCCAGACGGTCCCATCCGACAGTCACAGGAAAGGTACGACCCAGACAAGTCACGCTGCAGCTCCTGTTAAAGGGACATGCAATTATTGCAAGCAGCCAGGTCACTACGTACACGAATGTGCAGTTCTGAAACATAACATAGCGACAGGTAAAACTAAAGAGAGACCGCATCCGCCTAGACAAGACCATAACCAGCATCAGTCTACACAGAATACACAGCCCATGCATGCATCCGCACAGACAGCACAGACCGTAGCAGTACCACAGCCACAGCCCATTGCTGCAACTCAGCAAGTCTCACAACAGATGTACCAGTATGCCCAGTCTGCTTACCCCGAATATTCCCGATATACATGAAACAGCCTAGAGAGGGAAGGTGGCTTGCCTCTTATCGAGATTCCTGTAGATCAAGAAGGTCCTTATGTACACAGTCAAGTATTGGGGAAAGATAGAAAGTTTTTAATTGACACAGGGGCAAGTCGCACTACAATAAGTCATGACGAAGTTCCAGGGGCACCCCTCTCAGGCTCACAAAATGTTTCCCTTGGTTTTTCAGGACAACCTATTGCAAATGAAGTCTCAGAACCAGTTCCCCTGGCTGTGGGTCCATTATCACGCGTTACAGACCTGTTACTAACAAAATCATGTCCGGAAAATCTGTTAGGAATTAAAACACTGAAGGCTCTAGGGGCTATAATATGCTGCTCCCCGGAGGGAGTTAGACTCTTTCTGCGGGATTTCAAGGGTCATTACGTCCTTCGTGAGTTTGACGTCAGATTGAAAAATGTACCTGATTACTTGTGGGCAAAAGGCCCAACTGATGTAGGATGTATGCACATTACACCATACCGCGTTACCCTCAAGGCAGGTGTTGTATTACCCAGAATCAGACAATACAAGTTACCACCCGATGCTGTAGCGGCTTTACTGAAAATCATTGAAGAGCTCATTGCCCAAGGAGTGGTCGTCGAGACCGACTCCAATATCTGTAACTCACCCATCATTCCGATTCTTAAACGTACTGATCCCAATGCACCGCCAGTATATCGGCTGGTGATTGATCTTCGAGAATTGAATAAATGCATTATCCCACAGTATCCTGTGGTCCCCGATATATCATCTCTCTTGACTGCTATTGATTCAGAAGCAACGTTCTTTACTGTAATTGATCTCAAGAACGCCTTCTTCAGCGTGCCTATTGATCCAGAGAGCCAATATCTCTTCGGATTCTGTTTAAATGGACGCAGTTTCAAATTTTCGCGCGCACCTCAAGGATTCACAGAAAGCCCCAGCATCTATAGTCAAGCACTGAAAAGACAACTAGATTGTATTCAAATGCCAGTTAACACCGCTTTACTACAATACGTCGATGATCTGCTGATCACCGCACGAAGTGAGCCCGAATGTGAAAAAGCATCACTGACAGTTTTACATTTCCTGGCCGACAAGGGACACAAGGTGTCTCCTTCGAAGCTACAATTCTGTGTTCAGCAAGTTGTGTACTTGGGTCACTTGCTGTCCAAAGTGGGGAGACAGCTCACTCCCGATCGCATTCAGTTAATTGTGAACATGCCGCAACCCAAGACACAAAAGGAAGTGCGGGCCTTCATAGGCCTCACCTCGTACTGCAGACAATGGATTCCCCAGTATGCATTTCTAGCTAAACCACTCATCCAGTTAACGACACAGGAGGCAGCGACTTCGACTGTCCTCCCTTGGACTCAGGAACACACACAAGCTTTTGAAGAATTAAAGAAAGTTTTATGCCAAGCACCAGTTTTAGCGACACCATGTTACAGCAAACCGTTTACACTTTTTGTTACAGAACGTGATGGCACAGCGTTGTCTGTCCTCACTCAAGACCAAGCAGGTTCACATAAGCCTTGTGCTTATTTTTCTAGTACATTGGATTCAGTAGCTCAAGCACTCCCTGCGTGCTTAAAGTCAGTAGCAGCAACAGCGTTAGCAATAAGACAAAGTGATTCAATTGTTTTAGGTCATCAGTTAACAGTTCAAGTACCACATTCTGTAGAGGTTTTGTTAAACAGAACCCAGACTCAACACTTAACTATAGCACGACTGACAGGTTATGAATTAACACTATTCCAGCCACACATAGAAATCAGACGTTGCAGCATCCTGAACCCCGCAACACTGTTACCTACAGTTATGACAGATCCAGCTCCGCATGATTGTATAGAAATAATTAATGCAGTAACTAAGCCTAGACGAGACTTAACAGATGTCCCATTGACAAATCCAGACCTGACACTTTATGTGGACGGTTCATGCATGAGAACAAGTACAGGAGAATTAGTGGCCGCGTACGCCGTGACCACTGAAACTGAAATTAAAGAAACACATCGTATTGACACCCTGTCTGCTCAAGCAGCAGAGCTCATCGCTCTGACTCGAGCCTGTATTCTAGCCAAGAACAGAAATGTTAACATATACACAGATTCCCGCTATGCCTTCGGAGTTGTACACGACTTCGGAGTCCTCTGGCAAGAACGAGGTTTTCTGACTTCCCATGGGGCCAAGATACAACATGGCCCCCTCATTCAAGCACTGTTAGAAGCAATACATTTGCCCTCGGGCATATCAGTCATGAAGTGTAAGGCACATACTAAAGTCACAGATTCTGTTTCCCAGGGTAACGACCTGGCAGACCAGACAGCAAAACATACAGCATTGACTTACACCCAGACTACTGATGTGACAAAGACAATAGTCCAGACCCAGTGTATGGCAGTTAGAGATCCCGCCCTAGATGTAATTGATATCCAGACACATGCTACTCCAGAGGAGATAAAGAAATGGACTGAACTAGGAGGGATTCAGACAGATCAAGGTTGGGTGACGAAGGGAAAATCTATATGGTTTCTCCCCGACTCAATGGTTCAAGTCATGATAAATACAGCACATAGTCCTGCCCATCTTGGAGAGAAAGCCATGTTAGACAGTTTACAGAATCTCTGGTACAACAAACACTTACGAGCAGCAGCAAAACAGAAAGTGCGTACTTGCATGATCTGTTGTCAGTTCAATCCAGGTAAAAGCGTCCCTGTTGAGCAAGGTGGATTTCATCCTCCCGATCACCCTTTTGAAGTCCTCCAGATGGATTATATCCAGATGAATAGCTGTAGAGGATTTAAGTATGTCCTTGTAATTGTTTGTGCTCTGTCCCGCTGGACCGAAGCATACCCAGTCCCAGACTACACTGCTCCGACCACTGCCAGACAGTTGGTTCGTGAATTCTTCCCACGGTACGGTTTGCCCCGTGTCGTGTATTCAGACAACGGACAGCCGTTCTCGTCCGAGCTGATGAGACAAGTTTCCCTCTTGCTAGGATATCAGTGGAGGTTCCACTGTGTCCGACATCCCGAAGCAGCTGGCCTTGTAGAAAGGCATAATCAGACACTAAAAATCCGTCTTGCCAAGATCTGTCAGGAAAAAGGGGTCGACTGGATAGTCGCCCTGCCCGTGGCACTATTCTACATGAGGATGGTCGCCCACTCGAGATCAGGGCTATCCCCGTACGAAGTGGTCTTTGGCAGACCGCCGAATATGTGGGGGACGCCCGTTCCGAAAAAGATCACTGATATTGATTGTAACATGTTGACAGATTACCTTGCCTCCTTGATGTCTGCACTCCAATCATGTCGTTCACAGGTTGCCGCAGCCTTCCCTGACAACACCGATGTAAAGGCGCATGAGGTCCGCCCAGGTGACCTGGTAGTCGTCCGGAATTTCGACCGGAAAAGTCCGCTGGAGCCCCGCTGGAAGTCTCCAAAGACCGTTCTGCTTACCACTAGGACCGCCGTGAAAATCGAGGGGAGAAAGGGGTGGGTCCACACGAGTCACATCAAACTATGCAATGAACTAAAAAACGGACTGAAACAGGACTCTGACTCGTCCACCCCCACCAAAGACTGTGTTGAAGCACAAGACGTTACTGTGCCTAAAAGAGAAAAGACTCCTCAAGAACTTTACCGAATGAAGCTTCGATCTAGCAAGTCAGACAGTTTAATTGTTTAAGTCCTCCCTTAGGTGAATCGGTTAAATAGTTTCTGACATGTATCCCCTAGATCGAGTTAGAGAGAGAGAGGAAAAGAGAAGAACATATTGCAAATCACTTCGTAGTCACTGCATAGTGACACTAATAATCATGTTTATTCTGAGTATTCTAATTATTATTGCCAGCATTCTGCTTCCTATGTACTGGCCTATTTTCAGGCGTGAACAATCTGCTTACAATGTCTCTGCTGAACACACTTTTAGTGAACTTCCTGCACATGAACTCTCTTACAGACTTGCGCTGCGCAACAATACATTCATTAGTATGTTACACCATTCCCATCAGACAAATAATGCTACAGACTGTTGGATATGTGGCCGACTCCCTCCCTACCAGAATTACAAGGGAGCTCTGCCTCTCTTTCCGTACCCATTCACTCACAATGGCTCCTGTGGAGCATGGTTTAAAATAATTAATTCTTTAGATCCTGATATTGCTGTTTTCGATGGGGGCTGGGTTTGGGGAAACTTGAACTTAGTCCTGCTCAACGTCTGTTATCCTGATCAAGAAGGACTTCCCACTCGAATAGGAACTGATCTAGAAAATGAAGTATATGGATTAGGTAATTACACAATTAGCCTTATGATCCTCACTGTTGAATCTGAAACTGCTCCAGTTCTGCCCCATATGTTAGTACTACCAGTCACAGGTGAATTATGTGTTAGCAAGAAAGGTTCAGTACACGTAGGTCATAGTAAATGCACTACTGTGGTCGAGTTCAGTGACCATGGTAAATCGTCCTTTAAAGCTATCAGTCATTCCTACTTTGTTTGTGGTCATACCGCCTACATACGTTTGCCCCCAGATTGGGATGGTACCTGTTACATTGCATTCCTTCTGCCACCTGTTTTCCTAGCTCCTCCTGATTACCATAGAAATACGAATCTAGCACCGAATAGACCCAAAAGAGATATTCCCCTTGTCGACTACACAGAAACGGCATGGGAACAGTACACTGATTTCAATAAAGGATTCTTTTTCTTCCTAGGACCTGTCCAAAACAGTAAATTAATACGCAGATTAACGAGAACACTCGAAGCAGTAGTGAACGAAACTGCCTCCGCTCTAGGTAACTTAACAGAGGAGCAGTCTGCTATACGGACTGTTGTCCTTCAAAATCGTCTTGTGATTGACGTCATCTTGGCAGATAGAGGTGGAGCTTGTAAGGTCATCGGGTCAAGTTGCTGTGTTTTCATTCCACAAAACGCACCATCTGTCTATCAAGCTATCACCCGTTTACATAAAATTGCAAATCAGATACATCAGAATCCAGGCACCTGGACTTGGTCCGGTTGGTTCTGGACTACGTTGACAGCTTGGGGATGGAAGATCTTATCGTTCCTAGGCATTGGCCTTGTTATAGTATTCAGTTGTTGCCTGTGCCTGCAGTGTGGGCCAGCGATATGTGGACTGTGTGCCACATCCTGCATTGAGCATTCCAGTTGCCTCTCAAACAGTCAAAGAAAGAAAGACGAACATATAATGTTACAAGAACAAACTGATCGATTTATGAGGATCGATATATCATGAAGGGTCCGTAGGGAACAAGGAGGGAATGAGGTAATATAAATTTTATGGTCATGTTGTGTTCCCTAGCGAGTACCCCACCGACTCCATGTACGAGTTAAAAGTGCATGTAACTTCCCTCCTGTACCAGCTATGAAGACGCAAATACATTTGCGTCCAACGTTAACTTGTCCTCTTTCAGACCCACCATGAATGGGTTTGATGGTCCGTTCCTAAGTATGCTATGCCAACGTCTTTTTGAAGTGTACTCCTACGTTTTTCAGCCTGGCTGAAAGTAGGCCCTGAATCTCTGCCACCGAGCCTCTTTTCTGGCTTCTGACTGCGAGGGCCTCTGCCCAAGCAGCCCCCGTACCCGTGAACTCTGACTTACTTCTAGCGCGGCCCTCCGTGCTCAGCTCAGCCTGCTGCCTGCCAAGATTGACTATAACCTTCGAGTTATCTGTTTTCCTCCCCGAAGATACATTCCGGCCTGCTAGCTTCAGTAAACATCCTTCCTCAGCTACAGGGCTAAAGGGCCGACCTGTCTTTATGCAAGTAATTCATAGCCTCTGTTGCCATGCTTCCATGGAAGGCCCCATGCCCCCACGCTTCTCATACAGACACTCAGGCGCTTATACACGCACTCACAGCAAGTATAGAATAGCTTCTGCTCTAGAGACCTTTCTGCCCAGATAGCTTAGTTCCTAAACATCAGATATCGGATATGATAGAAGCACAAGTTGATCTGACATGCCAGACTTCTGTCTCTTTCCGCCAGTGTAAATGTCAAGTCCCCTGCACCCCGTCTATCACACGTCATGCAGCTGCGCGCGCATCCAAGCTTCCGATTTCCGCTGACATTGCAACATTCTGTTAGCACCACCCCTTGGTGCCACCCACTTGCGTCACCTATCAGTGACGTTTCTAGCACACACGCCTAGTTTACGCCTCTTGATGATGTACTAGCACCACGTGTATACTGTTATCTTGTCTTCTCTCAGCTGTTACGCCTCTTACATTGAACATTATGATGTAAATCAAGTATATAAGCTATGTATTGTCAATAAACGACGGCGCGCTCATCTATCCCTTCTGACATCCTGTGTGGTGGTCAGAACATGATATCCTGATTCCTTTATGAGGAATAAAACCCTTAGAAACTCTTACACCACGGACTCTGTTTTCCTTCCTTTCGATTGAGTTATTATTGATTAAGTACTTACCTGCATAGAAATTAAGAGAGTAAATTAATTATTTACATCAGCTCCACCAAAGAGACAGAGTGTCTCTTTGGTGTGCTACAACGCCAGATCTACTGCGGAACAGGTTAGTGAGAAATAGGGCGTGTTTGTGCAAACTAAGCTAATGAGTGGTGAGGGTATTAAAAATTGTCTGTAGTATATCAAAGGGAACTTTATTCTATGATCACTAAAGACATTACTTTAAAATCTATATGTATGGAAGCAGTCCACATTCAGTTGAGTGGTAGATTCCTAAATATCAGTCGACATGTTTCTTGCCACGAAACGGTGTAAATTTACCGGGCAATTCTTCAGGACTAAAAGAGTGTATTAAACCCTGGCGGTATGGACGCGCTAAGGCCCACCCTTACCTAGGGACGTGAAAGTGAAAATAATGAAAAACTGTGAAAAAGTGCACAAAATTAGGAAGAAAGGATAGTCTCCCTAATCACTCCTGGTTTAGGAGGCTTCAACTTTGCGGTTTCTGCACCTGAAATTAAAGGGGACAAAGACATGCATGTAGAACAAGACTTACATTTAGTATTTGTTCTGATGGTAACAGTAAGTCTATGATGCTCCAAATGTGGTTCAGAGACAGTAGTGGTGCGAAGTAACCATATAGGTATCACCACCTTAGCCCCTGAGTTTTTAGCTGCTATTCAGAGGGAAGTGCTACGTGCTATTTGTGGTACGAGCTAGGTGTGTAGGTCGGATAAAAACGGAAGCTTCCGATTTGCGATCAAATTAATGGTACAGATAGATCGCGTCAATACACAAGTTAAAAATGTCTCACTTTGTTGGTGTTACGGAGGAACACCATGGGTCGCAGGAGGGGTGTGGGAACGTAATTGGCACACCATGCGTGTTTGTCAGGAAAAGGGGGAAACACATAGAGTGAGTCATTGACATTAGAATCGGTACTTAGCTTAGTGGTGAGCCAATCGTTGAATCATAAGTGCTACTCACGCCCTCGACGCTCGGCACCCTCAGTGTACCTGCATCACCCTCTACTGGACCCCGAAGATGTTGAAGCAGGGCCCAGACGCCGTATATGTATCATCGGCAGCGAGGCGAGGATCGTTTCCGGGATAGGTGTGGTCAAAGGAGGGGCCAGAGATGACGCCATAGAGTGAGCCAATCACCGGCAAGTGACGGTGTAGTCACATGATAGGCATCTCGTTGCTTAGCAACCGGGAGCGTCTAGATGGTTTCCTAGCTCGCGGTTTGTGAGAGACGCTGAGGCTAGAGATCAGTTTTTGATACCGGTAAGGAAATAGATAGGGCGTGATGGTTATGATGCACCCTGGCACATAAACGGGCCGCTTTACGGATTATTGTTAAGGTGTGTTCTGATTACCGGCTACTGGCTCTAACAAAAGACGTGTTAAGGCAAGGAGTTTGGCCCATAATCAAACGAAGTGACATGTTTGTGGATTAGCTGTGTAATATACACGCTTTTGAATTTGTGAGGTCAGTGACATGGCTATGGGGGAAGGAGCACAGCCAGCAAGTACCGATTTAAGTGATCAATTGTTAGACTCATAAAATGCTTATTTCAACACAGCATTCCAAGGTAAATCATCATTCAGACCAATGAGATGGGTCTCAAGCCTGTAGACCCACCTCTGTTCCTTTTCAAAGAGGCGACTGCTTATGTTGTTGCCACTGTTTATATGTTCAATTAAAGTCCACTGTAAATCATTAGTTGTGTGTTTTTTTTCTAAGAAATGTCTGCTCATTTTGGTTGTTAGTTTTTTGCATCTGATGTTTGAGCGATGCTCACAAATTCTCTGCTTCACCTTTCGGCTCGTCATGCCTACGTAACGTAGGTCGCAAGGACATGTGATCAGATATATCACATTTTGAGAATTGCAGTTTGTGTGATCTCTCTGTGTCCATAGTTTTCCAGGTTCAAGGTCAAGTGTTTTTGAATGTACAGTAAGGTGGCAAACACTGCAGTTAGAGCAGGGAAAATGGCTGGTGACTCTTGGTAGGTTCCAGGTATCCGTGATAGATCTCACTGTATCCGGACAGTGATTTTTGGTTGTGTGTGGACGAGTGCATCTCTTAGGCTGCGTCCTTTTTTAAAAGAGAACAATGGTTTTTCACAGGTTTTGTTCGTACTGGACAGGATTCTCCAATTTTTGTTAATTGACTTCTTCATGTAGTTTGATAGGGTACTGTATGTAGTCACACATGTTAGTGGTATGTCTTTGGAGTTGTTGACCTTGTCCTCCAAGAGAGCTTCCCATGGCTGGTTACGAGCTCTTTTGTAACCCTTATTCAGTGTTGCCACTGAGTAGCCTCGAGATTTAAGTTTATCTGTCAAGTCAACAGACTGGGATTTAAAATCTTGTAAGTCAGAGCAGTTGCGTCTTAGCCGCAAATACTGACCGTATGGTAGATTTTCTTTCAGTGGACGGGGATGGAAACTCGTGGATTCTAGGAGGTTATTCTGAGCGGTGGGTTTGTGAAAAGTTTTTGTGGTGTGTCTTGTCCCAGTGATACTGATTGTCACATCCAAAAAGGTTGCCTCAGTTTTGCTGGTTGCAAAAGTAAATTTCAAATTTGGATCTAGGGTATTGATCCAGGCCAGGAAAGCCTGTAGCTGGTCGTCATTGCCGGTCCATATTACCAGGACGTCATCAATGTAGCGTCTCCAGATCTTTATGGACGCAGCGAAGGGACATTCCGGATGTAGGACTTGTTTAGCCTCAAAGTCAGCAACATAGAGACCCGCTACACTGGGGGCTAATGTACTGCCCATTGAAGTTCCAGTGCATTGTAAGAAGAGGTTACCTTTGAAAGAGAAGAAATTCTCTTTCAGTGCTAGTGTAGCGCACTTCAAAATTAAATCTTTTGATGTTTGAAACTCCCAGGTAACTGAGTTGAGAGCAGTATCCAAGACCTTGATGGTATCGTCCTGAGGGATACTGGTGTACAAGCTCTCGATGTCCGATGGATCAGTGTTGCTTGGGTTCCTTGTGGGCGGGGTGAAGGAGGCCGCTGAGTATGGATAAACCTTTTCATTTTTTTTTTTTTTTAAATATTTTTATTGAGATGTTTTACAATTATATACAGGGCACGGCAATATTAATGGAAAAAAGAAAAATAAATGCATGACATTGAGGAAAAACAACCAATAAAGCATCGACAGGCGTAATAAAGAAAGCAACATCCAGTTAAAACAAAGGAGTAAGGTAATTTGATCCAAAATGTTATTCCAGATTGTATAACCTGAGTGTAATCAAACAGAGTTACCCTTTCCTAATATTTCCATACAGTCAAATAAATCTCTCCCATTATAACCAACATACCCGTTTATATCTCATATATGAACCTCATTTAACCAAATTTCAGACAAACTCAATTTTAAACTATTAGATCATCTTTCCACCGCGTTATAGGATCCCATATTATCTTGCCCAGCTTCCTTCCCCTTTTTCCCTTCCTTGCATAGATCTCTTTCTCCACATTGTATGTTTTTAATAACTTAGCCAGCCATTTATGGAAAGTAGGTGGTATAGGGTCAATCCATGCAGAGGCTATGCATAATCTCATAACAGATATTGCAACAAATAGAAATTCCCTCCCACAAAATGGTCGGGCGTCCTCAAAATTGACTCCTAATAATATAGTTCCGGGAGTTAACACAATTTCAGTTCCTAAAATATTGTTTATGAAACGTTCAATATTTCTTTTTTTAGTAAATCTAGATGAGGACACGTAGCAAATACATGTTGTAAATCGGCATCCAAGCTTCCTCACCTATAGCACTTAATACCCACTGTACCTCCCCATTGTGCTATTTTAGCGGGTGTAAAGTATAAATGATATATCGTTTTATAATGTTGCGCCTGCAATGGTGCTGAACATAACAAAGAGTAACCCTTTTCTAGGGAGATACCAAAACTTTCGCAACTAATATTAAGATTATCCTTCCATTTTTCGCTCCATTTTTGGTAGTCATCCCGTTTTGATTTTATCAGTTGAGCATAGAGCCTTTTAATTGTGCAATCTTCCCCACCTTGAATTATCTCCATAATTGAATTACGCCTGAATCCCGAAACGCCTCCTTTTTTGTTCAGAAGAAAACTCCTGACTTGCAAGTATTTAAAGAATTGCCTAGTTTCTAGGTTAAATCTAGCTTGTAAATCTGAGAATTGAAGAATCCCCTGGTCCCCCTTTACATCCCCTATAGTTCTAATTCCCCTGTTTTCCCACTCTGCAAATATAGGTCCTAAGAAGATATCTTGTGGAAGATTTAGATTATGTGAGAGTCTAGTGTACACATTATATTTCCCCAAGCCTATTTTTTTAGAGAAGCTTTTCCAAATTTCATATGCTGCTATAAGCGTCTTAAACTTTGTCCTCTTATAATAGCTAGCCTCTGTAAATTTCAACAAGACATCCTTCACTTCCATTCCCAAGGTTAATCCATAGATTGCTAATGATCCAAATTTGCTCCACTCTTCTGATTCTTCCCCTCCCAGCATACCAATCATATTTTGTAGAGCTGCCGCCCAGTAATAAGATTTTAAGTCTGGAACTCCCCAGCCTCCCCTTTCTCTCGGCAGTGTCATGAATCTAAGGGCTCTTCTCGTTTTCCCCTTTGCCCAGATGAATCTATTTATTATACACTCTAGTTTTTTAAATATTTTAACATCAAATAATAAAGGTATTGCTCTAAATAAATATAAAAATTTTGGGAGTATCAACATTTTTACTATATTTGTCCGCCCCACTATTGTCATATGCAAATTGTCCCACCTATCCAAGTCTTTCTCTACTTTCTTAATCAAAGGATTGATATTCTTTTCTACTAAGATATCCAAATCTGGCATTATGATAACCCCTAAGTACATGCCTTCCTGCACCACTCGATTGTCTATACACGGAGTAAACAAATTTTTTATTATCTGCGTTTTAGATGTATTTAATTTATACCCCGATATCTTTCCAAATGTCATCGCCTCAAGTTCAAGGTGTTCTATAGATTCAGAGGGATTTGGAGAGATTACAGCAATATCATTTGCATAAGCTAAGATTTTACATTGCCCGATGAGTGTTGTTAAGGGTGCAATCATCTCAGATGTCTCTATTCTACGTATTAATGGGTCCATGTATATGGCAAACAATAACGGTGAGCAAGGGCACCCTTGTCTAGTACCTCTTTTTATTTGGAATTGGCCCATATTTCCACCATTCACTCGTAAAGTTGCTACCGGTTTTAGATAAAGAGTTTGTAGGGCTTTAATAAAACCTTGTTTAATACCTGTTCTTTCTAAAGCATGCCAAAGGTAGCCCCAGGAGACCCGATCAAATGCTTTTTCTGCATCAAGTAACATCACTGCAATCGGGTCTCCTGTGACTGAAGTAACATCGAATAACGTTATTACTTTTCGTATATGGTGGGTAGTTCCTCTCCCTGGTATAAAGCCGTGTTGGCAGCTACTGACTATTTTATCAATAACTCTTGCAAGCCTTGATGCCAATGCCTTGGAGAAGACTTTTACGTCCGCATTGAGTAAAGTAATAGGCCTATACGATCCTGGATCTTCCGGGTTTTTCCCTTTTTTTAATATTACTACCACCTCAGCACTCCCCCATGACTTAGGTGCTGATTTGCCCAGCTGTGCCAGTTGCATAACCTTCATTATTTCTTCTATCAAGAAGTCCCAAAATACTTTGTAAAACTCTATAGGAATTTGATCGGGACCTGCTGCTTTGCCAGAGGGCAGATTCCATATTGCCTCCTTGATTTCTTCTGTCTGCAAAACTCCCTCTATTCCGTCTGCTTCCTCCTCCTCGATTATGTCTATAGGGATCTCTTGGAGATACTCCTTCATTTCCTCATTATCTCTTTGAGAATCTCGACCCTCTAGTTCATCGTCATACAACTTCTCATAAAATGTCCTAAATACTTCCCTTATTTCATTCGACTCTGAGTGAACCGTGCCCGATGTATCCCTAATTTCTCTAACTATACCCACAGCTTCTTGTTGCCTTGTCCGAGTAGCCAAAATTCTGCCTACTGACTCACTTAACTCATAGCACTTCTCTCTTTTAGTATTATAAATTTTTGCTGCCTTACTAGCAATTTCGCCCTCTGCCTCACCTTTTACTTTCACTAGTTCTATCAAAGCCTTTTCCAAATCCCTCCCCGTCAAAACACTTTTTTCTAAGTTCTCCTCTGCCTTAAGGACCTTCTGAGCTAGCTCTAAATTCCTCAGCTGAATTTGTTTCCTTTTATAAGAATTATAGCTCTTTGTTTCCCCTCGTACTCCAGCTTTAAAGGTATCCCAGACCACTCCCATTTCTGCTGTGTCCCTATTGAAAGTAAAAAAATCAATAATCCATTTATTCATATGTTCTATATATTGTTCGTCTTTCAATAGCTCTCTTTCGAAGGTCCAATTTGTGTATTGTCTAGTATTTGTTTTTGTTGCCATAGTGAGTACTAAGGGGTTATGATCACTAAGAATCCGTGGCAGCCTTTCAATCTTTGAATTTGAAATAGTGGTACTTGAAACGAAAAAATAATCTAATCTTGCACATGTTCGGTGCAGAGCAGAATAATATGTGAAGCCTTTATTGTCCATTCTCTTTTTCCCCCACACATCTGAGAGAGCATTGTTTAAAACTAAACTATGTAGTGCCTGGTTTACTTTCTTTTTCCTGCCTTTATATTTTCCAAAGGAACCCAGTCCTAATCCATCTGCTCCATTAATATTGAAATCACCTCCCAATATAATTTTTGGTGCCCATGTTGCTAGCTCAACATCTAAAAATTGAAAAATCTCAGGATCATCCTCTGTTGAGCCATAAACAGTTACAAACGTTATCCACTCTCCATCAATAAAGCACTCAACCATGGCCCATCTTCCCCATTTGTCCTGTGCTTTCTTCCTGGTTAAAATATTATTATTCCTAGCTAAAATAGCTACCCCTCTTTTTTTAACCCCTTGGCTTGAGTGTACTAGAAGATGAAATCCTAGCTGAGTCAGGAAGTGTGCTTGTGTTATCATAATATGAGTTTCCTGTATAAATGCAAAATCCAGATTCATTTGTTTCAAGGCTAGCACAATTTTTGCTCTTTTTTGGGGATCATTTAGCCCACATACATTCCATGTTACAGCCCTAACGCCCATCGTACACATTGTCACATATCTTTTCCCTCCTACAATCTCTTCTGTACACTATCCATTTAATTATCCAGCATATTATCAATACTCCATTGACGTTTTTTCTTATATTGCCTCCTTTAAATTTTCGCCACCCCACCTGTTCCCCCTGTCTTGAAAATGCCCTTTTTGAGCTCCATCTCTCTATTGTGTGTCCTGCCGTGCCCTGTTCCCCCCCTGAGTCCCACCCCGCTCCCCCTTCTCTCCCCCCCCCTTCCCTTACTGGCAAATAGGTCAATCCTGACCTATGTGTGACAGCCGCACCCCCCCAGGGGAGTTTCCCCCAGCCACTCCCCCTTAGTACGTCATTTTGAAAGATTGATTCATGTTATTCGAAAAAAGGCTCAGTTATTTCTTTGTAATAGAAGCTACTTGTTTTAAGCTCTCTATACGATCAGTTTGTATATTCCGATCCCTGTGTGTTCTCTCTTCTCGAAGAAAAGTCAAATACTCTTGCGCAACGATTTCAGTAAAGAAGACTCTGAACTGGCCATTAAAGCCTACTTTGAGGCGGGAAGGGAACAGCAAGTAGACTTCACAGCCTATATTCTGAAATGGTACTATGAGTTGCCGCATACGTCATCTTCTTTCCACTGTTGTGTGGCAAAAGTCTGGGCGGGCAAAAAAAGTTATGTCTTTATAAGTTCGTTTCTTCATGGGTTTAGCCTTCATTACCACTTCCTCTCTTAATAGATAGTTTCCCATATACACAAGGATTGCCCTTGCTCTTGCGCCCGCACTACCCTTTTTCTGTATGAGGGGAAAACGGTGCGCACATTGCACCTCTTTGTCCCAGTCCCATGCGTCCATCTCTGGAAACGCGCCTTTCAGCAAATCTACGACAAAGGCTCTTATATCTCCTCCTTCCTTGCCTTCCTCCACTCCAAGCAGTCTTATATTGTTTCTCCTCTGCCGATTTTCGAAGTCTTCCAGCTTCCAAAGTATGTCAGACTCTGTTTTCTCCTGCATCTGCCTGAATTCTTGCATCTTTACCATCTCATCCTCCATTTTGCCAGTCCTCTTTTCAACCTCCGTCAATCTGCCTGTAGCTTCAGCACACATTTCCTGTACTTTGTGGAGAGATCTCTGTATTTTCCTATTGGCCCGCTTGGCTCTTTGGCTCTCCAGCCGGGCTTCCCCTTGTATCTGTTGCATTGTGGAGAGTAAAAGATCAAATCTATCCTTGTGCGGCTCTGTACCTGACTTATCCCAATCCGGCATTTTAGATATTCCCTTTGGTGGCAGAGTTCCTATCTTGCTATTTCTTACACGGGATCTTCCCCTAGTCTTATGAGTTTTGGTTTTAATTTTGGGTTTCGGATTACTTTCTTTCACCGCGCTGCTCTGCACCTTCTCTAGACGCAGGGAGCAAGTCTCAGACTCTTGGGATTCCCTCAATGAAAAGTTCTCCGACTCTACAGAAGAAGTGATCGATGATTCCGTCTCATCATCCTCCTCTTCCTCCTCTTCCTCCTCCTCCTCCTCCACCAATTCATTATCGTCACTATCATCGCTATATAGTAACCTTTTAGTAGAAATTTTTTTAAGAGAAGAGCGTCTTGGCCTAAGTAGTATAATTGCGTTTTTTTCCTGTTTTTTCCTACAAGAATCTGGTGCTGTAACAGAGCTAAGCGATTTAAAAGGTTTAGTTTCACCCTTACCCTTACCCTTACCCTTACCCTTATCTTTAGGAATTGCTCCTTGGTTTGATACTGGTACTTTTTTAACTCCAGTTGCTGCAGCAATTGGTATTGTATTTTGCAGTTTATCTATGTTGCCGATATTCAGCCCTTCTTCTATACTAGTGGTAGTCTCAACAGGTGCACGTTCATCACCGCTTTTCGCAACTTCAGGCTCATTTACAGACTCCTTTGCGCTTTTACATGAGCCATCTGCCAATACTACTGTTCGCACAGGGGGTATTTCCCCCTCCTCTATGGATTCTTGTTGCATGCTCCGATGTTCGACATGCCCTGTATTTAAAGTTTGCGTTTCCCCCTGTGGAGCACTCTGCTGCGTTCCCAGACCCACATTCGTATACACATCCACTACTTGGGGCAATACAGCTATCTCATGTATGCTTTTGTTCGTACCTATTGCTTCTTGTGAGCCTGCGTTTTCCGCATTACCTCCGCTGCCTCTATTATCCAGTGCGCTGACTTCCACGTTGCACATTTCTGCCACCAGCCCGGTGCAGGCATTATGTTCCACCTCTCCCCCAGGATCTTTCGATAGGCCAGCTCCTCCAGCTCCTCCTCCATCTCCATGACGCATCTCCTCCACCTCCTCCACCTCCATGCCCTTGGCTCCGCCTCCATTGGACCCCCCGCCTACTAAAGAGCCATGAGACATACATTCTGTAACCTCCAATAGAAGTGAAGGTGAATGCTGAGCCAGCACCACTCCCGCCTCTGCTCCCGCTGCCCCAGTCACTTCACATGGCTCAGTATCTCCGACTCTTGCGGCCTCCACCACCGCCGCCGAGCGCCCTGCAGCCTCCATTGCCTCAGGCACCAACTCTGCCATTTCGGGTTTCGTCAGCAACTCCGTCTGTGAGCCTGATCCAGCGCCGTCCACTACAGCGGGTACACCCCCGCAACCTTCCGCGGCAAGCCTGTCTCGGATCCCGGCTCAGCGCGCACCGTTACTATAGGCGCCGGAGCTGGGTCCATCTCAACTCTCAGCGAACCTCTCACCGCCGGTGAAGAAGAAGGTGAAAGTCCACGTGCCTGAAATGATTCAAAAATCAGGGGCTGACGCAGGATCGCTTCTCTCAGAGACTCTGTGGCCAGGTCCAATACAGGTAATTCCTTATGTCGCTCTTCTCTCCTCTTCTGACTTGCCAGTAATCGCTCCTCTTCGCGCTTTTTTGCCGCTTCTTTGCGAGTCTGTGCCCTTTGTTGTGCCTTGGTTCTAAGGTTTGCCGCAGGAATGTTGGGCTCACTAGATGTCTCCACTTCTTCTTGCCTCTGGGTGCTCTTAATAATCCTCAGTACTTTAGAGGCCATGACACGCTTGACAGCCTCCTAGATCTCCCGGCACAAAGTAATCCTCTTCTTGACTTTAGACAGTGCCGTCTGCCAGACGCTGCTCGGCACTCTCGGGTCTCCTAGCTTCCTGCTATGCAATGCCAATACCTCTACCTCCACCGCCACAAATGACCAAGCAGATGTAATCACCAGATTATGGAGACCCTCCAGCATCTCATCGTCCAATGTAGCAGAAAGAATACAACTGTAGATCAGCTCTGAGCCATACCAGCAAGCATTAGACGTTAGACAAGCAGTAAATGCAGGAGAGTGACTTGGGTGCTGCTACCCCTACGGACTGTCGGCAGCCATCTTGCCTCTAATTCTGGATAAACCTTTTCAAATTCGATTTTTTTTAAATCCTTTTGGAATTTGGTGACTTTGGCTTGCATAAGGTTTTCCTTGTACTCATTTAATTCTTTCATTATTTCGTCCACCTTTTTTTTGTAACCAGTGATAGTTGTCTTGAAATGAGACTCGGTATCCTGAATCTCAACTAGGTGGGTCTCAGAAAGTCTTAAGGCTGTCTTGATAATTAGAATGAGCCAGTCGCAGGTACATTGCCATGCGATCATGGCCCATTCTTTTCGAAAGATGGCATCGTTCAGAAAAATGCGTGGAGCATTTGTAACTAATGAAAGCATAGTCCCTTACTTCTACACACTACCAAAAACGCATATGAACCGAATGCCCCCCCCCAGGCCGACCAATTGTGTCTGGCATAGGCTCTTTGCTTGAGCCTCTATCACGCTTCTGTGACTATTACCTGAAACCAATAGTCCAGAGCACTCCAGCCTCCCTTAAGGACACTAAGAACCTCCTCCAGGTGCTCCAAGAGCTCGACCTCACAGGATATACAGTAACTTTGGTCACACTCGACATCGAGAGCTTGTACACCAGTATCCCTCAGGACGATACCATCAAGGTCTTGGACACTGCTCTCAACTCAGTTACCTGGGAGTTTCAAACATCAAAAGATTGCATTTTGAAGTGCGCTACACTAGCACTGAAAGAGAATTTTTTCTCTTACAAAGGTAACCTCTTCTTACAATGCACTGGAACTTCGATGGGCAGTACATTTGCCCCCAGTGTAGCGGGTCTCTATGTTGCTGACTTTAAGGCTAAACATGTCCTACACCCGGAATGTCCCTTTGCTGTGTCCATAAAGATCTGGAGACGCTACATTGATGACGTCCTGGTAATATGGACCAGCAATGACGACCAGCTACAGGCTTTCCTGACCTGGATCAATATCCTATATCCAAAGTTGAAATTTACTTTTGCAACCAGCAAAACTGAGGCAACCTTTTTGGATGTGACAATCAGTGTCACTGGGACAAGACTCACCACAAAACTTTTCACAAACCTACTGCTCGGAATAACCTCCTAGAATTCACGAGTTTCCATCCCCGTCCACTGAAAGAAAATCTACCATACGGTCAGTATTTGCGGCTAAGACGCAACTGCTCTGACTTCCAAGATTTTAAAACCCAGTCTGTCGACTTGACAGATAAACTTAAATCTCGAGGCTACCCAGTGGCAACCCTGAATAAGGGTTACAAAAGAGCTTGTAACCAGCCACGGGAAGCTCTCTTGGAGGACAAGGTCAACAACTCCAAAGACATACCACTAACATGTGTGACTACATACAGTACCCTATCAAACTACATGAAGAAGTCAATTAACAAAAATTGGAGAATCCTGTCCAGTACGAACAAAACCTGGAAAAAACCATTGTTCTCTTTTAAAAAAGGACGCAGCCTAAGAGATGCACTCGTCCACACACAACCAAAAATCACTGCCCCGGATACAGTGAGATCTATCACGGATACCTGGAACCTACCAAGAGTCACCTGCCATTTTCCCTGCTCTAACTGCAGTGTTTGCCACCTTACTGTACATTCAAAAACACTTGACCTTGAACCTGGAAAACTATGGACACAGAGAGATCACACAAACTGCAATTCGCAAAATGTGATATATCTGATCACATGTCCTTGCGACCTTCGTTGCGTAGGCATGACGAGCCGAAAGGTGAAGCAGAGAATTTGTGAGCATCGCTCAAACATCAGATGCAAAAAACTGCAACCAAAATGAGCAGACATTTCTTAGAAAAAAACCACACAACTAAGGATTTACAGTGGACTGTAATTGAACATATAAACAGTGGCAACAACATAAGCAGTCGCCTCTTTGAAAAGGAACAGAGGTGGGTCTACAGGCTTGGGACCCATCTCATCGATCTGAATGATGCTATACCTTGGAATGCTGTGATGAAATAGGCATTTTATGAGTCTAACAATTGATCACTTAAATCGGTACTTGCTAGCTGTGCTCCTGCCCCCCATAGCCATGTCACTGACCTCACAAATTCAAAAGTGTGTATTTTACACAGCTAATCCACAAACACATCACTGCGTTTGATTATGGGCCAAACTCCTTGCCTTAACACGTCTTTCTTTAGAGCCAGTAGCCGGTAATCAGAATACACCTTTGATGCCATAACGGGCCCCCCCCTTTTAATTTCCCACCTTATCAATAATCATTAAAGCGGCCCGTTTATGTGCCAGGGCGCGTCATAACCATCATGCCCTATCTATTTCCTTACCGGTATCAAAAACTGATCTCTAGCCTCAGCGTCTCTCACAAACCGCGAGCCAGGAAACCATCTAGACACTCCCGGTTGCTAAGCAATGAGACGCCTATCATGTGACTACACCGTCACTTGACGGTGATTGGTTCACTCTATGGCGTCACCTCTGGCCCCTCCTTTGACCACAACTATCCCAGAAACGATTCTCGCCTCGCTGCCGATGATACATATATGGCGTATGGGCTCCGCTTCCACATCTTCAGGGTCCAGTAGAGGGTGATGCAGGTACACTGAGGGTGCCGAGCGTCGAGGGCGTGAGAAGCACTTATGATTCAATGATCGGCTCACCACTAAGCTAAGTACCGATTCTACTGTCAATGACTCACTCTATGTGTTTTTTCCTTTTCCTGACAAACGCGCAGGGTGTGCCAATTACGTTCCCACCCCCCTTCTGTGACCCATGATGTTCCTCCGTAACACCAACAAAGTGAGACATTTTTAACCTATTTATTGACGCGATCTATCTGTACCATTAATTTGATCGTAAATCGGAACCTTCCGTTTTTATCCGACCTACACACCTAGCTCGTACCACAAATAGCACGTAGCACTTCCCTCTGAATAGCAGCTAAAAACCCATGGGCTAAGGTGGTGATAACTATATGGTTACTTCGCACCACTACTGTCTCTGAACCACATTTGGAGCACCATAGACTTATGGTTACCATCAGAACAAATACTAAATGTATGTCTTGTTCTACATGTATGTCTTTGTCCCCTTTAATTTCAGGTGCAGAAACCGCAAAGTTGAAGCCTCCTAAATCAGGAGTGATTAGGGAGACTATCCTTTCTTCCTAATTTTTTGCACTTTTTCACTGTTTTTCATTATTTTCACTTTCACGTCCCTAGGTAAGGGTGGGCCTTAGCGCGTCCATACCGCCAGGGTTTAATACACTCTTTTAGTCCTGAAGAATTGCCCGGTAAATTTACACCGTTTCGTGGCAAGAAACATGTCGACTGATATTTAGGAATCTACCACTCAACTAAATGTGGACTGCTTCCATACACATAGATTTTAAAGTAATGTCTTTAGTGATCATAGAATAAAGTTCCCTTTGATAAACTACAGACTATTTTTAATACCCTTACCGCTCATTAGCTTAGTTTGCACAAACACGCCCTATTTCTCACTAACCTGCTCCGCAGTAGATCTGGCGTTGTAGCACACCAAAGAGACACTCTGTCTCTTTGGTGGAGCCCAATGATGAAGCATGTCATCACCAGGTGGTGAGTGAGGGCTTTCTCTAAACATCCTAAATCAGGCCGTTTTTCTACCCCCCCCTATTGCTCCCTATATGTGGTTAAGTGTAACCATTAGACACTCTTTGCTTGTTTATTGTTTTTTCCATGGTAGCCACCTGGTCATTAGAGTGCGTGGTCTGTTGAAGTGTGCTCTTTCAGACAATGGCAATGCCTCCTCCAGGGTGCTCAGGGTAGTCTGTGTGGGTGAATTTGTAGCCATCATGGATGGTGATGGCGATGTCCAGTCCAGAGGAGAGGTTGGTCCAGGTTTCCATGAACAAGGCGATGTCTGAAAAGGTGGTATCAAGGAGGTCCCAAATTTCTGTTGCATGTTTGTGGAGGGACTGCACGTTGCGGAGGATGCAGTTCAACCAGTTTGCTTCACTGTTGGCTGGCTGGGCGGCAGGAGGCAATGTTGTGCTGATGTGGCAGAAGGTGCGTTTTCAGTTTGGGCAGGCGCAGGGTGGAATGAAATTCCACAGTGATGCTAGATGGCAGGCGGTGTGGCATCCAGGGCTGATAGCGAGAAGGGTGCTGGCATCGTAGCAGTGGAGTGCCTCAGAGGAAGAGTCCTTGGTGCTGGATGCGGTCCAGGGGTGGACAGACGCAAGCAGGCTTGCCTTTTGGCACCACTGGTATGACTGCCATGCTTGGCTGCACCACGGCCGCCATTAAGTAGTGCTTCGGGGGACTGGACAGCTGGGAGGCGGGAAAAACTGGAAAGGATCCTTGAGGGGGCCAGGACGCGGGGAGGAGCAGTGTTTGTAAATATATTTTTATAAAACTCCTACCTCAAGGCTGGGTCCAGCGTCTTCTGTGTTCCTGCTCTTGTGAGTCTGCTTACAGGAACAGGAAGCAGGCAGCTAGGCTCCCTCCCCTAAGCCAATCACTATGCTGCAATGTGGCATTGTGATTGTTCTTGAGTGCTGTGACAAGGCCTTTAGCCAGGGGCTGGAGGGGTGGGCATGTTTGCCATGCTAGCTGTAATGCAGCCTGTATTACAAACAGGGAAGTTTGCTTTGGGCGGGCTGAGAGGGCCGACCAAACAGTTATTTCGCTTGAGTTGGCATACAACTCCACCCCTGCCCTGCTCTGTGAGTAAAGCAGCCCCACCCACTCTCCTGCAAGCAAAGGAAACATATCAAAAAGTTTTCATCATGCTATGCTTCCTCTTCTTTCACTGCCTGAAAACAGTGAGGCAACGCTCGTCCACCATAGCTATGAGCCGCCACTGGGCTTGCGTCACCCACAGGCACTGGGCCTGGGCCCGATTCAACCTCTGGGCCTCTTCCACTATGCATCCCACCTTCTCCTTACCTGGACATTGACACTGTGGCACAATCTACTGCACTCTCTCCAAATCTGTGACTCAGCCAGCAGGAGCCTCAGCAAGGTGGGATTTCACAAGCCTGGGTACAGCAGTCGCCACCTAGTCCACTGGGGAACCTCCTGATGCAAGTGATGCAACAGGGCCCCCTTATGCATGAAGTTGCAGCACTCCTGCCACACAAGTTCAGCACAACTCAGGGACCTCTCCCTCCACAGCGTCCGGCCAGCACAACTTCCTCTACCTGTGATGCAGAGAGGTGCGGCCCACCATTAGTAAATCTCCTCCGTGCACCCCGGTGGAGTGGTAGCATGTGGTATGTGATGCAGACTTCCCTTGGTTGGTGCCCAGGAGTGCCTCTACCATTCACAGCTCCAAGGGGCACCAGGCAATCTTCTCACACCGGTCAGCAGAATGTCTCCATGTGACCCAGCAGACTTCACCACCAGGTAAGGGCGATCGCCGACGCCTCAATATCTATTGCCAAGGCCCAGTAACTCCACAGCACCTCCACATCCCACTCTGGGTCCCAGATGCAGGAACAGGGAGGCCTCTGGGCCCAGGGACTGTCCACACTTTCAAGGTTTTGGCTGCCATGGTGTTGTAAGGAGGGCGCTATGAAAAGTGATGAATCACAGGTTTTCCCCAGCGATGCGCCTCTTTTCATATATGTAGCCCTGATTCTGCATTTACCCTTCCCCTGGGACTCTGGCTGGTCATCCTGGCTGTTGGGGGGTTTGGGGAGGTTGTTGATCTGTGCTGCATTTGTCCCTGCCTGCTCCATTCAGCATTCCATTGTTTTTCTTTTCTTTTTTTCATTGCAGGTAGCTAGAGGCAAAAAAGGTGACGTTCTGCTCACTAATGTGAGTTTTTTGCTCGCAAATTGGCCTTTCGTCAGTTTGTGCCCACTAACGTTGGAACCAGTATCGCCTTTAAGCTATTGTTAGCGGCAGTTTTCCCCAGGGCTACCTTAAACTATCGCCATGTAGTGACGTATTGTAAATACATTGCTAACTGGGCGATCGTTTTTGATGATAGGTCGCAGTAAGAAAACTGCAGCTAAATAAAGCTAACGCTAGTTTGTGGCAGTTCTTTACATATAACCCTTTGTTTCCAGCCTCACGAGATGAGATATTTGGTTGGTCTTAACATTAAGCCATAACCTATATACTTCTGAGCTGTAGAGCACTCAATCTCAAAATGTTGTTTTTCTGCTGTACACTGCCAATTTGTTGGCAATGTTCATCATCAGCATTCGTGAAGTACTTCAATATGTTGTAAACCATGGCATGGAGGAAAAGATATAGCTTTATTTAGGTATTTTCCCTAAATCAGTAATATACAGTCTGAAGTCAGGAGTGCTGACAAGCATCCCATCAGCGACCCCTGTAAATGTATACTGCAATGATTTTAATCAATGTCATTAAAATACTGCTACACCAGTACTGTGGTTTACCTCACCTGAAGAATGGCCATGCATGTTACTATAATCATAGATAAGAGGAACCACGTAAGTTTGAAGAAGCAATAA
This sequence comes from Lissotriton vulgaris, assembly GCF_964263255.1. Lineage (NCBI taxonomy): Eukaryota > Metazoa > Chordata > Amphibia > Caudata > Salamandridae > Lissotriton > Lissotriton vulgaris. Next base: position 761,685,665 of record NC_141696.1, on the reverse strand, counting down.
TGTAATTTTTGGACATGAGAGTCCAGGCCGCTATGATTTGAACACGATCATGCTTTTGGCAGAACCTAAGAAATAGAATTCTTTCAAGGAAAATCGTTTATATTGCTCTATGAAATGGTACCAGTGCACATCGAAGCTCAATTTTATTCAACCAACACAAACTTTTGTATGCAATCTCCTAATTGAAGCCAAAAAGTAAGCCTATTTGCCTAGCTTGTGTTGTAACAGCTCAGCTGCACTTCTTGAAAGGTCTATGCTATGATTTGAGGTCAGATACAACATGGCTGCTTTCTTCTAATAGAGTGTTAAATGTGGCTTTTCTGATAAAAGTGAGGTTTCGAGAAGATTTGAGTACTCTCTGGCCTTATTCCTCTTCAACAGAGAGACACTGACCACTGTTGTTAGGCAGAAGGGCAAATGGGTTTTTTGTTTTTTATAGCGCAAACTAGACCAGAGACATCAGGTATCAGAGAGCTTTGCATGAACACCAGTTGCAGATGGACACATTCACTTTTGTTAGGCACAGGGAGATTAAGTGATTATTATTATTAAATAGCAATGACAGTGAAATAAGAATAGATGTTTCAAGGGCTATAAATATGGTGGAGAAAGTCTTCGGTGTGTGAACTCAGAGTTTGTGTTTTAGCCTCGCCTGATTTGTCAGTGGTGAGCCTTGTGGTATCCGACAGGCAATGTAATGCCAAATGCAGCTAATTCTTTACTTGCAGTGGAGAACCACTAGATCTAAATGTGATGTTTTTTGAAACGGTATATTCTGACCTTTTAACATTCACCATCAGGTAATTTACAGGACATAAGGGGAAAGTTAGTTTGCCGTTTTAATGCTGTATTTATTGAGTTGGAATATCTGGTATTTTAATAATAAGACCTTTCTATATTTTAATTTTCTAGTATGCATCTGTATTCTAAGTAAGTGGCAATTTTGGGGGGATGTCTCATTTAGCTTTGCAACATATTTATTTGAGGATGCAAATGACTTCTATGAGCATCCAACTTCTTTTTCATTATTTTATTCAAATAGATATCGTTGATGACATCGGTTGACCAAAGCCTGAGCAGTGTGAAGTTATTATTGGAACTTTGGAATGTTGAGTTCTTCATTGAAAACAATGGAGTGCTTTGGGCTTCTAATTGCTGGTAGAAGCCTGGAGCATCAACATTCCAAAGTTTAACAAAGGCATCACGGACACCAAAGAGATTTCAGCCCCCTCGGGCTCCGTGAGGAGTTTGTTTTACAAATTAGAACATTCTGCTCCCTTGTTAAAGGCCATCACCTTTGGCTTGAGCCTCTAATGCTGGAGGGGCTTTTAATGACCAGTAGAGCTAGCTATGAAGAGCGCTAAGGCTCTATTAGTACACTGGAATTTTGAGAGCTCAATTGAAGGTCCATTGAAAACAGTGAAATGGTAGAGGGGTGATAATGACTGGAACAGAATGATTACTCCAACATTCCAATGCTTGACTTTCTGTTTGTCTGTGTATAAGTTAGAACATTCTACCCTCAGTGGCTACAATATGCTAATATAGCCTTGTAGTGTGCTGCTGTAGGGCTTTACCGGTTGTTAAAGGCTCTGACCCCAAGTTATAGGACTGAACCACTGGTGAGGACTTGTAACGAGGGTGAGGGCCTTGAATAACAGTTGTAGCCGGAAGCAGAAAGGCTATAAGGCTATTTGAACATTCCATTCACTGATGATTGACTGATCTAAATCAAAAAGGGAGAACCAGAAAGACAAACATTGGAATATTGCAGCAGAAAGCTTATACCAGTCATTATAAACCCGGAGCTATTCCATTGTGATGGAGCAAGGTCTCATGAAAAGGAGACTTGCTCGGATTCAATCTTCCTATATAACTACTAACCTCGTATTGAAACTGGTTTGTGGAAATGACATGCATTCACACAACACTATAGCATTAGAATGAAGCTTGCCTATGTGTTTTACTAACCAGTAACTCGAGAGTGATGCTAAGATGGCCACTAGCTGAAATTCTTTAGTGTGCATGTGTCTACTGCACCTATGTAGTATGACATGTATGCTTGGAAGGAATCTTTCTGCATTTGTGCAGTAGCTAACAAGATGGCCTCTTGAAACTCAAATGCTTGACACCTGCTTGCTGAAAACGAATTCCAGCGATTCAACTAATGATTTTAACATTTCTCTTTTTGACTCTTTCAATAGGGTTATTATGGGCCTGCAGTTGCGAGCCACAGTCTATTCCCTCTCGTTTTGCTATGCATGCTCAATAACCTAGCTGCAAGATGCCATGTCAACTTGAACATCATTCACGGCTGAAGACTGCTACATTTGTGGGAAGCGGAACGACAGTCCCTGAGACCTATTGTTTTTTTTTCTCCTAAAAATTTGACAATTACATTGTGAATATGGGTAGGAATAAAGACTGATGTATAAAAACATAAGGGCTGGGATTTAAACAAAGAACTGGAAGAAAATAATGAGAAATAAAAATGGTGTGATGATCACCTTCCATTGCCTGTTCAATCAGAATTAGAAGTTTCATAAGCATGAAACATAAATGGGTGGTACCAGCATAGCGGAAAGTATAATTTAGTTAGTTTTTAGTTAGAGAGACTGGAGACTAGAGATGCCAGAGGCTGGGATGCTGTCGGAGAGCCCAGAGAAGTCCCAGACTTAGATGCTGAAGAAGAATCGAATTACTGAACCAATTATCTTAAGCAAACTCATTTAGAAGAAGAAGAATGCGGAAGAATCTCGAGGAGGAAGATAGTGTCGGAGAATTGTGCTACACAAGCGTCAGTGATAGAGAGGTTGTCTGTCCTGTCCTGATTCCTGTCCTGAAGCCTTTGTTCGCCAGATGTTTCCTGGGGGACCCTTCCCAATTCCTAGGCCTGGTAGTTGGTTTTCACACCATTCTTGGTAAATATTTCTACAATTGTGTATGCGCTTATGTGCTTTTCTCTCTGTCCTCTCCTTTTCACGCAGCATCATTTTAAAGTATAAATGAAAATATATGATTGATAATTTGAATCTTCCTTACTGTGAGAGATGGAGTTTGCTCTGTGCTGTGTAAGTGGTTCACATGAATTTACTTTAGGATACAATTTTGAAAGACATCCCGACTCTGTGATCATTTCTAAGGTGCAAGTATATTAAAAAGCTTGCGTAATTTCCCCATCAACTAGTTCTAACTAAATGGTTCATTGACCAGAGGAAAGAACTTTTGATCAGTGAAAGATTGGTTAGTGAATATAGATAACTAATCTTGAAAATTACAAAAACATGACCCCAGCAGTTATTACTAGTGTGTTGTGAATGAATTTATGGGCCCAGTTGAGTATGTGGTGTTAGATCACCTGTTGCTGGTAACCCGCTGGATCTATTGTCTTCAATAGAGCGCTCAACAGTCCAATGTTCTAAAATAGCCTTACATCCCACTGCCAAGGGCTATGCTAGTTGTTAAGGGCTCTGAACCTGAGTTATAGTCCTGAGCCACAGTCAAGGGCCTATATCAGGGGAGAGGGCCTTTAACAAACAGTACAGCCTTCGGCACAAGGGCAAAAGGCTATTAGAACATTCTACCCCTGAGGGTAGAATATTCTAAATTAGAATGAGAGAAACATGCAGGCAAACATTGGAATATTGGCGTTCCAGCCTTATACCAGCTATTTGAAGCCTGGAGCCACTCAATTCTCTTCAATGAAGCTCTCAACATTCCAATGGCCTAATACCACAATAACCATAATATCCAGACCAACTTCTTTGCTGAGAGCCAGTGCTCATGAGAAGAAAACCTCCAATGGCATATATAGCCATTGGCAGTAGGCTGTAATGCAATGTTACCTAGGATTGCCTCTGACAGGACATCACACAGCATCATAAAGTCCCTTTTTTTGCGTATGCCAAGAATTCTTTCCAGTTGTATCTAGATTGTACAAGCAAGAGAAAAGGGAGTCACAAGAGTACTAACAGGGTCCCCCTCCTCCCAGTATTGAACTATTCTAAAAAAAACTATATCAGGTATACGTATAGTATGGTGTATATATTGATGGTTCGTATCCTCATTACCCACCCTCAATTGAGGATAAATCAAAAATGAAATTGATAAATCTACCATATTTCCCACAACATTATGCTGAAGTATTTTAGGTAAACAACACTGTAGGTCACAAAATGAGATGTTACATTGGAATGTACAATGTGTGTGAAGAAGCGGGTAACAAATGTCATATGATATATGATGTATGTCTGAATTCTGTGCATTGTATTCAGGTTCTTCCCCTGAAAACAAATACATCATTCGCTAGAATTAGAGTGCCATCAAAGCCATGTTGACATTGATGGCTTTAAATAAGCATGGGCAAATTTTGTGAATTCGCGAATTTGCGTATTCACGAATTCGCAATCCGCAAAATCTGCGAACTTTCGCGAATTTGCAGATTTTTTCTTTTTTTTGTGTTCGCAAGGTTTTCTGCCAGTTCGCGAGGGTTTTGTAACAGTTCACAAACGTGAACTTACTTGTCGGGTTGCAACGGTCGCGACTATGTTGTTTCTACTTCTGGTTCATCACAGCACTCTCGGTTTCACCACTGCCACCCTCTGTCTCACCCATGCCACCCTCTGGTACATCACTGCCACCCTCTGGTTCATCACTGTAGATTATGGGGGGAAAAGAAGACCTGCCCTGCCTCAACTGACATGAATTAATTTGGGGCTGATTAATGTGTCCCTGAATTTGAGCTGGCACCTGCTTCCTTAGCTGTAAGTGCTTCCTGATTAATGATGAGCTTGAACTTTTGCACCTGCTAAGTGCTTTCGGTTTTGCGAAATTCGTTAGCACACCTGCCCTGCCTCAACTGACATGAATGAATTAGGGGTTGATTAATGTGTCACTGAATTTGAACTTCCAGTCTGGCACCTGCTTTCTTATCTGTACTTGCTTTCTGTTGCAGTGTAATTTTTTTTAACAGGACCTTTATGGCATACTTTTAGCTATTCTCTGAGCCTAGTGTGAGGGTCAGATCAGGGTCATAGAATAGTTGCAAGTAGGCAACTGAACTCTGGAGGGGCCTTCAGGATGCACTACAGGGAATGGTTACTAATAATGAGCTTGAACTTTTGCACCTGCTGAGTGCTTTCAGTTTTGCAAAAATCGTTTTTCTGCAATTTCGCTGGATTCGCGGGGCGCAAATTTGCACAAGATCGAATTCGGAAGCCGCGAATATGTGGGAATATGTGATTTTTTTTGCGGCGTATTAGTTTGTGTGCTTTTTTGCATTTTCGCAATCTGCTGGTAGCGCAACGAGGCGAAGTTACCCTAGCGGTCGTACATGGGCGCACCAATCTTGTTTGCGTGATGTATTTCCGTTTCCGGGCGCTATGTGTAATCTCGCAAAGTGTGCGGATCGCTATTACAAGTTCGCGTGTGATCGCGGGGAAATTCTTGCGCGAACTTACCCACGCGGTCGTGAACGGGCGCGGCCATCTTGTTTTTCATTCATTGCTATGGTTCTGGGCATGCTTGCTGTATCCTCTCTGAATCTCTGACATCCTTTGCTTGTTTGAAGTTTTTTTTAATCTATTTTACTTATTATCTATCCCTTTATTATTCTAGCTCTATATTTTTGTGTTTTCTGCTACTTTTGGTTAATTTTAAACTACTTTTTAAAACTCTTTTCTTTTCTTCTTCCCTATCCTATTTCTTATTTATTATTTACCTTCCTTCCTGCCCAGACCATTGTAAAGGGAGCCAGGAAGCCGCCCGAGAAGGTGAAGGGTCCCGCACCCTGTGCCCGGCTCCCGTGCGGGCGTTTGAGGGGGAGTTAGTGATGCCACTGGAGATCTTTAGCGCGGAGGAGGTGGCTGCACTAGTGTTCTATGTGCAGTGCCGCCTCCTCCTGGATCGGGAACGCGACTTGCTCGACCTGCTCGGCATCGAGATACCCAGGCTTGGTGAGTAGTAGTAGCTATTTCATCACTACTCTGTTTTCTCCTGCTCTGTGTGTTATTATTATATTGCACATTTTTGTTTTTTACCAAGAGCATTAATGCTGCTGATTACTTTGTAGGTAAATTATATTTCAAAATCTTCTGTGCATTTCAGGTGCACTGCTCTCCTTCTCAGTAGCGTTGCTACTATGCTTATTTGTTTTCGATTTTGTGTTCATTTCATTGGCCTGAGAAATTATGTATGAGTGTAGTTTACAGAACTGCGTAATGCTAGACACTGAGGGGCAGATTTGCAATTACCGGTGCATTCCTGCAAAGTAGCAGGGATGCGCCAGTAATTGTGCGTCACGCCACCACCACCCATGGTGCGCCGTATTTACAATGCGGCACACCATGGGCCCAAAACGTCACCGAAGCGTTACGCATCCTTGCCGTAAAGACGGCGCATTGCTGGAGTTGCGTCGCAACGATGGCGCAGCTCCAGCAATGCTCTGGGGTGCCCTATCTCCCCAATGCTGCGTCAAGCCGTACGTGTGCTTCAAGTAGGCGCGGGGTTTGAGTGACGCATCATTGTCCTAAAAGTGACTGATTGAAATCTTGTAGATTTCCCTCAGCCATTTTTAGGATGCGTTCCAGCGCAGGAACGCCCTCCCTTGCGCCGGAAAGCCCCCTGATGGCGCAGGGCTTTACAACGTGATGCATCTCCCATATGCGTCACGTTGTTAATATACGCCGCACCATGGCGCCTCTTTTGTTCTGCCACTGCTTCACAAAAGTCACGCAACAATGGAGCAAAAGAGCCGCAAGGGGCTTGTAAATCTGCCCCTACAGACTCAAGTCCAGTCCTTCCTTTGTACACCTGGCAATAAGAAGAAATAGTGGTGGTGGATTGATAGTTTGAGTATTTAAATGACTGGTTAATATAGTAGGAAACTTTTTAGTGCTGTCACTGATCTGCATTCATGATGGACTTTGTCTGTCACTTCGCGTGCTGCGGACTGCTGACTGCCAGTCCTAGGCGAACCTTTTTAGTAGTTTGTTTAGTGAGTTACATAACTTTCCAAGTCGAAGGTCCGCAAATCAAGCAATACTAATATCATAGTAAACCACATGAGATAGGTCAAAATATCCAGTGGAATAGTTGTCTATTTGCTATTTCTCCAAAATATTTTGTTATTGTTCTTTTGAAATGTTTCATTTGGTTGACAACAATCATCCATGTTTTCGGGTCTTTCTTTCTTTCATGTTGTACATCAACTGCCCCCAGGGGCAAGAGGACAGAGGAGGAGGCTGCTGCTGCTGTACAAGGCCAGGATCAGTCGGGCGAGGGCTCCTTTGCTGCCCTGGTAAGTTTTAATTTTAATATAGAGTACCTATTTTTTCCTAGCAGTCCTCATTCGATTTTTTCTAAATCGTCTTTGATCTTCTTGTAGGCTGTATCTAAATTCTTATCCTGCCTCTACTATGACTCCCTGTGGTATTACTAGATTATTCTTATTAGTCTGTCTGTGTAGCTAACTAAGATTGCACATTTGGCAAAAGGTGTTAAACAAAACTCTCATTCTAGTCAGCAATAGCTCTATGCACTGAGTGCAGTCCTCTGGGATTGTCCATAATGTCTTTTCAAGTCTTCTAAATGTTTACGCTTTGACAAGTTCCAACAATAAAATGTGAATGACCACCAAGAAAGAATAAGATACTACTATACTTTTGGGTTGGATAGGAGGACAATCCATACTACTACTGTTGCAGGGACAAATCTGCACAAACAGAACTATGGACACTAAATAGTGCCTTGTTTATCAATTATAATAGGCGCAGGTAGACTTTCCACATACCTCAGTGATATCAGACTTTGAAGAACCCCCAATCTCCTTACTGACTAGATAGTGTGGCAGAGTCATTTAGCTCCCAAATTCATCGATGATTGATCCCCAATGATGATTATCCAACGTAGGACAAGAGTACTGAGTCAGAGTCCAGAAGTGTCAGAGGCACGGACTCATGCTTGCAAATTGCAAAACCTTTTGCTCAGTCACTCTTGACCAAACACCACAGAGTCTATTTCAGTTTTAAAGCTTTATTAAAAGTAAAAACATTTATTAAAATCAAGCTTGTCATAAAACATAAACGGTTGATTAAAAATGGAAAAGTGCTTAGTGATATATTTCACACATTTATTGTGGGCGAGCCCAGCCGTCACCTGGTTTGAACTTTAATTTTGCTTTTTGGTGCTGAACCGTTGGTCACTCCGTCCTAGTGATGATGATCTTATCTTGCTCTTGTTCTTAGAAGTGAAGCTTCAGTCTGTTATGAGAAAAATGGTGCGCAAGCATTCATCTGTTGTGCCAAAAAGTGCAGCAAGACAACACCCTTCCCTTGAAAAACTGACATTTCTACTTTAGAGTAGACAGTCACAAATTATTAGATTGGTTTCTGTATTCACATTTCTTCATTCCTAGAAAAAAAATACTAGTGAGTGATGTATGTCTATGACATGTAACATTCTTAAATGTACTTTGTAGGTGATACATCTGGTGCCGGGCCCAGCGCGGAGGTGGAGGAGGACACCTCTTGGGAGGAGGCGGTGCAAGTGCCGGAGGAAACTGCTGTGCGGGTGGCCACGGTAGTGGCGGGCAGTGGTAAGCTCTTATATTCCTTACTTATTGAAATTGCAGACTGCAGAGTGTGCTCTCTGCATGGGTGTAGAATATATGTTCAACAGTTAAGTTACTATACTGTTAAGCAGACTTTCAAATTTAGAACCAAGTAGCCTCCTCTAAATTTACTTCAACTCAGCTGTGATTTTTTTTTTTTCGAGAATCCAAATCAGATCTGAGATGAACTTGATGGATGGGATGAACAAAAAGCGAAAGAAGGGTGTTAGTAAGTGTGGAAGGACGAGCAAGTTAAAAGTAATGATGACTGACAAAGAAGAATGATACGTGTTTGATTGGTGCCCGAGGTGGCTGGGAAGGAATATGATGCATGGCTGGGTGAAGGATGAAGCAAGGATGGGTGGAAGGAGGACAGCCTGGGTGGGTGAAACAGAAACTGTATGTGTGCGCAATATATCCTTTGGTTGAAATTCAAATGCAAGTCAAGCACGGATGTATGGCTTGCTCTTTCCCAAATAAAATGAAAAGGTTGTTTTCCCGTGAGAAAACGAAAGGTTTGTCCAGATGAGAGACATGAAGAAGAATGATTGACATATAGTTTGAATGGATGGGTGCCTGGATCATGGTACTATGCATATGTGTATCTAGAGAGAGTAGACGGTCATTGGATGAACTAAGTGTTACTTTGAAGAGCATATAACACCGCACCCGCACGTCCGTCCCAGTGTAGGAAAGGCAAGGAAAAGAAGTTTTAAATTAATTTTGTCCCAATACTACCATGAATAGTAGCAGTAGTTTGTATTGCAAGCACAGCATATATCCGGCTATTACGATTGCCACTCACTACCTCTGTTATTAAGTTTAGTAGAACTCGGTCATTCATGTGTGGATGTATCACTGTTCACTCAATAAAAAGCAAAGCACCTAAAGTCATCCCATATGTAAGCAATAACATACCATGTGCAGTGATAGATAATCAGATTATTTATCTTCTTCATTTTCCTTTTCAGGTATTCATTGGCACTGTAGGGTGAAAGTTAAATTAATTAAGCAGTAGCCCTTGTAACAGAGTATTCTCAGTGCCACCCGTAATATAAAAGTAAGAGCATCACCACCTGCATGTACTGGACTGGTACAGTAACGCAAGTCTGTCTCACTCATCATGGCGGGCGTCTGTTTTTCTTGGGTGCAAGTTGACTGCGCTGGCATTATGCCGGCTTTCAGAATTTAACGTACCAATTTTGCTAAACAAGAGAGAAGAAGAAGAATAAGACTGGTGTACTGTCATAGTCGACTCTAATGGAGTGAGTCGATAGTGCTCGTAGAATTGATTCCTTAAACTCCCACTAATGTTAGCACAAGGATAAAAAAGTGGGAGGTTAGATAGATACTGATCACAATAGTTATGTACTGCGCTTGCAAGTTGCTAGTTCTACTGTGACACAACTTTCTGCTGAATCATTTTGTGTTAGTCTCAAAGAGCATTGGTTACAGACTATGTCTTTCTTTCTTCATATAGATGCTCCTTCCAAACCAACACGGAAGGAGCTGGCTAAAAGGGCCCGGCAACGGAGGCTGGAGGCGACTGACGCCGAATATCGGCGGCTGGTGGCCCAGGAGGAGGAGGACACGCAGAGTACGTTGACAACATCCACGGCGACACCTGCATCCTCCTCCGCGCTCCCTGGGTCAGCCAGTCAGCGCAGCAGGTCTCCAGCGGTACGGAGCCGGGGTACCGCAGCCACCCGCCACCGCCGAGCAGCAAAAAAATCAGCTGCCCCCCACAGCAGGTGTCCTACCTCGAGCAAGAGCTGCTCAACACCAAAACACTGCTCGAGACCCTCCGCAAGGAGCATGCCGACCTGGCCCGAAAAGTCAACAGCAGCCAGCAGTAGGAGGAGACTGTCCCTTGCCTCTTTTTTAAAGACTTCTGGGGGTGGGAATTGGGAGTTGGGTTTTTTGGACTTTTCACGGACATTCGTTGGGGTTAGGGAGTGGGGGTGGGTTGGGTCGTGCGGAAGATTATTTATGTTAGGGATATAAATATACTTTAAACTTTATCTTAGCATACGTGTTTTTTTTACTGCTTTTGAGGCTGGTGGGTGGGGGTTTAACAGTAAGTTTGTTTTCCTGAAACTTAAGTGGCATCTTGATTCAAGTTGTGTAAGTAATTGCCCAAATGTTTTCAAAACTAAGTGCCTCTCACAGAGTAAGTGAATTCAATAGTCCTAGGACTTTACTAGTACTACCGTCAGTCTCTCGTCTCTCCTAATACTCCATTATACTACCTCCCCCCAAACGCTTATCTTACCTGTAATTTGTGTTTGGAAATAGGGCTAGGCACAGGGCTGGCTGCACGGGAAATGGCGATTCAGGTTGGCAATCCTGGGGGATGAAATGTCATCATTGCGGTGGTACTAGTGGTGTTACACAGTGGCAGTTGCAGCATCTGAAAAAAATAAAAAATGAAACCTTGTTTGTCTTACCGTAGCATTAGAATGGTACGATAGAGAATATAGCAGGTGACAGTACACTAGAACAGTGCCACGATGTAGCCTAACAAATGGTAAAGTATTGAAAGTATAACTAGTACTTGCGTTTAATTTCTTTGACATTGGCTACTACTACAAGAAATAGTACTGAAGGTGAAGGACACAGCAGCATAATAATTTGCCACGTCTAGGAGGAGGATGTTCTTGATGACCAATCAAGTTGATGGCGCACATGAAAATCTGCTTTCATTTGCCAATAGTGACTCTGTGTCAAGCTGAGTAAGAATATATTCTCAGATTCCTTCACCAGCCTGTTGCTATGACCTTATCCTCCCCAGCAAGTGTGTGGAATTATTGCTGTCATTTAGTCACACATCAATCAAAACTACACAGCCCGGGGAAGAGGGTTAGGGTTTGGAAAATGGATGGGAATGGGGGCTTTTGGGAAAGTTTTGTTGAGAGAAGAAAAAAAAAGCAGAGCATGGACAAACAATAATTGAAGATAAACAAATCTTTGGGTACAAAGCTATCCATGAATCTTTTAAGTGATATAAAGGAAGTGCATGCACTATTGCATGCATGGTTACTGAAAAGTAAGCAGTACTTTCGACAACCATGAATGAAAGAATGCGACAGTACAGGGCTGCAGTAATAATCATGCGTTTTCACTTGCCTATCTCTGCACTCAGAGAAACACTTCTTACATTAAATTAGGTTTAAAAAATAGCAGAAGTAAAACCTATACAATGGCTGTAGGGATGAATTTAGAAGCAGAGATCAAAGAAATGCAGAGTCACACTCATAGAAGTTCACAGCAATAACATTACTTAAAAGATAATTAAAAAAGAACGGATACTGTATCTGTATGTTGTTGTAGTTGTCCTGTTGAATTTGGTAAGTTGCATGCATACAACCATTCCTCTTATTAGCGGGACTTCTCCATTCCATCTGACGCTCCGTCCATCAATGTTGGTGACCAGAAGACACCCTGTCCGCTGCCTGCCTGGCGGATGCTGAATTGCGGCTCGCTAATGTGAAGCCTGACTTCATCCTTTTTTTCCCATTGCACAGGCTGAAACCCGGCCTGTAATTATTGATGCAAAAACAGGAAGTGATATTAGAACACCACTGACAAATAAATATAAGGTATGTACGCTGTGTAGTGCAAAAAGTCACACTTTGAGTTTCCTAATAGACAGTACAATATTTTTGAAAGTGCGTACTCTGTCTGAGTCTCCTTTTGAAGGATAAATTGGTATGGGCGAATTAATTTAGCGGATCTTTCCCCTCAAGCTAGGTGTACTGTAAACTGTGTTTTAGAACAAAATTAGACCTTCCCAGCAGTGTTCCCAGACCCTTACTAAACCCAGTCGCAAAAATGTAGAAGACCCCCCAATCAGATCTCCAAAAACGAAGCCTAGTAGAAAATGGTGACAAAACGTACTTTGAAAGTAAAGTAGGCCCAAATCCCCCCTTACCCACCATGGATTGTATTCCAACCACTTGCAAGCAAGCAGAAGTATCCATACCCAGCATTGCTCCAAGACTCTCAAACCCCCCCACAAACATCAGGAACCCCCACAAACAGCCCCCCGAAAACGGTAGAGTGAGCGAAATCTCAGAATATGCAAAAACTTTTTCCCCAGGGATTGTCTCCAAAACACTTTCTTTCGGGTAGTAGACCTTCCCAGCAATGGCCCCAGAACTGTCAACCTGGGCAAAAACAAGTTTAACCCCCCCAACAAGCCAAAAGGCAAAACCCGGGAAAAGCCGAAAACTTAGAAAACTTTGGGCCTACCTGGAATTCAGTCCAAATGAGCTCTGCAGCTAGGCCCCAACTCCCCTTTTCCACCATGGATTTCCTGAAAAACAAATGCAATCAACATTACACTGTGCCAGAAGTGTTCCCAGACCCCAAACCCCACCCATAAAAACCTGGAAGCCCCCAAACAGCACCACAAAGACAGGCAAGTGAGCAAAAAAAGCAAAATCTTTTTCACCATGGATTTGGTCCAAAACACTTGATTCCAATATTCCACCTTTCGAGCTATGCCCCCAGACCCATGCAGCCACCGGCAAAAAAGCAGAACACCTCCAAACAGGCAAAAAGCAAAAATGGGCCTACCTTCAATTCAGTCCAAATACGCTGTGCAGCTATGCCCTAACTCCAATTTTCCACCATGGGTTTCCTGAAAAACAAATGCAATCAACATTAGACTGTGCCAGCAGTGCTCCCAGACCCCAAAACCCACCCCAACAACCTGAAAGCCCGCCAAACAGCACCCCAAAGACAGGCAAGTGATGAAAAGCGCAAAATCTTTTTCTGCTCCGATTTTCTCCAAACCACTTTTATCCGGTATTAGACCTTCACAGCAATGCCCCAGACCTGTCAACTCACCTGCAAAGAAGTAGAACACCCCCATAAGTGCAGAGTCTTTTTTCATTGGGCGTAATCTAGCCATCTGCTTTGAGGGAAATAGGAGTCTGGAGGAGGAGCATAGAGGAGCATGTTCTTGTGAACTTGTGAACCTGAGGAATGCAGACTGCTGCACCTTCAAATCAATAAGCAAATAAGTGAAGACAGTTCTGCTGATGGGCTTGTTTTTGTGATTAGGTGAATAAAGTTTTTTTTATATAGATTTTGCAAAACAAAGAAAGACAGGCACACAGGAATAAAAGTGAATAAGGACGAAAAAGAAAGTTAGTTATTCATTGACTCATTTTCAGGGCTCGGTGTCAGGGAAGAAGAGCTCGTCCTCAAACTCTGCGAATTCAGACGGGAGTAGGTCAGTTAACAGAGAAGAACTTCCCTCATCTAAGTTGGTGTCCTCCTCGTCTTCTTCCTGCGTGCATTCTCGTATTTTGTAATCTCGTGGTATGAGGTGCTGATTCATCTTGATCATTGTTAACCTCTCCACATTTTTGGGCGAGAGGCGGGTCCTTTTGGAAGTTACAATGCCACCAGCAGCACTGAAAACACGTTCAGAAGACACGCTTGCGAGTGGGCAAGACAAGTAATTTATAGCCAGGTTGGGGATCTCTGGCCACACACCTCTTTTCCCATGCCAATACGCCAATAGGTCATCATTAACATAGACCTCTGTTGAGTCATTAAGATAGTCCTGCACCATCGACTCAAGGTTCTCCAGGGTTCCTCCACTTTGCTTACTTTTTTCTGGGACCTTTTGAGAAGCAAACCCAAGCTGAGTTAACCAATCCTCTTCTTCACACAATGTTTCTGTTGTGTCTGGTGCAGATGATACGGTTGCTGGTGTCTTTAACGGCTGAGAGGAAAAATCACACACTTCTGCCACAGCCACAGATGCAGAAGTGGATTTTTTTGACTCCGGATAGCCTGCTGATGCTGATGTACTGCCTTTTCCTTAAATTTCCTGCCGTTCTCTTTCAAACCGACTGGCGGACCCAGCTAGCCAATGTTTGTACTTTGTAACAGCTGCGTCATTAAAAGGAAAGAATACTCTGCCTGCTACTGCCTTTTTGTACTGTGGATCCAGAATAGTAGCACAAATGTAATGCTGTTCTGTGTGGATCTTTTGAAGACATTCCTCGCAAAGTAGGCGCTGTAATAACTTCTCCGCCAACTCAAATGCTTCTTGCTTTCCATCTTTTTGAAACGTAGAAGACACCGCCTTCAGTTGGTGCTCTAGCATGCGCAACAATGGGATAGCTTTTCCCAAATTACTGTCCTCCCTGCTGACTACATGCGTGAAGACCTCAAAAGGACGAAGCATGTCTGTCAGGCTTTTAACTAGCTTCCATTGCTCCACATGTATCCTCAGGTCCATCATAGGTGTACCCAGTGTAAAGAAATACTGATCGACTACCTCATGCTGCTCATACAGATGCTCAAGCATGTAGAAGGTTGAGTTCCAACGTGTTACTACCTCCTGGATGAGTGCTTTCACTGGCAGTTTACGTTCATGTTGCAGGCACCTCAGGTGCTTCCGTGCCTTAAAAGAATGGTTGAAATGTGTGCACATTCTTCGGCAGGTGGTCAGTAACTCGCACACTGGACTTTCTCCACTCAAGAATTTTTTAACAACCAGGTTTATACAGTGCGCCAAACACGGCACTCTGAAATAGTTACCCTTATTTATTGCCTTAACTACATTGGCGCCATTATCCGTGGAAAAATAACCAATCATGCGTTTTCTTGGGGACACCCATTGAAAGACCTTTGTGTTAAACTCATGCAAAATCTTTCCTCCTGTATGACTTTTCTCCATGGCAAACATGGCTAGTGTTGCATGTTTCCGAGCAGCTTTAAAAACTTTTTCCGGGTCAACACTTACGTTTAGCTTTGATTTAACCCCTGAAAAAGAGACCCAGTGTGCAGTGATGCACATGTAATCAACGGCTTGGCAACTGGTCCACATGTCTGTTGTCAGATGTATAGTGTGAGCAGCACTCTTCTGCAAAGCTGCCCCAATCACCTCCAGCACATCTTTATGTACTCTGGCAAAATAGAACCGGCTAGGAACCTTCCATTTCGGGCAGAGCGCTGCCACTAATTCAAGAAAACCCACACCTTCCACAAAAGAAAAAGGGAGAAGGTCCAGCACTAGCATTTTGCCAGCTTAGTGTTATACAGACTCGCCATTGGGTGGTTGCGTTCAAATGGCGCATCTGAACACAACATGCTTCTAAGGGTGGCCTGGACCATTTTACGGGATGATGATGACTTCTTCGACCCAGTTACGCTCGGTGATGATGAACTTTTTCTCATTGGTGTCTCACTCTCTCCCACACTCTTAGTGTGGCTCATATATCTTGCAGGGGGTGTGCTGGTGACAGGGGTACTGGGTGTAAGTGAAGAAATGTTTGACGCTTCTTCCTCCTCGTCATCATCAGATGAAACATCAACAGATACAATTTGTTGACTTGCAATTCAGGCTGCCTTGATCTCCTTTAGGTGCGCATGCCATTTGACAGTGTGCTGTCTCTCAAGATGACCTCTCTGGCCTCCGGTACTATAGTTGGTAACAAGCTTACCACGACTAACTCGAAGCATAAAAATGGTACAAATGACTATGTTTTCCCTTGTTGAGATAACACTAAAGAAGTCCCAAACTGCGGACTTCAAATGTCTGTGGGGGGCGGAGGAGGCGATACTGGGAATGCTAATGCCAGATGAAGTGGAGGATGTGTGTTGCCGAAATTTACTACGTTGTGCACTTACAGCACCACTAATTGAGGAAATGGAGGTCGAGGTGGATGGAGGTCCCTTCTGGCGAGAAAATATGGACGCGTTAGGTGGTAGTGTACTAGTTAACTGCATTGGTGGTGGTCCCATTGCCATGTTGCCAACATCACGCTCAGCAGCATTTCGGGATAGGGTTAAAATGTCTATTTGCTGCATGCCCACTGAGGCTGGAGTGACGTGTATGATGACTGCAACGTCGTCGTGAGCGTCTTCATCAGCAGGAGTATACGCCACTTCTTGTTCAGCGTCATCATCACACTCCATAACTATGAGACATTCGGGGACCTTCCTTTTATGCTTAGCTACCTTTGCCAGATCATGGTGTGCCTCACTCTCAGACGGCCGTGGTGGCTCCCAATTTTCATCCATATCATCAGAAGGAAGGGGGCTTGAAGAAGATGTAGACACCATCCTTGTAAGCATGGGTGAATTTTGCGAATCTGGCGTTCGCGAATTTTGCGAATTTGCGAACTTGCAATCCGCAAAATCCGCGAATTCCAGCGAATTTGCGGATTTTTTTTGTGTTCGCAAGGGTTTCTGCCAGTTCGCGAGGATTTGGTACTAGTTCGCAATTGCGAACTTACTTGTCGGCTCGCAACGGTCGCGACTATGTTGTTTCTACGTCTGGTTCATCATCACAGCCTCCCAGCACCCTCTGTTTCACCACTGCCACCCTCTCTTTCACCCATGCCACCCTCTGTTACATCAATGCCACCCTCTGGTTCATCATCACTGTAGAATATGGGGGGGGGAAAGCAAGCACACCTGCCCTGCTTCAACTGACATGAATTAATTTGGGGTTAGTGTATTAACAACACCTGCCCTGCCCCAACTGACAATAATGAATTAGGGGCTAATTAATGTGTCATTGAATTTGAAGTTCCAGCCTGGCACCTGCTTGTCTGCTCCCTTAGCTGTAAATCAGGACCTTTGTGGCATACAGTTAAGGTCAGAGCAGGGTCACACACTAGTTGCAAGTAGGCAACCGAATTCTGGAGGGCCCCCTCAGGAAGCACTACAGGGAATCGTTACAAATCATGAGATTGACCTTTTGCATCTGCTCATTGGTTTTGCTTTTGCAAAAATCGTTTTTCGGTAATTACGCGCTATTCGCGAGGCTCGGCGTCGTGCGAAACCGACCGCGGAAGCCGCCTATTCGTGCGAATGAACTTTATATTTTTTTTGCGGCGTGTTATTTCGCGATGTTTTTTGCAGTATTCGCGAGCCGTTGCAGCGCAACACGCGAATTTACCCCAAGGTCGAGTACGGGCGCGGCCATTTTGTTTGCGTGACGTATTTCTGTTTCCGCCCGCTATGTATAATCTTGCGAAGTAAGCGCATTGCGAGTACAAATTCGCACGAGATCGCGAGGAAAATCGCTTGCGAACTCACTTTCGCGCTTGTGAACGGGCGGCCATCTTGTTTTTCATTTGTTTCCTGTGTCTAGGTATAGTGTTTATCCTCTTGCTATCTTTGCCATCCTTTGCTTGTTTTCAGTTTTTTTTCGAATGATTTTGCTTCTTATCTATCCCTCTCTTTTCCTAGCTGTATATTTTTGTCTTTTCTGATATTTTTGTTTACTTTTAAACTACTTTTTTAAACTCTTTTCTTTTCTTCTTCCCTATCCTATTCCTTCTTAATTTTCTACTTCCTACCTTACCTGCCCAGACCATGGTGAAGCCAGGAGCCGTGAAGCTGCCCAGGCACTTGAGGGCCGCAGCAGCGGCGGGGAGGAGGAGTCCTAGACCCCGTGCCAGGACAGCATGCGGGTGATTGAGGGGGGAGCAGGTGACGCAACGGGAGATCTTCAGCCCGGAGGAAGTGGGCGCGCTGGTCTACTTCGTCCAGCGCCGCCTGCCCAGGACCATCGCGGGAGGCGGCAGGAACGCGGCCGGCTACAACATCCGGGAGCTCTGGAAGCGGTGGCAGAAGGTGTGCTGGGCCATGTCCCAACTCTCCGGGGTCCAGCGCACCTACAGCCAGGCCACCCACCTCTAGACGGACCTTCTGGACCGGGAGCGCGACCTGCTGGACCAGCTCGGCTTGGAGATCCCGGGCTTGGTGAGTAGTAGTAGCTATTTCACCACTGACTACTATGTTTTCTCCTGCTCTGTGTTGTTGTATTGCAAATATTTGTTTTTTACATGGAGCAAGTCAATAATGCTGCTGACGATTACATTGTAGTTAAATTATATTTCAAAATCTTCCGTGCATTTGGAGTTCTGGACTTTTATTAAGGTCCAGAGGTGTCAGGGACAACACCCGAAGACCCCTGAGTTCTACCTGTCTCGGTGCACAAATAAACAGAAACACGGGCTTCTCGATGGTGGCGTCAAAGACCAAAGGTTTATTACTGCAGGGACACAGAAGTCACAGAAACTACACATGGGCAGATTCTAGGAGCCCGTTTGATTTGCACAAAGTGGGTTGCTCCTTAAATACAAATTATTTAGCTGGGGGCAACATTTTCCACATACTAGTACGTTTCTTAACCTTTATGTCCTAAACAAAAAATATTTGGCGTTACACAGGAATCGTCAACAATATCTGATGTCAAAACATTACGAACGAGGGGTTCCCACTGTTCCATCATAATCCCATGTCATCTTTCAAGAGCCGGACCGCCTCATCGTAAATTTCGTTACCTCCCCCTAATAAAGGCCCAGAAGGAAAGGAGCAGAGCCAGGTGCAGAAGATAGAAAAACAGGATAAGAGATGTTTGTGGATCGTAAATGGGCAAGGCTACCAGCTTCGGCCGCCTAATCATGATCAGGCCAACGAACACGAGAACCAGTATAGCAGGACTGGCCTCAGGCAGGGGAGGCAGCTTTTGCCGAGTCATGCGGCCACAGCGTTTCTGTCCTAAGGTGCACGTGTCACTAGCAAGGTGAATCGCCGGCTAAAGCTTACGTCCTTAAGTGAAATGAATTGATCAGAGGTCACTGTGTGTCCATTGACTATGTGAGGACAAGAATACAAAATGGATGCCATAATCTAAAATGGATGCCATGGGTGAATCAGAAATATGGTTATAACAAGAGTGCTCTTGCTCGTAGCATAGCGAAAACACCAGGATATGCTAAATGGATCATTTGCGGTTCACTAGTACCAAAATTGTGAGTTTACGACAATGTTGAAAACACGGGTTCAAATCGTCATGGAACCTCAGACCCTCCTTTTGCCCTTACATAGGCAATTACTCAGTCTATGTCAGAGTCTATCTCGATGTTCATTAGGTCAGTGATATGTTGTTGCATCATCATCCTTTCTCGTACCTTGTCTCCAAACACAGGCGGTTTTCTGAAACAGGTTGCAGCACAGAGGCTACACAAAGCGGGGCCACATTGGATAATAAGGCAGCACGAGAATAGGAATACTAGGATAATACTAACGACCATCAGAACCTTCCATCCCCACGCGGATAGTAGAGTCCAAAGCCACTCCATTAAGGACCAATTTCCCTTGTCTACGTGAATAGAGTCGGAAATCTTGTGTAGCTTAGAGATCCCTTCGTATACGGTCGGAGCATTATTGGGGATAAAAACACAGCAGCTCGATTGGATCATTCTGCATACCCCACCTCGATCTGCAAGTATTACGTCAAGAACCATACGGTTCTGTAACGTCATGAGACGATCCGTCTGGAGCTCAGCTGTTAAATTACTAAGGGCACCAGCAGTTTCTGTAATAGTAGATTCAACTACCCGTGTTAGCTGACGTAGATTTCTACTATTGGCCATAGGCCCCCAGAACGGAAGGAAACCTTTGAAAAAGTCTCCGGCTTCCTGACCAGCGGTATCTTCTTTGCTGAAAACACCACTTGCTACTCTGGTCTTGTGATAATCTGGGGAAGCAGTGTATGTCGGAGGCAACAGTCGAGCAATATAGCATGAACCTGAAAAGTCAGCAGGCAGCCATGTATATGCCCTATCCTGACAGATGAAGTAGGTACCCTTAGCAGTTAGGAAGGCAGGGGAAGAGTTTGACGGATACACATAAGTCTCAACACAGTCACTCTTCCCTAGCCGAGCTCTTGGATTTCTCCCATTACCTTGCAAGCAAAATTGACCTCGGTGAGGTACGACCCAGACTGGAGTGGAGCTCTTACGCTTGCTTTCACCCAAACTAATACTATACTCCGTAGAATTCCAACTCAGATAAACTCGTAGTTCATCTCTGGGGATAGATGGGGAGTTATTGACGTATTTAATCATGTCAGTTATTCCCTTTATCAAGGCTTTATTAACAGAGGTATACTTAGCGGAACGTGGAGGACGCGGGGGATAGGTCTCGAGAGCATAGACGAATACAGTTTGGAAGGCCCGACATGATCCATTATAGCTAAAAGGCAAGACCAGATAGGGAATGCCTTTATCCATAGTGTGTGGTATCAAACCACATACCCAGCAGTCTGTTGTGTTAACTACCAGTTGGTGTTGATGCAAGAGTTGTACAAAAGTGTTATTTATAAATTCTGAGCATCGAGCTTGCTCATGTTCAGGGAACGGGTGAAAGGAATGAAAAGAAGCAACAGTAGAAGAAACAAGATCAGGGGGAGGTACTGTAGTTGTTATCGGTGCAAAAATTAAATGTATACCAAAGACGATTCCACCCACCAATGTTATTAAAACAATCAAAAACGTAATTGCACATTGCATCAGAAAACATTTGTTATGAAGAATCTTGTAGAGTCTATTTCTGCGAACATAAATTACATTCTCTCGGTGCAGCCCCAGGAAGCTCCATATTCTACAACCGCTCGCGACCACTGATGACATGTACGTAGTTGAAAATGCCTCTATCAGCCCTGGGAGTTCCCAGAACTAACAGAAAGACCGACCTTGTGTCTGGCCCCCGCAGATTCAACTAGGCACAAAGCCACGACCCTACGGCTACCCAGACGGCAAGGTAATTAAAACAACAAAATATACATAGAGAAATACAAAATATTAGCAAACTTCCTGGCTGGAGGCAATGTATCAGATCAAAATGTGAAAAATAGGAAGTTTCCTGCTTTATTAGTCCTTAGAATGAGAGCGTAGGTTGTATCTCAATTTTCCTGGAGTCGTTTGATCCGGAAATAGTCTATTTTCAGCAGGAGTTACAATGTTCGAGTTCGCAGATGGCAAATGTTCGTTTGATGCAGAGGACAAATGTTCAGTGTTCAAAGGAGCAGTTTCAGAAGGGGAGTAAGAGTTCGGGGAATCAGTTATCAGTTCTGCATCGCTGAAAGGAACGTATCTAGGAACTGGTTCGGTTTCAGAGGCACCAATTCCTTTTCTCACCCAGTTATCATAAGGGAGTGGAAGGGGTACACGCTTAGTATGTGTCGCGTGGACCCAGTTTTTTCTACCAGCCACACGTACAGCAGTCCTTGTTGCCAAAAGTACTTGAAACGGTCCGACGAACTTGGGTTGGAGATTTCTGGTCCGTCCAAAGTTCCTAATGATGACGTAGTCGCCGGGTTTCAGCTGATGACCTGGACTTTCCGGAGGCTTTGGCAATGCATCGAAAACCTGTTGGTGAATGAGACTCAATTTAGCAGTCAAGTCAAAAAGGTAATCAATTAGCATTGGGTATTCCAGTTGTTTGAACTCCCTCGGTCTAGGTACCCCCCAAACATTAGCAGGGCGACCGAACACAATCTCATAGGGGCTAAGCCCTACTCGAGAATGTACAGTCGCTCTTGTGGATAACAGGGCCAAAGGTAGTGCATCTGGCCAGGACAAGCCCGTGGAGGCTTGTATCTTGGCCAGTTTCAGCTTGAGGGTGCCATTGTAGCCTTCAACTAAACCTGCTGACTGGGGGTGATTTGCACTGTGAAACTTTTGTTTAATACTCAAACCTGCACACACACTCTGCATAACTTTCCCTACGAATTCACTTCCGTTATCTGACCATACAATCCGTGGCATGCCATACCTGGGGAAGTATTCTTTTAGAAGGATTTTGGCAGTGGACAAGGCAGTATTATCTTTTAGTGGATATGCTTCGATCCACCTTGAAAAAGCACAGACTACCACTAGAACGTACTTAAGGTTGTTACAACGATCCATGTGAATGAAATCCAACTGAATCACTTCGAAGGGGCAAGAAGGAGGAGCGAAGTGACCAGCGGGTGTGGGGATTCCCTTGCCAGGATTATGCATCAGGCATATCATGCAATTTTTCACCACTCTTTCTGCACACTTACTAATTCCATCATTCTTCCAGACTGGAGCCAACATCTTACAAATCCCTTTAGAACTGATGTGCGCTGCTCCATGCGCCATCGTTACCACCGCAAGGACATACGCATCAGGCAACATCCAACGCTGCTGTTCCGACAAATCAATCCAACATCCACTCGAGTCCAGTTTACCCGTATTCTCTTTCCATGCAAGCTTTTCCTCTTCAGTCGCTTCTTCCTGAATTGCTTTCACACTTTCCACTGTATCCTCACACATTCCCGAGTCAGTAATCCATCTTGCAGACGTTGCAACATACATTCTACTCATCGTATTCCTAACTGTCTGTTTAGCGGTCTCATCAGCAAAAGCATTTCCACGACCAACATCATCCGTTATTGCTCGATGAGCACTGCACTTCACAATCGCAACTTCAGTCGGTAAGGTTAGAGATTCCAACAAGTCATTGACTAGCTGACCATGCTGGATCTTAGTCCCATGGGACGTAATGAAACCTCTTTCCTTCCACAAACGGCCAAAACTATGCGCTACACCGAACGCGTACTGACTATCTGTGAACACATTCACTCTCTTTCCCTTAGCTAAAACACACGCTCTAGTCAATGCAATTAATTCTGCAGCTTGGGCAGAATTCTGACTCACTCTTGCAGTCTCCACAATTGTACTCAAAGTCGTTACTGCGTAAGCAGCTGTTACATCACCATTCTCCAATTTAAAACAAGACCCGTCAACATACAACGTGCCATCTGGATCTGATAATGGAGTGTCTTTAAGATCAATCCGTCCTTTTGTCTCCTCCTCGGTTCTGAAACAACAGTCATGTGGTTCAGAATCACTTGACTCCTGACTAGTCTGCAACAATGTTGCTGGATTCAATACATTGCATCTTTTAATCTGAATATGGCTTGCTAGAAGTGTCAGCTCATAGCCTGATAATCTAGCACTGGTAAGGTGCTGTGTCTTGGTTCGGTTCATGAGTGTGTCCACGGCGTGTGGAACCATGACCACTAGCATGTTGTTCATGACCAAACCAGCAGATTGTCGAATAGACGCTGCAGCTGCTGCTGTAGCTCTCAAGCAACTAGGCAACGCTCTGGCTACCGGATCTAATGTTGATAAAAAATACGCACAAGGGCGTTATTTATCACCAAATCGTTGCGTCAGAACACTTAACGCGCAACCTTCTCTCTCGTGGACATAGAGTGTAAATGGCTTACTGTAGTCGGGTGTACCCAACACAGGAGCTGAATACAGTGCATTTCGTAACTCAGAAAAACTTTGCTGACATTCGGCAGACCATGGCACCGGACTCGGAACACCTTTTCCAGTCAAGGCCACCAATGGTTTTGCCAAAAGAGAAAAATTTGGGATCCATTGCCTGCAGTATGAGGTAATACCTAAAAAGGCACACACTTCTCTCTGTGTGCTAGGAACATTCATCTGCGTAATTGCTTTTATTCTCTCTGGGGTCAACCTTCTTCCTTCCTTTGACAAGAGATGACCTAGGTAGGTCACTTCTTGACAACAATATTGCATTTTGGAAGGTGACACCTTGTGATTTAAATTAGACAAATGATGCAATAAGGAAATTGTAGCTGCTTTGCAAGTTTCCTTGTCATCGGCAGCCACTAGAAGATCATCGACATATTGCACTAAAGCAGAACCAGGAGGAAGTACAAAAGAATCTAACTGACTTTTTAATGCCTGGCTGTAAATGGATGGGCTTTCACAATAGCCTTGTGGAGCACGTTTAAACCTGAAGCTTCGGCCTCCTAAAGAGAAGCCGAAAATATCTCTGCTTTCCTCGGCTATCGGAATGCTGAAAAAGGCATTCTTCAAGTCGATAACTGAGAACCATGTGGCTGTAGCAGGAATCAACGTTAACAATGCAGTAATGTCTGGAACCACAGGAAACTGTGGGATCACAATTTTGTTAACCTCTCTAAGGTCGATTACAAATCTATAGACTGGAGGCTTTGAAGGATTAGTGCGTTTTAAAATGGGCAGTACAGGGCTGTTACAGACATTTCCTCTAGTTTCCTCTATTACGTCTTTTTTGATCAAATCTTGCCCGATCAATAAGAGCGCACGTTCACCTTCACTAGAGATCTTGTATTGTGGGATTCGTGGAAATTTGACATTTGCTTTCAGAGTGACTACATATGGTGGAATTTCCAAAAGACCTACGTCGTTAGGACCAGTCGCCCAAAGAGTATCAGGGAGAGAACGCAGCTCCAGTGGGAGCGCATCCATTGATAAGTACATCGGGGAGATGATTCTCTTACCCAATGTAAGCTGTACTCCTGACGGAGAACAGTACAAAGTCGCGTACAGGCTTTTTAACAAGTCTAAACCAAGCAGATTTTCATTACAACCAGTCGTCAAAATCAGGGGTGCTTTCAATTGACGAGGTCCAACAGAAATAGACAAAGGACCAGATACGGGGTTGTGAACAGGGGCGCCTGAAAAACCTACTGAAACATTTGTTAAGCCAGACAAAGGTGCGCCAGGGAGTTTCGCAGGTATGATAGAACTTTTTGCTGCACCAGTATCCAACAGAAACGGTTCGACTACACCTGATGTCGCTACTGCGACATAAGGCCCACTCTGATCTACTGGAACTGATACTACTCCCTCTCTTTGTCCATGGCTGTCCTAGTACTCATTCTGCTGAAATTCCTCACTAACTTCACAGTAATCCTCAACATGATACTGTTGAGATCTAGTTGGCTGTGCAGATTGTCCGTTTCGTTGATCAAAATAATTTGAAGGACGATCACTAGTCTGCGGAGGCATAGCGCCTCGTCCTCGACCTCTAGGAGTCTGCGTAAAACCACCACGACCTCTCTGAGCTGCAGCAGCATTATTTTGTGCTAATACTGGACACTCATTCTTATAATGACCTTCCTTTTTGCAGTAAGCACACTGATTCCATTGGTATTGTGGTCTCTGAGAACCATAGTCGGTCCTCTGATATGGCCCTTGCTGTGTATTTGTCTGATTCGTGCGAGGCGGATATGCCTGCTGCAAAAGGACTTTAGTTTTTAAATCTTTTGTTTTCTTATCTGACTTTCCCTTCTCTTCTTTATCCCTATTTTCATAGTACTGGGCAGTTGCAAGTATTTGCACAGTCGTAGAGACAGCCCACGCACTTTCAGAATCTTTTAATTTATTACTGAGTTCTGGTAACAGATTGTGCACAAATTTATCAACGAATAATCTCTGGCCTCCTTCCGTGCTCATATCTTGGCCACTGTGATCTACGAAAGTCCCTTCAAACCTGGTGAAAAAGTCGGAGACGCTTTCGTCCTTCTTCTGCCTGCATGCGGACAACTTGTCCCAGTTAACGCGCAATGCTGGCATCAGAGTTTTCATTAGATCGATTATTCTACCAGGCAAATCAGCAATTAGAGGTTCGGGTTTAGAACCACCAATTTGTTGACCATCTGCCGCTATTATAGCTGCCCAATCACCACCTAGTGCAACTGGATGATTTTCTTTACGAATTTTAGCCCAAATTGGTTGTGGTACTACATTACCAAATAACATGTCAATGTCCGCTAAATTCATTACGCAAGCTTCAACCGTCTGGGCCAACTCTTTGTAATATCCAGCGGGATTTTTACGCGGATCTGGCAAGGCTTGTTTTACTGCTAACACTTCCGCTCGTTTCCACGGAATGTGTATCCACACTCTCTGGAATTGAGCCGGAGCGGCTGCAATACCATGGACCGCATCAGCTTGCACAGCTTCGCGCCAAATTGGAGGAACTTCTCTCATAGGATATTGACGACCTTGTTTCGTACTACGTTTCTCTAAATCTCTTGGCGAACGAAGGGAAGGATCGAATCTAAAATCTAAAATTAATTCCATTGCTTCTTTTACTTCTTGACCAACTATCATACCTGCAGCAAATTTTTGTTGAACATGGATTAATTCATCCGGTACTTGTTCAGATTCGCTCTCCTCCCACTCTTCACGTAAAAGAGAACACATGACATCAAACACATAGCGCTGTGTCGGTTCATTCCATTGCATGAATGTTTCTAATACATCTCGTACATTATACTTTCCAACTTTCGAAACCCACCTAAGGGCAGTAGAGTCTAATATTCCTCGTTCTTCACTACTAGGAAGCTGACTACGTCTCTGAACAGATTCAGAAGCAGGACTCCTCATCAGAGTTTTGTAAAAGGGAGATAGAATATTAGAGACAGAATCAGTGATTCTCCGACAAACAGAAAGCGGAGTCACATAGCTTGCAGAAGTTTGAAGTAGAGTAGTCGTCGGAACAGAGGAAACAGCAACAGTAGGGGTAGCAGGCAAAGTAGCTTGTGAAACAACAGGTATTAGCGGTGCAGGCACAGGCAGAGGAGCTGGCAACCCTGGAAGAGGGGGTGCCGGAGGAATATTGTTAACCGCAGGGAGTACAGGAGCTTGATTCAGGGGAGCAGGAGCAGGTAAACCAGGCTGTCCAGCAACCGGTAACAAAACATTTGGTAAAGGTGGAGCCGTAGCACCCTGTGCATACGGTGGAGGTGATCTCAACAAGTAAGACAACAGGGGATCCTTTTCAGGGTCCTCTACTATCTTAGCTGTACTCGATGGCAAGGCAGGATAACACTTGTCTATCGCTAAATTAGGCTCTCTATTGGCTATCTCTATCGCTTTCTCAGTTTCATTGAGTTGCAGCTGCTTAGCAGACTGTTCTAAAGTCAACTCTTGCTCTTTTTGCTCTTTCTTCAACTTTTTAGTTTCTCTCTGTTTGGATTCTTTTCGCCAATAACGGAAAGAATCAAACATTGCCGGCCGGGCTTTCTTCTTAAACAATTTCATTTCTAAATTATCAAGAATCTCGGGTTCAAAACTACCATGTACTGGCCAACTAAGGACACCATCTTTCTCAGTGTATCGGATCCACGCCTCATTATAAGATATAGGACCCACACCGTGCTTACAATACAGATCATAAAGAGGAGTTCCAATCGGAGGAACCAGACATGAGTCCTCCAACCGGGAATCCCTGTTGCAACCAAAACACGACAACATACAATTTTTCAGACTTACCATTTTATAAACCGGAACACAGAACAAACACAAACAAAGGTGGGCACTTGAACTAAGAACTTAGGCCTACCAAAGTGAACAAATGTATCGATACCCAAACTAAACCAAAAGATTATCGTAACTAGAACAACCAGTGATAATCTTACGAAACCAAACCAAACCAAGGAACTAAAAGGATTATCCAAACAGGAGCAAACCCTTACGAAGTAACCAAACAACTAGCAACCACTTAATACTTAACTGAGGCACTGAAGACGTCACCAAGGAGAAACCCGTCTCGTCTTGCCGTACTAAGGTCTGCACCTCGGGTCCAAGACAGGGCGACAGTCAAGGCAGCGGACCACTGCAGCCGTCCGAACGGGAACCCTCGTGGAAGAGAACGTCGGGCCACTTTTGTGATATGCCGGGATCGAGGAAGTGGGGCGCCTCCCTCTGGAATCTTCACACGAAGCTTCTCGAACTCTTCAGGCTTTTGGACCGGTACCGAATGACGTCGTCCCACAATGGGCGCCAATTGGAGTTCTGGACTTTTATTAAGGTCCAGAGGTGTCAGGGACAACACCCGAAGACCCCTGAGTTCTACCTGTCTCAGTGCACAAATAAACAGAAACACGGGCTTCTCGATGGTGGCGTCAAAGACCAAAGGTTTATTACTGCAGGGACACAGAAGTCACAGAAACTACACACGGGCAGATTCTAGGAGCCTGTTCGATTTGCACAAAGTGGGTTGCTCCTTAAATACAAATTATTTAGCTGGGGGCAACATTCTCCACATACTAGTACGTTTCTTAACCTTTATGTCCTAAACAAAAAATATTTGGCGTTACACAGGAATCGTCAACAATATCTGATGTCAAAACATTACGAACAAGGGGTTCCCACTGTTCCATCATAATCCCATGTCATCTTTTCATTCACGAGCCGGACCGCCTCATCGTAAATTTCGTTACCTCCCCCTAATAAAGGTCCAGAAGGAAAGGAGCAGAGCCAGGTGCAGAAGATAGAAAAACAGGATAAGAGATGTTTGTGGGTCGTAAATGGGCAAGGCTACCAGCTTCGGCCGCCTAATCATGATCAGGCCAACGAACACGAGAACCAGTATAGCAGGACTGGCCTCAGGCAGGGGAGGCAGCTTTTGCCGAGTCATGCGGCCACAGCGTTTCTGTCCTAAGGTGCACGTGTCACTAGCAAGGTGAATCGCCGGCTAAAGCTTACGTGTCCTTAAGTCAAATGAATTGATCAGAGGTCACTGTGTGTCTATTGACTATGTGAGGGCAAGAATACAAAATGGATGCCATAATCTAAAATGGATGCCATGGGTGAATCAGAAATATGGTTATAACAAGAGTGCTCTTGCTCGTAGCATAGCGAAAACACCAGGATATGCTAAATGGATCATTTGCGGTTCACTGGTACCAAAATTGTGAGTTTACGACAATGTTGAAAACACGGGTTCAAATCGTCACGGAACCTCACATTTCAGGTGCACTGCTCTCCTTCTCAGTGGCGTTGCTACTATGCTTATTTGTTTTCTATTTTGTGGTCTCATTGGCCTGAGTAACTATTATGTTTGAGTGTACTTTACAGAACTGCGTAATGCTAGACACTAGGGGGCAGATTACATTTACAAGCCCCTTGCACCACGTTTACGTTGCCTTGCGTGACGCAACAGCGGCGTAAACGTGGCTCATCCCTGCAAGTCATTTACAGCGTGACGCATCTAGGGAGATGTGTCACGTTATAAAGCCATGGGCCTGCTCCACAATGGGTGTGTTCCTAGTACACAGGGTGGGCGGTCCGGCGGCTGTGCGCCTCGCAAAAGTGCCTGCGTGAAATCTACAAGATTTAACGCAGGCACTTCTGCGACGCTGCTACGTCAATTCAATTCCTTATGCCTGCTTGAAGCAGGCGTAAGGACTGACACAGCATGTTAAGTATTGGGTGGCCCTGAGCATTACTGGAGTTGCATTGTGTTGGAGACGTGACTCCAGCGATGCGCCGCTCTTACGTGACGAGATGCGTCACGCAAGTGCCTACCCTTGAGCTAGGGCGCGCCGCATTGTAAATGAGGCGCATCTGCCGTGTCGCAAGGGTAGTTTTGCGTGACGCATTTGATCTGGTGCATCTCTGGAGATGCGCCAGAACGCGTAAGTAAGTATGCCCCTAAGGGGCAGAATTGCAATTACCGTCGCATCCCTGCAAAGTAGCAGGGATGCGCCAGTAATTGTGCGGCCCGCTACCACCACCAAACATGGTGCACCGTATTTGCAATGCGGCGCACCATGGGCCCAAAACGTCACCGAAGCTTTACTGCTGGAGTTGTGTCGCAACGATGGCGCAGCTCCAGCAATGCTCTGGGGTACCCTATCTCCCCAATGCTGGGTCAAGCCGTACGTCTGCTTCAAGCAGGTGCAGGGTTTGTGTGACGCATCATTGTCCTAAAGGTGACTGATTGAAATTTTGTAGATTTCCCTCAGCCACTTTTAGGATGTGTTCCAGCGCAGGAATGCCCTTCCTTGCGCTGGAACGCCCCCTGATGGCGCAGGGCTTTATAACGGGATGCATCTCCCAAATGCGTCACGTTGTTATAATATTATACGCCGCACCATGGCGCCTCTTTTGTTCAGCTGCTGCGTCACAAAAGTCACGCAAGAACGGAGCAAAAGAGCCGCAAGGGGCTTAAATCTGCCCCTTCCTTTGTACCCCTGACAATAAGAAAAATAGTGGCGGTGGATTGATAGTTTGACTATTTAAATGACTGGTTATGTAGCAGGCAACTGTTAGTGTTGTCACTGATCTGACTGAAATCACAATGGAGTTTGTCTGTCACTTTGCGTCTTGCCTGCGGACTGCTGCCTGCCAGTCCTAGTTGAAGCGTTCAGTACTTTGTTTAGTGAGTTACGTGACTTTCGAAGTCGCAGGTCCGCAAATCAATGAAAACTAACCCTAATCAATATAATTTCGCGGAAATATTTTGTTATTGTTGTTTTGAAATGTTTGATTTGGTTGACATTGACAAGCAACAATCATCCATGTTTTCTGTTCTTTCTTTCATGTTGTACGTCAGCTCCCCCTAGGGGCGAGGGGACACAGGAGCAGCAGGCGGCGGCGGATGCTGTTGAACAGGGCCAGGATCGGGCAGGCGAGGGCTCCTTTGCTGGCCCCAGTAAGTTTTCATTTTAGACTAGTACCTATTTTTCCTAGCGTTCCTCATTTGATTTTTTCAAAATCGTCTTTGATCTTCTTGTAGACTGTATCTAAATTCTTATCCTGCCTCTACTATGACTCCCTGTGGTATTACTAGATTATTCTTATTAGTCTATCTGTGTAGCTAACTAAGATTGCACGGTTGGCGAAACTCACATTCTAGTCAGCAATAGCTCTATCAACTTAGTGCAGTCCTCTGGGATTGTCCATAATGTCTTTTGAAGTGTTCTATCTGCTTTGAAAATTCCCAACTATAAAATGTGAATGACCACCAAGAAAGAATAAGATACTACCTTTTGGTTTGGATAGGTGGACAATCCATACCACTACTGTTGCGGGGACAATT